>NC_133329.1:149192656-149797239 GCF_042186555.1 Aquarana catesbeiana
TTGGCTAGAGAAGAGGAGAAAGAGGACTCTGCGGCTGCTAGATGGCGGTCCCACCTACCACTCAGACAGCAGGAGGGCAAGGATTGGTGGCGGAATATCCCGGGGGGAGAAAGCCCACCTAGGGAGTTGCGTAGGGCTGCTGGGAACTGCAGGGATTTGTGGGGGATGTAGTCCCCATCTGGAGATTTTAAACTGAGAGACTTGGTGGTACTATAAGTCCCAGGAGGAAGTTGTGCTAGATGGAGGAGGAAAAAGGAGAAGCCTGGGCTTGGCAGGGGCATGTAGCGCAGCGATCACAGTCGTGCCGTGTCCATAGGACACAGCGCAAACTGATCTCTGTAAAGAGCCATGAAGTGGCTCTTTAAATGTGTCCAATCACAGCTGTTACAGTGCCTTGAAAAAGTATTCATACCCCTTGAAACTTTAGACATTTTGTCATGTTACAACCAAAAACGTAAATGTATTTTATTGGTGATTTCATGTGATAGACCAACACAAAGTGGCACATAATTGTGAAGTAAAAGGAAAATGATAAATGGTTTTCAAATTTTTTTACAAATAAATATGTGAAAAGTGTGGTGTATTCAACTTTTCGACTTCGTAGAACCACCTTTTGCTGAAATTACAGCTGCAAGTCTTTTTGGGTATGTCTCTACCAGCTTTGCATATCTAGAGAGTGACATTTATGCCCATTCTTCTTTGTAAAATAGCTCAAGCTCTGTCAGATTGAATGGAGAGCGTCTGTGAACAGCAATTTTCAAGTCTTGCCACAGATTCTCAATTGGATTTAGGTCTGGACTTTGACTCGGCTATTCTAACACATGAATATACTTTGATCTAAACCATTCCATTGTAGCTCTGGCTGTATGTTCAGGGTCGTTGTCCTGCTCAAAGGTGAACCTCCACCCCAGTCTCAAGCCTTTTGAAGACTCTAATGCCCCGTACACACGGTCGGATTTTCCGACAGAAAATGTTCGATGGGAGGTTTTTGTTGGAAATTCCGACCATGTGTAGGCTCCATTGGACATTTTCCATCAGAATTTCCGTCGAACACAAAAATTAATATCTGGATCTCAAATTTTCCGACAACATAATCCGTTGTCGGAAATTCCGATCGTGTGTACACAATTCCGACGCACATCGCGATTGGAATCAAGCAGAAGCAGAATCAGAATCTAGCCGCACTGGCTATTGAACTTTATTTTTCTCGACTCGTCGTACGTGTTGTACGTCACCACGTTCTTGACGTTCGCAATTTCCGACCAACTTTGTGTGACCGTGTGACAAGTTTGAGCCAACATCCATCGGAAAAAATCCATAGATTTTGTTGTCGGAATGTCCGATCAATGTCCGATCGTGTGTACGGGGCATAACAGGTTTTCTTCTAAAATTGCCCTGTATTTGGCTCCTTCCATCTTCCCATCAACTCTGATCAGCTTACCTCCTCCCTGCTGAAGAAAAGCATTCCCACAACATGATGTTGCCACCTCCTTGTTTCACAGTGGGGATGGTGTGTTCAGTATGATGTGCAGTGTTGGTTTTCCGCCACACATAACATTTTGCTTCTAGGCCAAAAAGTTACATTTTGGTCTCATCTGACCAGAGCACCTTCTTCCACATGTTTGCTGTGTCCCCCACATGGCTTCTTGCAAACTGAAAATGGGGCTTCTTATGGCTTTCTTTCAACAATGGCTTTCTTTTTGCCACTACATAAGTATCCATAAAGACCAGTATTGTGGAGTGCACAACTAATAGTTGTCATGTGAACAGATTTTCCCACCTGAGCTGTGGATCTCTGCAGCTCCTCCAGAGTTACCATGGGCCTCTTGGCACCTCTGCCGGTTTAGCCCCCCCATATCAAAATTAAAAAAAAAATCTTATGCAGTTTGTTAGATCTTTGTTAGATCAGGTTAGATCAACCCTTGTTTGCGTTAGATCTCACACAGAAGAAGCAATATTAACAGTTATTTGCTGGGGGGGCTAACCCGTCATCAGCCCCCCTTATCAAAAAATTGACCAAACAGTTAGCTATTTTGGAAGCTATTTGTTAGATCCGGTAAGATCAAGTGGTTTTAACGTTAGATCTCACATAATTTCAGAGATATTGCACATAAAAATAGAGATATTAGGTGGTACATAAGGCCGGGATGGCCCCCCACATCCAACATGCAATTTTCTGGCTAAAAAAGGCTAATAGATATTCCTTAGATCCGGTAAGATCAAGTGGTTTTAACGTTATAGATATTAGGTGGTGGTACATAAGGATGAGATTGCATTAGATCTCACACAGAAAAAGCAATATTAACAGTTATTTGCTGGGGGGGCTAACCCGTCAGCCCCCCCTTATCAAATAATTGACCAGTTAGCTATTTTGGAAGCTATTTGTTAGATCCGGTAAGATCAAGTGGTTTTAACGTTAGATCTCACACGTTAGATCTCACAGAGGGAATGTTCGGAGGGCTCTGGTGAAGGACACATGCTGCCTGGTGTCGGAGATTTAATGCACACCAGACTCCCAGAACTTGGTGCAGACTTATGCCCCATCAGAATCTCTGCAGAGAGGAGCGCGGATACAAACCACCAAACAGGCCAGAGCCACCACTTCCTCCATGCTCCCTGACAAGCTGGTGGAACCTTCTCCTGTTGTTCCCATCCAAGTAAAGGGAGTCTACACCAAGGCCCTTCTGGATACTGGAGCTTAAGTGACCCTTCTCTACAGAGACTTCTATGACAGGCACCTCAAGCACCTGCCTTTGCAGAAGTTAGAAGAGCTGCAGATATAGGGCATTGTGACTCAGAACTTCCCCTATGAAGGCTATCTACCGGTCAAGCTGACCTTCCATCCCTCCATGGCTGGGAAAGCCGAGACTTTTGAAACTCAGGCAGTGGTCTGTCCTCGCCCACCAGGGGCCAGTAAGAGTTCTCTCATCATAGGGACCAATACTGATCTTGTCAGAAGGCTGTTAACACCTCCTGTTCTGGAGCCGGGCACTTCAACTACAAGTGTGCACCCAATGCTGAGACAAGCCTACCAGCACCTGGTACAAAAAAACAGAAGGGAAAAATCTGGCGCTTGGACCAGTGTGAGAAGGTGTTATAGCCTGGTAAAGTGGCCTATTTATGAGCATCTGTCAAGCTAAATTGGAAGCAACCAGGCCCTTTCATTGTCCTTGAATCAGACGGACAGAGAGAAGACATGGGAGTGGAGATAATTCCCGAGGTGGTTTCAACCAAAGGGTTGCAAAGAAGTCACGGGAAGATCTTGGTTAGTGTCCACAACATAACAACCTCGCCAGTGAAGATGCCGGCTCAGATGTTGCTGGGACAAGTGAATCTGGCCACCCCAGTCCCGCCGTCTGATTTGGTGGGGGGAGCAAAGGATGGGATCTCTGTGGAGGAGCTCTATCCGAAGAATACTCCCCTTTTGCCTGAATGGAAAAATGGGCCAAGACTCAGCTCCTGAAATGGCAGGCTGCATTCTCCAAAAGTGAAATTGATGTGGAGTGTGCAAAAAGTGCCCAATAACGGATCCATCTCTTCGAGTGCATAAGCCGTTCAGGGAAAGATTTTGATGGATTCGTTTAGGGGACTTGGAGGATCTGCCTGAACAACTAGCAAAGTAGAAGAGGGCAGGTATCATCCGAGAGTCCCAGAGTCTACACGCTTCCTCAATAGTGGTGGTATGGAAGAAGAATGGGTCACTGAGGCTGGGTATTGACTACCGGATGCTGAACCGAAGGACCATTCCCGACCAATATACCACCCCAAGGATAGAAGATGCCTTGCAGAGCCTGTCAGGAGCAAAGTGGTTCAGCATGCTGGATTTGAAGAGTGGGTATTACCAAATCCCCATGCACCCTGAGGATCGGGAGAAGACCATTTTCATTACCCCAGAGGGGATCTTTGGATTTGACCATATGCATCAAGACCTGTCTGGTGCCTCAGCCACCTTCCAAAGGCTAACGGAGAAGACTGTGGGTGACATGAAACTGATCGAGGTGTTGGTGTACTTAGACGACATCATCGTTTTCAGCAAGACCCTGGAAGAGCACGAAGAGCGTCTGCAGAAGGTCCTGAAGAGACTCCATAATGGGGGGGTTGACTCTGTCTCTGGAAAAGTGCCAGTTTTATCAACCCTCGGTTAACTACCTTGGTCACATTGTGTCTGCTGATGAAGTGGCCACCGACCTCCAGAAGCTGGAAGCTGTCACCTCCTGGCCGAGGCCTACCAATGTGACTGAGCTTAGGTCATTTCTGGGATTCTGCTCTTATTACAGAAGATTTGTCAAGGTTTTAGGCAGCTGAAGTGAAGCCTAACAACCGCTCCAGTGGTGGCCTATGCAGATCCAACCAAGCCATACGAGCTACACTTTGACGCCAGTCGAGATGGGTTAGGTGGGGTGCTATATCAAGAGCATGACTGCCATCTACGGCCTGTTGCCTACGTGAGTTGGAACTTGGCCCCCACCGAGAAGAACTATCCCATGCACAAACTTGAGTTCCTGGCCTTGAAGTGGGCGGTGGTGGATAAGCTGAAGGATTACCTGTATGGAGCGGAGTTCGTGATCAAGACTGACAACAATGCTCTTCACCTACATCCTCACTACCACCAAGTTGGACGCCACGGGTCACAGATGGTTGGCTGCTCTATCAGGGTTTTTTTTCAGCCTGAAGTATCGAGCGGGGTCGGGAAACAAGACGCGGATGCTTTGTCAAGAAGGCCCTTTGTTCCAGAGACCCTCCAGAAGAGTAGGCCCAGCTGACACCTGAAGGGTACGAGCCTTATGTCAAGGAGCAGAACATCAACCTGGAGTAGGATCCAGGCCTGAAGAGGTTTGAGTGTCAACCGCTGGTGTCCCCAGATGTTATTGCAATGTCGCCCAAGTCGGGGATGAAGGTCTGCCCAAGCTGTCAAAGACCTGCGGAGGGACCAGTTGGAGGACCCTCCCTGTAGCTTGACATTGAAGGCCTTGGAGAGCCAACGCCCTGACTTGCTCCTCACTGACTCACCGAAGGAAACCCACCTGCTGCACCGAGAGTGGGATTGGTTTCAGGTGAATAGGGGGTTGGTCTACCGAAGGGGCCACTCTGACGATTCTGAAGACAAAAGGCAGCTATTCCTACCTGAAAAACATACGGAGACAGTATTAACTGCCCTACACGACAACCATGGCCACCTAGGGCCCAAGAGGACTTTTCACCTGGTGAAGGACCGGTTCTACTGGCCCTGCATGCGGGCTGAAGTCGAGGACTATTGCCACTCCTGCATCAGATGTATCCAAAGGAAGACTTTGCCTCACCGAGCTACCCCAATGGACCATCTTCAGAGTCAGGGACCCATGGAGCTGGTGTGCATTGACATTCTGTGAGCGGGCAGGGAAATATCCTGGTAGTGACTGACCATTTTACTTGGTATGGCCAAGCATTTTCCACGAGGGACCAACAAGCATCGCAGAGAAATTCTTTGTGCACTATGGTCTGTCCCAACGCATCCACTCTGATCAAGGGAGGGATTTCAAGAGTAGTCTCATCAAGAGACTTGTAGACCTGTTGGGCATCAGGAAGTCTAAAACCACCCCGTATCATCCTCAAGGAGATCCTCAACCAGAGAGATTCAACCAAACCCTCTTGGATATGCTTGGAACTCAAAATTCAGAACAAAAGCAGCACTGGAGCAAGCATATAGTGGCTATTGTGCTTGCTTATAACAGCACCGCCAATGATGCCACAGGTTACTCTCCCTATAGTTTGATGTTCGGACTGTAGGCCCGGCTGCCAGTAGACTTAGCCTTCGGCACATCCCTCGACCATACCTCAGCAACTTCCCACAGAGGGTATGTTGATCATCTGCAGAGATGTCTGAAAACCGCCTATGATAAGGCTCAAGCTGCCTCATATACCCGAGGACAGAGAAACAAAATAAACTTTGACCTCAGGGTACGAGTGCAGGACCTACAGCTGGATGACAAGGTAATGCTGAGAAACCTGGGTGTCCCTGGAAAGCACAAGTTGGCTAACCGCTGAAAGTAGCAGCCCTATGCCGTTTGCAAGCATCTGCCAGGACATCCAGTATATCAAATACGGCCAGAGGAAAGTACAGGCCTGCTGAAGACAATCATCTGTTGCCTCTGTCAGAAACAGTTCATGTGCCACCACAGCCAGATTTACAGTCCACACCCACGGCCCCTCAAAAATCCTGGCCAGTGACTAGATCTCACTCTTTGCTGAAGATGAAAACAGTGAGGATGAAGAGAAAGATTGTCTGTGGCCATCCTAAATGCCAGGGCCTGCCACCCCTCCCTTTCTTCTCCTCCCAAGGTGACTCTCAGGCCAGAGGCTCCTGAGTTTGTACCTCAAAGTCCACCTTTTGAAGAGTTGGAAGACCCTCAATCTTCCCTGCTGACAACAGGCCCCTAAGACTTTCCATCCTTCATAGAGGAAGCTGAAGCTGATATGCAGGAAGAAGAGACCAGTGTGCCTGTAACCCCAGACAGTGCAGATCCTGACCTCCCTGGGGCCCTAAACAAAATTCTGCTAAGGGGCCCTCTACCTGACCCGTGAGCTATGTAAACCATTTGCCATTGCCACACAGTCACACCTGACACTTCAGTGCTCCCAATATAATGCTCCTTCAAACAAAACAGTCAAAGACATCACAGGCTCCCTGGACAGGTAAGTGTCCTTATATTTAGACTACCTTTCACACTGAGCCGCCCCGGGTGTTGGCGGCAAAGTGGCGATATTTTTAGCGCCGCTTTACCGTGGCTTTAGCGGCGCTATTCGGCCGCTAGTGGGGCGGTTTTAACCCTCGCTAGCGGCCGAAAAAGGGTTAAATCCGCCCAAAAAACAGTGGTGCTTTGCCGGTGGTATGGCGGCGCTGCCCCATTCATTTCAGTGGGCAGGAGCGGTGGAGGAGCGGTATACACACCGCTCCAAAGATGCTGCTAGCAGGACTGGGTGGGGATGCGTGTGTTGTGGAGACTGAAAGGATGGATGGTGCTCGGTGTGAGTGGGGATGCGTATGTTGTGGCACCTGAAAATAGCGCCTGAAAAAGCGGCTCCATTCACTCCAGTGTGAAAGCCCGCTCCTCCAATGCTCCTCCTCATTGAAATAAATGGGGCAGTGCTGCAATACCACTGTCAAAACACTGCTCCGGTGGCATTTTGTGGGTGGATTTAACCCGTTTTCGGCTGCAAGTGGGGGGTTAAAACTGCCCCGCTAGTGGGCGAATAGCGCCACTAAAACGACAGTAAAATGGCGCTAAAAATAGTGCTGCTTTACCATGGACGCCGGTGGCGGCACAGTGTGAAAGGGGTCTTAGGGTGTCCCATCCAAGAAGAAGGAGATAAATAAAGTCCCACTAAAATGTACAGGCAGCACAGGGGGCACAGTTAGCAACACACATTAAATATTTGTCACTTACCCTCCATGCTGCACTCTCTGATCTGTTGTTGGTGTCTGTGTACTGTGGACGAGCTGGCCACTCCCCCTGGCCCTGTCCTGCCCAATCACAGTCCCAACTAATGCTGCAGCAGACATTAGGCTCTGCCTCCGCAGGGATGGATAAGCAGATAGCATTGAAAGAATTCTCCTCATGCTTTCTTTCCTCCTCCTCTCTCCAGCAGCCAGCCAATAATCGGGGGGGTGGGGGGGGGGGCGCTAGCAAAGATGTGCAATCTCATTTTTCCTTCTTTTCTCTTCAGCTGCCAGCTGAGAAGCACGGGGGGCGGCGTTGCTAGCAAACATTTTCTCATGTTACCTTCTCCTCTCTTCAGCTGCCAGGGGGGGCGGGGGGGGGGTGACGACGGCCAAGCATTGGAGGCTCCGGGAGCATATAGACAGAGCCGATCCACTCTTGGAGGGCCCCCTCGAGGGTCACGGGGCCCTATGCTGCTTGCGTAGTCAGCGTATAGGGCGGATCGGCTCTGATCCCAGAACCTAAAGAACAGCGAGAGCGAAGGGTTATTCAGCTGCCCAAAAGACTAACATATGATACTTTGGGTGAAAGCTCTGAGGAGGTCATGTTCATTGCAAAAAGGACTCTTGAAGTAACTGATCCTTCCACCGCAAATTTGGTGGTGGACAATCCCAACTCACTGTCAGGACTGGGCTCAGCCCTTCCTTCTCTGAGCTGGCCGCTCAGCTGTCGGCTAATTGCCAGCTCCTATCTCTCCACAGTTACTCAGCTGTTGATATCTTGCTCATCAGTCCTGCCTACTTAAGCCGTCCAGTCCAGAGGATTTCTGCCTTCGCCTTGGTCAACATCACAGAAAAAATCTCCTGCGATCCTGTTCAAGACTTGCTTTGCTGACATCCCTTTTGGCTCCAGATTCTGCTTGCTGATCCACTACATTGATCCCTGACTTCTGGCTTGGCTGACTATCCGTTCCAGTTACTGAACTTTGGCTATGTTTTGACTACGTTTTTTCTTTTTACTTTTATTATTAAACAATTGTGATTTAACTGTACTTCTGTCTTGGCCTGATTTCTTGGTTTCTGACACTCACCACATTGGCATATCTAGCTGGGCCATTCCAGTTAAGGTGGCCTGTAGGCAGGACAACCTCCCCTCCTATGCTAATTGGTGGGATGTTCCTCTGCCAGGGTTTTATGCAGATGTAAATTGAATGGTTTCCTGTGCACACTAACCTGTTTTTTTTCCATGTGTATATCAAAAGCATGTAACAGGTCATAGACTCTTTACCTCCTTTAGTGGACCAAAGGTTCTTCGGTGGGGGAGTATGTAGCGGGGGCTACTCTATCACCCGTGGTCCCGCACCTCCCGCCATTCCTGCCAGCGACCGCCGGACTGAATAGACACTGGGACAGGCACTCACTGAGGGAGAGCACGCCTGTCAGTCCCTGTGGGGGATTTCTCCCCCTCCCTCTCCTCTTCCTGTGTCCCTATTGGCAGGGAGAGGGAGCCAATCAAGCAGCAGCAGAGGACCACGGGACTTGAAGTCTCATCACAATACAGCCCCATTGATTTTTACAGGGGGTGGAACTACCAAGCCCAGCCTGCTTTACAAGAAGGGGGGCTAGCTAAAGACTTAGCTAGCTAGCTAAAGACTTAAGCTTGTTGGTCTGAGGAGAGATCACCATGAGGCAGGGAGGTGAACGGAGGTGTGTGGAGAGACTACAGGCACCCGCTGAAGAACCATCCAGAGATGGTTGAAGACGGACGTACCTTCTGTACCACCTGATATCTCTCTTTTTATATGGAATATCTCTGAAATTATGTGAGATCTAAAGTTAAAACCACTTGATCTTACCGGATCTAATGAATATCTATTAGCCTGAATGATTTTTGGCCAGAAAATTGCATGGGGGGGGCAACCCGTCCTTATATACCACCTAATATCTCTATTTTGATGTGGAATATCTCTGAAATGATGTGAGATCTAACGTTAAAACCACTTGATCTTACTGGATCTAACGAATATCGATTAGCCTGAATGATTTTTGACCAGAAAATTTGATAAGGGGGGGCCAGCCCCCCTCATTAATCACTTAATAAGTCTCTAATTATGTGAGATCTAACATTAAAACCACTTGATCTTACCAGATCTAACAAATAGCTTCCAAAATAGCTAACTGTTTGGTCAATTTTTTGATAAGGCTGATGACGGGTTAGCCCCCCCCAGCAAATAACTGTTAATATTGCTTCTTCCTTGTGAGATCTAACGCAAACAACGTTTGATCTAACCTGATCTAACAAAGATCTAACAAACTGCATAAGATTTTTTCAAAAATTTTGATATGGGGGGCTAACCTGGTAGAGGTGTTGAAGCCTCCTTTAATCTACATGTTATATCCTGCCCCCATTGTGTTTAGCTTGTTAGTAAGCATGGAGGAGAAGGGAGGGATTGGGCTGTCATTTACCACTACAACTGTGACAGGTTTCTTACTTTTCCCTACTTGCAGTTTACTTTTAGTAGAGCGTTAGGCTACCCATATGAAGGAGACATTGCTCACCTTATTTATGTCAGAGACAGAGTTTCATACATGGGGTCATTATTTACACAGTGAAAACTTTCTCTAATAAAAAATTCTATATTCACAATGTACACTGCAACAGTAGCAAATAATATGAAGCACATTTTAGAGAAAAAGGAAATATGCATTGCGTGTAATCATTGCAGCTTTTAAAGATGTAAAGTATCAATGGAAAACAGAAGCCATCTGACGTCTGAGCTGCCTTACACACATTCTCCATTGTGGAAGAAAACATTGCATTTGAGAAGCTACATGAAGTCACAGACAAGATGCAGCATCTCAGAAGATAAATTTACTATGCATGATGAAATAGTAACATCACACTTGACTTTTCTGCTACCGTTGATGTATAGATTGTAACATGCATCCTGACATGTCTTTGCCAGTGTTAATGTATTTTCTCCATCCTCATGGATCAAATCACTTAGGATGCTTTACTGGAACATACCCTCTAATGGTTTTATAATGTCTTTCTTGTGCCTCTGGAGACTAGGCCACTTGTAAAAAAAATCCTATTGTGCTGCAGTATAGAACACTTATCGCACTCTTTCTGGATGACTGGAGGCAGGGAAGCAAGGGGGATATAACAGCTTTAAAGCTTAACAGTATCATTAATTGAACTGATTCTAAAAAGAAGGAACACTTAGTTGTTGAAAACAAGCTTAGCTCTAAACATGCTATTTTTGGATAGCTGTGAGCAAATAATGCACTTAACTTGCACTTCTTCCAAAATACTTCTAAAGTCTGTGATGAAAATTATAGCTGATACAATAGCTGAATAAAGGTGCGGCCCCTCAAACCGTACTAATATCAGCCAATATCCCCTTCTACACTAAATGGGTGCCCAGCCCAGTACACAGCCCAATGCAGAGGATCACTGTAATCTTCTGTAGCACTAGATGCACAAAAGGTTGTGCAGATATTATGGAAACGTACGCAGGCCTAGACTGGGACAAAAAATAGGCCCAGGCATTTTGGACTGAGCAGCCCATTTTTTTTTTAAAACCAAATTAATATTAATTGGCCAGCAATACTACACCTCACCACGCTAAGTACACCACACACTGCACAGCTACTACACTGCACCACACCAATACCACAGAAAACCACACCAGTACTATGGACCACCAATACTTCACCACGCACTACACAGCTACTTCACCTCAACACACCAATACAATAGCCCACCAACATTACAGCCCAACACACCAATACTACAGCCCACCAACTACATCACATGACACCAATACTACACTACATCTAGATTACATCCCACCACATCATTATTGGATACCACCATACCAATACTCCAACCCCCTCTCCGACCACTGGAGTCCCCATATGACACCATAACTACATGTAATGTGCCCCATCAAAGTGTTACATTGTATATTTCCGGATTGAGGGTCACACCCGGATCTTGGATAATCTCTCTGGTACATAATGTATATAACGTGGTCTTTGGAATAGAACAGATCCCCAGTACATGGTAAGCAGTGACGTCTCCAGCTTTCATATTTAGGGGGGGCACATGGGGGGACAGGGACAAAAGTAGGGGGGCAACTATAAAATGCAATTTTTTATATATCCTGGGGCCCTTTACTACGATCCCACAATGGCCCTCACATGTTCTGTTGTGAGCTCCCTTCCTACTGTATTGCCCCCCCCCAGGGTGGCAGAAAATAACAGATATATGTCACCAGCATACCAAGAAAATATAAGGGTCCAAAGCAGTAGGAGAACTATCAGGGTTGCAAAGGTTGTCTTGCCACCGGACCCTGGTGTTCTGTCACTGTGGGGTACCCCAGCCTCCTCTTGCTGTCCTGCCCCTGCTATTGACAACGCTGGTCTGGCATCTCTTGAAATTTACAGACTGGTTCTCCTGTCCTAAGGACGGGAGAAATAAGTCTGTTTTTTCAGTAACAAAGTCCTGGTGGAGTCCTGCTACTCGCTCTTCTCCCTGCCAATGAAGATGCAGAGGAAGGAGCAAATCGGGCGGCCGTGGTTGTGTGAGCGCTCGCATTATGCAGTGTCAGCGAGCAGAGGGAGGGGGGAGGAATCACCGCAGGAGCTGACTGGGGATGCTCTCCCTCTTATGCCGCGTACACACGAGCGGACTTTACGGCAGACTTTGCTTGACGGACTTTACGCCGGACTTTGTCAGGTCCTTGCGCCGGACTTAAAAAGGGACGGACTTGGACACACACGATCACTGCAAAAGTCCGCTGGTTTGGAACGCGGTGACATACAGCACGTACGACGGGACTATAAAAAGGAAGTTCAAGCCCCACTACGGCACCCTTTGGGCTCCTTCTGCTAATCTCGTGTTTATCTCGTGTTAGTAGAAGTTTGGTTAGAGATAATTTGCGCTTTTCACACTTCAGCTTATTTTGATCATTTTCTGTGGTTCAGTTTGTGCTTGTGAGGTTTGTATCTGCTTTTCAGTGCGTGTTGGTCAGTTCGTAACCTGCCTTGCAGGCCGTTCTGGTCCGCTCGTTCCCGATTTTCAGGTCGTTCTTCATAGGCCTCGCTGTTCTTCAGTGCGTTTGTTATAAGTTTGTTTGTTTGACCAGCCGACCGTTTTAAAGCCATGTCGCGTGGATGTACTCGTTCTCGAGTTCGTGCTGCGTGGGGACTTGGTGTTGGCGTTAATACATTGACCCGAGTCCAGTCCATGAACAGGGCGAGGAGGAGTTCATGGATGAAGAATTGGTTGCGCCAGCGTGACCAATTCTCGCATATGCCTTTGCTCCGTGAGCTCCGTGAGAATAATCCTGAGGATTTCAGGAATTATCTCCGGATGACGGACCCCTTTTTGAGCGTCTGCTGGCTATGCTGACCCCCTTATATCAGATGGCAGGATACCTGCATGAGGCAAGCCATCAGTGCGGAGCAGAGTCTAGTTGCCACTTTACGTTACTTGGCGACTGGGAGAAGTCTTCAGGACTTGAAGTTCTCCACAGGCATCTCCCTCCAGGCTCTGGGGATAATAATCCCAGAGACTTGTTTTGCCATCATTCAGGTCCTGCAGAAGGACTATATGAAGGTAAGTTTTATCCTTTAACATTACATGATATGTATTAAATGTTTGCTAATGTATAGTCTAAATGTCCTCCTTACCTAATTACCATGCTTGGAATATGCTGTGAATGTCCCCTTTATCTTCATGCATGCCTGTTTTTGGACATTAATCATTTATTGCCTTACATGCATATTTACATTCAATAACCTCCCCACCATGCAATCCTGGGTCCATTTATATCTCTAGCCTATAGTCCCTTGAACAATGTATATTGTCAGCTCCATTGTACTGTTTGACCCTCCCCTCAAATGTTTGAAACTGTCAGGTGTGTTTTTGACCCTAATTAGAACCCCTCCCCCACCCCTCAAATGTTTGAAACTGTCAGGTGTGTTTCTTTACCTAATTAGAACCCCTCCCCCACCCCTCAAATGTTTGAAACGGTCAGGTGTGTTTTTGACCCTAATTAGAAACCCTCCCCCACCCCTCAAATGTTTGAAACTGTAAGGTGTGTTTCTTAACCTAATTAGAACCCCTCTCCCACCCCTCAAATGTTTGAAACTGTCAGGTGTGTTTTTGACCCTAATTAGAACCCCTCCCCCATCCCTCAATGGTTTGAAACTGTCAGGTGTGTTTATTAACCTAATTAGAACCCCTCCCCCCACATTCAAATTAATCAATGGGCTATCAGAGGGGGTGATTAATCTTAGAAGTGGGCCTTATGTTTTTTCTAATTTAAATTACAAACACACATATTAATGTTTGACTGCTGTTGTTCACTAATGTTTTTGTGTAATCTGATATCCAAGTTATGTTTAAAAGTCCTTATCTTAATTTTTTTTTTTTGCACTCCACAGTTTCCTTCCAGTACACAGGAATGGCAGACTGTGGCCTCCCAGTTCGCTGACCGTTGGGACTTTCCCAGCTGTGTCGGGGCGATTGACGGGAAGCATGTCCGCATTGTGCCACCACCGCATTCGGGGTCTTATTTCTATAACTACAAGGGGTTCCATAGTGTAGTTTTGATGGCGGTGGTCTCGGCCCATTTGGACTTTCTGTTTGTGGATGTGGGGAAGAATGGCCGGATGTCTGACAGAGGAGTGTTTGCACAGACCGAGCTGTGCCAGCGTCTCCAGACTGGTGGCCTGGGATTGCCATCTGATGACCAGAAAGTGGATGGACTCCCCTCAGTTTTTATCGCTGATGAAGCGTTTGCTCTCGGTGAGCACTTGATGAGGCCGTTCCCCCAAAGAACACTCACCCCTGAGCGGAGGGTATTTAATTACCGGCTGGCCAGAGCAAGAAGAGTTATGGAGAATGCCTTTGGGATTCTGGCCAGCCGGTTCCGTTAGTTCCTTTCAGCCATAAATCTGGCGGACTATAAAATTAATCACGTCATACCTGCTTGCTGCATACTACATAACTTTTTACGTAGACATTCTGCTACATATATTACCTCTGTTGGGCCTGAGGCCGGACTTGTACAAGATGAAACACTGACAGGCCTGGAAATTGACCGTATTGGCTTGGCCCCCCGAACCGCACGTCAAGTGCGTGAGCGATATGTGAATTATTTTAATGGGCGGGGGGCCATTGCTCAAGAAGAGCTTTAATTTTTCCAAAAAATAAAAAAAATAGATTTTGGAAAAAATATCTTGTTTTTCTTCTTGTTTGCATTTAGTTTGGTCTGTCTCCTAGTGCACTTGTAGTAGTGGCAAGTGCATTTACCTTTAGTTAATAAGGCCCTTTGTCACTGTAACCACACAAAAATTTGCAAAACATATTATTGAGAAATAATCAGTCACACACATTGTAGTAGTAAAAACATTTTACTGTGTGCACATTGAAAGGTGCATTTTTTTAAACATTTTTTGTTTTTTGTATTTTTTTTTGTTTTTTTGGTTAATTTTTTTTTTTTAATTTTATTTTTTATAAAACGTTATTAAAGGCATATTTAAACAAAAATAGACCTTGTTTAAAATCTTTAAATTTACAACAGTGTTTTGAAAAACATACAAAAAAATCAAAGAACTTACAAAGTTCAACATTTTAAGAACAGTTCTGGTGATGTCACCCTTGTAAATCGATAATTTTTAAGATGCTCAAAATTGAGCATTACAAAAGGGTCAAGTCAACATGTGTATCTCCCATCATGGGTGAGCAATGTACGTGTTTTGTGTGTGCAATCCCTTTGTTCCTCTCACCACTAAATAATTTTGAGGATGAAGGGGTTGCAAACACAAAACAAGTACATTGATATCCCATGATGGAAGATAGCACATGATGACACACCGTGTGCATCATAAAAATTTTTTTTTAACGAAAACACTTGAAACAAAAATTTCAAGAAGAAAGAAACTTCACAAGGAAATGAAGAACATGATTGATGTTTTTAGGCAAAACGTTATTATATTCTGCCCAAAACATCAATCATGTTCTTCATTTCCTGTTGCATGGAGTTCAGGCGAAGTTGCATGCTGTGAATTTGGTCACGCATTTTATCAATTTGGCTATTCTACAGCATTATCTGGCCAATCAGTCTTTGGGCACTGTCTGTGCTGAATGGCTCTGCCGCTTGGCCTTCCACAACCAGAAGCTCACCTAAAATGTGTGAAAAAAACAAGGGTTAAAATATGCACGCCTAAATACATTATCTTAGGCTGGGGTGTCAGTCACTCACTTGGCGGGGTTGAAAGCTCACATACTTCCTCCACCTCTCCTTCCTCCAGCTCATTGGGTGGGCGTGGTCTTGGGCTATCTTCAGCCTCAGGCTGGTGACTTGGGGGGGTCCTGGGAACCTTGGACTGTTGTCTGAGTCTTTTCTCCCCTATGATAATTTAACAAAAGGTATAGTTAAAACACAGTGATATTTAAGATTTTTTAAAATAATCTGAAACGTTGGTTATGAGTTGTGGACAATTGCCTTTTTTTGTCCTCAAAAATTTAAAAGACAGGATGAACATTACCTATGAACAATTATAAACAATACAAAATTTCATGCAAGTTTCACAGATGCAGACACCTCAATGATCTCCTATGTGTATTACCCCTCTAACATTTCTTTATGGTCACATAGTACACTAGTGCTCGTGAGTCCAGATGTGGAACCAGCTGCTGTGTCCTGTCCTTACATTACACGGAATTATTTTTGAAGAAGCATTATATTTTCCAACACATCTACACCACATCAACAAATTTTTGGAATACGAAAAATTATCAAGACATAAATGTATATGTCCAACCCTGTACCATCGTATTTGGCAAAAAAAACCCGTCAGTTTCTTTAGTATCATATGTCTTTTACAAAGAACGGTCTTTACGAACAATGCTGTATAAACTAAAAAAATATGGATCAGCATGCAAGTTAAGTATCTCAATAGGAAAACACAACTACTTACTTTTTTTAAGCAGCTTCTTTATTCGCCAATATTGTTCTGGCTCCCAACTTTTGATGTCAGACCACCGCTTCCTCAATTGTTCTTTCAAACGTTTAGTGCCAAATTTAGCTTCTAGAGTGGTGACAACTGAGGACATTATTTTGTCTTTCCGCATATTCGGGCGTGTGTACGGTCCTTTTTTGCCATCGTAGTCCTCCCTTCTCAATATGGACACCATCTCCACCATCTCTTCAAAAGCCATGTTGGTGGCCTTATATCTCCTCCAGGATGTGGATGGTTGTGGCTCCGGGCTTTCCTCCGCGCTACTTCCACTGATTCTCTCCGCCATCTTTCTCTACCTACTCCCACTGCGCAACGAAGAGTGAAGGGGCGGGGACAAATCGTACTAAAGAACGTCAGGGGTGGGCAACGCAGGCGGAGCATGACACATGCGCAGTGTATATAAAGCCATTACGATGGCCTACGTATGTCCGTGCGGAAGTAGCGAGCGTCAGAAACGAAGGTAAGATTAAACGTGGGGGGGGGTGTGTGTGTGTGTGTGTGTGTGTGTGTGTGTGTGTGTGTGTGTATATGTGTCCCCTAGATTCTTCACAAAATAATCCTGGGAGTTCTGACTGACATTACAGTTTTGATCTTGTGTCTTGTCTTTCAGCAACAATGAATCCCTTTAAAGAGGCAGATTTTTTGTCGAGATTTATCGACTTATATCAGGAAAACAAAAACCTGTGGGAGGTCAAACACCCACTATATTTCAATCGAGCTGTAAGGAAGGCAACACTGGGCACACTTTTAGAATTTGTGAAGACTCGAGTCCCCCAGGCAGACCTTAAGGTTGTGGACAAGAAAATTGGTATCTTGCGAAACATGTATAAGCGGGAACACAATAAAATGCAGGAGTCGCTCAGATCCGGAGCAGCAGCCGACCAAGTTTATGTACCCAAGTTGTGGTACTACCACAAAATGTGATTCCTGGATGACCAGACAGAAGCCAGGCAATCACTTTCGACCCTTCCCTCCAGCCTTCCCCCCCACTCTTCCTTCCAGCCTTCCATCCAGCTCCACCCCAGCTGAGGAGTCCCAGGAAGAACTGGGCCTTTTCATCCCTGATGAAGTGGATGCGCCCAGCTTCAGCCAGGTATCTTTTTGTGGAATTTGTGATTGTGTAAATGTTATTAATGATGTTAACGTGTCAAATTTTTAAGTGCTTGCTAAAAAATGACTTCATCACAAATATTAATATGTAGACATATCACTAGACAGTAGTGGCCAAAAATATACTTCTGCATAGGTGTGCGCAGCCTCTTGGATTAGGGTGTGCACCCCAAAGCTCTAATACATATGCATGTGTATATGTACTGATGGTGTCAGTAGAGCAGTGGACAGTTTAATTTTGTTTATTTTATTTAAAAAAAAAATAATTTTCTTTTGTAACATTTTTTTGGGGGATGAAATATCAGTGGTCTAAACAGGGGGGAATATGCACCACACAAGGCGATTAGGGTGTGCCCAGGCACACCTGGCACACCCTGTGCGCACGCCTATGTACTTCAGATATTGTTGATCAGCTGTAATAATGGTGGTGTCAAATAGATAGGCTTTACTATTTGTTGAGAATTATATTTGCAAGTCATGAGCTGAAAATTGTGTGTGATTGCGTAACAAAAAATTACAACTATGTCCCTTTTTTTGACACAGGATGACCTCAGCCAGGAGGAGGCCTTGCCCAGTGGGAGAGAGGAGGAGGCTGTGGCTGGGCCCAGTAGAAGCCGCACAGAGTGTCAGGTGCCTCCCCTCCGCATTCTCACCAAAAGGCCCAGGAGAATGACCCAAACTGAGGAGGAATCCCTAGCCCTCATACGTGAAGTAAGCCAAATCCTGAGTACACCACCCAATGCAGAAGAGGCATATGGGACATATATGGCCACCAGATTGCTGGAATTGGAAAAGGGGCAACGCCTCCTCTGTGAGGGTTTGATTTTTCAGGCCTATCAGAAGGGCTTGAGAGGGGAGCTTACTGCTACAACGTATCTGGCAGATGAAGCCACTCCTCCTCCTCCTCCTGCCCCAAGTACACCACCAGAGGCCCAGCCTCCGAGGAAGGCTGCAGAGAAGCGTGGAGGGAAGGCTGCAGAGAAGCGTGCAGGAAAGGCTACACGGAAGACTCGAAAGTGATTGCCTGGTTTCTGTCTGGTCTGACTGTGCTCCCTGTGCTCCCTAGTCGCAAGATATCAATTTTCTTGTCCTAAAACTTGATGTGTGTCCTGGGGACGAAAGGCTTCACAGATTCTAAAAGTGTCTCCAGTGTTGCCTTCCTAATTTTTTGTTAACCAAAATAAATGGATTTTTTGTTACCTTACATTATTGACTATATGTGTTTTGATTCCAAAATGACATTTTGATTGGGAGTAGGCAGGTACAGGTCAAAAAGACTATGGGGTTGATTTAACAAAAGCAAATAGACTGTGCACTTTGCAGAGGACAGTTGCCCTCTGCAAGTGCAATTGCTCCAGAGCTTAGGAAATGAGGAAAGGCTTGACTTTGCAAAGAGTACCCAATCCTGTGCAAGGAAAATTCAAATAACAGCATTTTTGCTTGCACATGATTGGATGATGGAAGTCAGCAGAGCTTCTGCTCATTTACTAAGCTCTGGAGCAACTGGTCTTTTTCCCTTTAGTAAATCAACCCCTATGTGTGTTTTTGCCAAAAGGCTAAATCATTTTTAAAATCAAGTGCTAAATACTAGTGAGGAGTGCACTTTAGAAATTGCACAGCAAGTGCACTTGTTGGAAGTGCAGTCGCTGTAAATCTGAGGGGAAGGGCTGAAATGAGGGGAAGCTCTGCTGATTTTATCATACAATCATGTGCAAGAAAAAGTTTTTTTTTTTTTTTTTGTGGTTCCTTGCATGTGCCCCTTGGATCCACAGCGAAGGCACTTCAAAATGCCCTTTCTGTGCATTTCCAAGTACAATTTGCACTTGTAGTGAAAAATGAATTTGCCTTTGGAAAATAAAACCCCCTATGTCTAATTAACAAGGGACACCAACCTCATTAAGGTTAATTAAAACAACACAAAATATTAAGGTTATTGTGGTAACTTGAAACTACAAAAATAAAAAAAAAATAAAAAAGTTTGTATAATTTAGCACACATTGTAAAATAGATAGTGTGGAAATCAACCCCCCAAAAAAAAAACATGAGTCCGAAATCTAATTTAATACTTTATTTATGGAGATCTGGCTTTTTAAATATATCATATTAGTCATGGCATGAGGATAAATCATGAAGAAAGTAGTTTGTGAGAACTCTGTGTGAATATAAAGCAGAAAAACAACTTCATTCCTCTCGCATTATAAATAAAAAAAAAAGTGCTGTATTAAAAGATCACAGAAGAGGAATCTGCTAGCTTCAATACGAAGGCTAGTTTTACCAGACCGAGCGCTTCAGTCTTGTAATTGCTTCAGAGCATGTGTCAGTTTGAGTTCATCGGACTAGCACACAGACGACCGGTTCGCCCGCTAGAAAGAAGAGTCCGTCGGATAGATTTAAAACATGTTTCAAATCTAAGTCCATCCAACTTTTGAGCAAACAAAGTCGGCTGGAGCCCACACACGATCGAATTGTCCGAAGAAATCCAGTACGCCGGACCAAGTCTGCCGTAAAGTCCGCTAGTGTGTACGCGGCATTAGACATTTTTTTTTCTTTTTTACAAAAAGGCATTTTTTTTTTTAAATTGGGGGTTCACATGGTGGGGCACAGCATAATGTTGGGGGGGTGGGGGCCCCCTATGGCCCTCCTAGTGACGCCATTGATGGTAAGGTCTCCAGTATACAATTGGTTCGCCGGTATAGAATGGATCCCCTGCTCTCACCTGTCTGTCTGAAGTATCCTCTGCACACGCTTCACCCGAATGGGCCCTGCCTCCCGACATCAGCATTGTATGGTCTAGTGGGGCAGAGATGTGGCTGTATCTTCTCTGGTACCAGCAGAGCCAGGAAGTGGGCGGAGAGGGGATGTGCCTATTACCCTGACCCCACATTTGGCCGTTGGGTATGACGGTTATATACTAGACAAACAGTATGCAGTGCCAAGCCTGTGCAGTGAGTTCAAGCACACCCCTAACTAATGTACTTAAACTTGAATTTAATGGCCCCGCCCCCGTTCCGGTACTGTTAGGACATGCAGCCCTGGTGGGCCCTATGGCCAATCTTGGCCTGAATGTATGTACACCTTGTTTGCCACATTTCAGTGCCCCCCCCCCCCCCCCCCCCCATGTCTCTAAAATGAAAGGAAATCCCCTCTTATATTAACTGGTGGTGCTGACTGGAAATCCCCATCCCATTTAAGCATGAGCATTTTGCATATGACATCCTGGGTTGAAGGGACTATTCTTTTTCTGCCACTATAATCATAGTTGTTGGGATCGAATTCATGCATTATTACATTTAATAACTCAAGTGATGCCAAATTATTGCCAATAGAAGAGAGCCAAACCTGAACCTCTGAAAGTTGATGCTCTGTATGTTACATATGAGCATGTTAAAGCAGTCACATTTGTTCACAGGGGCATAAAAACTGCATTCTGTTTATATTATTGAACATGGCCACCTGGAATTCAACATATATTCTACAATAATACAGCAATGTTAGCACACCAAAGATGTATTGCTGGTCTGCGTATTTCTAAAACCCTATATTAATACAGTACCTATATTTACGTAACTGTAGATGAACTCTAGGACAACTAAAAGTCATGCCTTGCAGTGGGGCTGCTAAAAATACTTCTTCCCCTACTGTGTAAAAATATGTTTTAAACATACTACTCGCCCTTTATGAGTGCTGTCTGTATCACCATCATGTGTATGTGAGCATGTAGTATTCTAGTGAGGGCCCTGGATGATTAAAAAAAACAAGGGGGTGTGAATATAACATCGTTAAGGGGGTTGTGTAGGCAATGCCACACTAGAGAGGAGAGCAAAAAGAGAGATGGTGCATGATGGGCATAAAGCTAATTTTGCTTAGGAAGCCTTCAATACTGCTGTCCTGAATCAGGAGGTGCCCTTTTATGAAGGAGAGCTGGTGAAGGTGAAGAAAAGAGCAGACAGAGGTGTAGCATAGTACTAGTGGGTGTGAATGGGTGCAGAAAGCCTCCAGTACGACAAGAAATAGAGTGCTCTTATCTTTTTATTTTATCTTCAGGATATAATGTGCAAATATAAAGTAAGACATTTCAGACATAGACTTTCTTCTAATTTGGATGCAGTCCTTGTAGCAGGAATCATTTTCTGTTACCTAATAAGATCATTGAGCTGTTACATTAGCTCATCCAGAATGATTTGTATGGTAGCTAATAGGAAGGTCTTATAGTACATGGGATCTAACAATTATTATTGCTAATCAGGTACGACTTTGTTCAAGGAAATGTCTTATAGAGTGATAAGTAAAATGAACATGTTGCGTTCTCATAGACATAGGCAATACAATTTTGCATTACAGTATGTGGAAGATGTAAGCCACTTTTGCTGTAAGGACATGATGTAACAAAAGGGTTTTTGTTTAGTTTTTTTAAACATGTTGCAACTTATCATGAGTCACCCTTTTTACTTTGCAGGTCTAAATTAGAAAGAATTGATAGGTTGCACTGGCACTGGAAGCACTGGCAATGATTCAAGGGGATACAAACACTCCCACAGGTGCAGGGTTAGATGAAACCCGGAATCCTGATGTTGAGGAAGGCTAATAGAAATATTGTAACACCTTGGAGAAGTGTTGAGAGGAACTCAAGGTCGATGATGTACAAAGACATCCTGAGTTGCTCATCATGTACACCAAACCTATGTTCAATGCATTTAAGTACACCTCAATGGTACTAATGGGCTCCTGCATTACAATTCAAGCCGGAACTTGGCCTGGACATAATGTTACTTATATTCTACTGTAGCTCAAGTAGTTTTTATCCAAGGCTGCTCTAGCCAGCAAGTTTTGACACTTGCTGGTGATGTTAAAGAGAGGGCCAGTCAAAAAAAAAAAAATTAAAAGTCAGCAGCTACAAATACTGCGGCTGCTGACTTTTAATTGGACACTTACCTGTCCCAGGGTCCAGTGATGCGGGGGATCGAAGCCCTGCTCATCTCCAGCTCCGTTCACTAGCGCCGGCATTGCAACTGTGGGCGCCGGGCTGTGGCTTCACAGCCTGGCACCCACTGCGCATGCGCGAGCGGCGCCGCGCGCCGTGGTTGGCCGCTCAGTCACCTGGGACCTGTAATGAGTCCCAGATGATTGACAGGAGGGAGGGAGCAGAGCTGAGCCCTTCCTGTGCCGAGGGGGAAGTGATGTCACCAGCCCAGGCACTGGAAGAGGCAGACTACGAGGGACCCCCTAGCAACAGGCATTTAGAGGTAAGTAAAAAAAAAATATATACAAATGTTTTTTTTTATTTTTTTTTTTAGGCACAATCATGACTTTTTTTTTTTTTTTTTTTTTTTAGGGTGGAACACCACTTTAAATACTTTTCCTGTCCCCATCACGTTTCTGTTGCTCCATTTCCAAAAGGAACATGCTGAAAAGGGTGTGAATTTAGAACCTATGACAATTGGACAGAAAGTAAGAATTTTTTCAATGTGGACACAGAAATTACTAACAGCACTTTTATTTGTAGTACAAAGAATGGTAAGGAGTCAGGGTTTCTGTTGCTGTGCCACCATTATTATTACTTCTGGGTTTCCATCCCCTCACTATACCCCAAACTAGGTTTTGCCTGGAGGTTTATATTAACACTACCAAAAAGTGTTTAAACTGCAGCCCAGGACCAGGGCACCCAGACTGCAGAGGAATTCCTATAAAGATATGTTGCAGCACCTTTTACCAGCTGTTTTTTTCAGCAGCCATATAGCTGACCCTACTTGCAACCCATTAATAGGAGGGGGTGCTGATAAGCATTGAGCCTTACCCAGAAATTTTTTTAGATAGGAAGCTGTAACTGCCACACTATTTTACATATTCCCCCAGGAAGTCAATGCACTTGCAACATCTGTCCTGCAGCTTCTTAAGTCCCTCCCTGCAAATAAAATTCTTCTGACTGCTGGTGTAACCACTCATTTGCAGCATTAGTAGCCTCCAAAACACTCCCAAATCGTTGTCCCTTTAGGTGTTTTTTGAGATTGGAGAACAGATAGAAGGAGCCAGATCAGACAAATAGGGTGGATGGGGCATCACTTGAAAGCCTAAGGAGGTCAGTTTTGCCATTGTTTCACCTGCAGTGTGTGACGAGGCATTGTCATGCAACAGAAGGACACCTTTGGAGAGCTTTCCTCAATGTTTTTCCTTTATATTTTGCCTCAATGTCATCAATAAAGCACAGTAATATGTTGCATTGATGGTTGAACCCTTTTGGAGGCAGTCCACCAGCAGAACTCCCTTCTTATCCAAAAAAATTGTTGCCATTTGCTTCTGCACTGACCTTTGCACACAGAAATTCTTTGGCCTGGGGGAACCACTGTGCCTCCATTCCTTAGACTGTTCCTTTGTCTCGGGATCATAACAGTAAATCAATGTCTCATTACCAGTTACCAGTTTGTCCAAGAAATCTGACTAATTTCTTACAAAATGTTCCAAAACAGCCACCAATGTTCTCCACATGTTTTGTTCGGTTGTCAAAAGATTTAGGACCCACTTTGCTACAAGCTTTCTCATTTTCAAATTGTGGATAATGGCACCAACTCTCTCACGTGATATTCCCAGATATGTATGTAGTGGTACTCCTGTAGGGGCTGTTGAGTGTTGTGGTTCGTCTGTCACCGTGCCCAGCCAGGCACACGATTGCAAGCATCCAGAGACATGAAACAGTCCTAGCCCTTGTTTATTTTTATTTTTTTTATTGAGGGGTATTAAACTTGGATAGGGTAAGGGAGTATGAGATGCCCACTTGATTGAAACATAACATACACAGGACTCAACATATATACACCTCAGTATATACACCTCCTCTCTTCTCTCCAGCAAATCACTTGCTTGCAGACTCAGACTATCTCTCCTCAACACCTCCAGCACATCACTTGTACTTCTTAGACCAATTAGCACTGAAATGTAGACCTGGCACTGACTCCACCAGGCCTAAGGTGATTGCCTTTTGCAGGCAGGGACCGCGGGTCTCTTGGTGTAGCAAAAAAATAGGATTTTTATAACAGCTTACCTGTAAAATCCTTTTCTTGGAGTACATCATGGGACACAGAGCCTAAGTAATAACTTAATGGGTTATGGGCCACCTTCTGGTGATGGACACTGGTATACCCACTACAGGAAGTTCACTCCCCTATATAACCCCACCTCCTTCCAGGAGTACCTCAGTTTTTGTAGCAAAGCAATATACTTAAACCCCATAAAAAAGAGGGGAGGGACATCTGTATCCCATGATGTACTCCAAGAAAAGGATTTTACAGGTAAGCTGTTATAAAAATCCTATTTTCTTTATCGTACATCATGGGACACAGAGAGTAATAACTTAATGGGACGTCCCATAGCAATGCTATTTGAGGGGAGGGAGAGACAACCGTAGGGCACCCCCAGACCTGAGGACTTATACTGCTGCCTGCAGCACATTGCACCCAAAGGAGATATCCTCATACCTCCTTACATCCACCTGATAAAATTTTGTGAATGTATGTACTGAAGACCAAATTTCGGCCTTACAGATCTGAGCCATGGAGGCCTGGTGACGCACTGCCCAAGAAGCACTAACCGCCCTGGCAGAGTGTGCTTTGACTTGGAAAGGTGGAATCTTACCCCTTAAATCATAAGTCTGACTTACAACTTGCTGAATCCACTTAGCAACAGTGCATTTTGACGCCGCCTGTCCTTTATTAGGACACTCTGGCAGAATAAATAAGACATCAATCTTTCTAATCAGAGCAATTGTCGTTAAATAGATTTTCACTGCTCTCACCACATCAAGACAATGTAGTGACTTCTCTTCCCTGGAACATGGTTTTGGAAAAAACGATGGCAGGACAATATCTTGGTTCAGGTGAAAACCTGAAACCACTTTTGGCAAAAAAAAGTCTGGATGAGGGCGTAACACCACTCTGTCCTCATGAATAATCAAGTATGGCGTTTTACAAGAAAGAGCAGCCAATTCCGAAACCCTCCTTGCTGAGGATATAGCAACCAAGAACACTAGCTTCCTTGCCCGAAGGACTAAGGGAATATGCTGTATTGGTTCAAATGGCTGTTTTGTAACACTGACAAAACTAAGTTCAAGTCCCAAGGGCTCAAAGGTGATTTAACTGGCGGATTAATCCAAATCACCTCTTGCATGAATCCCCGGGCTAAAGAATGCATAGTAAGCTGTCTTTGAAATAAGATCGATAAGGCTGAAACTTGGCCCTTAATAGTACTCAAGGCCAGCTTCATCTCTACCCCTAATTGTAGAAAGGCAAGAATTCTGCCTATGATATATCATGATATGAGTAGAGATAACTGACCCGGAAAGCCCACGTTTCTTCAGAATGTGGGTTTCAATAGCCAAGCCGTTAAATTTAGCGTTCCTAAAGTAGGATCGAATATCGGCCCCTGTGAGAGCAGGTCTGGCCTTAGTGGAAGGGACCATGGATCCTCCACTGCCATCTTTACGATTTCTGCATACCATGATCTTCTGGGCCATGCTGATGCTACCAGAATTAACTACTTTCTTTGCAGCTTGATCCTACAATGAAGTCATGGCAGCAACTGAATAGGGGGGAATGCATAGATCAGTGAGAACTGATCCCACGGAGTCACCAACGCATCTGTTCCGCATGCAAGTGGATCCCTTGTCCTGGACACAAAGTTGACTAACTTCATGTTGAATCTGGACGCTAGAAGATCTACTTCCGGAGTCCCTCATCTTTGGCAAAAAGCCCAAATATGTCGGGGTGAAAAGACCATTCCCCGGGAATAACTGCTGGCGACTTAAGTAGTCCGCCTGCCAATTGTCTACTCCCGGAATGAAGACTGCTGATAGGCACGGAACATTCCTTTCTGCCCAAGTTAGAATATGGTTCACCTCTCCCTGCGCTGAGAGACTCTTGGTGCCCCCTTGGTGATTGATATAGGCCACAGCTGTGGCATTGTCGGATTGGATCCTGACAGGACAATCCCTTAACCTGGAAGTCCAGGCCTTCAGAGCCAGACGCACTGCCCGAATCTCTAGGATGTTGATGGGCAAAGCTCTTTCGGTTCTTGACCACTGTTCCTGGACAGTCGTTTTCTCTAGTACTGCTCCCCAGCCTGAAAGACTGGCATCTGTCGTTACTACTTTCCAGATAATTGGTCTGAAGGATTTTCCTTTCAGCAGATTCTGGGTTAGTAACCACCAACTGAGGCTTTGGGACCCCCTTGGGGACAGCCGCATTGGCAAGTCCAAAGCTTGGATCGTTTTGTTCCAAACAGACAGGATACTGTTTTGCAACAGTCTTGAATGGAACTGGGCATAGGGAACTGCTTCGAACTAAGCCATCTTTCCTAACAACCTCATGCAAAGGCGAATTGAGGGATCTCCTTTCGACCTGACCATCCGCACCAGCTCTCATATGGAGTTGATTTTTGCCAGCGGCAAGAACACCTTTTTCTGGGCTGTGTCTATGATCAGGCCCAAATACTCCAGCTTTTTTAGCGGTTTTAAGGAAGACTTCTCTAGGTTGAGAATTTAACCCAGACTTTCCAGGTAACTGGTTGTAATGCGTACACTTTACACCAGGCGAGCCACTGACTGGTCTGTTAGCAATAGATCATCTAGGTACGCCAAGACTGTTATGCCCTGTGCCCTTAACCTGGCTAGAGGTGGGGCCAGCACTTTTGTGAACACCTGGGGTGCTGTAGCTAGCCCGAAGGGCAAGGCTACAAACTGAAAGCGCTGCTGTTCTACTTCGAATCGCAGAAACCTTTGGTGAGCGGGAAATATAGGGACATGCAGATATGCATCCCTGATGTCGATGGACGCCAGAAGTTCTCTTCCTTGTAGGATAGAAACTACTGGCCTTATCGACTCCATGCGAAAGGAGCGGATCTTCAGGAACTGATTTAGATTCTTTAGATCTAGAATGGGTCTGACATGCCCATTTGGTTTTGGTACCGTAAACAGGTGTGAATAAATTCCCAAACCTTTTTCTTGTGTGGGGATCTGTATGATCACCCCCTGAGCCAATAATCGGTCTAATGCTTGAAACAGAGATTGCCTTTTCCTTGGATCTTTGGGAACGTTTGATCTCAGAAAACGAGATGGTGGAAACTCCCGAAATTCTAGTTTGTATCCTAGAGACACCGTAAGGATGACCCATCTGTCCCAAATTTCCTTTTGCCAGACTTCTGAGCAGGGGAGTTGCTAGGTCTGCAAAAGATCTGGGGCTAGAGTCGACAGCAGAGGTCACCAACCTTTTTGCATGCCCGCAGGGGGGGGGGACCAGTGGTAAGCAATTTTTCATGGACGATGGCTGGTGTTGGCGCATCAATCATCATGGCATAATGGTTGATATGGTGTCAGGGTGATTGAAGTGCATTATTTCTATTGTTACATTCTAATATATAATGAAGTGGTTCAACTCACCATACTGCAGAATCAGTGGGAGCCCTGGGCGTGTCACTTGCCACATCTCCTGCCACCAGATGCAGCATGTCACTTGCCACCGTCGCCTGTCACCAGATGCAGCGTGTTACTTGCCACCGTCACCTGCCACTAGATGTGGATTGTCACTTGCCATGTCGCCTGCCACCAGAGGTGGATTGTCGCTTGCCACTTTCACCTGGCAGCAGATGTGGATTGTCACTTGCCACCATTTGCAGATTGTCACGTCACCGGCCACCAGATGTGGGTTGTCACTTGCCAACTGATGTGGATTGTCACTTGCCAAGCCAGCCAGTGCCACCAAATGTGCATTGACGCTGCATTGGTGGCAGGCTGACCGCACTGGTCCATTTAGTGAGGGCAGGAGAGCGGTGATACGGGGTGGGCAGTGAGAGATGATGTCATCTCGCTGCTCCCTGCCGCACCTCCAACATTGAAGCAAGGGGGGTCTGGCTGCAAAGTGGAGCTCCACGATGACCGTGCTGTGAGGGCGGAAGAGCGCCGATTTGTGGTGGACAGTGAGAGATTATGTCATCTCTCTGCTGCTCGTCACACCTCGCTCCCAAATTGAAGAGGCCTGGCTGTGAAGAGCTCGCTTCTTTCCTCTCCTCCGCCTCTCTCATGCAGCCAGCCCGCCTGCCGCAGCAGCCGCAACCCGCTGGTAAGGCAGGGACCCTACGGCAAGAGACTCGGGGCTATGGGCCCCAGATTCGGGGCTATAGCCCCAATAGCCACCCCCTAGAAACGCCCCTGCTTCTGTGTATTGCAGAAGTCTTCCCCCCCACTCTGGCAAGGGAGGGCGCCTCTTCATGATGAGGCTTTAGTATTTTGTTTTGCAGATTTCCGGCCCCAGGTCTTCTTTTGTGCCTGGGCCTGACTCTGGGGTTTTCCTCTAGAGCCTGACAGCAGAGGCCGTTGACACTGCCTAGAGGCGGATGCCCCTGGTGCAGGAGAAAAAGTAAGTTTAAATGAAGGATATTTATACTTTCTTTTGACTGGCAAGAGAGTACTGTTCCCACTAGAAATCGTTTGGATGTATTTATCCAAATCATCCCGAAATATTCGCTCCCCATGAAAAGGGAAACTAGTCAGAAGCCTTTTGCAAGGTGCTTCGGCTCACCAATTTTTTAACCAAAGGGTCCTACGCATGTGCACTAGCACAAGCACAAGGCGGGACGCCTGGTGAATAGAGTCTTTCATAGCATCTATGGCAAAACATAATGCCTTTGGTAGTTCGGCCAACTCACAGCCTGTTGTACAGGAACCTCCTTAAGGGCCTCTCTGAACTGGTTCTTTAGGGACTGACAGATGCCTATTGCAGTGACTGCAGGCTGAGTAACGGCCCCTGCCAAGGAAAAAGAGGATTTTAACAGGAATTCCAACTTTTTATCTGTTTAATCTTTAAGCATCTGTGCATTGTCTACTGGACAAGTTAAACTTTTATTCACACTGGAAATCGCAGCGTAAACTGCTTTTACATTCCATCTTTTGAATTTCTCCTCCATGGGATAGAGAACTGAGAATCTCTTTGGAGGGAGAAAATGCTTATCCGAGTGATCCCATTCAGCATAAATAAGCTTTTCTAGTAATGCATGGACCGGAAACACATGAAAAGGCTGTAAAGGTTTTAAAGAACCCAAGGAAGAAGCCGTACTTTCAGCTGACTCTGTTAGGGGTAGCATGAAAGTGGAACAATCCATCTCCGTAAGAGTTTGTACCAGCAATCTCTTAGATTGCGAAGTTGAAAAAGGTTCATCAATTGTTGTTTCCTCTGCAAAGGAATAATTGGCTTGTTTTTCCTCATGATCGCCTGAGGGTAATACCTCATACTGTACCCACTGTTCCCTTGGTAAAGGGTTTGAGGTGAAGGAGGGGGATCTAGCACGTTTCCTATCCATTTGAATGGAGAATGCAATTAAAGCCACTAATCTTCCTTCTAGGCCCTGCAGGGCAGAGGAAAATGCATCTTCAGTAACATATACAGGGGCTGAAGTGTGAGAAGCAGTTGCACCACCAATTGGTTCCAATGACTCACCCTGGCTTGCCATATCTGGTATCTCCGGAGAGGATGACAGTGTGGAGGCATGACTGGAGTTCCCAGCGCCTAGGGGTGGAACTTTTGGTACCTTTTGGTAACTCTGGAAGCCATAGTGCTAAGCACAAAAGCAGAGGCACTCTAGTAAAATGTACTACTTGCTGAGCAATAGTCTAGCAAAACAATGCCACCATAAAGATCAGTTTAATGCCGAGTAACAATGTATTTCCTGTACTGGAAATGCCTGTATACACCCCTTACGTGCCCCAGCGCTCCTGTGTCAGGTGTTCTCTTCAGACTTCTCTTCAGTTGCTCTGAGAGATCTTCTGACAATGAGAGCATCTGTTTTATAACAAAACTTCAGGTGTGAGCCTGATTGGCATCCCCAGCTGTGGGCCGTGTGCTCCACGTGGACGCTACATCCCGCACACGGCGCTGCCTGCCTTAAGCCACGCCCCTTCCAGTACCCGCCTTCCTCCTTGTTCAAAAAAATGAACCTTTAGTCCGCATGCACAGACGACACTGAATTTGCTTCTGCAATGCAGACCCGAAGGAGAAGAGGCTGTGATCGCCATCTGGTGCTTGCCAGACTCAGAGGAAGTTTGTAACACTGACAATGTACAAGGCTTGGCCATCTGTCCTTACCCAACAAGGCTTTTCTAAAAGGCAGTCTAACATGCTAAAAATGTGAGTCATTTTTACCCATAGGAAGCCGCCACCACACCCCTCCAGGAGGGGGAGGGGGGATGTTTTCTTCGCAGTATGAGGCTTATGGTAACACTTTAGTGTCTTAACAGGAGTCATTATATAACAATCTGCTTACCCCCAGCCTCCTTCCCCCCACCAGGGAGGAGAGAAACATCTTTGTTCAACTAAGAACCCCCTCCTGCTGCTGGGACACACACACACACACTGTTTATAGCTGGACACATAGCTGCTGAGAAGCAACGTACCAAGGTATGTGTATTTTTACTCCCTCTAGTGGAGATTTTAAGGCATTACAATGTTTTTTATATGGAAGAAAAAGGCATAGGTGGACTTTTTACAGTTCCTAGGCTTCTTCCCTTACCTTTTCCTCGCTGCAGGATACTGCTGAAAACAGACAGATCCAAACTTCATCTATCACGGCAAGCTGCGTTAGTAAACCTTCAAAGACCAGGTCCTTATTATAGGGGTTCCACTCCTTTGGACCTGTATAGCACCCCTCAGAATCACTTTTAGGCAATGTAGCATGACCAAAAAGAGTCCTGGGTCCTGGGGTCCAGCCCTCAAAAGAGAGGCTTACAGACAAAACCTCATTCTTCTTGCGAGGCCCGGGTACCATCCACTTTGGCCTCAGTGGCTTGGATGGATCCAGTGTGTGGAGGTTATTTAAATCCAGCATGGATCCCTCTTGGAGCTCCTCAGAGCACATCTTCACTTGTGACCAACACCTTAGACACTGCCGAAAAAACTGAGGTACTCTTGGAAGGAAGAGGGGTTATATAGGGGAGTGAACTTCCTGTATTGAGTATACCAGTGTCCATCACCTGAAGGTGGCCCATAACCCATTAAGTTATTACTTAGGCTCTGTGTCCCATGACGTACGATAAAGAAATATAGAAAGTCCCAGTGCTAGCTGTCCACTTGGCTACTGCTCCCCAGTGCCACCCCTTCAGGCCCTGCCAGCCCTCTTGGTTGCAGCTGCCTCTCTCCATTGCCCATATTTCCACAGTCCACTCTTCTGGTTCTGCACTCATCCCAGACTGCGCTCTCCCAGTCCTCTCAGGCGTGCCTCCCCAGTCCTCTCTTCTGGTTCTGCACCCATCCCAGTCCTCTTAGGCGTGCCACCCCAGTCCTCCTGGCTGCGACCTGTTGTTCCTCCTTGGAGACATGCCTGGCAGTGGTCTCTCCTGCTGTCCTCTCCTTGCTCCCATGCCACCAGTCTAGGACACCTCCACATGTTGGTAGAGGGTCCCGTCTGCACCCGAGCACAGGCCCAAGGTCACCCCCCAGACCGAAGAGCTCCCTTAAAGGCCCTGACAGCCTAGCACTCCATCTCCAGCTTCCTTCCCGAACAACTCCTCCCCAGCCGGGCTGACCCTCTGTATTTTAGGAGGCCTGCCCCCTGCCAATCCAAGTTGGGTATTGGTCAGGGCTCCTCAGAATACCCGACAGCTCCACCTTTTTTCTCCTCCTTCCCTTCTAAAAAACAATAGAACATTCTAGAAAGAAGTGGGAAGTCCCAGTAATGCTGCCTTCTGAGTCACCAGCTCTACCATAACTCACTCCCAACCCAGATCAAAACAAACAGGCCTAGCCACCAGCTAGGCCTGCCTAAATTTACCTCTATCTACCTACATCCATCTAGCAACCTAGAGGGTGCTACATGTAGAATACTTTTGGCTGATAGTCGGCGGTCCACCATGATCATGTCATGGATGGCTTTCACATTTGCAGGCACAGAGACAGAAACAGGCCTTCCACTGGGTTTCTCACTTTCAACACCGAAATGACCCGTTTTAAAATTGAAAACCCAACGTTTAACTGTTGCATATGAAGGGCCACTGTCCCCCAAAGTTTGTGACATTTCATCATGGATCTGCTTCGCACCTTTCCCTTGGAGAAACAGGTACTTGTTTATGGTCCTATGCTCTTCCACACTGAATTTTTCTGGGGGTGCTGCCATGTTCAATTTGTACCTAAAAAAGAAAGATAAGTTAAAATCATAGGTATATGATTTTTGCACCATTGATTATAGACAAATAAACAAAGAAAAATTCCTACGAGCCAAAATGAACCTAGTGCTAAAAGTAAGCACTACACAGCCGCATACATGAGTCACGCCTTGTAATGCGTGTGAAATATTAAATAAATAAATAAATATGATGCTCTAGAGTGTGCTAACTGTGCCTAATCCTGACACACAGATACAGTACATATACAACAGAGTATAAAATAATTTAACCCCAATATGTGCTATATCCCCCAAGATGAACAAACTTAATGTGCACAAATAAACAGTGCAGTGAGCATGTGAAATGGTAATATCAAGAAAATGCTCCAAACTGAATCAGTGCAAACCAGGTGCTAAAAGTGCAATAAACAAATAAATAATAAATAATAAAATAAATAACGTTGATTCATAAATGATTCATATATGCAAACAAAAGCTTAAAAATGACATGTGCCAGCCAAAAAGTGAAGAGTGACACACAATACATGTAATTAATCGTCCATCATAAAATAGACATATATTAAACACAGAAGTCCTTAATGAAAGTGATGACAACTGTGCTTCAGTGATGATGTTTTCAAACGTGCTGCGATTCCATGTGCCACATATCATGCGATGGTGAAACAAAAGGTGACCCCCCCCCCCCTAAATTGTACACCCTGCAATTTAAAGCTTCCTATCTCAATTTTTTCTGGGTAAGGCTCAATACTTATCAGCACCCTGGTATCTATCAAACAGACTAACATTATGTAATATTATGTAATGAGTAATGTTATACCGGTTTATAATATTTGCTGCATCTCTCTATCTTACAGCCTGCATAAAGAACACTCAGAGTTAGAAACAAATTGCTGGGTATGGAGAGGCATTGACAAGCACCAAGTTTAAAAAGATTGGGGGTGCTGTCACCACCACGTTATTTATAATAGAGATCTAAACTTGTTGGAAACTGCTTAATGAGGTCCAATTTGGGGAGTCCCGTAAGACAGGACAGGGATCCTTAAAACAAAACAAAGAGAATTACAGAGTATGCCATTGCTGACATCTCATTTTAAAAATTCCGGTTGCCAGGCTCTCAGGCCGGCTTTATTACTCTGACCTCGAACAAGTAAACAAATTAGAAATGATCACTTATTGCACTTCATGCTTGCTCCAGGTCATTGGCTCAAAGTACTGCAGTTAGAGGATCAATACAACAACCAAGCAACAAGCATTTTTATATGATGGCCAGCAGTGGCACCTTTCATCTATCTCTCTGTGCTGGTGTCCCTTAATGGCAGGAGTTGTGTCAACTCTAATAGTGTGTGTCATAACAGAGGATTCTCTTAATATTTTGTATTTTCATATGCAGCCAGCATGTCAATCTCTCATCACTTATTCAGGTTTTCCAGAGTCTCTTGGCCCCATCTCTTGAACGTAATGTCTGTTTGCTCACTAACTCAAGATGACATTTAAACATTATGAATGAGACAGCCAACTGAATCAGAATCTCACTTCAAGCATCTTCTTTTGAATTTTAAAGCAGAGACTTTGTGTCTAAAAGGGAAGTAGTTATCTTGTAATCTCTAGAAAAGTGCTTTGGGAGTCCTTTTTCATAGGTGCACCCTTTGGTGAATATTTATTTGTAAACTAAAGACTTCATGTACTGTATATAGATGAAAACACAGATGTAAAACATAAGTTTTAAAACTTTAAACATAAGTTTAAAAACTTTAAACTCAAACCCAAAAACCATTAGGCCTCATGGGCAAAGACAAATAAAAAGCCTTTTAGCCAGCATTTTTTCATTTATTTTTGCATCTGAATGCAGTTCTATTTCAGCCAATGTCTCCATGGACATTGTGGGGCTTACATTTATACTTTAGAGCAGCATAGAGTGGCATAAGAATACCCTGAACCTACATGTAGAGAGGAGCTCACTGCCATAATTTCCATTACCGTGCACATAGAGTGGCAAGAAAAAGTTTGTGAATCCCTTAAAATCAACTGGTTTTCTGCAGTAATTTGCCATAAAATGTGATCTGATCCTCATCTAAAGCCTCATACACACTACAAGCCAGTCGGGAGCCAGCCATCAGACCTTTTTCGGCCATGACCCTTTGGCAGAAGCCAGCCCGAACGGCCAGCTTCTGTCGGATTGGCTGCCATGCACAAGGGCCAAATGTTGCCCGACATTCTGTCAGTGTGTACTAGGCTTTAGTCACAATAATAGACAAACACACTGGGGTTTATTTACTAAAACTGAAAAGTGCAAAATCTGGTGCAGATGTGCAAGGTAGCCAATCAGCTTCCAACTTCAGCTTGTTTAAGCTTTGATAAAAAAAAAAAAAAAACAACTGGAAGCCGATTGGTTTCTATGCAGAGCTGCACCAGATTTTGCAATGTCCAGTTTTAGTAAATCAACCCCACTGTGCTTAATGTGGTTCTAAAAGCTCAAGTTTTTTTACCTTCATGCATTCTATGCATGAAGGTAAAAAAATCTTGTGTGTAGCACCCCCCTAATACTTACCTGAGCCCCATCGCGATCTAGAGATTTGCACGAGAGACTCAGCTCTTCGGGGACAGCAGCGGGAGCCAATGAGGAGAGAGAGCGGTCAGGGCTGAGCCACGGCTCTGTGCATGAATGGACACGCAGAGTAGAGGCTCGGGAGTGAGCCTGCTTGGGTGCCCCCATAGCAAGCTTTTTTTTTTTTTACACTTGCCTTTATCATCATTATCACTAAGCAGATAACACACACACTTTTAATTTCTCGTTTCTTTATTGAACACACCCTTTAAATATTCACAGGGCTGGAGCAGAAAATAAGTGAACCCTTGGAGTGAATACCTGGTCAAACCTCATTGGGCAGCAATAACTTTAAGAACTGGTTCTGGCTAGCTGAGTAGATTGCTTTAAAAAAAGGCCTGGATTATTTCCTAAATGTACATAATATAACTAGATTCTAAAATTTATAGGTAAAGTTGACCCAAGAAATATCCAATTGCCTCTTGGGGGATCAGGAAGGAATTTTTTTCCCCTGCTGGAGCAAATTGGATAATACTTTGCTGTTTTTTTCTTGCCGTCCACTGGATCAACTGTGGGTATAGGATTGTATCATTTTTTTTCCCCTTTATTGGTTCAACTAGATGGACTTGTGTCTTTTTTCAACCAGAGTAACTATGTGACTTTAAGCAACCACATTTTTGACCATTCCGCTTTACAAATCTGCTTCAGCTCAGACACATTTGTAGGATGGCTGCTTTGAACAGCTCTCATGAGGTCATTTCACAGCATCTCTATGGGGTTAAGGTCTGAACTCTGACTGGGTCACTCCAAAAATCACATTTTCTTTTTCTGAAGCCGGTCTGTGGTGAATTTACTTTCTATGCATCTTTCAACAGACTACATTTTGTCACGTTGTCACATTTTTCATCTGGTGAAAGTTTTATAATGTCAATGAGCCCACAATGGCCAGGATTAAAGACATCCTAAAGGACAGAAGTGGTGGAGGAAGCAGTACTGTCACACAATAACTTTGTCTTGATGGTGACAGAATTTTTATCAATAATTTATCTTCACAAATTAAATTATGTTCACACCTCCGGGAACCACCAACATAATCACATTATGTAGGAGCTTCAGAAACTACAGGATACACTACAATTTAATTAATTACATGTGCTGACTGCAGCAGCTTGAGACCTAGATTAAACAGAATTCACAGAATAAATAAGCAAGCAGCAGCAATTTTACAGCAACTCCCTGTTTTTTGTGCAGATCATTAGAAACCAGAGTATAATCTAAAACTAGATCTGTACAGAAAGAGAAATGTTATAATTTTGTACTCATATAAAGGGAAGAATTCCGGCACTCCAAATAGAGTGATGCCCTTTGTTTTTAAAAAAAAGTATAGTAGTAGCTTTAATAGCTAATCTTTTTAGATCAATAGTAAGATCTAATATAAAAAGGAGGCAGCCATCCTCAGAGGGTGTCCAGTGCCTCTGTAAACAAGTTTGTAAAGAAAGTGAGGGGGAGGCGCCAACTTAATAAATCCTACTGGTTTCAGTGTATACAGTGTATTCTGTGCAAGTTATAAAACTTACAGGTCCATGGGGTGGAGTTGCCCATCAAAGATAATAACGTCCTTGGGTGCTCTGATGCTGCTCTGCGGGCTCCAGTATCGATCCCTCGGCCATGGGGGTGTTGATTTCAGTCACAGGCTTCTGTGCTGTATCCACGTTGACCAGTCTATAACGTGGAAATGGAAGTGACGTCACCACGGCAGGGCGGGCATCCAGGCTGAGGATTTGCAATGCTTGAAAGATACAGGCTACGCGCTTGGAGCTCACAGCTCCTTCTACTGGCCTATTGCTCTTGGGAGGAGAGCAGCTTAAATACCTAAGCAAGATGTCAGCGGCTGTGGAACTATAACATTCAGCGGACCAACACTACTAGGAAGACCTTTTTTCAAAAAATATTTAAAACAAATTGTTTAAATGGAAAAATAAATAAAAGATGGGATATATGAAAAGGTAAAAATAAGATGGGAATAGAGTTAAAATGCACAATTAAAAACATCAAGTAATGGAACACATTTGTTTGGGGATAACTATAAGAAAAAAATATAAAAAAAATATATAAAAGAATATACCAAAAATACAAAAAAGGGGAAAGTAAAAAACAAAAACTAAAAAAATAAGAACAAAAACAACTGGAAATGGGAAGGAAACTAAGGGGGGGGGGGGATTTATTATTTTGGGACAAGGAGTTACTTACTATGCGTATTAGATAACGCCATCCCCAGCTTGTGAGGAACTCGATGTCCAGGAATGGGTACAAACCGATCACAAAACTAACGCTGTAAAACACCAAAAGAAATTCGGGGATTATAAAGAAGGAAGAAAGGTCATGAGATGGGACTATAATAAGGAATGTGTCTCTATTTCTTCGTTAAGTCCCCCTGGCGAGAGTGTATTCAATGCATATATCCTGTAGATCTCCTGCTGACATCAGCGTTTAAAGCGTTCCACAGCAGGAAGACCTCTGGGGATGGCCTCAATGACCGAGACTCTGAGACCCATAGTGGATTTGCGATGTTCCTTAAGAAAACACAGAGGGACACTGTTTGTCCCATCCCTTCTCAATGAAAACGCCTGTGTTCGCCAAATCGTTGGTGCAAGTGCATATGGTCCTGCCCATATAGAAGAGGCCACAATGGCAGGTTAGACACTACACCATGTATTCACTAGAACCGTTGTGAAATTCTTTAATGGTGTATGTTTTACCTTTAATAGTATTGTTTTTTTGACCATGATCAACAAACTTACAAGTTAAGCATAATTTTTTATTTTTCTTACATTGGAACATTCCCACTAATGGAATTAGGGGAATGTGTGAAACGGGGTGGGTAGACTGGTACGGATTTTGTTGGGTGCTATTTTGCTCTTCAAATTCTTGGCTTTGCGATAGGAAACCTTGGGCTGTTGGGTAAGGGATGAGCCCAAAAAAGGGTCACCGAGTAGAATGGACCAATGTTTTGCTAGGATATTCTCCATGTTTTTATGACAATCATGAAATTGGGTTGTAAATCATGTTGGCTGTGGGTTATCTGATAGCTTGGACTTTGGAGGAGGTTTTGAGCCATGGTATAGGAAAGCTTCTTCGACCAAAGTGGGGGGGTATCCTTTGTCCTGAAATTTTTCTATAAGGATTTCCTTGTGTCTGATAGTCCTCAACCTTGGTACATTTATGGCGAATTCTATGAAATTGACTCCTAGGGATATTTTGAACCCACCTGGAATGCAGCTTCGGTAGTGGAGTTGGTTTAACAAAGTTGGTTGCATGTATCTGGGATTCACTGTGGTGAAGTTCTAGATCTAAAAAGGCTAATTTATCGGGGTCCTTGACATGGGTGAAGGATAACCCTAATGAGTTGTGATTGCAATGCTTAACAAAGGACTCTCTCTTGTGCCATCTATATGATCATATGATTACAATATGATCGATATAGCGTCCATAGTAGATGACCTGGGGAGCAAAGTGGTTGTTATGTGAGATGTACTGTAATTCCCAATTAGGGATGAGCTTCGTGTTCGTGTCGAACGCATGTTCAACTCGAACATCGTGTTTTTGGTCGTTCGCCGAATTACGAACATTATGGGCTGTTTGCGCCAAATTCGAGTGGCGTGTCACGGCCCATAATTCACTGCGGCATCGCAGTGCATTGCTGGCTGATTGGCCAAGCATGCACTATGATCCGCATGCTTGGCCAATCACAGCGCTGTGTGTACAGAGAGCCATAATTGGCCAAAGCCAAGGAGGCTTTGGCCAATTATGGATCAGGGGGTTTAGTACACGCGCCACGCTATATAAGGCCGCCTCCGTGGCAGCCTTGTATAGTGTGTTGCGGTGGAGACTGGAGAGAGATAGACAGAGAGACAGTGTCATTTGATTTAAGTTAGATAGAGTAGGCAGGTCGAGTCAGTTAGCTGCACTTACAGTGTATTGTGTATATATATATGCATCCCAGGTGTTACTGATTTTATATATATATATATATATATCAGTAACACTCTGCGGAGCTGCTGGTTTAAGCCGGCACCGGGTCTAGGGTTCCGTTGAGTTTACCTCTGGACGATACACGCACCAACACTTGAGTACGTTTTCAATGCTTTATTAATGCTTTATTAAACGATTTACTAAGGAAGTAGCAGGAGAGAGGCAGAAGGGAAACTGCAGAAGAAACTCAAATATCTTCTTGTAAGGTTATTGACAAATGTCCTGGTAGAATTTGGATATTACAATAGAATGCGCTCCCCTCGTGGGACACACTCTTTGCTCGCCTGGATAGGCCTCTCTCACTTGCCTAGCAGCCAGTACATAGCACGAACAAAAGTCTCTGCCACAGACTTGTTTGGGATAAACCGGTACGATCCTCTGCCACAGGATGTATTGGTTTTCTGCAATGAACGTCAGTCACAGTGCTTGAACCTTTAAGCCAACCCAGCAACACTATGCTGTATAGTTACTTTTAGGATACGTCCTCCAACCGAGTCACCAGGCCCTTCTCCAGACCAGCACGCTGCGTGATCCTTCCATGACGGGTCCTCCCCTGGGATCTCCTCGGTTGTCCAGCTTCTTCCCTCTGGATAGACAGCTCAGGACCATTCCTCGGCTGCTGTGGTAGGCCCCAGACAAGCTTCTGGGCCCACCCCTGCGCCGCAGCGACGTGGGCCTCCGGAACGGAGGACCACGAGATTGCTCTCTAACGCATACCTGTCGGCCAGGAGGGCCAGCAGGTGGCTGTAAAACGACCCCACAATATGGCGTCTGTCCCATAAATACCCTCGCCCAGAATGCAACTTGGAGGACCACCCCCACCGAGTTGTCTCCTGGACAGAAGAGCATCCATATGCTTTGACACGTTGCCCTTCCAACACTGACCAGTGATAACAGCGACACCCACCGGTCAGTATGGAAACACACACAACGTCAGCCAAGCTGGAACAGAGGCAAACCTAACCTATTTAGCGAACAAGTTACTAAATTTACCTAACATATGGTAGATCGCAAATCTACCAGCGCTACATACATATACACACATATATATATATATATATATATATATATATATATATATATATATATATATATATATATATATATATATATATACACACTGTATTCAGTTTAGCTAGATCCGTTCCTGTTATTCTCTTCCTAATATGCTGACAGGCAGGCGTTTTTACAGTATTTCCAGTTGCACCTACAGTATAGCTACCTGAAGCCAGGTGCTTGTGTTGGGTCTTGAAGTATTTCCAGTTACTGTACTGTGTACCCTGCACAGTTGCACCTACAGTATAGCTACCTGAAGCCAGGTGCTTGTGTAGGCGCTTGACGTATTTCCAGTTACTGTACTGTGTACCCTGCACAGTTGCACCTACAGTATAGCTAGCTGAAGCCAGGTGCTTGTATAGGCTCTTGACGTATTTCCAGTTACTGTACTGTGTACCCTGCACAGTTGCACGTACAGTATAGCTACCTGAAGCCAGGTGCTTGTGTAGGCTCTTGATGTATTTCCAGTTACTGTACTGTGTACCCTGCACAGTTGCACCTACAGTATAGCTACCTGAAGCCAGGTGCTTGTGCAGGCTCTTGATGTATTTCCCAGGCTCTTGACGTATTTCCAGTTACTGTACTGTGTACCCTGCACAGTTGCACCTCCAATATAGCTACCTGAAGCCAGGTGCTTGTGTAGGCTCTTGACATATTTCCAGTTATTGTACTGTGTACCCTGCACAGTTGCACCTAGAGTATAGCTACCTGAAGACAAGTGCAGGTATTCTCATACTAATAATACTACAGACAGGCAGTTGATTCTGCTAGCTGCAGTATAATCGTTATATATATACATCCCAGTTTTGTGCAGCTACATCTCACTGCAGGCCAATAGTATGTCTGGAAGGCCAACAAGGAGAGGCAGACAGTCACAAGCCAATAAAAGAGGGCAAGCAGGCTCTGTGTCTAGAGGCAAAGAGCTGGTCATGGACACGGTGCATCCTCATCAGCACTTGGCTGTGGGACACGCTTGGCCTTTTTTTCGGCAGCTGGCCGTGTTGAGCCACAACATGCGGAAGACTTGGTCGAGTGGATGACCAAGCCGTCCTCTTCCTCCTCATTCTCTCTCACCCAGGCTCAGGGCAGGGTACTTTGTCTGGCAAAGTAGCTGCCAACGCGGCCTCTTCCCTCGGCTCAGTGCCATCAGTGACTCCTTCCCTAGCCCCACCATGTCCTCCTGAGGAGTCCCCCGAACTGTCTGACCACAGTGTTGGGTACATGCTCCAGGAGGATGCCCAGCATTTTGAAGGCTCCAATGATGGTACTCAGCTAGAGGAAGGCAGTAACGTGAGCCCAGACAGAGGGGGTGCCCAAGAAGGACAGCAATCTGGCAGTCATGTTCCCCCCTGTTGCAGCATACTGCCAGGTTTGCTCCAGTGATGAGGAGGGAGGGGATGAGGAGGTGACTGACTCCACGTGGGTGCCCGATAGGAGAGAGGAGGAGGAGGCACATCACCAATGAGGCAGTATGCCCTCCAGGGGCCAGCCTAAGGGCAGCACACTTACTGCATCACATTGTAGAGCTCTGCATGTGCAGGGCGCTGCTGTCTCTGTGCATTATTCCAAAAGTTCTTTGGTGTGGCCCTTTTTTGAGATGAGTGCATCAGATCGCACTGCTGCTATTTGCAACATATGTCTCAAGCGTATCTCGCGTGGCCAAAACATCTCCCACTTGGGCACCACATGCTTGACCAGACATATGTTGACCTGCCATGCAGTTCGTTGGCAAGCATACCTAAAAGACCCACACCAAAGAACAAAGAGGACCTCTCCTTGCTCCTCATCAGCTGGGATCTCCAACCCCACTATACCTTCAGTCCTCTCTGAGACCTGCACTGAGAGGAATGAAGGTGTAGATTTAGGTGTGTCACAGCCAAGTACTTGCGGGCAACCTGCTATCGGTACACCGACGTCAGATTGTGCCAGGCAAATTTCCCTGCCCCAGCTGCTGCATCACAGAAAGAAGTTCACTCCCAGCCATCCACATGCCCAGCGGTTGAATGCTAGCTTGGAAAAATTGCTAGCACTTCAACTGCTACCTTTTCAGTTGGTAGACTCTGCCCCCTTCTGTGAGTTTGTGGAATGTGCGGTTCCTCAGTGACAGGTTCCCAAACGGCACTTTTTCTCACGGAAGGCGATTCCGGCTCTCTACCGGCATGTGGATGGCAATGTCTTGGCCTCGCTGGACAGGGCGGTCAGCGGTAAGGTGCATATTACCGCTGACTCATGGTCCAGCAGGCATGGACAGGGATGTTACCTAAGTTTCACGGCGCATTGGGTGACTCAGCTGGCAGCTGGGAAGGATGCAGGACCAGGTGTAGTAGTGTTGGAGGTTGTTCCGCCACCATGCTTCCAAAATGCCACTACTGGTGATTGACACACCTCTCTCCTCCACCCCCTCCTCTTCTTCTTCCTCCATGGCCTCTTACTGTGCTTTGTCTTTGGAACCAATGGTGCTCCGTAGGTGTTCAAGGGGCTACGCAAGTACGCAGGCCAAAAGATGCCATGCGGTGCTTGAGATGGTGTGCTTGGGGGACAGGAGCCACACTGAGGCAGAGATTCTGTCAGCTCTGCAGGGGCAGGTTCAGAGGTGGTTGACACCACGCCAACTTAAGCCAGGAATGGTGGTTTGCGACAATGGTACCAACCTCCTCTCCACTCTCCAACAGGGACAACTGACCCATGTGCCCTCTTTGGCTCACGTCCTTAACTTGGTGGTGCAGCGGTTCTTGGGCAGGTTCCCGGGCTTACAGGATGTCCTGAGGCAGACCAGGAAAGTCTGTGTGCATTTCCGCCGGTCATATAATGCCAGTGCGCGGCTGGCTGACCTCCAAAAGGAATTTAACCTGCCCAAGAACCGCCTAATCTGTGACATGCCCACCAGGTGGAACTCAACGTTGGCCATGCTGCAGAGGCTGCACACGCAGCAGAGGGCCATCAATGAGTACCTATGCGACTATGGCACCAGGACAGGGTCAGGGGAGCTTGTTTTTTTTTTTCCCCACACCAGTGGGCCATGATCAAGGATGCATGCACTGTCCTGTCACCATTTGAGGAGGCCACGAGGATGGTGAGCAGTGACAGTGCATGCATCAGTGACACTGTCTCCATTGTCCACCTGTTGGAGCACACCCCACGTGGAATAATGGACAGGGCACTTGAGGCAGAACAGAGGCAGGAAGAGGAGGACTTCCTTAGCTCTCAAGGCCCCCTTTATCCAGTGTTCTTGCGTGCCCGCCGATCACACAGGAAGAGGAGGAGGAGGATTGTGTCAGCATGGAGGTGGAGCCTGGCACTCAGCATCATCTGCAGTCTTTAAGGGATAATTTACAGTCCCAAGAAACCCATGGACTTGTACATGGCTGGGAGGAGGTGGCTGCGGATCTTGTCGTCCTTAGTGACCCAGAGGACTCCGGACCGAATGCCTCAGCAAACCTACGCTACATGGCCTCCCTGATCCTGCAAAGCCTGTGGAAGGATCCTCGTATTCGTGGTATCAACGAGAGGGATCGTTACTGGCTGGCAACCCTCCTTGATCCACTTTACAAGAGTAAGGTTGCAGACCTTATCTTGCCATCGCAAAGGGTGCAGAGGATGAAACATCTTCGGGAGGCCTTGCAGAAAGGTCTGTGCAACGCATTCCCAGACTGGGGAAAAAAGCTTGCACAGTATGCAATTGAGCTACTGGCCTGTCTTGCATCCAGCGTTATTTCGGAATGCACATTCAGTGCTGCTGGAGGCTTTGTAACCGATCACAAGGGTGCGCCTGTCCACCGACTCGGTCGATCGACTGATCTTCATAAAAATGAACCAGTCTTGGATCACCACCAGATTCCAAGCACCTGATGCTGATGTACCCGAATACATTTTTTTGAAATGTCAGATCCCTTCAAGACTGCTTATGCTGATGCTGAGTGACTATCCTGTTATGCTGAGTGGACTATCCTCTTCCTCCTCAGTGATCATGCTGATAGCTTGTAAGAATATTTTTGTTTCTGGGTGCCGCCACCAGTGGCTAAGGCCCATTTTTTCAGCCCCTGTTTAACAGGGGCGTGTAATTACAATTTTTGATGCAATTCTTTGCAGCAGGGCTTGTTCCTGCGCTCCAACTAGAGTATCTGTGAGGGGTTGCAGTGTTGTGGCACCAGTGCCTAAGGCCCAATTTTTCAGCCCCTGTTCAACAGGGACATGTAATTACAATTCTTGATCTAATTTTTCACAGCAGGGCCCGTTCCAGCGCCCACCAAGAGTAACTGTGAGGACTTACAGTGTTGTGGCACCTGCACCACCAAAGGCCCAATTTTTCTGCCCCTGTTGAACAGGTGCATGTAATTACAATTCTTGATCTAATATTTCACAGCAGGGCCCTGTGAGGGCTTACAGTATTGTGGCAACACCAACACCTAAGGCCCAAATTTCTGCAGAGTTTATAGGGCAGGACCCTAATTCAAACATCCAACTTACAAACGACTCCTACTTGCAAACGGAAGGAGACAACAGGAAGTGAGATGAAATCTACCCCTAGGAAGGGAAATTCTCTCCTGTAAGAGTTAATATGGGAAAAACGTTTCTCCTTTCCACTGATGCTTTATCACCAATCCTTGTTTCACTAAAAACCCCAAATTTTCTAAAAACATTTGTCATTGGGACAGAAAGTGAGGTGAAATCTTCTGAAGAGGAGCACAGACAGCAAAAAAATGTCACAGGGGGTGATAACCCTTCCCTATGTTTTCCAAAAAGCTTAAAAATAGATTTTTTGGCTGGAGCTAAACACGTTAAAAATGTACCAGTTCAAAATTACAAACAGATTCTACTTAACAACAAACCTACAGTCCCTGTCTTGTTTGCACCACCTGTATACTGCTGTTCAGAGTATATAGGGCCTGGGGGCCCCACGCCTTTCCTTTTTTTAATTTGGGTGCGGGGTTCCCCTTAATATCCATACAAGACCCAAAGGGTCTGGTAATGGACTGGGGGGTACCCATGCCGTTTGTCTCACTGATTTTCATCCATATTACCAGGACCCGACATTACATTAAAGCCGTAAGCAGTTTTAAATGACTTTTATTCTTTTAATAATGTCATTTTGTGCAAGGACTGTTCTAAGCACGAGAAACACATGCCACTTTACAGGCATACTATAGACACCCCCCAGGTACGATATTTAAAGGAATATTTCACTTTTTTTTTTCACTTTAAGCATTATTAAAATCACTACTCCTGAAAAAACGGCTGTTTTTAAAACTTTTTTTTGCATTGATACATGTCCCCTGGGGCAGGACTCGGGTCCCCAAACTCTTTTTAGGACAATATCATGCAAATTAGCCTTTAAAATTAGCACTTTTGATTTTGAACGTTCGAGTCCCATAGATTTCAATGGGGTTCTAACGTTCGTGCAAATTTTCGGTCCGTTCGCAGGTTCTGGTGCGAACCGAACTGGGGGTGTTTGGCTCATCCCTATTCCCAATAGCCCATGGTTAAATTTGCATAGCCTGGGGTAAAATTGGCTCCCGTAACAATTCCTTGGGACTGTAAATAAAAGGTGTGGTCAAACTCAAAATAATTATGTTCTAATAATTATGTAGCCTCCAAAATGAAGTGTGCCTGTCTGGGGTTAAAGAGGGGGTCCTCAGAGAGGAAATGTTCTACTGCTCTGAGGCCTATTTCATTGGGGATTGAAGTGTATAATGATGTAACATCCAGGGACACCCATAGGTATATGGGCTCCCAGGTGTACGGTGAAAGCATGTCCAGTAAGTGGGTACTGTCGCTGATATATGATGGGAGGTTTTGTGCAATAGGTTGGAGAAATCGGTCAATGTACATAGAGAAGCCGCTGGTAATGCTTTCTATTGCGGCTACTATGGGACGGCCTGTTGGATTATGTTGGTCCTTATGAATTTTGGGTAGGTGGTAGAAGTAGGGAGTTTTTTGAAAGCCCTTGATGGGGAGATAATGCCCTTGATGCCCTTGATGCTTTAGAGATAATGTTCTCTTGTAGGGCTCTGTTGGCCAATCTGGTGGCTTCAAGGGTAAATTCTGGTAATGGGTCATGAGTGAGTTTCGAATAGGTGTTGACATCTGATAACAATCTAAGGGATTCCGCCATGTAATCAGGACTATTCTGGACCACCTCCCTTATCTGTGGCTTTTATGATGATGTTGTGATTGTTAGTTCACCAAGAGCTTTTTGTTCTATTTTAGAAAGGTTGGATTTATTCTTGGGGGCTGATTTACACATTTGGATGAGATCGGTGTACATAATCTGGTAGAAAGTTTGTAGGTAGGGACCTTTTTTATGTACTAGGTTGAAGATGGACTTTGGTTTAAATTGTGTATGTTGAATGGGGGGGGTTAGACAGTGTTGAGTAAACAATTCCATGTCTGCAAATGGCCTTTCTGCATGGAATTCTTCTGAATCCGTGATAGCAGGGGAATCAGTTTCTACAAGGGAGGCATCGAGGTTGGAAATTTCGGTGATTTCATCAGATGGTGATGGATTGAGAAAGGATTTTATACTGTAGAACCTATTAACTGTAATGAGATGGATGGTTGGTGCAAATGTCAGACCTTTACTCAAATGAGAGCTCTCCTCAGACGATTGTAAGTGGGTGGAAAGATTGAAAATTGTAATACTTTCTGTATTTTTCCTTTTGAGTTTGCCTCTGCCCCTCCTTCCTCCTGCTTTCTTTTGGTAGTGCTGGGTAGGGGGACTGATTCTAAAAAATCATCAAGAATGATGGCTGGGTTTATGGTCACAGAGGGACTGGTACCTAGAATGGAAGAGGATATGTTCATATTGGGCTGTGTGTCTCTCTCAATTCTTATAATAAGAGCAGTGTTGGGACAAGGTGATATGGGATTCCTATCTACTGCAGGATTCAGTGTTGTAGGTCATTGTGGTGAATGATCAATATCCCAGTGACTACTGGGGGGGTGGTATAGGTGTTATCTATGACTTATTGGTGGAATGGAGAGCTTTGGGTGTTTTATTTTTATTTATCAATCACTTGGGTTTAGGAATGAGTGGAGGGGGATTGCGAGTGGGAATGGGTAATAAATTTTGATGGATATGCTGGGTTGATGCTATCAATGGTTTGCCATCTAAGAGTGGCTTTGGTTCAGAGTACCAGGGGGAGGGAGCGATGGATGAATTAAATGCTTTTTTCCAGCAAAAGACCTTATTGTTGGTATAGTCACCTATGTCCCTCCTAAATCTTCCCAATTTATTGGCAATTAGATCGTTCTTTTGCCTAATGGTATTTCTTTTGAAAGTTCTAAGCCAGGTGTAGGGAAGCTGCGTGATACATTGTAAAATGTTACCACACAGCTCCCTGATCCCGACCACCAAGGTCTCATATTTCCCTTTTCTTTGTGAAATAATGATTTTGATCCATTTTTCCGTACAGAATTCGGACACAAATGTCCATTCTTTAGATAAATCTGGATCTAGAAATTAGTATTGTTTAAGGACTTTAAAGCCTCTGGGTATGATCTTGTAAAGAAGAGATACTGTTCCAAGAAAAAAACGTCCCATCAGTGTTGGCTAGTGGAAGAAATTAGATCTTCTAATTCCAAAACATTTTTACATTTTTTACTTCCCATTACATTTTTTTGGATTCCATTGAGGTACACATTAATTCAGATACAGTGGGGACCACCAGCAGGAGGATTGGACACTGGCAAATAGGGGGAAAATAACATTTGTCCAGCCCCATTAAAACCCCTCCTCTATATAATTTTAGTTTTGTGCTAAAGTTAAAGTTATACTAAAGGCATGAACAGAGAATGGGCATGCATAAACATGGAGTGGTGGGACCTGGTGGGACTTTATGGCAATTACAAAATCTGCACTTTCAGTCTGATCCATTAAGGAACATAGGTATTCAGATAGTTGTGATGTTCAAAAAAAGTCCAACTGGGGGTGAGCAATAACCAAAACAAACCAAATTACAAGCCTCACCAGGAGGAGTTGGGACTGCACACAGCACAGAAGGCACCTGAACAACCAACATCTGAATCATAATGTATGAGGTGCAAATCCTACCAGAAAGGGGAACATGCAGTCAAGGGAAGAAAGCATGGAGAACCAGCCTAAAGCTATAATCAGGATGATGAAGGTCACCACCAGAAGGAATGATTTTTCACAAAAGGAACATTGAGCCAGAGTCACAGAGTAACAGATAACACACAGCCTACCAGAAAAAAAAATGTTAAATAAAAGAAATTACCAAAAAAAGTAAAAAACTAAAAAAAAAAAAAAAAAACTGTTGTAATCAACAGACTCCGGGCGTAGTATATTTGCTCTCCTGCGAGTGCGAATGTTACTACATCAGGAAAACCAAAATGGAATTTTAGAGGTGTATCTACTGACACATGGCAAGTATACGCAAAAGAGATCCAGAATTACCACTAGGTAGACATAGGGCCTTGGTACGCAATGACCTTATCCCAAAAGTAAAATTTTTGCCACTTGATCATGTCCACCCTAATGTTAGAGTTGGCGATTTCAATAAGGCCCTTCTACAGCATGAATAAAGGTGGATTCACAACCTTGAGGCCGTGTCACCACCAGGCCTCCATGCAACATTCAACTTCAAGCCATTTTTACAGGGCTTTATGACAGGAGGCTGCAAACTTGATCTGTAGCCCTCAATAATAGTTGTATGGGTTAAAGGACACATTTGACTATCTTTTTATGTATCTATATCCACATTAGAGTTATTCCTGTGCTCTTTTTGCTTCTTCTTTGTTACCCCCCCCCCCCCCCTTTTTTCCCTTCTTTTTTTTGTTTTTTTCATATTGTTATATCTTTGGTTTTCTTTGTTCATTTAATTTTTTTTCTATTAGTTTTCCCTTTGCCTATTTTTCTTATATCTTTTTGCTATGCTGTATAGTTTTTACATCTAGTTGGCCCTCTTGATTCATATACATATGTAACGTTGGCTTGTATCTGACAAATTGTACAGCTACAATCACCTCAAGTACTAATTGTTATGTAACGATATTGTGTATCATGTTACACTTCCTTCCTGCGGGAGCAGACTGCCTGGCTACTTTCTACTATAGGGTTACAGTTGCACTGTGGCTGTGGTACTCCCAGGCTTCACCCCACGTGTTTGATCCTCCCCACCATGTTCCACAGGTGGAGGATCACTTCTGAGCAAAAGGGAATCGATGCAGCCTGCTGCTCCCGGCTGTCCGTATTTGATTTCCACATTACCTGCATTCCAGGCTAGCCCTCTACAGGATGAAGAACCAGGACAAAGAGGAATGATGCTTTACAAAAGGAACACTGAGCCAGAGTCAGCAAGAAATAGATCACACTCAACCTACCAGAAAAAAGTTAAAAAATTCCAAAACACGTCAATAAAAAAAAAAACAAAAAAAAAAACTGTTGTAATCAACAGAAAAAAACACTAGGAACAACCCCTGGAAAGAACAGGTCCCAATACCTAGACCAAAAATGACAGGTATGGGAAGAAAAAAAAAATGATCAGTCAACATGGACATCCCACTGCTTTATACCCCTAAACCAAGGATCAAGATCGTAGAATTTTGTGATTAAGGAAGTTGCCTAGCCAGACAACCAAACTCGCCAAGGGAGACATACTAGATAATGTACAGTAATAGAATAGACCAGTGATGGCGAACCTTGGCACCCCAGATGTTTTGAAACTACATTTTCCATGATGCTCAACTACACCACAGAGTACATGAGTATTGGGATATATAGTTTCAAAACAGCGGGGTGCCAAGGTTCGCCAGCACTGGAATAGACCAATAGGTGACAAGGATGTGAAGTGAACCCAGAATTCACAAGGGAACTCATGGAGTAGGTTCCACAAAGTCTTAGTGGCAGAAGGAATAGTGTGCTAGAGTGACATCCCAAAAGAATGGAGGATTATGCCTCAGCCCCAGCGTAGAGTGACGACACTAAGAATGAAACCGATCATCATCCCCGACACTTAGGCTGGGTTCACACTAGTGAAAATTGGATGTGGATGTCTCCGCATCCAATTCGCACAGCAAGAAATTGTGACGGCTCTCTATGGAGCCGGTTCACATATCTCCGCACCAGCTCCGGTGTAATTCGCACAGGAGCCCGTGCGTCTTTTGGTTCGTGGCAGGGCTCTAGGATATTCTTCTTGCTGACAATCCAAGTGGTCAAACTGCACCCCAACAAATGATATGTGCCTGCCGCATAAGATCTTGTGTGTATAAAACACTTTCCTTAGTGCAGATGGTAGATAGGGAGAGCCAGTTTCCAGGGCAATGCACCTAAAGCATACGAATACATCAAAAACGGTCGCTAAATCAAAATATAAATCCTAAAAGGCGACTCAATAAAAAGTAAATAATATACCACAAACAAACTTAATAAAGACAAGAGTCTAGAAAAATGTATTAATCCTTATATTAGTGAAAAGTACTAAAAAGGTGAACAATTGTGAAAAAACTTTTTGCAAAGTCCTAAAGTATGTAAAAACCACGTATAAACAAAATAAGGTCCTTTCACAGTCTATATACTTCACAAGTGTCCCCACATTCCAACTTCCTGTGAAAAAAAAAAAAATAGATATGTGCATCCACCAAGTGACACCGCTTTAAAGGAACCTCTTACCAGATGATGTGGACCATTGGGATACAAATGGTCAAAAACGTTTGTTAATATCCTTTAACCACGATCCTCCAAGTGCAAGACGCATCTCCTATCAGGATTACTGCACTGATCTTAAAGATACACTATGTTACCAAAAGTATTGGGACACGTGCCTTTACACACACATGGCATCCCAGTCTTAGACCCCATACACACTATACAACTTTTGTTGTCTGATTTCCTTTATATTTACCAATACCATGAAGTGTGAGGGCCTGCCTGATTGCTTACAAGATGAAACTCTTAAGCTTTGACCTCATATGGTTTTGGTAAATCTGAAGGGAAAAAAAAAAATTGACAGAAAATTGTATAGTGTGTATCCAGCTTTATTAGTCTGTAGGGTTCGATATTGAGTTGGCCCACCCTTTGCAGCTATAACAGCTTCAACTCATCTGGGAAGGCTGTCCACAAGGTTTAGGAGTGTGTCTATGGGAATTTTTTACCATTTTTCCAGAAGCGCATTTATGAGGTCAGCCATTGATGTGGACGGGAAGGCCTGGCTTGCAGTCTCTGCAAAAAAGTATCCCAAAGGTGTTCTATCGGATTGAGGTCAGGCCAGTCAAGTTCCTGTACCCCAATCTCGCCCTTCCATGTCTTTATGGACCTTGCTTTGTGCACGGGTGCAGTCACACTGGAACAGGAAGGGGCCAAACCCAAACTGTTCCCACAAAGTTGGGAGCATGAAATTGTCCAATATGTCTTGGTATGCTGATGCCTTAAGAATTACCTTTACTGGAACTGAGGGGCCAAGCCCAACCCCTGAAAAGCAACCCCACACCATAATCCCCCTTCCAGCAAATGATTTGGACCAGTGCACAAAGCAAGATCCATAAAGACATGGATGAGCGAGTTTGGGGTGGAGGAACTTGACTGGCCTGCTCAGAGTCCTGACCTCAACCTGAAAGAACACCTTTGGGATAAATTAGGGCGGAGACTGCGAGCCAGGCCTTCACGTCCACATCAGTGGCTGACCTCAAATATGCGCTTCTGGAAGAATGGTCAAACATTCCCATAGACATACTCCTAAACCTTGTGGACAGCCTTCCCAGAAGAGTTGAAGCTGTTATAGCTGCAAATGATGGGCCAACCCAATATTGAACGCTACTGACTAATGCTGGCCATACACTATACGAAAAATCAGCCGAACCCATTTTCGATAAACGAACATTCGGCCATGAGCGCAAAGGATAGTGCCATCATTTAATGACCAATAAATCGTTCAGCGGACATAATGATTGCATTTTTTGTTAGTTTTTTTACATATACCTAGTGCAGACAGTTCGGATGGGAAAAACATTAACCTTTTAATTTATTGTTCGTTAGAAAATTTCCAAACTTGTCCTTCGTTTTTTTGGCTCAAAAACGTCCCGATTATCGATTTTGTGCCCATTAACTGGCTGAAAAACGAACGAGCTGTCTAACTGACCGAATTTCAGCCGATTTTTCGTATAGTGTATGGCCAGCATAAGACTGGGACGCCATTAAAGTTCGTGTAAAGGCAGGTGTCCCAATACTTTTGGTATAGTGTGTGTCTCAATAGTTAGAAATTCTGTATTTAGACCTACAGAACAGACCGTGACAGTGAGTTTTGCTGCAGAAGAGGCTCCTTAAAGCAGTGTCCCTTGGTGGTGGAAGCACAAATCTTTTTTCACAGGAGTTTGGAATGTGGGGACACTTGTGAAGTAAATGAACTATGACAGGCTCTTATTTTGTTTATACATGTTTTTACACACTTTGGGTCTTTACAAAAAGTTTTTTTTTTCACAATTGTTCACTTTTGGACTTTTTGCTAATATATGGATTGATTTATTTTATCTGGATTCTTACATTTAAGTTTGTGGTATATATTATTACACTTATTGAGTCACCTTTTAGGATTTATATAATGACTTAGCGTCATTTTTTTCATGTATTTGTATGTCTTTTGCTATTGGTGTCATGAATGCACAAGTGGGTGCTTTATCTTACAGATTCAAACACACCAGCACAGATTTTTTTTAGGCATTTTATAATGCACTTAGAAAGGAAAGTGTAAACAGGACTGTCAGTTTTGTCCACCACAGGGCCCAGGCAACGTCCTATTACAGGGGGGACTCCTACTCCTTCCAAAAGGTGAAGGCACAGCAACCCTTGTATGCTGTTTGCATGTGTTTTTTTGTGCCTTTTTATATGCATTTTTCAAGCCTCCTTATTGAAATCTATGGGACCAAAAGAAGTACCTGCAGCCTCTCTTAAAGGGGTTGTAAACCCTCGTTTTGAAAAAAAAAAAAAAAATAATAATAACAAACATATCATACTTACCTCCACTGTGCAGTTCGTTTTGCACAGAGTGGCCCGATCCTCATCTTCTGGGGTCCCCCAAGGGCGCTCACGGCTCCTTCCCGCTTTGGGAATCCCCCTAGGAGAAGCGCTCTCCCTGGGGGTTACCGTGTGGGCATGCTCCTAAGTCTAGCATTTGCGTCCACAGACACAGAATGCCGAACTCGGTCCCGCCCCCGCGTCATTGGATTTGATTGATAGCAGCGCAGCCATTGGCTCCCACTGCTGTCAATCTATCCAATCAAGAGCCGAGACCCCAGCCAGAGAGGGATTGCGCGTCTACAGCGTGTGAACGAACGGGCTCAGGTGAGTAAAATGTGGGGGCTGGTCAGTGACAGAAGTTTTTTTTCCCCTTAACTGCGCTGACTCTAAAGGAGATCTATCTATATAGATATATATCTTACCACATATCAAAAACTGTGAACAATCTTCATGTCAGCGATTCATCAAAAATTAATCAGAAATTGGTCATGAACTCAAATAAAGTGCATATTTTGTGATCTGCAATGTTATAAAGAAAATATTTTTTCTTAACCACTCTGTGCCCACGCTATAGACAAAAGACAGCTACAGTGCGGCGCTTAAATGCCGGGAGGGCGTCCCTGGACGTCCTCCTGTTTACTTGTTCCCCACCACTGTCACGCCGTGGGTGCGCATCGGGAAAAATCTGTGTTGGCCGTGTCTCTTGGATACAGCCAATAACAGATCGTGCTAAATGGCCAATCACATCGGCCATTTAGCACTCGATCGGCGTGTCCAATGAGAGATCATCTCTCATTGCTGGCTCTCCCTCCTCACACAGAGACCGCATGTGAGAAGGGAGAGCTTCTGTGCTGCAGCGTGAGTGAACACTAAATAAAACACAGTGCCCACAGTACCTATCAGTGCCATCTGTCCCAGTGCCACCTGTCATCACTGCCACCTGTCAGTGTCAAGTGCCATCTGTTATAAGTGCTGTCATCAGTGTCACATGCCATCAGTCATCAGTGTCACGTGTCATCAGGGCCACGTGTCATTGTCCTGGTGCTCTGGGCCTTCAAAAGTGTAATAGGTAGTCAACAAGTTAGATGTGTAATTTATGCTCCTAGAACACGTGATGGCGCTCCCTGCATGTTGGGCCTCTCTATGTGGCTAGGCTGTGAAAAAGTCCCACACATGTGGTATCGTAATACTCAGGAGGAGTAGCAGAATGTATTTTTGGGTGTCATTTGTGATATACAAATGCCATGTGAGAGAAATAACCTATTACAATGACAATTTTGTGGGAAAAAAAAATCTTAATTTTGCAAAGAATTGTGGGAAAAAATAACATCAAAAACCTCACCCTGCGGGGGCGCATGCGCGAGGCTCAACATGGAGGACGCTTCCTCTTAGAGCTCCGCACTCCCCGCCGCAGACTCGGGACTCTACACTGCACCCAGAGCATCTAATCGAGCCAGAGACCAGGCGATCCTCTCCCGCAACTCCCGAGCCACAACCAGGATGGTTCTAATGGGACACAGGGGTAAAAGCAAATCCAAGCCGATAAATGAGGCCCTGGCCCGCACCTCGTCCAAGATGGCGAAGGCTCTCGCTGCACAACACACTGCATCCCCAGTAAGATCTGAACGGGCGGACAGTGAGGAGGAAGAGGACACGGTATACAGTGGTTCTCCCGCTCCTCCACAAGCAGATATGTCTCAGCCTGACTTTCTGAAGCATATGGAAAAGATGCTAAACAGGGCCCTGAAAGCCACATCTGACCAAATCACCAATAGATTGTCACGGGAGATAAGAGAACTAGGTCAGCGCACAGCAGATTTGGAAACAAGAGTAGATGACATAGAGCTCACTATACAGGAGCATGCCCAGGAACAGGCGGCCCTCCGTGAGGAAAACGCCACATTACTCACGCCTGGAGGACGCAGAGAATCGCTCTTGCAGGTCCAACTTACGCCTCCGGGGTATCCCTGAAGGGGTCGATGACATACAATCTTTCACTACAGCCCTCTTCCAAGAGCTCTGCCCTTCTATACCCATTGAACGCCTGGAATTTGATAGCATCCACAGGGCGCTTACCCGTCGTCAACAAGACGCCCCTCCACGGGACATAATAATCAAACTACACTTCTTTCGTACCAAAGAGCAACTACTCACAGCTGCCCGGAACAAAGACGCTCTCCAGTTCCAAGACCACAATTACCAACTTTTCTCTGACCTGGCACCCCTTACCATTGCTAAACGGCGAGCTATGAAGCCACAACTACAAATCCTGATTCAGCATCAGATTAAATATACCTGGCGATTCCCCTTCTCCCTTCAGTTTACATATCAGGGGCAGCAACACTCCTCCACCTCTCCAGAATCATTGCAACGCCTTCTTGAATCGCTTCACCTGTCTCCCTCGTTATACCAATCTGAGACTTCCCTACTGCATACGCCAGCACTCTCAACATCCCATCCTTACACCACCACACTAAAGCGGAATCAACCAGGCCCCTCCTCGATCCGAAAAGGAACCCCATCTCGCCAAGCAAACCTTTTTGACCCAAAATCTCACACATCCCGCTGATTGAAATTTGATCATCTATGGGTCACCTTTAACACCACATGAGAACTTTTGATCACATAATTGCTAATATTCTGATTGGAGACAGATGTGGTTTCACCCTGTTACAGGAATGTGTACACCTGTAAGAACTTTCATTGGTATGGGACTCACCGAATACGACCCCCTTACTTTTGAACTCTTTTTACTTTTTTTTTTATGGGGACATATATGTTTTGGATACATTCTCTTTGATTGGTTCCATTTAATCTTGTTTTTTTTTTTCTCCTTCATTTTTTGGTTTACACATGCCCTTAAAAGAAATCTTAAGGCTCCGACGATGATAATCTTTAAATGTTGTGTTATATTTCTTCTGCTGCTCGTTTTCTCCCTTAATTTTTTAGTTGGGATTTGGAAAATGATAACCACAGAAATGCAAAGCATATTGATAAGATGACCTTCCTTAAAGTTTATACATGCCCCCTGGTGATTTTAATTTTAACAGTGCCATTTGTCTCCTCCTTCCCACTCCCATTTTCTTCCCTTCTCTCCTCTCCCCGTCTCCCTGCCCCCACCCCCCTTCCCTTTCTTTCCCCTCCTACCCCACTAGACCTTCCACACTCACCCCAAACTCCCACCCTTCTTTTTCTCCCTTCTCCTCCCCATCCTCCTCTCACGTTCCCATCCTTTTTCCGATTTCTTGGCACTGAGTTTTCCCACTAGGTGGGTCTATTATCTATATGTTATAAGTGTGTACAATGACAAATCCTTCACACGAATTGTTTATACTGTTTGAGATTTACAGTTTTTCTATATTTTTTTCCCAGTTTGCGGCGGGGAACTGTCACTGCTCCCCCCTGTAAGATGCGTGCGCTCCCCTGCCAGCCGGCTGGTTTGGAAGTGCGGGCATCTACTTGTTGGGCTAAAAGGTCCAACATACCAAGTGTTATTACACTTACTTATTCTCCCTGCAAAACCCCTCTACTATTTCTTGACTTCTCTTTCTGTTTTCTCTTTCACTTCTCTCTCCGCCTTTTTCTTTGTTGTCGTTCCCTACTAGGTCGGGGGGAATCGCACGAACCACAAACATCTCCCCTGTAGTGTCTTTTCCAAAACACTTAGATGGCCCCTTTGAACATACTCTCTCTTAAAGTAAAGGGTCTTAACTCTCCTAACAAAAGGGTTAAGCCCTTCCATACTTTCACATCCCTGAAGGCTAATAGCCCTACAAGAAACTCACTTTTCTACTCAAGCAACTCCCAAATATTTTAGTTCCAAATACCCCCAAGTGTTCACCACCTCTGCTGCCACTAAGCAACGAGGTGTCCTTATTGCGTTCCATCATACTCTTCCGCTCATCCTAAACAAGGAAATCAAAGACCCTGAAGGTCGTTACATCATTTTAGTTGGGCACGTACAAGATGTTACGACCACTGTAGTCTCCTATTATGCCCCCAATACTAACCCCAACCCCTTCTTTACCCACCTGCTACAAGTGATACGATCACACTGTAGGGGCACCCTTTTTCTGTGTGGCAATTCCAACCAAGTACTGCACCCACATCTCGACAAATCTCCTTATGCCCCTGAAAAATATTCCTCTTCTATATCATTTCGCAAACTTTTCCAGCAGGCATCCCTACTGGACACTTGGAGAGAATGCAACCCTGCTAAGAAAAATTTGACTTTCTACTCTTATCCACACAAATCCTTTTCAAGGATTGATCACATCTTTATACCAGTCTCATCCTCGCCAACCCTGCTCCATTCCAATATACACCCAATAACTTGGTCAGACCACTGCGCAGTAGTCACAACAGTCTCTTCCCTGATTCCCCAGTCCAAAGATCGTACATGGTGTATAAATGAGGCACACTTAACTAACCAATCCTATTATTTTGACATACAACTAGCCCTCAAAGAATACATACAGCATAATGCCACACCTGATATCTCGCCTGTCCTATTATGGGAGGCTCACAAACCCGTAATCAGAGGGACCTGCATATCTATATCCACTCATCTCAAAAGAGATAAAAAGCTCAGAGCACAGCAATTGGAAGCAGAATTTCATCGCCTCTTCCTCCAATTCCAATCTGCTCCAACTGAATCCCATAGGATTTTACTAGAAAAGACGAAAGCTGAATTAGACCTAATTTTAGCAGAATCGGCAGATAAAACTATCCGTAGATATAACCATACAATCTACACAAAAGCCAATAAACCTGACACCTTCCTGGCACTAAGACTCCGTCGACCGGAAAGGGTGCATAATCCCATCAGACTCAAACTGGCCAAGGATAATTTCACAAGTAATCCTGTTAAGGTGCTATCAGAATTCCGTAGGAAGTTAGCTGAGTTATATACCCCAACACGCACCTTCTCGGCGACACAAGCTGAGTCATTATTCCAAAATATCACCCTACCAAAATTATCAGAGGCTAACAGAGTCTATGGAATGCCCCGTTACGTCAGAAGAAGTTCTTTTTGCCATAAAATCTCTTAAACCGCACAAAAGACCAGGTCCCGATGGTCTATCTAGCTCTTATTTCAAAAAATTTGCTCCCACCCTAGCCCCCCTTCTTACTAATACCTTTAATGCTCTCCTTAAACAACACTCCTTTGGCCGAGACACATTGTTAGCTATTATTTCTATGATACCCAAGCCTAACACGGACAACTCCATCTGGTCCAACTATAGGCCCATATCCTTACTTAATCTGGATATAAAGATTTTAGCCAAAATTATGGCATTACGCCTCAATCCAATTATAGGTGACCTTATACATAAAAGACCAAGTTGGCTTCATTCCAAAATGTCAGGCAAGTGACAACATCCGACGTGTGATTCTACTCCAGCACCTAGCCCGAACATGTCAGATCCCCATGCATCTTCTCTCTCTCGATATTCGTAAGGCGTTTGACACAGTCTCTTGGCCTTACCTTCATTATGTACTGCAGAGATGGGGATTTGGCCCCAATTTTCTACAATGGGTTAACTCCCTATATAATCAACCACAAGCATATGTTAAATATTCAGGATACTGCTCGGAATGTTTTCAGATCTTACGAGGTACTAGACAAGGGTGCCCCCTTTCCCCCCTAGTATTCGCATTAGCGATTGAACCACTAGCAGCCCTTATTAGGGCAAATCCAAACATCAAAGGCCTCGATATAGCCTCTACATCACACAAGTTATGCCTATTTGCAGTCGACGCACTACTATTTGTCACCTCTCCTCGAACTACACTCCCCAACCTTATCTATCTTCTAGACAAATTTGCCCTATTATCAGGACTGGAAGTTAACCAGCCAAAATCAAAGACTCTCAACGTGTCTCTACCACAGTCAGAACTAGAACACATAAGGGAATTCTTCCCCTTCACCTGGTCATCGCCTTCAATAGCTTATCTAGGTATCAAACTAACCAGCGACCCGGCCCACCTTTTTAGAACTAACTACCTCCCTATGTTAAAACACCTAACAGCCCTATTAGAAGCTTGGCGCCCGAAAGGCACCTCTTGGCTAGGACGGATAGCGGCTGTAAAGATGTCTCTACTTCCAAAATTACTTTATTTATATAGAGTCCTTCCGATCCTAATTCCCTCATACTATCACCGAATTATCCAGACACGAGTGTCCAAATACATATGGGGCCCAATTAGACCTAGAGTTGCTAAATCTGTACTACTTCGTACTAAACTCAAGGGGGGGTTAGGTCTCCCTAATTTTTTGGGATATTACCATGCCGCCCAGCTGGCCCAGATTACTCTATATCACGCGCAAAATGAAAGCCCTCTTTGGGTCAGTTTGGAAGCTATCGACCTACACCCACTCAAAATATCTAACTTATTATGGTTGCCCCCCACAACCCGTGGTCCAATCAGTAATCCTATAACTGGATACTCCCTTAAGTTATGGGATAAACTCCGAGGTCCCTTTAAGCTGCAATCTCCACATTCCCCGTTACTTTTTTTGGACCATCTGAAATTTTACCCGGCCCAAGTTAACCCGAGCTCATTTCAAACCTGGCTCAGGGCGGGATTATATCGCATATGTGATTTTGTTTCTGGATCCACTATAAAGTCGTTCTCCTCGCTACAAAACCTAGCCGATATCCCCCCTACAGAAGTCTTTAGATATCTACAGATATCCCATTTTATTCAAACAACGATAGGTACACATACCTCATTAGATGACTTATCCACTTTTGAAAGGATTTGCAATTCTGACCCTCACGCCCCTGGTCTAATCTCCCTTTTATACACTCATCTGACTTCTCCCCCAACCAACCTTCCCTCTTATACTGCGCAGTGGTCCAAAGACCTTGCAATAGATCTTGCTGCAGAGGACTGGTCTTACATCTGGCTCAATACGAAAATATCTTCATAAAATGTAATCGCGCAAGAAGCAAACTACAAAGTACTCATGAGATGGTACCTAGTTCCTGCCAGGATCTCCAAATTTCTCCCAAACTATCCAGCTACTTGTTTCCGTGGTTGTAACGAGCGAGGTACCCATGCACATATATGGTGGACATGCCCAATAGCACAGGAATTTTGGGCTGCGATATCTCAAATGGCCTCCACTCTATTTCAACATCGTATTGAACCTGACCCGGCTATAGCGTTGTTGAATCTTATCCCCTCAGATTTCACCAGATCTCAGACCCGTCTTCTCCTTTAGCTCACAACAGCAGCTAAACAGACGATAGCTAGGGCCTGGAAAACCCCAAAACTCACCCCAGCTGAGGTCAAAAATAGGGTTACTCAGGCTATGATTCACAGTAAAATAGAAGCAACGATCCATGATAGGATCCCCCAACATCTCAAAATCTGGAACCCTTGGACTGAACATTTTCTACCCCCAGACTTTGATAAGCGCCTCCTTAAACCTTAATTAGACCACAACACAATTAGACAGACGTAGCGCTAAATTGTGTGCTATCGCGTTCCCCCCGACCACCCTTCCCCTTTCTCTATCCCTCTCTAAGCTCTCTCTACTTTCCCTATACCTCTCATTCTTCTGTCTCTTTCTTTTCCACTTTCTTTTCCTCTTACGCTCTTATTACAGGTAACTTTACTTATAGATAATAAATAGTCTACCAGATTTTGTTTCTATATATGTTCGCAGATTTACTTTTCATACGAAAGTACAAACTTTCAACTTTTGCTTTTGTTCTTTTATAAGTGTCATTTCATTTCCTAGCCGTAATAGGAAATTGTTATAATATGTCCACAGTTATCTCTGCGAAAATTTTGTCCCCGGACCTTTGGTTCACATCTTACCCCTGAAAATTGTTATAACTTAATCTTCAATGGGGAAAAAAACATGTATAACGCTCATTGCTATAAGTTGCATATATATTGCCTGTTAAACTTTATGTCTCTTTTTTTTTCAATAAAAAAAGTTTGAACAGAAAAAAAAAAAAAAACCTCACCCTGCATCTTACTAAAGACCTTGGAATGTCTACTTTCAAAAAAAAAAAAAAAAGGGTTTATTTGGGGGGTATTTGTACCTTCCTTGCTTGTTCAGGTCAGTACATCAGGTGTGATCAATTTTTTATGATTTGCGCCACAGCTTGTAGACTCTCTAACTTTCACACAAACCAAATAATATCCACTAATTTGGGTTATCTTTACCAAAGATATGTAGCAGTATAAATTGTGGCCAAAATTTATGAAGAAAAATTAATAATTTGCTAAATTTTATCAGAGAAACTAAGAAAAATGCATTTTTTTTTTCAAAAATATGTGTAACAAAAAACAGTCCCAATAATCCTTTTCAAAAACTGGTTATCCAAATCCCACGTGCACAAATCCACATCCGTAATTGGAAAATTTTCACCAATTCGTGAGACACCACCACCTTCTAAAATGGACACTCACCGGAAATAAGGTAAAAAGATGCCTTTGGTTGATGCTGGGTTAACCACTCCACTCATATAAGCATGTCTGAATATTTCCAAATTGAATTCCAGTAATCACTCCTTGCATCTCCAAATTAATCTCAGGATCTCATAAAAAGCAAACAGCCATCATTGCGCAACATATTGTACTTTATTCAATCAATAAAATAAGTATAGGAAATTTTCACTCACAGATGTAGTGCCTATAGACCGGCACTAAGTCTTTCCAGCAATGCTTTTAGGGCTTGCAAGCGCAGTTCCGTCTCCCGGGATCTGCGTGCGGTCCAAGCCTCAATGTGGTGCGGGTTGGGGCAGGAAGTGACATCGGCGTTACCCAAGAGACTCTACGCGTTTCGCATCCAATCATGCGTCTTTAGGCTTCACCTTTTTTTTTTCTAAATTCCAGCTCCCCTATTTACCAATATAGCATTAATGTACTTATTTAGCAAAAATAGAACAGCTTTCCATTAATTCTACACAGGCTTACCTCACTCTCTTCATAGCTGTTTCAACACACTGCTCGATTACTTCTGCCTCACTTCCTGGAAAGACTTTAGGTCATGACACAGGAAGGAGTTGACCAGCTGAGGGTAGATGACGCAGGGTGTGTGCTAATGAGATCAGCTGGTCAACTCCTTCCTGTGTCATGACAAAGTCTGACCAGGAAGTAAGGCAGAAGTAATCGAGCAGTGTGTTTAAACAGCTATGAACAGTGAGGTAAGCCAATGTAGAATTAAAAGGGGAAAGCGGTTTTATTTTTGCAAAAGAAGTACACTAATGCTATATTGGAAGCTGGAATTTAGGAAAAAATTTGTTGGCACGGCTGCGCAAATAGCCGTCGGCCGCCTTTAAGAGCGACGCTGGAGCCCTCTCTGAGCAGCGATCGCGGGTTGCCGGCGGACATCGCAAAACATGTCAGGGAAGTAGAGAGAGATCTGCTGTTACTATTGATCAGCAACAGTGATCTCTCTACTCCGTCAGTACACCCCCCCAGTTAGAAACACCTCCCTATCGAACACTTAACCCCTTGTGTTAACTTCTTCCCTGCCAGTGACATTTGTACAGTAATCAGTGGCTATTTTTAGCACTGATCGATGTATAAATGTCAATGGTTCCAAGAAAGTGTCAAGTGTCGCGGTCCCACTAAAAATCGCTGATCACCGCCATTACTAGTAAAAAAAAAAAAAAAAAAAAAAAATTATAATAGAAACGCCATAAATATATACCTTATTTTGTAGACGCTATAACTTTTGAGCAAACCAATCAATATACGCTTATTGCGATTTTTTTTAACCAAAAATAGAATACATACTGGCCTAAACTGATGAAGAAATTTTTAATATAGCAAAAAAAAAATTTTTTTTTTCAAAATTGTCGGTCTTTTTTTGTTTATAGTGTAAAAAATAAAAACCGCAGGTGGTGATCAAATGCCAAAAAATGGCCTGGTCATTAAGGGGGCAAATCCTTCTGGTCCTTAAGTGGTTAATGCTTTGAGTCGTAGACCTGGAAAAATTACACCTTTCAGCGGTTTTCTCTTGACAGGCTCCATGACTAAGAATCTATTAAAAAGCTTGAGAAAGCCAGGTAGCTCACATTTTCAGTTCAGGAATAAAGCCCATGTACTTCTTATGATAGATGTCCATTCAGAGTATTAATTTGACCCATGGGAGTCACCAACAGTGTACACGCACACACTAAATAATAAAGAGACACACACAACGAAATAAAGTGTTGGAAACCATATTTGTCATTTGAAGGATTTTTCCCATTTATACATATTTTTTCTGCAAATATCTCAGTATAGTCAGGTGACAATCAAATTGTATTTACAGAATGCAATGTCATGAAAAATTAAACAGGTGCAAGGGATGATGGGTAAAAAGTAAAAAAAAATAAAAATAAAGAAAGAAAAAAAAAAAAAGTCTCCCATGAAATAATTTAAGAATGTCCATTTGACTCATAATAAATTAGTCATAACAAGTAACACACATTACAGAACAAAGGTATTTACATCATCTTGACCTAGTAATGACATCTCCTGTAGCATACTTTTGTTTCAAAGTCTATAGCTGTGCTTGGAGTTATCGCTGGTAAAAATGCAGCTATATGTAGCAGATAAGCGCAGTAAATAGAAGATGAAAAAAAAACACCAAAAAATGTATGGGATTTGTACACACTTACACATGAATATGGTACCATAACCCTTTGTATGCTGCACAACAGTGACTGCATTGTGAACTGCAATAAAATTATTTATTTGGCAACTGTATACTAGTTTTGGCGCTTCCCATTTGTTTGACAATTTTTTTTAACAAAATCAAACTTTTTTTTTTTTGATAAAGAGAGGAAGTGTTAGACCCTCTGCTAAGTTATTATCTCGGTCTGTGCCGCCCCACTTGGAAGTCGCCCCTTGATTTGCCCTGGCTTCACTGAGATAAAGTAGATATAACATTTTAGCGTCATGAGAGTAATAGGTGAGGATAAATATTGTCCCTAATGGGGACAAACGTCTTTGTGACAACTGTCTAGGAGAGGGATTTTCTTTACTCTCACTTGCCGTTGTGTCTGAATATAGTAAGTAAAGAGAAATCTCACCAGCAGGATACAGAAAGCAAAAAATAACCTGGCAGGGGATTTAACCTTTCCCTACTCTATATAGAAAAGAAAAAAATGTTTTGGTTGTACGTACACCTGAATCCTTTCTCTGCCAGAGTGGTTTTTGCATTTTTTCCCACACATTTAAAAAATCATTTAGGCGTAAAGATTACATAAAATCCCAAACATTATCTATTTTATTAGAGGATAAAATAGTGGTAGTACCAATTTTGTATGCCACTTGATATTACCGCAAAGATCTAGGAAACGCAAAATTTCAGTAAAAAACACACTAAAGTGATTTATAGGGCAAAACATAACATTGGTGAATAATAAAAAGACGAGGTTGCACCGAGTAGTAGAGACCCAACATGTGAAACCTTAAAATTTGTGTGCGCCCCTGAAATGGAGCATACAAATTTTCTATAGGCGACACTTCAAAATCCCCCTATAGGTCATCATTTTAGTGTTATGAAGGAGGTATTGTGCTAGTATTGCTTTTACTCTGGCGTGCGCAGCAATATGTAACGTGTGTTACAATCTGTGTTTTCACGCATAGGCGCCTCTGTATCCTGCTTTCAGGTGCTTGTTTTTTTTTTGCAAAAGAATTACAAGACTTTTTTTTTTCCATCACATAGGGGACAAAGTGTCAGTTTTTCACACAATCCCGGTAGCTGCACCCAACGGATTGTGTGTGAAACCCCCCTCTCAATCTTAAACACTGTTCATCTTGGATGGAATTGAGAAAGGTTAGAACCTTTGTTGCAGAGTCCTACCTTTTGTTTGTCTCGAGAAATAGCTGTTTGCACATGGAAACAGACAAACAAATTGAATCTGTATGGAAGTGGTTTCATAATTATTAATCAGCTGCTGCGCCCTGCAGGGTTCCAAGGAAAGTGGCGGGGTCTGCATCCCTCTAGACTTGCTTTCATTTTGGGAGTATCTCACCAAAGATGACATTTTTGTTGCAGGGCATGCCAAAAATCTGATGTGTATCTAAGTGCAGACTTCTGGGAAAACCAGTGAGCCAATCACACAAGCAGGAAATTACATTTCTGGGGGGCTTTCTGTACACATTCTGGTAGCCACCTCCAGGTAGCCATATTAAAATTGCATTTTTTTTTTTTGAAAATTACAGAGCTGCAGATTAAAAAGGAAAGGTATTTTTTAATAACATTCAATTACAATAAGACTTGTGTCGTAATTTTATACGCAATATTTTTTTTATCATCTATGGTGAGGGATGTGGGTGTTACTGCAATGCATGTTAGGCCAGTTGCACACAGACATCATAATTTATTTATGTTTAGTCCCAGTTCACACTGGTGCGATGCGGGAAGCCCTGCGATTCCTGTGCGGGTTCCCGAATCACACCTGAATAGCACACTAGTTCACACTGACTTCTGCGAACCATTGGGGGTGTCAATTTAAAGTTAATGACAACCCCAAATCAGTTCACAGTGTTAACTACGAAACGGTACAGGAATCGGATGGAATGGATGTGATCGGACTTCAGTGCGGATCAAAAAAAAAGGGTCCTGCACCATTTTGGTGTGAATGCAATTTCAGCCATACAGTTTGTATGGCTGAATTCGCATCGCATGTGATGTGCACAGCAATGCAGTGTGAATCACATGCGATATCTGTGATTGCACCAGTGTGAACCCAGCTTGACGCAGGAACTTGTTGACAGGCAGCCTTTGAGTAAAAAAACCTGTCTGTAAAGACCTGAGAAATGTTGAGTATAGACAAGTAAAATTCTTATATTTTTGTTTAACTGCTCTGCACTCAAACACTGTATTACTTTACGTAGCTGTGTGCAATGTCCAATTGGCAACAATGCATCTCATTTCGGATCAGTAAAAAAACAAAAAAAAACACAGCATTACTCCTGTGTGCAAGAGCCCTTATGTGTGTTGATGTGTTGCAGCACCATCCATTCTGAATAGCATCCCAATGCACTAAGGCTAACAAACATGCATTGCACTTCAGTGGTTTGTGTTGAAAACTGTGGCACATCTGAGTTGTTGGGATGATTCGGTGCATTGGCAGTCCATTGATTTCAATGGGCTACCTAATTGCAAGTGCATTGATGCACTGCAAATGTACACTATATTACCAAGAGTATTGGGACACCTGCCTTTACACGCACATAAACTTTAATGGCATCCTAGTCTTAGTCCGTAGGGTTGAGGTTGAGGTCAGGACTCTGGGCAGGCCAGTCAAGTTCTTCCACCCCAAACTGTCTTCCACGTCTTTATGGACCTTTTTTGTGCACTAGTGTGCAATCATGTTGGAACAGGAAGGGACCATCCCCAAACTGTTCCCACAAAGTTGGGAGCATGAAATTGTTCAAAATATCTTGGTATGAGAATGCCTTAAGAATTCCCTTCACTGGAACTAAGGGGCCAAGCCCAACCCCTGAAAAACATCCCCGCAACATAATCCCCCCTCCATGAAATGTTTTGGACCAGTGCACAAAGCAAGGTATAAAGACATTGATGAGTGAGTTTGGGGTGGAGGAACTTGACTGGCCTGTACCTCAACCCGATAGAACATCTGTGGGATGAATTAGAGTGAAGACTGCGAGCCAGGCCTGCTCGTCCAACATCAGTGCCTGACCTCACAAATGCGCTTCTGGAAGAATGGTCAAACATTCCCATAGACACACTCCTAAACAGTGTGGACAGCCTTCCCAGAAGAGTTGAAGCTGTTCTAGCTGCAAAGGGTGGGCCAACTCAATACGGAACCCTACGGAGTAAGACACCATTAAAAGTTCATGTGCGTGTAAAGGCAGGCGTCCCAATACTTTTGGTAATAAACTATAAATGGGCCTTGGGACTTTGAACAATTTTGCTTTTAATACACCTGGAATGTGTTTAGTTAATTTAAACTCAAAAATTCAGTTGCACTTTCAAGGGGTCATCCTGATTTCACTACTTTATAAATCCCTGACCTATAAAATGTATGAGGACAAAACTGGCTTCACGCTTTTACTAGTAAAACAAATCACTTATTACTGAAGCCAAAAGCTGGAATGAAATTCCTGGAGACTGCACCTCTAAAAACAAATCTGCAATGTCAGATTTCTTATTGTTGCCCTTACTTGCTACCTATAAAAAGAGGTACTTGTCTCTAAAACAAAATGTATTTGGATATATATAGTGTAGGCATCAGCAGTAGCTTTCGAGATACCACCACTACAGAGGAATGCAAGACCATTCTTGTAAACACCGCAGAGCTTGATGCCCCTCATGTTTCTATTGGTCCGTCACTATAATGGGCTGCCTCACTGGCCAATTGTAATGCTCAGGAGACAGGAAGGGGTAAACTTTGGCACCAGGAAGTGCTGAGCTTTGCCAGCCAGCAGGGTCTGGTATTCAGCACTTCCAGTTACCTGCACACACCTGCAGCTATTTTTCATTGTTCTAGGGAATCAACAGTGCAACCTATCATGCGAGGGGCTGCCATTGCTGGTCTCTGGAGAATGCCTGCCTGACCTGCAAGAAATCAATGAAAAAGCCAGAACTTCTCTAATCTATGCTAGTTTCAGTGACTTAGAAAATATTACAGCCAGGCAATTAGCTTCTTCAGAAAGAGTCAGCAACAACAGACTTTGTATCTATATCATGGCATATTACCTTTAATATAGTGTAAGGTTATCTTCAGCAAGATTTTCCTAAAACTTCCCCTATGCAATTCCATATCTCCCGAACAGTATATACCAGCGCTTCGCTCCCTCCCATTTTAAATGGTGTTTGTCCTTCCATTGCACATGCAGCTGTTGGGGGGGCCTTTCCATAACAACCACTGGCCCCTTGATGCCCCTCAATCCTGACATTTGTAGGACAGGCAGGACATTACAATTGTGCGTCCCCTAGCGCCTGCTCCGGGCCATTCAAATTGCTTACAGCTGAGCTCAGTATTATGCGCTCCAATCGTTCAAACTGCACACATGCACAGTGCACCATTCCTCCTTCTCTAGTTGAGCGCTGCATGCATAGTGGGGGGGACCTGCACCACGTCCATCGAGACCCGCCGATTGTTCCCAACAGTGGCAGAATGGCGGTCTGCCTATGTAAACAAGGCAGATCGCCGTTCTGTGACAAGGGAAGACAGAGATCTGTGTTTCTGCTAAGCAGGAACACAGATCTGTCTTCCCACAGTACAAGCACCCCCCCCCCAGGTAAATAGCACTTCTTAGGGACACATATAATCCTTTGATCTCCCCGGATGTTAACCCCTTCCTTGCTAGTGTCATTAGTACAGTGGCTTTTTTTTTAGCATGGCTCATTGTATTGGTGTTACTGGTCCCCATAAGTGTCACCTTATGTCCGATTTGTCTGCTGCAATGCCGCTATAAGTCGCTGATCGCCACCATTACTAGTAGTAAAAAAACAAAACAAAAAAAAAAAAATTAATTTCATAAAAATATCCCATAGTTTGTAGACGCTAAAAAAATTGGGGGAAAACCAATCAATATACGCTTATTGGGATTTTTTTTTACCAAAAACATGCAGCAGAATACATATTGGCCTAAGGCGATGAAGAAATTTGATTTTTTTTACATTTTTTTATTGAGTGCGTTTTATAACAAAGTAAAAAAATATTGTTTTTTTTTTTTCAAAAATGGTCGGTCTTTTTTGTTTCTAGCACAAAAAAAAAAAATTAAAACCGGAGAGGTAATCAAATACCACCAAAAGAAAGCTCTATTTGTGGGAAAAAAAAGGGCATCAATTTTTTTTGGGTACAGTGTCGCATGACTGCACAATTGTCAATTAAAGTAACGCAGTGCCGTATCACAAATAATGGCCTGGTTGTGAAGGGGGGGGGGGGGGGGGGAACCTTCTGGAGCTGAAGTGGTTAAAAGAGGAGGAACGCTGGTATGTACTCTTCAGAGAATATGGGATTTTTAGAAAAACTTGCAGATTCAACCATCACTTTTTCTAGACATGAACATCTTTTTACTGATCTATTTTGCTGAGCTGATCAAACAGGCATTTCAAGCATGAGGGAAAACCCTTCGTCTACAAGCAGCAAATCACACACAGACCAGCAAAATGCCAAAAACAGTAACTCAAATTTGTTGCACGGTTTGTGAATGTGCATAGTGCACATCCAGCATTAAAAAGGTGCTCTCGGAAATCCCCTTTATAAAATTCTGAACACAAGAAACTCAGAAATTAGGCAAGCACATTTCTACATAAATCCAGATCTACTAAAAAAAAAAAAAAAAAAAAAAAAAAAAAAAATTATCGCAGAGATTTACCTATTGCTAGCTCACCGTGTGGTCACTGCAGTATAAGTGTGTACAAACTCCCACTTCTTAAAATCATGATTACCCATTTGAATGTCAAGGAAGTTCCAGTGCTTTGTTAGCCACCTCTGGTGCCTATCTGGACTAGTACAAATTGCTGTCAATTTCCTTTGATGATATGTTATGACGCAAAAAACGAACTAAAAAAATGAGAAATGTCTGATTTTATACATATTTGAAAGAAAAGAAAAAGACAACATTTGAGGGCTGCTACGAAGTATGAGGTAAACTGAAGACTCTTCACTATGTAGTCTTCAAGAAAATGGCTTTAGTTAACTATCTGTTCCAGTTGGCGCACCACAGTGATTTTGCTAGCAAAGCTTTTAGCATTCTTTTCCCAGAACTGCCTAAATTTACACTGTATACTGCGTCAGCAAAAATATATATTTATATAAACGTAAATGAAGAGGTCATTTCCCCCCACCCTTCCAGAATATTAGTGTTTTCTTCTAATTCCCAACAAAGTTTCAGTATTCCAGTACCTGTGTGCTTTTAAAAGGAATTCGACATTCCCTTTTTGCATTTTCAAAGCACCATTCAAACTTATTTTCTCAAATGATACCCACCCCCATTTTGGTACCAGGAAATATGAGGGCCAATGTGCTGCAAATCCATCTACAGCTGGACAGTTGAGCCAAAAAGCACATAAAACTGGCCAGAGCAAAGCCATTTTACAGAACCAAGCTTTCAGCCATAGGAAGTCTCGGGTTGAACAGACTGAGCTGTACGCTTCATAGTGTTGGGGACTCTCCGGCTACCAAGTCTCTGTGTTGTTAATCCTCAAATTAATCTTCTCTCTTAAGTGAGGCCAGCCCCACTTGGCTTTGAAATGCTTCTAGGTCATAGACAAAGTTCATAAATACTCTTGGTTTACTCTTCATTTCCTATTCTTGCAGACGATGAAAACAGGAGTTGGGTACAGTAATAAAGGTCCGTTTTGCTTGTCAGTGTAAAGCGTTCTTCACGAGTCTACGTCACAGTGCAGACCTGACGGCATAAATATGCTCAGGAGATCAGTCTATGATATTTGTATTTGGTTGTGGAAAGAAAGGCTCTCCATTTGATCCAAAGTGCATAGTGAGAACAAGTTAATGTCTATTATCGTCTCAGTTCTCTTGTCCCTTTTCAGGTGTTCTCCTGAGAAGGCAATGTCCTTGGAGGTTTCAAAGAACCCCTTCCCCACCTCCCCTCCCAACAAATATATAATGTTCATTGCAATAAAAAGTCTTGTGGATCCCCCTGTACATCAGCCAGGTAAACATACTTTGCCTGCAAATAATAGTCCCACTATAGTAAAGAAAATGGATAAGACAAAAAGTACATAAGATGACCCAACTACGGTGTTGTTGGGAAGTTTGTAAGGTTGTCCACCAACTTCATTGATGTAAAATCCTATGGGGAATATTAATGCTGCCATACAGAAAAGGATCACTGTGGAGGGAAGAAAAAAAGTTGGTTAAGAAGATGCGGAATATTTTAAATTCCAGCTGTACCAAGACATCCTACATTTTACAAGTCATTTAAAATGCACGTATGCCTCAGATCCCCAGACGACGCTTTTTATGAAGGAATACGTTGGAAGGGGCCTCACATGTGACTTCATTCTGCAAGTCGGGCTGACCGTTTGGACCTGCTGGCTGTTTGTAACACATGTGGTTTCATTCCTTGGAGATTGTAACTTCAATCTCCTCTATGGAGTCTATTTTGTCTAAGGAATTCGGGAAGTTTATGTATTCCGGATCATGGTGTATGTGGCTGCTATGCAGCAAGGCATTTAGCGATCTCCTTGTGGGATCAGAGCAGCCGGTAAGGAGCTCAATTAAACGCTTGTGGGGATTCCTTTGGGGAACACTTTTTATGATGGTGTACATTATCATTTTTCACCACAAGAGAGAAGAAATTATGTTTTTTTAAACTGAGCACTTTATAATATATTTGCACTGTAATCTTTGCATGATATTTGCACATTACACATGGACTTGATTATTATGAGTTTATTATTTTTTTTATGCACTTTACAGCGTTTCATATGAGATGTATTAATTTCACTTTGTAGAAGGACAGTGCGCTTTGTAGTATTGTTTTATTGTAGTTTATTACACATCCTACCCAGATTGGTGATTTAGATGCAGCAGTCCTAATTGATTTTAAAATATTTTTTGTCACTCAGTTCATTCACTAAAGGGGATTTACTTTTTAGCAAGCACACAAATATTTTTTGGGGTTTAAAATACACCTATACCAGCCTCCAGACATTAAGGCCCCTTTCACACGGGCGGAGAGAATTCAGCTTTTAGCTGCGGATAGATCAAGTTATCTACCCCAGCTAAACTTAGACAATGCTTTCCTATGGCCCCATTCACACACTGCATTTAGCAATGGCTTTGCTACATAGGGTTTGGTGCAGTTAGAAAAAAAATAAATTTGACTGCATCCAAGACCGATTTATTGCAGTTATCTGCACATAACTGCAGGTAATCGCAGTGTACTATTTCACCTGCAGATAGCAGCGGCAACACGGAAAGAAAAACAACAGGAAGCACATCAGAAATGGCAAGAATGTTCCAACGCAGCCGCATGTAAACGCAGCTAATCGCAACGTACAAATGCAAGTGATCGCTGTGCCTGGAGTCTTGGAATTTCAAAATAACAAAAACATGCTTTTAACAGCGGCAGAACAGCCGCCTGTGTGAAAGGTGCCTAAAGCTTTTAAAATTCTTAAAAAGAGCTTAAAAAGGCATTGTACACTTTCAAATGTTTTTGTTGTTTTAACTAGGTATTTGTGACAACATACATTATCTCACAAAAGTGAGTACACCCCTCACATTTTTGTAAATATTTTATATCTTTTCATATGACAACACTAAAGAAATGACACTTTGCTACAATGTAAAGTAGTGAGTGTACAGCTTGTATAACAGTGTAAATTTGCTGTCCCCTGTGAGTACACCCCTAAGTGAAAATGTCCAAATTGGGCCCAAAGTGTCAATATTTTGTGTGGCCACCAATATTTTCCAGCACTGCCCTAACCCTCTTGGGCATGGAGTTCACCAGAGCTTTGCAGGTTGCCACTGGAGTCCTCTTCCACTCCTCCATGACAACATCACGGAGATTCCCCACAGATGCTCAATAGGGTTTAGGTCTGAAGACATGCTTGGCCAGTCCATCACCTTTACCCTCAGCTTTTTTTTTAGCAAGGCAATGGTCATCTTGGAGGTGTGTTTGGGGTCGTTATGTTGGAATACTGCCCTGCGACCCAGTCTCTGAAGGGAGGGGATAATGCTCTGCTTCAGTATGTCACAGTACATGTTGGCATTCATGGTTCCCTCAATGAACTGTAACTCCTCAGTGACGGCAGCACTAATGCAGCCCCAGACCATGACACTCCCACCATCATGCTTGACTGTAGGCAAGACACACTTGTATTTGTACTCCTCACCTGGTTGCCACCACACACGCTTGACACCATCTGAACCGAATAAGTTTATCCTGGTCTCATCAGACCACAGGACATGGTTCCAGAAATCCATGTCCTTAGTCTGCTTGTCTTCAGCAAACTGTTTGCGGGCTTTCTTGTGCATCATCTTTAGAAGAGGCTTTCTTCTGGGACGACAGCCATGCAGACCAATTTGATGCCGTGTGTGGCGTATGGTCTAAGCACTGACAGGATGACCCCCCCACGCCTTCAACCTCTGCAGCAATGCTGGCAGCACTTATATGTCTATTTCCCAAAGACAACCTCTGGATATGACGCTGAGCATGTGCACTCAACTTCTTTGGTCAACCATTACAAGGCCTGTTCTTAGTGGAACCTGTCCTGTTAAACCGCTGTATGGTCTTGACCACTGTGCTGCAGCTCAGTTTCAGGGTCTTGACAATCTTCTTATGGCCTAGGCCATCTTTATGTAGAGCAACATTTTTTTTTTGCAGATCCTTAGAGTTCTCTGCCATGAGGTGCCATGTTGAACTTCCAGTGACCAGTATGAGAGAGTGCGAGCGATAACACCAAATTTAACACACCTGAGACCTTGTAACACTAACAAGTCATATGACACCGGGGAGTGAAATGGCTAATGTACCCAATTTGTACTACAATTTACATTGTAGCAAAATGTAAATTCTTCAGTGTTGTCACATGAAAAGATTTTTTTGTGAGATACTGTATTCTGTGTCGTTTACTTGCCTTACCTTATGAGGGGTTTACATGATGTGGCTGCCGTTTGTAGTGTCATGACTAATCAATTCTCCTATGTCCATATATTCATTTATCTAGCTCAGGGGTCTCAAACTGGCTTTCTCCAGCTGTTGCGAAACTACAAGTCCCATGAGGCATTGCAAGGCTGACAGTTACAAGCATTACTCCCACAGGCAGAGGCATGATGGATGGGACTTGTAGTTTTGCAACAGCTGGAGGGCTGGCAGTTCGAGTTTCAGATATGAAATTTGAAAATTAATTTCTCCACATTGTCTATAGCTACAGAGGTGAATGAGGGTTTCAAGTGCTTTTATGGCTTATCCAGAATAAGTACCGTATTTATCGGCGTATAACACGCACCCCAAGCTTAGGAGGGAATTTTAAGGAAAAAAACAACCTTACATCTAAATGCCCATCAATGCAGCCTTATCAGTGCTCGCTCCTCTGCTCACAGTCAGCGGGGGATTGGCGTATAACACGTACCCGCGATTTCCCCCTGATTTTAAGGGGAAAAAAAAGTGCGTGTTATACGCCGATAAATACGGTAAATACTTTAGTGTGCATAGTCTGGGCACAGATTTAGTTATTGTAAAGCAGATGCAGCTCAGCAGAATAGGGCCCTCTTAACCCTCTTGTATTGCTGCTGTATTGTCTCCCTTTATATTGTAAAGTGGTGCGCAAACTACTGGCGCTATATAAATCCTGTATAATAATGCTAATAATAGGAATATGCATTGTCCATTTGCTTTGCTGCCTACAGCCCCATGTAGGTGGGAATTAAAAGGAAACAGCAATGTGGTTTAAATTCAAAGTAGTTTTTTTTTTCATATAATAAATTGAGAGTATGCCTTAGAGAATTATACATAGGATAGTAAAGAGCTGTAACAACAAGCATCTTGGCTTCTACAGTAAATTAGTTTCACCATCGAACACAACTGTGCTGGGGTAAGATCGACCTGCTAGACAGGAATTGTGTCCTGCTTTACCCAAATGTTGAAATACCCTTGTAGTTGCGATTTAATTCTTCCTCAGAATGTAGGCTCTAATAGAATTAATGTGAGAAATTACTCTCTGTAAGACCTCAGTATACATATACAGGAATTGTTATGGGACACTTACTGCCAGTAAATGCAATCCATCGGGCATATTTTGTAGCTTCTCTCCTCCAATGGGATGCCACTAGCAAACCACAAGTAACAGTCAATGATATGATTCCCATTATGATGAAAAACAGCGTTGTAACCCACTCCGGTGGGAGCCGGGGAGGAATACATATCCTGTCACGTCCATGTATGGTCTGACACTGCCTGACCAGGCCAACCGTGAGAGCACCTGTGAAGTAAGAAAGAATGCATTAATACTGTGAACAAGGTTCTTTAGAGTATAGAAAATGCCTTTACAACAATGATCCATCATAATTTGCCAACATTACCATTATAAATTATTTTAGGGTTTCACTCATTGTTTGTCAAAAATAGGACCTTATTTTGCCCCATTTTAGACAGAGAAGGTAATGAGTAAAACCTGTCTTTTTTTTCTGCCCTCTGTGACCAGTTAAGGAGATTTTCTGTTCCTTCCTGTTCTGTAGATACAACAAGGAATGACAGCAAATCTCTCCAAAGTCAAACTGAAGTAAATCTCTCCAGACAGTTCTCCCCAGTACAGATGTCCCCAAAATTTCTAATTTTCCATCATTTTCAGTCCCAGAGACATTGGTCATCAGGACAAAAGAGAGAAAGTTAATCCCCCTAGCAAAGATAGAGAAAGCAGTAAAAATCTAACAGGGGTTCAAATTTTCTCACATTCTATCCAAAATTAAAAAACAAAAAACAAAACAAAAAAAAAAAAAAAAAAACACAGGGGACAACATGACCCAGGTACTGGTAACACTGAATTAGTTACCTGCTCCTAACAACCAGTGTCAAGTGTGTTAAGGTGCCCTGCCATCCCAATGAATGGACTGCCTAACACGCAACACATGGGTTAGCACGTGTGTTAAACACAATTTATAGCCTAAATGAACCCTCAGATGAAAACTCAAGATCTCCAACTAATTTCTGCTCCCTAGATATCTGGATCTTGTGTCTGGTGACAATGAAGACCATGAAAAATGGAAGAGTATTAATGTCCTCTGTGGGGACATAGACAGCGATAAAAACCTGAAAGGTGTTTAAATAGTTGTCTACTCAAACAAAACGACCCAAAGTAATATTTACATCAGAACTATGGGGCATTTCTTTGGGCTCACCACAAAGCCTGCCTACTGGATGGAACTGAACAAAATCTACACCCTGGCAGATATATTTGCTATTTTGCTTATAAACATCAATACATGGTCTAGATGTGCAATGGTGAAACTCTGATGAGGCCCAAGTACATCGTCCATCATCCTTTTAAAAGTAGCCACAGACTCCTAAAAAGACAACCACTAGGGGGTTAAAATAAGTTGTTTTATATTCTACTTTAAAAGGGATGTATGGGTTTTTTTGATTTTTTTTTAGAATCATACTTACCTAGGTGAATGCAGCATCGGCCCGATGTTGCATCTGTCCCCCAGCGCCTCTAGCACTGAGAACCGAGCGATCGAACACTGCTGATTGCTCAGTTCTCATTGCTCCCTAAGCAGAGAGCTGCTAACTGTCAGTCACCAGCTCTCTGTGCCCCCCACCCCGTGTTCACTGGAGCACTGGGCTGTGAAGGGGGCGGAAGCGGCCAACTCAGGCTCTCAGCAGCTCGCTGAGAGGCTGAACCGGGTGGCGGTGCAGGCACGTGTGTGGATCCCGACTCCATTGTCGCGATCTTGCCCAAACCTGGATCGGCTCTGTGATGTCAGCCTGCTGAAAATGGATCAGAGTGCAGAACGAACTGCACTCCTGTGATCCACAGAAGAAGTACAGCCAAACAAACTTTGGCTGTACTTCTTTAAATTGTCAGAGGAAGCTTCCAATATCTCATGATGAAATCATGGGTGTTTATATATTTTACAGATACCAGTCTCTCAATTCATCCACCCTTAGGCAAGCCACAAATGGTGCCAATTTCTTTCTTGCAACCACGGGTTGAAGGAAAGAAATTTGCACGATTCCCCTATCAACACAATGCTGACAGGGGAATCCCTCCTCACGAGACATTGTCTGCTCCCAGCCGTGGGGGGCAGGCAGGGGAAGTCGTCCCAATTGGGAGAAGACCTTGATAACTGATAACAGCCGCTAACAATAATCGCAAGTGAATAGGGCAGGTTGGTTGTACCAAAGTTAAAATCGATCAACTTAATTCAGTCTGGCGACACACGATTCGAATCTTGGCCAGTTCTTGCTGAACTGACCGAGATTTGAACCGTCTATGGCCGGCCTTAGCGTGGGATAAGTGCCAAACTTTGAAAGCTGTAACAGACTATAATAATTGATCTGGGCCAATATTATAGGCCTACACTACTCACTTTCGGACACCTCTATAACCCCCCAAGGGGTTTTAACCTCCTCTGTGACTACCCATCTATGGGCTTCAGGAATTCAATAAAGCATAAGGTGGATACATACTTTGGCATATGTGAAAATCTCTGGTTTAATTACATCAGTGCAGCGGGACAACTCTGAAAATGCACCCCAAGTTACTATGAGTGCCCCTTTCATGTATTACCCAATCATATACAGTGCATCCGGAAAGTATTCACAGCGCTCAACTTTTTCCACATTTTGCTTCATTACAGCCTTATTACAAAATGGATTCAATGTATTGTTTTCCTCAAAATTCTACAAACAATACCCCATAATGACAATGTGAAAGAAGTTTGTTTGAAATCTTAACAAATTTATTAAAAATTAAAAAAGGAAAAAAAAAAAAAAATTCACATTTAGATAAGTATTCACAGCCTTTGCCATGACATTCAAAATTGAGCTCAGGCGCATCCTGTTTCCACTGATCATCCTTGAGATGTTTCTACAACTTAATTGGAATCCACCTGTGGTAAATTCAGTTGATTGGACATGATTTGGAAAGGCACACACCTGTCTATATAAAGGTCCCACAGTTAACAGTGCATGTCAGAGCACAAACCAAGCAATGAAATCCAAAGAATTGTCTCTAGACCTCCAAGACAGGAATGTATAGAGGCACAGATCTGGGAAAGGGTCCAGAAAAAATTCTGCAGCATTGAAGGTCCTAATGAGCACAGTGGCCTCCATCATCCGTAAATGGAAGAAGTTTGGAACCACCAGGATTCTTCCTAGAGCGGACTGCCCAGCCAAACTGAGCAATCGGGGGAGAAGGGTCTTAGTCAGGGAGTTGACCAAAAACCTGATGGTCATGCTGACAGAGCTCCAGCATTTCTCTGTGGAGAGAGGAGAACCTTCCAAAAGAACAACCATCTCTGCAGCTCTCCAGCAATCAGGCCTGTATGGCCAGATGGAAGCCACTCCTTAGTAAAAGGCACATGCCAGCCTGCCTGGAGTTTGCCAAAGGGCACCTGAAGGACTCTCCAACCATGAGAAACAAAATTATACGTCCTGATGAAACAAAGAGTAAACCCTTTGGCCGGAATGGCAAGCGTCGCGTCTGGAGGAAACCAGGCACCGCTCATCACCTTGCCAATACCATGCTTACAGTGAAGCATGGTGGTGGCAGCAATGCTGTGGGTAGGTTTTTCAGTGGCAGGAGCTGGGAGACTAGTCAGGATTGAGGGAAAGATGAATGCAGCAATGTACAGAGACAGCCTTAATACAAACCTGCTCCGGAGCACTCTGGACCTCAGGCTGGGGCAAAGGTCCATCTTCCAACAGGACAACAACCCTAAGCACACAGCCAAGATAACATGGCTATGAGACAACTCTGAATGTCCTTAAGTGGTCCAGCCAGAGCTCAGACTTGAACCTGATTTAACATCTCTGGAGAGATCTGAAAATGTCTGTGCACCGACACTCCCCATCCAACCTGATGGGGCTTGAGAGGTCCTGCAAAGAAGAATGGGAGAAACTGCCCAAAAATAGGTGTGCCAAGCTTGTAGCATCATACTCAAAAAGACCTGAGGCTGTAATTGGTGCCAAAGTTGCTTCAACAAAGTATTGAGCGAAGGCTGTGAATACTTATGTACATGTGGTTTTTTGGTTTTTTTTCAGTTTAACCACTTCAGCCTAGGAAGGTTTTACCCCAATTACCAGACCATTTTTTGTGATACAGTACTTTAACCGACAATTGGCACGTTTGCTTTAAATATTAAATATGAATTTAATAGCATTTCCATTTTGGTGCTCAGATACAATCAAGTTCCGATTTAAAGCTGCATGTACTTGGGCTTTTTAAAATACTCTCTCACGTTCGTTAGATCTTTAAGCCAAAAGCTGACGAAAAAATGCAGAGTACAAAATGTTCGTTTTGGCAGGCATGTAATTATGTATTATCCTCATGACACATCACAGGAAGCACCTCCATGGTTAACAGAGGACAGAATTAAAATTAGACTTGGGGAAACTTAACATTAATAAATAACCGGGACCAGATGGCTTGCAGGCGAGGGTACTTGGGGAACTCAGTCAAGTAATTGCCAGACCATTGTTCCTAATTTTTACTGACAGTCTACTGACTGGAATGGTACCAGCTGATTGGAGAAAAGCCAATGTAGCACCAATATTTAAAAAGGGCCCAAAACACATCCCTGGGAATTACAGACCAATAGTATTGAAACTCTTGGAGGGGATAAGGGACTATATACAAGATTTTAGTAATGAGAACGTTATCATTAGCAGTAATCAGCATGGATTCATGAAGAATCGTTCTTGCCAAACCAAGCTATTAACCTTCTATGAGGAGGCGAGTTGCCATCTAGATAAAGGAAGGCCCGTAGATGTGGTGTATCTGGATTTTGCAAAAGCATAATGACACAGTTCCCCATAAACGTTTACTGTACAAAATAAGGTCAGTTGGCATGAACCATAGGGTGAGTACATGGATTGAAAACTGGCTACAAGGGCAAGTTCAGAGGGTGGTGATAAATGGGAAGTACTCGGAATGGTCAGGGGTGGGTAGTGGGATTCCCCAGGGTTCTGTGCTGGGACCAATCCTGTTTCATTTGTTCATAAATGAACTGGAGGACGGGGTAAACAGTTCAATCTCAGTATTTGCGGACGATACTAAGCTAAGTAGGGCAATAACTTCTCCGCAGGATGTGGAAACCTTGCAAAAATATCTGAACAAATGGGATGGGCAACTACATGGCAAATGAGGTTCAATGTAGAAAAATGTAAGATAATGCATTTGGGTGGCAAAAATATGAATGCAATCTATACACTGGGGGAGAACCTCTGGGAGAATCTAGGATGGAAAAGGACCTGGGGGTCCTAGTAGATGATAGGCTCAGCAATGCCATGCAATGCCAAGCTACTGCTAACAAGGCAAACAGAATATTGGTATGCATTAAAAAGGGGATTTATTCCAGAGATAAAACGATAATTCTCCCACTCTACAAGACTCTGGTCCGGCCACCCTAGAGTATGCTGTCCAGTTCTGGGCACCAGTCCTCAGGAAGGATGTACTGGAAATGGAGCAAGTACAAATAAGGGCAACAAAGCTAATAAAGAGTCTGGAGGATATTAGTTATGAGGAAAGGTTGCAAGCACTGAACTTATTCTCTCTGAAGAAGAGACGCTTGAGAGGGGATATGATCTCAATATACAAATACCATACTGGTGACCCAACAATAGGGATAAAACTTTTTCGCAGAAGGGAGTTTGACAAGACTCGTGGCTCCTCATTAAAATTAGAAAAGAGGTTTAACCTTAAACTACGTATAGGGTTCTTTACTGTAGGAGTGGCAAGGATGTGGAATTCCCTTCCACAGGAGGTGGTCTCAGTGGGGGGCATTGATAGTTTCAAGAAACTATTAGATAAGCACCTGAACGGCCGCAACATACAGGGGCATACAATGTAATACTGACATATAATCACACACATCTTGTGTCTTTTTTCAACCTCACCTATGTAATATGGGAGGCGGAGCATGGAATTTAGAATGCACGTAAAGCTATTGTTTTGGTTGACCACTTGATGACCAGTGACATACCGGTACGTCGCTAGACTTCAAGTAGTTATATCGGGATGATGCCTGCAGCTGCGGGGATCATCCCGGTATTTTTTTTTTTTTCAAGCCGATGGTAGGCTCTTTTGTAAAAAGCAATCATGCACAAGCAGTGATCGTCCCACATGTGAGGTATCACTGCGAATGTCAGATCATGGGCAGTATTTCTTGCATCAGACCTCCTGTGTAAATCTAAAAAGTGGTAACCTATAAAGGCTTTTAAAGTTTCATCTATGGATAGTAAAATTTACATAGTTTGTTACCGTTGCTTGGGCATGCACAATTTTAAAGCGTGATAGGTTTGGCATCAATTTACTCAGCATAACACTCTTTTAAATCCTACCAAACAATTGGGCATAGTGTTTGGGTTGTGTTTTTGTGCATTAAAGTTGAACAAAAAAAAAAAAGTGTATTTTTCCCCCAAAAAAAGTGTTTGAAAAACTGCTGTGCAAATACTGTGCGACACCCACCAATTTATTCTCTAGGGCCTCTGCTTAAAAAAAAAAAAAAAAAAAAAAATATATATTATATTAATATATATATATATGTTTGGGGGTTTTAAGTAATCTTGTACCAAAAAATGCTGGTTGTTACATGTAAAACAAAGAGCCAGAAAAGGCCAGTATTAAAGTGGTTAAAATATACATTTATTCTAGTTACTAGAATAAATTTACGCACATAGGTGTGTAAATTATGGTAGTAAGCTCCTCTTCAAATTCAGATCAAAAGGCATAAAAAAAAGAAGAAAAAAAAAAAAAGGACTCTGAAGTGCCTTTTTTGGCAGTGTGCATGAGGCCTAAACGGTCAAACGCTTTAAGTGAATAATGTCAATAATATATGAAACTTTTCCATTGCTGCATGCTTGTATGTTTATTACCAGATGAGTCTTGGCAGAGCATCAAAAACCATTAAAAGGACTTTGAGAGAGGCTAATAGGTTATCTGCTTGAATGCACAGATGCTTGCCACTAAATTGCTATTTCATGGATTAGGAAGAAGCAAGTCAAGACTTGCCCAGATGTGATTAGCGTGATTCTCTGCTCTTCAGTGAGACTAATGAATAAAGCTTTTCATTGTCTTCTCACAGACAACACTGACACAAGGTCCCCAGCCCAGTTAAAGGAACATTATTTTTATACCGTTCAGTGATTTTGGATATAAATTGATTATCCCATAGCAACTGATGAAAAAGGCAGATTATACACACAAAAAAAAAAAAAAAAAAAAAAGAAAACTTTATAATGACTTCATTTGTGCGGGCCTGGGAAGACTGTGTTCATTCACTAGTTAAGAGTCATTTTTTTTTTTTTTTTTTTAATTAAAACATGTTATACTTACCTGGTCTGTGTAATGGCTTTGCACAGAGCAGCCCTGATCCTCTTCTTCTCGGATCCCCAGCCCGCTTGCTATGGGGGCACTCGTGCGCGCTCGCTCCCAAGTAGGGTGACCATGTGTCCCAGATTGCCCGGGAGAGTCACGCATTTTGCAGGTCTGTCCCGGGCACCTTCTTCTGGGAATATACAGTGTCCCGAATGAAACTGACACAGCCGATGCAGCCGTTCATGATTCTGCAGAGAACAGCTGCATCAATTGCTGATAACATCATCCAGTGTGCCGTGCAGCACCCTGCCTCCCCTGGAGAAGCACAGCAAGATATGGATAAAGCCCCCTCCCCTTCCTAGTTAATCACTTTCACAAAGGAGGAGCCGTGGGCGTTAGCCAGCCCTGTTTTGCCTCCTCCCGCCGCTGACATCACCCCCAATTTGAATTGGAATTTGGTTTTGTGTATTCACTGCATTGTGCATGGATTTGTACATATCAAGTGGGGGAAGCTTATTTTACATTAGACTTGAGGCTTCATTTTTCAAATTTTTACTCCAGATCCCTCAGGTCATTTTTTTTCTTTTGTAGTCTGTTTTTTTTTAATGCAACTTTAGTGCCTTAGATTTAAAGAGCATTTGTTTAATGTGTGTAACAATTACACTCTTTGCCTCCAAGTGGCTGCCTGCGACCCCATTCACACAGGGGCAACACGACTTGCAGGTCGCCTCAGCGAGGCGACCTGCAAACGACTGCCCGGGCGACTTTCGAAACGACTTCTGTATAGAAGTCTATGCAAGTCGCCCCAAGTCGCCCCCGAAGTCGTACAGGAACCTTTTTCTAAGTCGGAGCGACTTGCGTCGCTCCCCTTAGAACGGTTCCATAGCACAGAACGGGAGGCGACTTGTCAGGCGACTAGGTCGCCTGACAAGTCGTCCCTGTGTGAATGGGGTCTGCAACGTTAGAAAAAGAATTTGTTTAATGTATGTTAGCCTATCAAAGGCATTAAAGTTAATAAACCCTGCTACTCTTTCGAGCACGGCCATCCATCGACTGCATTGTAAGCTGAGTGACATTTCTTAAATAGGTAAGGGGCGGGGCAATTCAACAATATCACGTGGTGACTGATGCATGCTTGGAGGGGGGGGGGGGGGGGGTGTCCTTGAATGATGGTTCGGAAATGCAGACACCCTACTCCCAAGCCCTGCTCTGTGTGCCCATAAGACACATAGAACGGGGCTTGGCCCTGCTCCCTCGTCAGTGGCTATGATTGACAGCGGCGGGAGCCAATGAGGAGTGAGAGAGCCTCAGCTCTCATGCACATTGCTGGGTTGAGATAAAGCTCAGGTATGTATTGAGGGGAATGCAGTAAGGTTAAAAAAAAAAAAAAAAAAAACTACTGCCTTTATAACCACTTTAAGCTTCTGTTTTAATTAACAATTAATTTTGCCTTTTTCAAGCAGGGTGCCTTGAGGTTTCTTCAGGGGTGCCTTGCAAAATGCCTGAAAATTGATCAAAAATTGTATATAAGCCAGCAGGTGGATCAAATCAAGCCTGCCTTTTAGTTACACAAAGCCATAGGTTTTCATTACGCAGCGTTATGACTTTCTAGACACTAGAATTCTAACAACCAATGACATCATTAGTTAATAAGGAGGATATCTGTAGCCTCCACAGCAGTGGCGGCCGGTCCATAAGGCGCCCCCACCACGCACTGTGCGGGGCACCGGACTAATAGGTTTCACTTAGGTCCAGAGTCTTTACACAACATGATTGTTTTACGATGTCCTTGGGGTGCAGAGCACTGCGCCCCGAACCCTCCCACGTGTGATCTTAGCCAATAGTGAATTCATTTTAGCCATTGTGTTACTTCTGGTTTCCAGACTGGGTTAACATGGAAGCCGCAGAAGGGAGTTGTGTTAGGGGAGCTGTATCCGGGGAGTTTTAAACTGACACCCAACAGTACCAACTGTCAGGTAGTGCCCAATCCTTCAGTCAAGCCTCCATGCTCAGTTCTTGAGTACTCAACGATTACACCAGAAGCTTTGCCGCGCTGAATCTGGAAATGCACTGCAACTAACACAGTACACCCGGGTCTAGAAGGCATCGCAATGCCTTCCGAGCTGTATCAGAGGAGCTGTGTCCGGGGAGCCAGGATCAGGGAGCTTTGTCTGAGGAGCTGTGACCAAGGAGCTGAGTCCAAGGAGCTCTGACCAGGGAGCAGTAACCAGGGAGCAGTAACCAGGGAGCAATGACCAGGGTGAGTGCAAAGTCAATCATGTTTACATTTATCCTATGAATTGCCTTTATCCTTATTCAAAGGCATACTGTGAGCATCAAGTGTAATGAAGCAAATAATACTTGTAGCAGAGTGTACATATATGGCAGTCTCTGCCTAGAGAGGTTTGTTTAGGAATAAAAAAAAAAAAAAAAAAAAAAAAGGATAGCACCAGCCACCACTGCTCCACAGCATCCTTGTTTGACCCCTCTTGTGCCCCTCTCCCTCAGCACTGGGGCGACATTAGCTGAATGATTGAGGGAGAAGAGAAACATCGGAATACTAGTAAGTACCAGTGTGCAAAAGTGTATGTGCTTTAGAAGAATAAATCACCTCCAACGTTGGGTGTCCTACGTGTGGATGTTGCTGCATTGTGTAAAGCTGTCAGAATAGTTTTTAAATTTTATAATGGGGTGCCTCAAGACTGTCTATAAATTTTAGACGGTGCCTTGACTGAAAAAAAGGTTTAGAAACACTGCTTTAGTGTATATCTATGGTCAAAATTTTAAATCATTCTACTCTTTTTTACATTGTATTTCATTTATTTATAGTGAAGACCCCCACACATTTACGACCTTGAATTCTGCAACATGTATTCACTATGCCCTGTTGATGGGCACTGCTTTGCCACACATTTCACAGAGCCTGCCTTCTGAACTACAGAAGAACTGAAGGGAGGAGTTTCAAGAGGCAGAGTCCATACAGGAATCACTGCCTTCAGGCAGCTAGGTACCATAGAAAATGATGTCCTTAGAAATTGATAGTAAACTCACTGTTGAGGGGAATCTGCAAAGAATGTATGGAATGCAGTAGGTTGTGGGAAGAGGTGGCCAGCAGACAGGCTGCATTTACAACATGAAAGGAGATTTTTTGAATAAGCCGATACTGGGTTGTCAACATCGATTGTCGTTTTATTGCTATTACAATGCCGAGGTCATAAAATGAAAGCGTATGCTCTGGCTATAGAACGCTTTTAAACGCTAACAATTATGTCCATATGTTTAGATACTTCGTAAAGCTCTGACTTGTAAATCAATACATGTAGAATGTGCTAATGGGCTGGAATCATGACATACTGGTTGTTCAACTGTGGAAGTGTAATTCAGAGAATTACATACCCTATTCCTCATTCCCACAGACTTGTTTCCCGCAGGTTCTGGGATAGACAGGACACACAAAACCTCATCTGGTCTCCCGGTTAAATGGCCATCTCTTCACCAACATCATTATGTAAATTTAAGACCATTGGTCACCAGTAACTCTGCATTGTATGCAATGACATTAAGGATCTGCCCACATTCAGGGGCTAAAGCCGGAACTTTTATTTTGAATGCTGTCTGTGTCCTTCCTTGTTAGGGAGATATGCTTGATTTGTCCTGGTGAAGGAGAAACCAAAATTTTGAGTTGCCAACAACAGAGGAGGGGAAATCTTCCAATGGGGACACCTGTTCCAGTGACGACTAACAGGGGGTATCCTCACTTTGGAAAGATTTTTTTTCACTTCCTTTTGTGACTACACCAGCCTTTCAACCAGGGTGCCTTTGAGGCTTCTTCAGGGTGGCCTTGGAAAAATAACTAGAAATTGCCCAAAAATTGTATACAAGCCAGCGTGTGGATGAAGGCTACCTTTTCGTTACACGAAGCCACAAGTTTTCATCGTGCAACATTACAACCTTCCAGCTGCCGGCGTCCTAATGACCAATGGCAATAAAAGGAGGCTTTTATTGCCTGCATAGTATCCTTGTTTGACCCTTCCTTGCCTCTCTTCATCAGCATTGGGGACACATTAGCTGAGTTATGGAGAAAAACTGAGGAAAAAGAGAAACATTGGAATACTAGTCAGTACAAATTGCAAAAGGGTATTTGCTTTGGAAGAATAAATCACCTCTAATGTTGGGCGCCCTACCTATGTGGATGTTGCTGCATTATGTAAAACTATTAGAATAGTTTTTACATTTTAGAATGGGGTGCCTCGAGAATGTCCATAATTTTAAAAGGGTGGCTTGACTGAAAAAAAGGTTGAGAAACACTGCTCTACCCAACAGGCAGCTAAGGGAAATCTCCCCAAAATAGATGGTGAGCAAAAAAAAATTAGAGGCTTTATTCAAAATGAAAGGCAAAGTTTTAGCTTTATGTATACTTTATTCTCTCATTACCCCAGTAAGTTATAGCAAATTTTTAAACATTTGCACTATTACCTGCCCTTGAAACATGATAAAGGATATATCTTTATTACACTGATACACATGTGCGCACACACAGGGCCAATTTCAGTAGAAGTCAGTCTGCTAATATTTTTTCGGACTAAGGAAGGGCAAATGCCATGCAGGTTACATCTTGATGGGAATAAAATGTATGCCCCAACACTGCCTACAACATAAGCCCCATACTTAGACAAGCATATTACTTTAATAAATACCAAGTTCTTAACTGAACTTTGGAGTCTACCAGTAAATGAAGCGCACCAATTCCTGGCTTGCAGACAAGAAACTAATGCCACACCATATGAGGAATGTTTAGCTAAAAATCATATATAATCATTATAATCCAGTTTTTTGTAGTAAGTAGTATTTCCCAGCTGCCTCTGGCCCTCTTGTATATATTTGTCTGTATCCATCACAACGACTAATCCCCCTTTATCTGCTGGTTTGCTGGTTTGATGGTTATGGCCTGATTATTGCGCAATAATCAGGCCATAACCATCAAACCAGCAGATAAAGGGGGATCAGTCGTTGTGATGGATACAGACAAATATATACAAGAGGGCCAGAGGCAGCTGGCAAATACTACTTACTACAAAAAACTGGATTATAATCCGACCCAGGATTTTACTCAGCAATTAAAAGATCTCATTGCGACAATACCAAGCCACCTACATTCAGAACTCATCAATGCGATTCCGGATAATCCAGAAATTGGAGACTTCTACATGCTGCCCAAGATCCACAAGCCAGGAAATCCAGGCAGACCCATTATAACAGGTATGAATACACTTACCGAACATATCTCAGGCCTTGTAGAAAACATGTTAAAACCTTTAGTCATGAACACTGCAAGTTTCCTGCAAGACACCACTGATTTTCTGAACAAGCTTAACAATATACAACAATTACCACCTAATACACTTCTAGTCACTATGGATGTAGAATCTCTGTACAGTAACATCCCTCACAAGGATGGGTTGGCGGCATGTCACAGATTCTTATCATCCTCACCAGACCACAAATACACTGCTGAGGATGTGACACGGCTCATTGAATTCATTCTTACACACAACTACTTCACTTTCAATAATGACATCTATCTCCAGTGTATGGGTACTGCTATGGGAAGCAAAATGACACCCCAATATGCAAATTTATTTATGGCTGACCTGGAGGACAAATTTCTGAACAGCATACAACAAAAGCCATACAGATATTATCGCTATATTGATGATATATTCATGATATGGACTGAAGGTGAAGAAAATCTAAACCAATTCTTCTCATTGATCAACACTTTTCACCCATCTATCAAACTAAAAATGGACTATTCGAACACACGTCAACTTCCTGGACACTACAGTATACATCAGGGATGACAAGCTACACACGTCAATATACAGAAAACCGACTGACCATTGCAGCTATCTTCATAGTTCCAGTTTTCACCCCCAACACACCAAACGGGCCATCATACACAGCCAGGCCATCAGATACCACCGAATTTGTTCAGACCCAGAAGACAGAGATAAACATCTCAGAACACTGGCAGATTCCTTCCATAAGAAAGGTTACAAAGACAAAACCATCAACAACAGCATAAACACAGCCTTGAAAACCCGAAGAGAAAATCTTCTCCAATACACAGAGAAAAAAACAAATAACCGAGTACCTCTAGTCACCACATACAACCCAGCACTTGAAGGGATCAAAAAGATAATCAAAGATTTACAACCCATTATAACAGAGGATGAAACTCTGAAAGGAATATTCCAACAACCCCCATTATTGGCTTTCAGACAACCACCCAACCTCAGACACAAACTAATCAGCAGGAAACTTCACTCTGATTATGAAGTCACAAATAATGGAAGCAAACCCTGCAATAAAAAACGCTGCAAACTATGCAACCAGATAAATCTATCCAAAAGTGTTACACACACACAAATGGGACCGTCAATATCATGGGATCTTACAGCTGTACCTCAAGTAATGTTGTGTACCTCATCCAATGCAAAAGGTGCAGCAAAGGATCTTATGTTGGTGAAACAGGACAGAAGTTGCAAGCGAGGATGAATTTGCACAGACATACCATCAAAGAACATAAAGAAGACAGTTTATGCACACCTGTGGGGCATCATTTTTCACAATCGGACCACACTATAGAAGACCTCAATGTCTTAGTTCTTAAAGGGAATTTCAGAACTATCCAGGAAAGGAAAACGTTTGAACTAAGAATGATACTTCTTTTTGACACGAAGAATAATGGCCTGAATTTAGATATTGGTTTCCTTACACATTATGCTAAAGTTTTACGACCCCTCTGTGACTAGCATCCCCCCCCCCCTGCATTCCCCCCTAGCTCTCCCTCTGTCTTATCTCACTAACTCTGCTGCTATCTTTATTACCATTGATTTGTATGTGTTTGGTTTTCTCTTGGGTTTTTTTTTTTTTTTTTTTCTCTTCTTCTTTAACATTCTGCTTAAAAATTTGTGAATCAGTACTGCTTGGACCTTGAAGAAGGGGACATACCCCGAAAGCTTGTCCTGAAAAATTGTATGTTAGTGCAAATAAAAAAAGTATCACGGACAGTACTCAATTTTCTCTGTCACAATTGCACTAATACGGCTACAATCAAATCAAGTATGGTGAAACTGCAAAACAAAGACATACTGTGCCCGATTCTTCTAGGGGGAGAGTAGATTGGCGTGGCTACATTTTTCCTAGCCGATCGTCATTGGTCCCTACCCCACAGCAAACTCTCTACAGTCCTGTTGCCCAACCTGCAGCCCTTCAGGCTTTTCTTTGCGAGCATCAGGGCCCCTGCAGATACTAATCTGTGTTTCCTTATTGCAGCAATGATTTCCAGCAGTCCCATGTAAGAGGTCTCCTGAAGCATGACTCCAGTCCACCAACAACTCCTATAGCAAGTTCACAGCGTCCGGCAGCATGTCTACAGTCACTGACCATCTCACATATTGTCTGCCGTCTGTGATCATCTCTTGTATCATGTCCACAGTCTCTAGCAATCTTTTTTTTCCATGTCCACAGTCTCTGACCATTTCATATCTTGTCTGCAGTCTCTGACCATCTCTTGTATCATGTCAACAATCTCTGACCATCCCTTTAATCATGTCTGCGGTATCTCACCATCGTCTGCAGCATGTCTGCAGTCTCTGACCATCTCTTGCATCAGGTACACAATCTCTGATCATCTTTTGTATCATGTCCAGTCTCCTCCTGCACTATGTCTGCAGTCCCTGACCATCTCTTGTATCATGCCCATAGTCTTTCACTATATCCTGTTTTGTGTATGCGGTCTTTTCAACTGAAAATTCATAAACTGCCCCCATGTCAAGAAAGTTGATCATCACTGCATTAGACATGCTTCCTTTAATCATCTTCCAATCAATATAGCTTTATAGCGGATGTGTATTGAGAAAGGCAGTACACTATATTCTCAAGGGCATAGATGTAAGTGAATGGTTCAATGTACTTCTAAACTGCAGCAGAAAATGTTGCCACTACATAACTGAAATAAATCTAAATATGCAAAACTCACACAACAGTTGTTACACAAACACACAAAATTTTACTACAACATTCAGCAATTCATTCCTTTTATCCTCTCAAAGCATGTGGCATAATTGTATTGTGAGTACCATCAGCAAAGGAACAAAATGTTTCTAATAGTAATCGATATAAGCTATTCTGAGACCGTATCAATTTCCAGTGACAATAGGAAAACAAGACATGCTACTAACCACAAAGTATCATTAGAATTTGGTATTGCAGAGTATTTTTTACTAGATATTAACAATAAAAACAGATTAGGGCATTTGTGCTTTTAGTGCAAGTATTCCCTTCTCACCAACTCCCCCAGTGTTCTTCAACATTGAATGTAATTACTGAACACATCGTTATTCAGAGTGCGGCCCGCCTGGCACCACACAGACTCCAGATGAACCTTGGAATTCATAACGAGTTTTATAGATGCTCTTTAGAAATCTGTCTCATGGTAGTGTGATAAATGATGCAATTGTGATAAATTCATGCACGTGTTGGAAAGAGGTTTTTGAATATGTCGCTATTCTCTCTCTCTTTTTATTTTAATACAGGCAGAGAATATATTTGGACAAATATCACTGCAATGCAATAATTACACAGACGACACAATCAAAAATGAACTTCAACATGGAAGAGGTCTCATTTGCTTCCACTTTAAACAGCCACTCTTGGCTCTGTCCATCTACAAGTTTTGGCTATTACTACAGCTGGGGTTGGGTCATATGAGCACTTCCATTATACAGAAACCATAACAGTCAGAGACAGCCAATCAGAAGACTTATTCAGATGAAAAAGTTCTTGCACAATCAGTTCAACCTTGGATCAAGAGTTAGGCAAGTATGAAATAGGTCATGGCCACGTGTCAAGTTAAAGTGGACTTTAACTCATAAACCCAACTTACTCTACATTTTTTGCCTACCGATTAGTCACCTCCTTCCTGACCAGGCCAAATTTTCAGCTTTCAGCGATGTCGTACTTTGAGTGACAATTGCACGGTCATGCTACACTGTACCCAAATAAAATTATCTTTTTTTTTCAGACAGAGCTTTTTTCTGGTGGTATTTATTCAATAATGGGATTTAATTTTATGCTAAATACATGAAAAAAAAAAAGTCTGGAAATTTTGCTCTTTATTTCTGTTATAAATTTTGCAAATAAGTAATTTTTCTTCTACACTAATGTGTGGTGATGATGCAGCACCGATGGGACACTGGTGTGTGATGTGCAGACCTGACTCTGAGCCCGTCCAGGGGGGTGAACCGGAGTGCCCGGGGGATCCTCTGCAAGATGGTAACCGGCTCACTGCTGAGTCCATTCAGAGCCGCCAGTTCCCACTGCAGGGAGTCTCCCCGGACAGCTCAATAGACCTGCACCCAACAGGAGGGAGGAGAGACCCACACAGGGGACACTTCCTGCCAGCGGCTCCACCCGTCAGCTCCACCTCTCTCTCGACCCACCCGTCAGATCCGCTCTGCACACCCTATTACACGACAGACCTGTATCTGCCATAACCCACCATTCACAGCGCTGCCACTTCCCACACTTTGCATCAGAAAACACTTGCTGCCCAGCTGCGCCCCCCCCCCCCCCCCCCCCCCATGCTAGCCACTGAGCCTGATAACAACTCGCTAACCAGCATTTTCTAGTCGCAATTGTGACCTGGCATTTGTCGACCCCTGAGAGATATATATACACACACACACACACACACACACATACACACACACACATACACAGGTCACTTCATCCGTGTTGATCTGCAGCTCTCTAAGGTTGCCTACTCCTGATCTACAGTACCTCACAAAAGTGACATTTTCAAATTTTTTGGACATTTTCACTTGGGGTGTACTTACTTTTGTTGCCAGCAGTTTAGACATTAATAGCGATTTGTTATTTTGAGGGGAAAATTTACACTATTATACTAGCTGTACACTCACTACTTTACATGGTAAAGTGTAATTTCTTTAGTTTTTGTCACATGAAAAGATATATTAAAATATATACAAAAATGTGAGGGGTGTACTCACTTTGGTGAGATACTGTATAGACATATAAAGGTCCCACATCTCAGGAGGTTGCGGGGCCATAGTATTACACTTTGATCCTGAATGGGACATTCAAGACCTACCAGCAGTGCTAATGAAGCGATAGTCGACTCCTGATTATGAGAGATTTAAGACTGCAGCACAGGACGAGAGGCGAAACCAGAAGAAGAGGTGGCAGAAGACAACTCAAAAGTCCCTGAACTTGTGAGTATGTTTACCTGCATTGGAGAGCATCAAAAGGTGAACGGCAAATGAAAAGTAAAATTATTGGTAAGAGGTGAAGAGGTAAAGACAACTAGAAGAAAAAAAAAAAAAAGCAGATTTCAAACCTACAACACTAACATAAATGGGAACATTTATTTTAATCAAGTTATATATACACACACACACACACACACACACACACACACACACAAACATATATATCATTTTTTTTTAAAAATAAAAAAAGAAGGAGGTTAGTTTTAAGTAGAGTGAGTTTTAAATCTTTTTACACACTATACCCTGCCTTGTGGAGGTGAATAAAAAGAATCACTTCCTTTCAGGCTGTTCCTACTGCAATCTATTTAATGGATTTAATTGCAGCCTTGTCAGTAAAAGTCTAGCGCTTTCAAAAGCTAGAAGCATTCACCATTTTATAGGTTACACATAAAGCAGTGAAGTCTCAATCATGGACATGATTGGTATTAGGGATCACTTTACTTCCAGCTGCAATGCGTTAAATTCAAGCAGCCAAGTCAGCAGAGTCAAGAAACTGCATACCTGTGAACTGGGACCTATGGGGGGAAAAGAGAATCAAAGGAATGGAGAACAGGATTCAGTTTATACCTAAAAGCAACTAAATTATACCTTTAGTGAGCAATAAAATAGGAAGAGAGGCAGTGACCCATAACTGAAGCCAGAGTTGCATAAGAATCTATCAGGGAAATCCACAAACAGTGTCTAAGATACTCTTTGGAAATTTTGATTGCACCTCCATAGGACACGTCACTGTGGGCTACACACGTTGTAAACAATTAGATGGATCTGGGACACGCATCATATACAGAGGTGCACTAAAACAGACACCCTATCCTTAATACAGCTGAGCTTCCTCCTGCCTCTGTAGTTGTCACACAGACAACGCAGCGGCTAAGGATTTTTAAAGTTGGGTGAGCGGACACTGATGGGGACTCGCAAATAGAGATAGGCTTGGACGTGTTTGGGATCCAACCTGCCCGATCCCGCCAGGAAGCCGACACTGCACATCACTAATCACAGGCAGTGAGACATTTCCGATCTGTGCAGCTGCAGGCAGTGGGATGAGCCATTATCAACAGACACTGGTTGCTATGAGGCTGTCTGCTCTTAAAGTGTTACTAAACCCGCATCAGTAAAACCAGTCTGTATATGCAGTAAAGCATTCTTGTTATAAGCACTGTGGAACCTACGGGGTTAATCCTCCACATTGTGTAAAAAGGCTGTTTGATCCTGTCTTTTCTGATCCTCCCCTTCTTCCACTGTCCCCAAGCCATCTCCTGATAAAACAGGGCCTTTGGATTTACTCTGCACATGCTCAGTTTGGTGTGTTCTGCTAGAAAGTTTTGTTTTTCTTTCTTGGGAGGGTGCATGTGATCAGCACAGGGCGATTCAGAACTGTCCAGACAGAGGGTCAGGTGTCCTGCACCCTCATAAGACAGTCAGAGGAGAATGAAAACGCCTTCTACAAGCTTTAACCAGTGCTTGACCAGATACTGATAGAAGTCACAAGACTGCTATATACTGCTGATGAGAAAAGGTATTTAGTAGTTTAAATTTACTAAAATAATTGAATTTCAATGTTCTGTGTACCCTGGGAGACCAGATATAGTGAATGCAGGGTCCTGGGTTTAGCAACACTAACAACTGACAGGTGGGGATGATTCAGCAGTGGTAAATATGCTGCCTGTTATACAGCGTACGACAGGTACTTTGCCTGTCTCTGTACACCAACTTAGAGTTGGTCTTGACTACCTACAGTTTTGTTGTTAACGAACTGGGAGGTAGTTATTGTTGAATTTGGCAATACTGAGAACTATCTGAATCTGGCATGTGTTGGTAAAGCTACTGAAATGGTTAGCGGGGATTCTGAATCTGGCACTCGTTGTAAAGGGCTTCACAACCAGAAAATATTGCTAGGACTTTACTGAATTCTCTGGAATACGTTTTTACTCGTTCCCACCACTGACAGGACAAGCATTTTGCCAAAAACTGTTAGGCCCCTTTCACACGGGAGGGATCCGTGTTGATCCGCCCCGTGAACATCCGCTGCTCAGCGGGGATCTCTCAGTTTTCCCCAGCTGAGCAGGCAGATGACAGGGCGGGACCCGCACACTGTGCAGGGACCGCCCTGTCAGATCTCCGCTCTCCCCTATGGGGGATCGGAGGAACACGGACCGTCTGTCCGTGTTCATCCGATCCGCTCTGCAGACGGATAGAAAAATAGGATTTTCTTCCGTCCGCAGAATCGGACGAGAGCGGAGCCGGATGACATTGGGTGTTTGCAGATGTACATCCGCTGACACCTGCTATCCCATAGGGATGCATGTATGTCCGTATTTCATCCGAAAACGGATGGATGAAATACGGACATACGGTCCGCATGTGTGAAAGGGGCCTTACCTGAGTTTTGGAATACATTAACGGGATAGTCCACTCAACCTGAATTGTTGTGGGTTTATTCACCTATAGTCTCTCAAGCACTTAAGCCGTGAGATGTCCAAGTAATTCACAGCACCAGTTATTTGTAATGTCTCACTTCAACTGCCGAGGGGTGAATCTCACTTTTCCTGCTGTATTCTCCATGATAAAACAATGCAAAACTATCCAACAGAAAGAGTGATACCCTCTTCATCAGGACCACAGTAAATAGGCAGACCTGTAATATAGGGATATTACCCATGGAGACTATACAAATATAAATAGTAATTAAAGAAGAATTTCAACCCCCCTTTTTTAATTTTATTTAAGTCCCCTCCTCCCTCGTAAACTGGGTTGTCCTCAAAGAACATAGCGAATGCAGCATTATCTGTTGTGGTTCACTGCTAAGCTGCTGCATGCCGCTCCACCATTTTCCTTTGTGATGTCATTGGGGGTAAGGATGAGCGCCGGTGTGTTCGCACAGCCCATGTGCCGAGCCCGCCAGGAAGTCTGCACTGCACTGATCACAGGCAGTGAGACATTTCCTGATTTCTGCAGCTACGCACTGGGACACTGTCTCACTGCCTGTGATTAGCGCAGCGGCGACTTCCTGGTGGGCTCGGCATGTGGGCTGTGCGAACACGCTGGAGCTCATCCTTAATTGGGAGCCAGGTTCTTGCAGCCAGCCCCCCGGGTGATGTGCCGTCTCACATGGGCATAGATGGCCATAGATGGACAAAGAGAGCTTTCTTTTGGTGGCATTTGAACACCTCTGCGGTTTTTATTTTTTTGCTCTATAAACAAAAAAAGGCCGACAATTATGAAAAAACAAAAAACAATATTTTTTACTTTCTGCTATAAAGCATACCCAATAAAAAAATGCAAAAAAATTAATTTCTTCATAAATTTAGGCCAATATGTATTCTGCTACATATTTTTGGTAAAAAAAAAAATCCCAAAAAGTGTATATTGATTGGTTCGTGCAAAATTTATAGCGTCTATGGGACGCTATACGGGATATTTTTACAAAAATTTTTTTGCAATATTGCGACAGACAAATTGGACACCTAACTGACACTTTTTGGGGACCATTGACACGAATACTAAAAACGAATAATAATAATACTATCATCAGTGCTAAAAATATGTCATCTTACTAATGACACTGGTTAGGAAGTGTTTAACATCAGGGACGATTAAAGGGTTAAATGTACGCCCAAGTTGTGCTTACAAACTGTGGGAGAGGTGCTTTGACTAGGAGAAGGCAAAAGATCCGTGTTCCTGCTTAGCAGAAACACAGGATCAGTACCTTTCCTCTGACAGAACGACAATCTGCCTTGTTTACCTAGGCAGATTGCTGTTCTGCCTCTGTACTGTCTCATCGGTGAGTGCTGGTGGACAAGTCTGCAGTACCTTCCGCTGGGCTCCCGCTGTGTATAATCACAATGGGAGCTGGTCACCGCAGCGTTTGCCCCGACCCGGAAGCACATATTGGTCACCCTGCCGCAGTAAATGTATGTGGGGCAGTCCGCAAGCTGTTACAAATACTGAAGTGATGTACGATATGTGTATAAGTAGAATATGGCAGCAAAGCGAGACCCTTTTCACACTGGGGCGGTGCAGACGTTGGCAGTAAAGCGCCGCTAGTTTTAGCGGCACTTTACTGGTGTTATATCGGCACTTTTCGGTCACTAGCAGGGCGCTTTTAACCCCCGCTAGAAGGGGTTAATAGCGCTCATGTTGTGGCGCTGCCAAAAAGCATTGCAGGCTCCCGCACCGCCCCAAAGATGCTGCTTTCAGAACTTTTTTTCCCCATCCTGCAAGCACACCACCCCAGTGTGAAAGCACTGGGGCTTTCACACTGGGGTGGCTTGAGAGGCTCTTTTCAGGCACTATTTTTAGAGCTAAAACGCCTGTAAAGTGCCCCAGTGTGAAAGGGGTCTAATGTTGTCTTTTCTCCTCCATCTGGTGCTTTGACTACTGCCCAATTTGGGTATTGTTTATTTATACTCCCTTTATTTTTTTTAGGGTATGCCCTTGTTTATATTGTCCGCTCATTCTTGGCTTTGCCATGCATTACTGTGACTATATACTGCCATGACTATCTGTACCACCCTGTCATATGCGGTTATTGTACCAAGCCTAGGTTTTCAATTAACGACCATTCTGTTCGTTAAAAATAAATACTAAAAAGTGGTAAAACATGAAATGGTTACTTCCAAGAAATTAGCAGTTCCTTACATGTAGGCATTACTAATTTCATTGAGAAAAAAAATAAATAAAAAAAGCCTACATGTTGCTTGCTACCTATCAACATCATGGCAGCTTTAAATACTATCAAAAGGGTAAGTCTGTTGAGATTTCTGGCAGAGCAGTTTTCTTTCATGTGGAAAGTGATATGGTCACAGGCCAATTATAATACATGAGGCATTACTGCATCAAGAGGTAAAACAAGAATGCCACTTAACTGCAATGTCAATCACCCAAGTGCATGAGCAATTACATAATAGGTTGTTCAATAGCTCTCATTATGCCGGGTGACATTTTCATTTTAACTAATGGGATGTAAAAAGGATTTCAATGGCACAGGAAATATGACAAAATGTTTGGCTTCCAAGTGCATCTGTGTGTGCCCAAGTAGGCGAAGTGCATTAACAAGGTCAGCACATTTTTTACTTACAGCCAAGTCAATCAGAGTAAAAAATGGTTGGGTTGTGTCAACCACAGGAACCACCTTTTTTTTTCCCCCCATAGCTTTTTCATTCGATTAAGCAACAACCTTCAATTTTTTGCAAAGATCTTCATAATAAAAATTTGTTTGATTTATCTATATAAAAATGCTATAAACCAATCCACTACACTTTTTTGTTTCAGCTATTTTTAAAAAATACTCCCCTTTTCTAAAACTACAATTGTTATGTTGAGGAATCTGGCCACTGCCTCTTGGTCTACAGCTCAGCTGAACATCAGCGCAAATAATATTTGTGTTGCAGACAGTGGAGTCTACAGATCCTACTGTGCCTGCTAACCTGTTCTATCCCTTTTCAGCAGCTACGGCAGGCACTACCACTGTCTTCCTAAACAGAATTGCATGGTTGAGTTCAGGGGCACCCCATCCCAAAATTTGCAACATTTTGTTTTTATACTTCCCTTTGGCCCCTATCACACTGGTGCGACTTGAAAGTCACACAATTTTGTGGCCACGATTTCAGGGAATGCCTGTGTAAACATGCGTTCTATGGACCGCAACTCACATCAAAGTCGGACCAAAGTAGTACAGGGACTACTTTGAAGTTGGTAAGACTTAAAGTAGCACAGATATGAATGGTTATCATTGGGAATCATAGGGTACAACTTGTCATGCGACTCTGATGTTCAAAGTCGCAGGAAAAGTCACACAAGTGTGAGAAGGGCCTTTATCAGATCTTATCTGGGAGGACACTCACAGGATCTCCCCTGTCTTCTGAGTTGAAAAACGGTGGACACCATTCAACTTGAAAGACAGAGGACATCTTGTTCTTGTGGTGAAAAGGTATTACTGCGGAGGCACCCTGGGATTTAAGGTTGGTATTGCAATGAGTACAGGTTTTTTTTTTTTTTTTACACCTGCAGGGGAACCATTTCACACAGCACCTAATCTAGTTATACGTTCAATAAAAAAGGTGTTCGAAACATAATAACCTGCTTAATCGTTTCATTATATCCTCATGTATCTAAATGTACAGCAGCATTCAAAGAGCTTGGGCCAGCACTCTGAGCTAATCATAGCTGTACTGCTTGGCACAATGTTTTTAGCCTACACTGCGGATACTTACAAAAGGGAAAAAGCAGAGAGATGACCTCATTGTGCTGCTGCTAGATCCTGACCATTATATTATGTTATATAATATATTAAATTATATACACAGTGCCTTGAAAAAATATTCATACCCTTTGCATTTTTCCACATTTTGTCATGTTGTAACCAAAAGTGTAAATGTATTTTATTGGGATTATGTGACAGACCAAAACAAAGTGGCACATAACTGAAGTGGAAGAAAAATGACAAATGGTTTTCAAACTTTCTTACAAATAAATATGTGAAAAGTGTAGGGTGCATTTGTAATCAGCCCTCCTGAGTCAATACTTTGTAGAACCGCCTTTCGCTGCAATTACAGCTGAAAGTATTTTTGGGGATGTCTCTGCCAGCTTTGCACATCTGGAGAGTGAAATTTTTGCCCATTCTTCTTTACAAAATAGCTCAAGCTTTGTCAGATTGGATGGAGAGTGTCTATGAACAGCAATTTTCAAGTCTTGTCACAGATTCTCAATTGGATTTAGGTCTAGACTTTGACTGGGCCATTCTAATGCCCCATACACACGGTCGGATTTTCCGATGGAAAATGTCCGATCGGATTTTGCTGTCGGAAATTCCGGCCGTGTGTGGGCTCCATCGGACATTTTCCATCGGATTTTCCGACACACAAAGTTTGAGAGCAGGCTATAAAATTTTCCAACAACAAAATCTGATCGCGTCAATTCCGACCGTGTTTGGCCTGTTACGACGCACAAGGTGCCACGCATGCTCAGAAGAAATTCCGACGGGGAACAGCTCGGTCTGGTAAACTTAGCGTTCGCAATGGATACAGCACTTTCGTCACGGTGCAATGTAAAAAATGTTTTAATACAGCGCACTCTCTTCTTCTTTATAATGTGAAAAGAATTAAGTAGTTTTGCTGCTCATATTCACACAGACTTCTCACAAACTTATTTCTTTATTATTTATCGGGATTCCCTTAATATATTTTGATTTGTCACATCTGACAAAAATATGTTTGTGTTTTTTTTTTTTTTTTTTTTTTAAAGGCAGATTTATTTTTTATTTTAGGTTTGTATTTTTTCAAAGGCTGATCTTTGTGTTATTTTATTTTTAGTTTTACTCCAGAATATTTTTGTTTGTGTTTTGTGTGTCAAGTTACCACAACACCATTATTATCTTGTATTATTTAATCTCAAGGAGATTGTTTGCTGTTGGTGTCCCTTGTTAATTTCACATAGTATTTTTGAAATGTACCTGAATCCTCACGAACAAACTGTCCTTTTAGAAGGAAAACACACATAGGCAAGTATAATTGAAACCAAAAATACTTTATTAAGGGATCAGAACCAAACAGAGGGAGGCAACGCTGGATAAACAGGAGAAATTAGCGTAGCCTTGGACCCCCAGGGCAGACATCAATTCTTGAACATCAAAATTGGTGGCCTGAGGAGTCCATATGTAAGGGAGTGCAGTCTGGTCCAGAAGTCCCAGAGATCAGGAAAGCAGCAGATGACATCTGTGTCCCCAGGCTGTGGTACCACAAGAGGCTGCATCTTTTGGCCGACCAGACTGAACCCGTGGCCATCACTTTCTGGTCTTCCTTCCACGCTTCCTTCCTGGCTGTGGCTCTGCTGTTGGAGATGTGGCAGGAGGAGGAGTAGGACCTGGAGGAGGAGGAGGACTAGTAGGACCTGGAGGAGGAGGAGGAGGAGGAGGAGGAGGACTAGTAGGACCTGGAGGAGAAGGAGGACGAGGAGGAGGACCATGTGTGAGGTCACAAAGGTGGGTATCAGATGTTATTTGGGCCCTTCAACCCCTTATTGAGAGCCTCCAAAATTAATGACTCACACATGAGTTGTTGGCCCTCCTCCATCCGCTGCATTTTATAGGCAATTATGCCAGCAAAGTCCTCCTCCACAGTGTGTGGTGCTCCCAGGGCCTCTGTAGCCTTCCAAAAGAGGCCTATGGCAGCCTCTTCTAGGGTACTCCTCTTCCTGCCACTTTCTCTTTGCAGGTGTAGGGGAGGGACCTGCATATCAAGCAGCCTGCTCGGCCCGGCCACCTCCTGGCTGCGACTTCCCTGTGTATGAAAAAGGGACATTGTTTAATGTTTTGCATCATCACAATCATAAATTAGTACTCCAAACTAACATCTAGTGAACATCGATTGGACAACCTGAAATATTTAGAGGAATGTTATACCTGGCTCAATCTGGGCTCCTCCACATGTTGTTGCCTGGAAGACCCAGGTTGGGCGTCAGAAGCCTCAGCTGGGGGGGGAAGGAAGCATGGAAGGAAGACTGGAGAGTGATGGCCTGGGTTCAGTCTGGCCTACCAGAAAATGCAGCCTGTCATAGTACCACATCCTGGGGACATAGATGTCATCTGCTGCTCCGGATCTCTGCAAATCCTGGACTTTCTGGCGCTCCCTTACATATGTGCTCCTCAGGCCACCAATTAGGATCTTCAAATATGTGATGTCTGCCGTGGGGATCACCTGCTTCACAATTTCCAACAATTGATCCAGCGCTGCCTTCCTCTTTGTTTGGTTCCTATAATGTGGGTGGTTGATCTTCCACAGACAAGGCAGCTCCCTGAACATGTCAATGAAGATTGCCATGAAGCCTGTATCATTCAAGATATCCATTTTAATCTTGTTACAATATAGGCCTCAATCTAGAAGCAGTATAGGCCCAAGTTCGTCTCTTACCTTCGTTATTACGATCGACGCCTCCAATGCTCCTTCCTCCGCTCACAGATCGTACGTAATACGCACGCGTGTTACGCTTTATACACACTGCGCATGCGTGTAACTCCGCCCACTCCTGACGTTCTTTCTAGTCTATTCCCCGCCCCTTTTCATTCGGCGCAGTGGGTGAAGAGCACATGGCGGAGTCAGAGCAGGTGCGTGCTAATTATAGCAACGAGGAGGAGGAGAGCCCGGATCCGGAAACGTCCCGATCCAGAAGGAGACGATTTAAGGCCACAAATATGTCCTTTGTGGAGATGTTGGAGATGGTGGACATCCTGAAGAAGGCCGACTATGATGAAAAGTATGGACCTTACCCCAACCCCAATATCAGAAAGGCCAAGATCATGGCGAAAGTGGTCAAGAGTCTGCACCGGAATTTCGGGGTACGTCAATCGAAAGATCAGCTCAGGAAGCGGTGGTCGGACCTGAAATTAAGAGAGCCCAAGCAGTACAGAAAGATCCGGAGAGTGCTGCAAAAAAGTAAGTAGTTGTGCTGTGTTCCTATTCCTTTTGTCTTTATTACGTTCGTGCTGCTCCATATGCTTTTCTTAAGTGTTGTACAGTTTAAAATGGCAAATTTAATGTTCATGGGCCCATTATTCGTTCGTATCAAACATTTTTCTTTCGGCCTATAAAACACCATTGTTTAGGCCATATGCATTTGCCAAGATTTTTTAGGGCCTACTTGTATGAAAAATATTTGGTTGTGTAGATGGGTTTGTTACTAGAATGAAATGCAAACTAGATTCTGTGTAAGGAGAGGACACTCAGCAGCTGTTTTCACATCTGGACGCTGGAGCACTAGTGTGGGACACAAGAACACCCTTTTTATTAGGGGGCCCACACAGGTGCTCCAGTGTATACTATAGGGGTGTCTCCATCTGTGAAGCTTATACAAAACAGGTAAAGTATTGAAGCTTGACAAACGGACAATAAAAATGCTACATCTTGGAACTCTGCCCAAATAGACAATTGTACCACACTTCCAAGCAATGTTTCATCTTTATATTTCGGCCATCAAATATCTGTGTGCTAATTATACCATTTTTGTTTTACATAGGGGAGAAAAGACTCGGAGGACACCCCTCATCCGAGGAGACCACAGACCCCCCACCTCTGGAAGAAGGGGAAATACCCCCAACCCAAGCTGAGCAGGAGGAGGAGGAGGAAGAAGACGTGGTGGAAATTGACACCACAACAGGTGAGTGTCTGCCACCACAGGCTCAGGTAAGAGATGGATGCCGGCAGATTTTTGATACCTGTTTTTGTTTGGTTTCTCTCTTTTTAGGTGATCGTGATGTTGTGGATCGAGATCCTTTCACATCAGAAAGTGCCCAGATCCTGATCGGGGAGATCATGGGGTGTGATTTAGAATTGGAAAACCTCAAGAAAAAAAATCAATGATGTTATTCAAAAAAATAATAACATCATTGATGTTTTGGGGCGAATTTAAAACCCCGCAAAATCACTTTGTTTTTTTGTACGCTACAATCTTAAAAATGTTTTAGCGATGTTTAGAAAAGCCAAATTTGGAGGATGCACACAGTGTGCCAACATGTGCTATCTGCCATCATGGGAGATCAATGGACGCGTTTTGGGGGTGCAACACCTTCCTCAATAATAAAGTAGCTGAGAGGAAGGGGTTGCTCCCCCAAAACACGTCCCTTGATCCCCTGTGATGGCAGCTAGCACATGTTGACATTCGCAAATTGGTGTGCATCTTCCAAATTTGGCTTTTCAAGGGGTGACTTCACCCCATCTGAACGCAATATCAAACACAGTTCCTAAATACTTATGTCTGATATTGCCTTCAAGTTTTACCATATGTGAACTTTGTAAGTTCAAGATTATTGTGTTTCTTGTTGGTTTTACCCATGCCTGTTTTATCTTAAATGGACATTTCTATTTTTGATAATGCCACCCCCAAAATTGTCATACAGCAAACATGTTGGTTTGTTTTAAAAACCTTTTCTAAATGCACATGTGATTGTGCAGGTATTAAAAAGATTGTTAATCAAGAATGTGTGGATTATTGTCTCAACGCTACAACACTTTTGTGGTGATGTAATTGCTGCTTTATGTGAAAATGGGGGTTATTTCCTAAGGGCAAATCCTCTTTGCGCTACAAGTGCAGTTTCAGTACAATTTCAAGTGCACTTGTAGTGCAAAGTGTTTACGCCTTCAGTAAAGAACACCCAACAGTGCTTTATATAAGGTCACCCATTACGCCATTTTCAGGACTCCCCACATTGCTGTCAGGGTCAGCTAAAACAAACACAAGCAGTAAATGTCAACAAAGATTAGCTTTTTTTTTTTTTTTTTTTATTTGATAAAGGCTTCAAAAATTGTCTGGCATATTGATGGCCCCCCTACCCGCAAAGAACTCAAGGTATCTTAACCGGACATCACGGGCACTCAGGGAGAGCAAGCCAGGACGGCCACTTTCAAGCACCGTCAGGGTTGTTTCATGTAGAATTCCGGGCTCAGGCCCAACTGAGCCAGCATAGTTGGCAGAATGTTGGCGTAAAAAGTTATGTAGAACACAGCACGCCAGGATTATATGATTAAGTTTATACTCCGCCATATGGATGGGTGTCAGAAATAGGCGGAACCGGCTGGCCATGATTCCAAATGTGTTCTCCACCACTCTTCTGGCTCTGGCCAGCCGGTAATTAAAAACCCTCTGTGCCAGGGTGAGGGTCCTCATCGGCAATGGCCACATAAGATGGTCCCCCAGCGCAAATGCTTCATCCGCAACGAAGACGAATGGGATTCCTTCCACATTGTCTTCTGGAGGTGGCAAGTCCAAGCTGCCATTCTGGACACGCCTGTAAAACTCCGTCTGGGCGATGACTCCACCATCGGACATCCGGCCATTCTTCCCCACGTCCACATACAAGAAGTCGTAATTAGCCGACACCACCGCCAACATCACAATACTATTGAACATCTTGTAATTATAATAGTACAACCCCGAGTTGGGTGGTGGGACGATGTGGACGTGTTTCCCATCAATTACCCCTCCGCAGTTAGGAAAGTCCCACCGCTGGGCAAAGTGGGAGGCCACAGTCTGCCATTCCTGTGGCGTGGAAGGAAACTGTTGAGGAAAACAAAAAAAAATTAGTATTTTTGCACATAAACATGGCAAGCAGATTAGACACAAACATTCTTGGCCAACATCCAGATAACATTTATTAAGGGGAATTTTACAACACCAAAGTATAAGGTACACCTATCATAATCCCCCTCCCCCCGCCTCTCATGGGCCATTTCTAACATTATGGGGGGGGGGGGGGGATCTTGGACAGGTAACCCTCTCCACTTCATTGAGAGATGAATGCCTAAATACAGGGTATTACTTGGAACAGCCCCTCCTTAGTTACACTATTGGCAGCCCACTGGACAGGTAAGAAGTGTCATAATACAAAGATATAAATACACATTGTACACATTTGAGCACATTTGGACATTCTGCTATTACCTATCAAGATAATAATAGGATACAAAAACTTTCAACAGTACCATTTGAAAGTATACAGGGAGGCCCTTGCACTACATGCTTTGGGTAATTCATCCATACATCTGACCACAAAAGAGATGGGTATAGTGTGTATGGGTTTGGCAAAGTCAGCAGATAGATGATTGAGGATAGATAGAGAATTGGGATCAGCTGACTTAGCAGTTGGGGGGAGGGAGGGTTAATAAAAATGATTTGGGGACACCACAAAAAAAAATGCCTCTGGCACTCTGCCTGAATTTAAAGCACAAATAACATTTCAAAACATTTTAGGGGGTGTTCGGGGTAAAACACTACTATGGAGCTGATAAAATACATTGTTAAGTGACTACATGAGGGGAATATAGGGCCTGTAGACCATGCTGGGGAGGTTACTGAAGGCAAGTATGTATGAAGGACAAAAAAAATAATTACATAAAAATCCAGCATGCATGAGGACAAAGAGGACATTCACAGCATATTACAATCATGGTAATTAGGGAATGAGGAAAGAAATACATTACATTAGCAAACATTATATACAATAAAATGTGATATTAAAGGATAAAAATCTTACCTTCATATACTCCTTCTGCAGGACCTGGATGATGGCAGAACAGGTCTCCGGGATTATGATCCCCAGAGCCTGGGGGGAGATGCCTGTTGAGAACTTCAAGTCCTGCAGGCTTCTCCCTGTCGCCAAGTACCGCAGAGTAGCGACTAGCCTCTGCTCCGCAGTGATGGCTTGCCTCATGCAGGTATCCTGCCTGCTGATATAGGGGGTCAGCAAAGCCAACAAACGGTGAAATACGGGGTCCGTCATCCGGAAAGTTCCTGAAATCATCAGGATTATTCTCACGGATCTCACGGAGCAAAGGCATATGAGAGAACTGGTCACGCTGAAGCAACCAATTCTTTGTCCATGAACTCCTCCCCACCCTGTTCATGGACTGGACTTGTGTCAAGGTCAGGACCCCAACACCAAGCCCCCACACAGCGCGAACTCTACGAGGAGTACGTATACGAAACATGGCTAGAAAACGGTCGGCTGCTCAGAACGAAGTAACAGAACGCACTGAAGAACAGCAAGGCCTGTGAAGAGCGACCTGAAAAACAGTAACGAACGAACAAGAACACAATGACTAATTAAAGTCACACGGAACTTGCTTGCACGCACTGAAGAGCAGATACAAACCCAAAAGCACAAACTGAACCGCAGAAAACGATCTGAAAGCCACGAGTCTGAAAAAGCGCGAATCGTCTCTCAAACTTTTACTAACACGAGATTAGCAAAAGGAGCCCAAAGGGTGCCGCGCTTTGTTCTGAACCGGCCTTTTCTAGTCTCGTCGTACGTGCTTGACATCGCCGCGTTGTTGGCGATTGGAAATCCTGACAACTTTGTGCGACCGTGTGTACGCAAACCAAGTTTGAGCCAACATCCGTTGGAAAAAATCCTAGGATTTTGTTGTCGGAATGTCCGATCAACGTCCGATCGTGTGTACGGGGCATAACACATGAATATGCTTTGATCTAAATCATTCCATTGTAGCTCTGGCTGTGTGTTTAGGGTCATTGTCCTGCTGGAAGGTGATCTCAAGTTCTTTGCAGACTCTAATGCTGCGTACACACGAGCGGACTTTCCGGCACACTTGGTCCGGCGGACCAGAGTCCACCGCACAATCCGATCATGTGTAGGCTTCCCAAAGGTCCGCCGTACCTAGATTTGAAGCATGTTTCGTGACGGAAAGCCTGTTCGTCTCGCTCGTCAGTATGCTGGTCCGACGGACCAGATACGACGCAAGGGCAGGGTATTGCATCTCACGCTCGCTGCAATAGGAAAAACACATTTTCCTGTTGCGGCGAGCGTGGGGCATACCAGGCCCTTAAGTCTGGTATGGATTGTAAAGGGAAGCCCCTACGTCGAAAAAACGGCGTGGGGTCCCCCCCTGGAATCCATACCAGACCCCGATCAGAGCACGCAGCCCGGCCGGTCAGGAAAGGGGGCGGGGACGAGCGAGCCCCCCCCCCCCCCGAACCGTACCAGGCCACATGCCCTCAACACGGGGGGTGGGTGCTTTGGGGGAGGGGGGGCCCTGCGGGGGGCCCCCCCACCACAAAGCACCTTGTCCCCATGTTGATGAGGACAAGGGCCTTTTCCCGACAACCCTGGCCGTTGGTTGTCGGGGTCTGCGGGCGGGGGGCTTATCGGAATCCAGGAGCCCCCTTTAATAAGAGGGCCCCCAGATCCCTGCCCCCCATCCTATGTGAATGAGTATGGGGTACCCACCCCCCATGTTGAGGGCATGCGGCCTGGTACGGTTCGGGGGGGGGGGGGGCGCTCGCTCGTCCCCACCCCCTTTCCTGACCGGCCGGGCTGAGTGCTCGGATCAGGGTCTGGTATGGATTCTAGGGGGGACTCCACGCCGTTTTTTCAGCGTAGGGGTTCCCCATTAAATCCATACCAGACTTAAGGGCCTGGTATGCCCCACGACGGGGCTCGCAAGGTGTCAATCTCGCCGATAAAAGCAGCGAGGTTCACTTCCTTTTCTAGTCCCGTCATACCCGAGTCACGTTCAAAATGAACGGACTTGTTCGTGTGTGGGTAAGTCCATTCATTCTGAAAGTCCGCCCTAACTCCGGCGAAAGTCCGTCGGAAAGACGGGCGGACCTAGCCTGCCGGAAAGACGGGCGAACCTAGCCTGCCGGAAAGACGGGCGGACCTAGCCTGCCGGAAAGACGGGCGGACCTAGCCTGCCGGAAAGACGGGCGGACCTAGCCTGCCGGAAAGACGGGCGGACCTAGCCTGCCGGAAAGACGGGCGGACCTAGCCTGCCGGAAAGACGGGCGGACCTAGCCTGCCGGAAAGACGGGCGGACCTAGCCTGCCGGAAAGACGGGCGGACCTAGCCTGCCGGAAAGACGGGCGGACCTAGCCTGCCGGAAAGACGGGCGGACCTAGCCTGCCGGAAAGACGGGCGGACCTAGCCTGCCGGAAAGTCCGGTCGTGTGTAGGCAAGTCCGTCCGTTCAGGTAGTCCGCCAGAAAGACCGTCGGACCAAGTCTGCTGGAAAGTCCGCTCGTGTATACGAGGCATAACAGATTTTCTTCCAAGATTGCCATGTATGGCTCCATCCATCTTCCCATCAACTCTGACCAGCTTCCCTGTCCCTGCTGAAGAAAAGCATCCCCACAACATGATGCTGCCACCACCATGTTTCACGGTGGGGATGGTGTGTTAAAGGGGGTGTGCAGTTTTAGTTTTCCGCCACACATAGCGTTTTGCTTTTAGGCCAAAAAAGTTCAAATTTTGTTCTCATCTGACCAGAGCACCTTCTTCCACATGTTTGCTGTTCCCTAATCCCCCCCCCCCCCCACGTGGCTCCTCGCAAACAGACTTATGGCTTTTTTTCAACAATGGCTTTCTTCTTGCCACTCTTCCATAAAGGCCAGATTTGTGGTACAACTAATAGTTGTACTGTGGACAGATTCCCCCATCTGAGCTGTTGATCTCTGCAGCTCCTCCAAAAGTTACCATGGGCCTCTTGCTGCTTCTCTGATGAATGCTATCCTTGCCCAGCCTGTCAGTTTATGTGGATGGCCATGTCTTGGTAGGTTTGCAGTTGTACCATAGTCTTTACATTTTCAGATGATGGAGTGAACAGTGCTCCATGAGATGTTTAAAGCTTGGATAGATATATATATATATATATATATATATATATATATATATATTTTTTTTTTTATAACCTAACCCTGCTTTAAACTTCTCCACAACTTTATTCCTGACCTGTCTGGTGCGTTTCTTGGCCTTCATGATGCTGTTTGTTCACCAAGACCCTATACACACACTATACAAAGTTTGTTAGATTTTCTTCAGATTTACCAAAACCATGTAGTGCAAGGGCCTGCCTGATTGCATACAAATTGAAACTCCTACGGTTTGACCTGATATTATATGGTTTTGGTAAAGGAAAAAAATCTACAGAAAATTACATAGTGTGTATCCAGCTTAAGGTTCTGTAACAAATCTCTGAGGGCTTTACAGAATAGCTGTATTTATACTGAAATTAAATTACACACAGGTGGACTCCATTTACTAATTAGGGCGACTTCTGAAGGCAAGCAATTGGTTCCACTAGATTTTAGTTCGGGGTATCAGAGTAAAAGGGGGCTGAATACAAATGCACTCCACGGCATTCTTTTCAGATATTAGTGAAAAATGTTGAAAACCATTTATAAATTTTCCTTCCACTTCACAATTATGTGCCACTTTGTGTTGGTCGATCGTCTAAACTCCCAATAAAATACATTTACGTTTTTGGTTGTAACATAACAAAATGTGGAAAATGTCAAGGAGTATGATACTTTTTCAAGGCACTGTATTTAATAGCCTATCATATTTAAAACAAGGCTGCCTGAAAACATAAAATTAAAACACAGCTTAACCACTTCCCGACCGACGCACGCCAATGTACTTCGGCAGAATGGCACGGGTGGGCAAATGGGCGTACCCGATTGTCCCGCCCTCCCCAAAATCCCCCCCCGGCGGTCGGGTTTGTTAGAGGAGCGAACAGTGACCAGGGCGAGACCAATGATTTATGGTCTGGCCCTGACGATCACTCCCAATGAATGAAAACCTTCCCCTGCCTGTGTAAGTGTAAACACAGGCAGGAGAAAGTGATGTCATCTCTCCTCGTGGAGGGGGGGGGGGAGGGGGGGGGAGAGAGAGAGAGAGAATGAGAGAGAGAGAGAGAGAATGAGAGAGAGAGAGAGAGAGAGAGAGAGAGAGAGAGAGAGAGAGAGAGAGAGAGAGAGAGAGAGAGAGAATGAGAGAGAGAGAATGAGAGAGAGAGAGAGAGAGAGAGAGAGATGAGAGGAGAGAGAGAGAGAGAGAGAGAGAATGAGAGAGAGAATGAGAGAGAGAGAGAGAATGAGAGAGAGAGAGAGAATGAGAGAGAGAGAGAATGAGAGAGAGAGAGAGAGAATGAGAGAGAGAGAGAGAGAATGAGAGAGAGAGAGAATGAGAGAGAGAGAGAGAATGAGAGAGAGAGAGAGAGAGAATGAGAGAGAGAGAGAGAGAATGAGAGAGAGAGAGAGAGAATGAGAGAGAGAGAGAGAGAATGAGAGAGAGAGAGAATGAGAGAGAGAATGAGAGAGAGAGAGAATGAGAGAGAGAGAGAATGAGAGAGAGAGAGAGAGAGAGAGAGAGAGAGAGAGAGAGAGAGAGAGAGAGAGAGAGAGAGAGAGAGAGAGAGAGAGAGAGAATGAGAGAGAGAGAGAGAGAGAATGAGAGAGAGAGAGAGAGAGAGAGAGAGAATGAGAGAGAGAGAGAGAGAGAGAGAGAGAGAGAGAGAGAGAGAGAGAGAGAGAGAATGAGAGACCACCAACAGCACACTAGCACACATTAGGTACACTTTCCACCCCCCCTAATCACCCCCAGATCGCCCCCCAGTTAACCCTTTCACTCCCTGTCACTGTGTCACCAATTGCAGTTTTCAGATTTTTCACTGATCACTGCATTGGTGTCATTTGTGACATCAATAAGTGTTAGGGCAGTTAGTAGTAGGCCTCGTTAGATCTAGGTTACCCCCCTAAACCCCCCTGATAAAGGTTTAACCCCTTGATCGCCCCCCAGTTAACCCTTTCACCCCGTCGCCAGTGTCACTAATCGATCGCCGTATTTGTGACACTGGTGATGCTAGTTAGTCAGTTAGGTGATTAGTTTCACCGTCAGGTTTATATAGCCTCAGGTACCCCCATATATTACCTAATAAAGGTTTTAACCCCGATTGCCCCCCCCCCCGATTGTTAACCCTGTCACCAGTGATCACCGTATTAGTGTTATGGGTGACGCTTGTTAGTTTGCTTTTTACAGCATCAGGGCACCCGCTGTATATTACACAATAAAGGTTTAACCCCTGATCATCCGGCGGGTGATCTCAGTTAGGTTTTAGCGTTAGGGTCTGCGTCGCCCCAGGCAGCGTCAGGTTAGTGCCAGTATAGCCAACACCCACGCACGCACCATATGCCTCCCTTAGTAGTATAGTGTCTGAACAGAACAATATCTGATCTGATCTATACTAGCATCCCCAGCAGTTTAGGGTTCCCAAAAAGACAGTGTTAGCGGTATCAGCCCAGATACCTGCTAGCACCTGCGTTTAGCCCCTCCGCCCAGCGCAGTATCAAATCGATCACTGTCACTTACAAAACAGAACACATATAACTGCAGCGTTCGCAGAGTCAGGCCTGATCCCTGCGAACCCTAATAGGTTTTGTGGTAGCGTATGAATCAGTCGGTAACAGTCAGGAGCTTTTTTACCTGTGAGTCTCACTACTGTACCAGTAAATTTAGAGACCAAAATTTCAAAACGAAGGTACACTAGTGAAGAGGCCTACATGTTTCTGAGCATGACAGATAGTGAAGAGGAAGTCACTCATCTGTCAGATTCAGGCTCCGAATACGAACCTGTAGAAAGCAGCGGCACCCTGACAGATAGCTCTGATGACGGAGTTGTGGTCCCTGCCAAGGTCAGGCATACCAGACCTCGATCATCTTCTGCTGTCGTTGAGGTGCAAGAACTGCAGGTCCCTCGTATGGAGCAGAGAGCCAATACTAGCGCCGCTATGCCTTCTGGTGAACTGGCAAGCACCAGCGGCCTAGTACACCCTGGTCGTAGATCCAGTACTGCAGTATCACGTGGTGACGTGGCGAGTCCCATAAGTGCAGTTCAAGTTGGCAAGCACGAGTAGTGTCCCGCTGCCACCAAGAAGACAAAGACAGGCCCGTCGAGCCCATAATGCCCTTCCTGCTGCATTCGCCAATCCTAATTTGGAACCCAACACTTCTGCAGCAACCGTACTTCCCCCATTCACTGGCCAACCCAGCATTCAGGTGGAAACAGTTGATTTTATGTCACTTGATTTTTATTTGCCGTTTTTCCACCGAAGATCTCTATAGATCTATTGTGGACCAAAGCAATTTGTATGCTGGTCAATTCATCATCGCTAATCCCCAGCTGACCCTTGCCAGAGAATGGAAACCAATTACGGTTTCCGAATGTAAGACCTTTCTGGGCCTATCCCTCCTCATGGGCATAACTAAAAAGAGTGAGTTGCGGTCATATTGGTCCACTGACCCAATTCACCATACGCCCGTGTTCTCTGCTTCCATGACCAGGGCACGATACGAGCAGATCTTGCGGTTAATGCACTTCAACGACAATTAACTCTGTTGTCCTCGGGCTGACCCTGGATACGATCAGCTCTACAAAATTCAGCCCCTCCTAAACCACTTCAACCAACGTTTTGCAGCCTTGTTTACTCCCCATCAAGTTGTCTGCGTTGGAGGAGTCCCTGATTAAGTTTTCTGGCCGCTTGTCTTTTAAACAGTATCTTCCCAGCAAGCATGCCAGATACGGGGTCAAGATGCATAAGCTCTGTGACAGGGCAACAGGCTATACATATAGTTTTATGGTTTACAAGGGAAGAGATAGTTACGTAGAGCCAGAAAACTGCCCAGATTACATAGGGAACGCTGGTAAGATTGTGTGGGACTTGGTGTCACCCTTATTCGGAAAGGGGTACCACTTGTATGTGTACAATTATTACACGAGCGCCACTTTTTAGTCATTTGTTTGATCAACAAATTGGAGCATGTGGCACCTTGTGATCTAATCCGGGGGCTTTCCTTAGCGGCTTGTAGAATCCCGTCTCAGGCTGGGGGAGAGAGCCTGCTTAAAGTGTAATAACTTGCTCGCTGTGAAGTGGAGGGATAATAATAATGTTTTTGTTCTTTCCTCCCTTCACGCAGACACGGCAGTCCAAATTCCTACGACGACTGGTGTTGTGGAGAAACCCCTCTGTGTCCATGAATATAACCCTAATATGGGAGGGTTGGACCTCAATGACCAGTTGTTGGCGCCGTACCCAATTGCCTGTAAGGCCAGATGCTGGTACAAAAAAGTGTCTGTTTATTTATTTCAATTGGCTTTGCTGAATGCTTTTGTGCTATACAAAGCTTCAGGACGAACTGGATCCTTCCCCCAGGAAGAGATCATCAGAGCCCTTCTGGCCCAACTTTCCAATCTAAATGCAGTAAGCTTGCTGCATGAGAGGCATTTTCCGAATGTCCTCCCTGGTACCCCTACCCAACGAGCCCCCCAAAGAAAATGTTGTGTCTGTAGAAAGCGCAGATGTAGGCGTAACACCCGCTATTTTTGTCCCTCCTGTTCTGACCATCCTGGTCTTTGCATTGGTGAATGTTTTAACGCTACCACTCACTAGTTGCGTTTTAGCGTAGGGTACAGCACTGCACAGACTAGGACACACTTACACAGGGTGTCCAAAGATGCCATCACATTTTGGGAGACCCGAACCTGGAACCGTTACAACCACTACAACCGGTACAGTTACAAAAGAAAAAAAAAAAAGTGTAAAAAAAATAAAATAAAAAGTTGTCGTTTTATTGTTCTGCTCTTTTTTACTGTATTCTACAATGCAATGTTTTATTGTTATTATGTTTTATCATGTTTGCTTTTCAGGTATGTAATTTTTATACTTTACTGTGTTTTATTGTTAACCATTTTTTTGTTTTCAGGTACACCATTCAGCTGCAGCATGGGTTTATTTATCTTGACAGCAGCAGCGTTTGCTCCCACGATATGTAAAGCCGTGACTCCAGCGCTGTCGGAGGTGATTTCACCACCACAGTTAAAGAAGTTAAAAAAGAGCATATACGCCGAAGCATGGGGGCAGGGGTGGAGGAGCGATTTGCTCATAACATTAGGGGCAGATGCCCCCATGCTTCGGCATATATTTTTTAGGCACAAGATTGCGTTAAAAATGTTTTATTTTTTCTATGTTTTATTGTATTTGCTTTGCAGGTGTGGTAAATCTTACTGTTACTTTGTTTTATTGTTAACCATCATTTGCTTAGCAGGTACGCCATCCAGCTGCAGCACTGATTTATTTATCTTGACAGCAACAGCATTTGCTCCCACGATACGTAAATCAGTGACTCCAGCTTTGCTTAGCAGGTACGCCATCCAGCTGCAGCACTGATTTATTTATCTTGACAGCAACAGCATTTGCTCCCACGATACGTAAATCAGTGACTCCAGCGCTGTAGGAGAGGATTTCACCACCACAATTAAAAGAAAATGGTGCATGTATGCCCATCATTAGAAGTGGGTGGATGAAGGTTGGTATTCTAATGGTGGGCATCATGTGAGGTATCACCGTGAAGGTCAGATCGAGGGCAGTCATTTTAGCAGTAGACCTCCTCTGTAAATCTAAAATGGTAACCTGTAAAGGATTTTAAAAGCTTTTAAAAATGTATGCAGTTTGTCGCCACTGCAAGTTTGTGCGCAATTTTAAAGCATGTCGTGTTTGGTATCCATTTTGTGCTATCTTGGCATTGGAGTTACTCAAAGGAGATCTCTTAAAAAGAAAAGAAAAATGTATTTGTTTTTCTTTATTCAATTTTCAAACTTTTGTGACAAAAAGCGAGATCTGCAAAATACTCAACATGCCTCTCATAAAATAGCTTGGGGTGTCTACTTTCCAAAAATGGGCCATTTGGGGGGGGGTTATGCTATCTTGGCATTTTATGGCCTTCAAAACTGTGATAGGTAAAGAGGCGTAAAATCAAAAATTTACACCCTTAGAGCGGTGATTGGTTTTCGGGGTCCTGTGCACGGCTAGGCTCCCAAAAAGTCTCACAGATGGGAGGTATCCCCGTACTCAGGAGAAGCAGTAGAATGTATTTTGGGGTGTAATTCCACATATAACCATGGCATATGTGAATATATCATTTAGTGACAACTTTTTTAGTGTTTTTTTTTTGGTAATTTTTCAATCACTTGTGACAAAAAATTAAAATATTCAATGGGCTCAACATGCCTCTCAGCAATTTCCTTGGGGTGTCTACTTTCCAAAATTGGGTCATTTGGGGGGGGTTGTAGCTCAAGAAATGAGATAGGCAGCGATAAACTAAAAGCTGCGTAAATTCCAGAAAATATACCCTAGTTTGTAGACGCTATAACTTTTGCGCAAACCAATAAATATACGCTTATTGACATTTTTTTTTACCAAAAACATGTGGCTGAATACATTTTGGCCTAAATGTATGACTAAAATTGAGAAAAAAAAAAAAATGGTGAAAAAAATGATTAGACCCCTGCGCTTATGGTGAAAATGAAAAATGAGGAGCTGCAGCCTCTATCAATAAATTCACCCTAAGGTAAATCTAGAAGAAATGTGAAAAAGAGGGGATAGGTATAGCGATAGGTAATGGGAGAGCTCCAGTTGACGCCCCATTGACGAAACGCGTAAAGCGGGACTACACAGCGTCATTGCATCACTTCCGGTTTCGAGCCGTGGAGCGCAGATCGCTCTGGTTTCCTGTTTTTAAACACTGTTTTCGCTTTTAATGATTTTTATTAAAATGTGAGTACCCATCAGTAATAATACATTTTTGGATATTTGTACGGTATCACACTATGGAGTCTCTTTCCTCTCTACACGTGGGCAACATCTAAGAGGTTAACAGTGAGGAGACCATTTACATCGCAGACAAGGAGGCACTTGGAGAACACAGGACAGGAAGTTTCCTCCCACTCCACAGGCTACACAGTGGCTCATACTGTGAAGGTGAAATACCTCCCTGTGGGGTGAATAATAGCGGTAAGTGCGTTTCTTATGAAGCACAGAACAATTTGATTGAGCACATCGTCACTTTTTTTATACACCAGGGTTTAAGGACGGTATATGCATATTTCTGAACCCAGTTTCACAGCAACAAAAATCATATGTTGGATTTTTTTGCACAGAAATGTCACTTTGAATTGCAGGTTTTGCACAGGATTGTGTTTATTTTATTTTATTTCCATTTGAACATAACAATATGCATTATATATAAGCAGTTAGGAAGTTTACACAGTAGGATTTTTTGTGGATTTTTGTGAATAAATATTTAATTTTCTGCACTTTTATTGTCACTTTTTGCACTAAATGTACCTGTGACACACACCCCTCAAGTATTTAGAGGTTGTAGGTCACCTCTTAATAAGAGCAGCGCCATACCTATCCCCTCTTTTTCACATGACTAAAATGGAGTTTATTAAATTTTTTTTCATAAAAAAAAAAAAGTAGAAAATATTTTTTTTTCAAAATTTTTGGTCTTTTTCTGTTTATATCACAAAAAAAAAAAAAAAATGGCAGGGGCAATCAAATACCATCAAAAGAAAGCTCTACTTGTGGGAAAAAAGGACGCAAATTTAGTTTGGGTACAGCATTGCATGACCGCACAATTACCAGTTAAAGCGACGCAGTGCCAAATTGTAAAACGTGCTCTGGTCAGGAAGGGGGTAAATTCTTCCGGGGCTGAAGTGGTTAAAGAGAAAGTAAACCCTGATGGGTTTTAACTTCCTCTTTATTTCCCTGCAAAGGTAAAGTATAATGGGCTACTATGCATCGCATAGTAGCCCACTATGTGTCACTTGCCTGAAACCGAAGCCTGCAATGTCACTGCTGTCCCCACTAGCAGCGAGCGTCCATCTTCACCCATCTTCCTTCCGGGGGCCGTGAACTCCGGCTCTGTGACTGGCCAGTCGCGTGACGACGCATGCGCACAGGAGCCGCCAATCACAGCATGACCTTTAGAAACGTCACGATCTGCCCTTTCTAAAGTGTGCATGCGCCATAGATATCGGTGCATGGCTTTATTGTAAATATCTCCTAAACCGTGGGAGGTTTAGGAGATAGTTCAGGCACCTACAGGTAAGCCTTAATATAGGCTTACCTCCTGTACAACCACTTTAAGAAACACTATGCAACAGACATCACCAGTAGAGCCTAGGACGTTTCACTTATAAGCAATTGGCATGGCACAGGCTGGTCTGCATAAATGAATCAATTTTTGGATACTCTCGCTCCTTTTAATTTTCTAAAAGCACATGCCTTTTTGCATATTGTGTAATAAAATGCTTAGGTGTCACATTTCCGATTATAAATCACCCGGGTATGCTTTTTAAATGCAAACTGGCAGACAAGCCCTCAAAATAGGTCCACATTTCATTTTGACTGAAGGAAATATAAATCAGCTTGAATGGAGAATATATTACCACTACCACATTTCAAGCAGATCTGCAAAGTAAGATCTGGTAACCATAACAGGATACAGGGAAAAGGGAAATGTAGCTGATTTATTGAAAGTGGAGAAACTGCAGACCTAATGCCCCAAGCAGGGTTTATCTTTCAAATGAAGATAAGAAAACAATTGGTTTATATGACCAGTGGGACACCTGTGTTCTTGCTTATCATAAACACAAATTTTCAAGTGTTAAAAAAGGATCAAAAAGAAGGAAAAAAGGTTTTTGTTTTGCAAACAGACTACTTTCTTTAGCAGTTCAAATGTTAGCTAAACCAGTTATTTTGCGTTCAGGAGGTAGTGATCCTACCGCCTCCTGAATGGCAGTTTTCAATGGTACTAATGCGACAAAGCACTGGGGCCACAGCATACGAACAGCCTCCTTGGGACTGTATTGTAGGCTTTGGGTGGGCAGTAAAAACAGGTGGTTGAGCCGTACCTACTTAATGCGGCCTAACTTTGTACAATAATAACTTAAATTATATTGATTAGTGATCACAATACTCATTATCTACACTTACAGAGCAAGCACAGATAATGGTACCCATTGCGGCCCTCCAACTGTTCAGCAGAGTGCAGCTCATCTATAGCAGCGAATGGGGTCACGGCACATGTGCAATAGGAAGAGGACCCAGCCGGGATGTTTTCCTTGTAAAAGCTGTGCAGCACTGGGCAGGGCCGTACAGCGATGATTGCAGGAGCGGGTAGGAAAGTAAATCTTTTATCCTGTGGGCTGCATGCAAAAGGTGTGGAGTTACTCAAAAGGAGATCATAAAAAAGTAACGTGGGGGGGGGGTGGGGGGTGTTTGCAGTTTGTAAGCAAAGGCAGCTGAGCCACGGGTTTACCAACCCCTTGCTGCTTACCTAAAGCATAAAAAGTAACTTACTGCAAAATGTGGCCAACTTTCCCATTAGACCTCTTTCATACAGGCATTGGGGGGGGGTTGCAGTTTGTAATCAAAGGCAGCTGAGCCACAGGTTTACCAACCCCTTGCTGCTTACCTAAAGCATAAGAAACAGACAGAGGAGGCTGTTCACATGCCGCGCTGACTGTGCAAGATTTTGAGATAACTTAGATCCCTTTGTCAGGCATTATACATGTCTGAAAACCATTATTATTATTATTCAGGATTTATATAGCGCCAACAGTTTACGAAGCACTTTACAATATAAAAGGGAGACAATACAGTTATAATACAATACAATACAATAGGATTAAGAGGGCCCTGCTCAGAAGAGCTTACAATATTATAAAACAAAAGGGATCTAAGGTATCCTAAAAGCTTGCACCTTTAGGCTTGGGTCAAATGTACGTGCATGGTTTCATTACGATATTTCAAAGGAGTCTGGTGCGGTTTTATTCACAAAAAAAAAAAAAAAAAAAAAAACCACACCCACACACCCCCACCACCTTTAGGGCTAGAATACAACCATATCAAACTACTCTTGCCGCGCCTACCTGTCAGCTGTTTATTGAGCGATGCCATTCAGACTGACATTGGATTCAGGCAGACTGGAGTACTATGGACTGCAATGGTAGGAGTTACAGGGTGGACCTTTAGGCCTCATGAGCACAGGACACAAAAAACAAACAAACAAAAAAAACACCGCATTTACAGGTGTTTATCATCCTGTAAACACACCCCTATGTTAGCCTAAGTAGCCATGCACACACTCAGAAGAGGAGCATTTAGAGGCTGAAAAATAAATGCACCACCACCGCATTCAAGAGAGGAGCTTTTGGGCAGAAAGAAAGCTGAACGTGCCTAAATGCTAGGCGCATTTAGCGTTGGAGTGTTTATTCATTCCAATGGCCAGAATAAATGAATGTTCTGGCCAATGGAATTAATGAACACTCAAATGCTTGACACGTCTAAAGGCATATGCAAAATGTGTAGGAAAAGGAGAAAAAAAAAAGGAGAGAAAAGGAGAGAAAAGGAGAGAAAAGGAGAGAAAAGGAGAGAAGGAGAGAAAAGGAGAGAAGGAGAGAAAAGGAGAGAAGGAGAGAAGGAGAGAAAAGGAGAGAAGGAGAGAAGAGGAGAGAAGAGGAGAGAAGCGCCAGGCCGATCCTAGTACAACATCATTTAATGTAAAAAAGCAAAGGGTTATTCCAGTGTAAAATGCACTTACATAGTGCTCAGTAGGTGGAAGCTTTCGTGTCCAGCAAGATGACACAATGCCGCTTGAATCCCTGTCGCCTAGCAGCAGGAACTGCAGCCTCGAGGGAACTCGGGAGGACGCCGGCCGGGTAGTTCAGCACGGAGATTCGGAGCAACCAAATGGAACTGGTCAGATTGATCTGTTACTTCAGACAGAGGATCCCCCACTAGCTGTCACACTGCAACAAACGCGTCCGGTGAAGGGCTCTGCTCGCCCACATCCTCCATGCACAGTGTTCTGTGAAAGGAAAAAACTACAAGGTCCGGCAGCCTTTGTGGCTGTCATCTTGTAGCTTTCAATGAACTACCACAATGCTGTGGAGCTGTCAGATTGCATCTACTTGCCTGTATGGGATGTACGGGGAAGCAGATACACTGGCAGATCTGCTGGAGACCTGCATGGCACCAGCGATCTACTGATGCAATGCTTTACAGGCTCCAAGAAAAAAAAAAAAAAAGACCTACAAAAAAAAAAAAAAAAAAAAAAAAAAAAAAAAAAAGAAAAAAGAAAAAAAAAAGACGTGAATTTATTTTTTTTCTAAAAAGTTAATCCTTTAAAGATAGGTAATGGATATTGGATATTTTATACAGAGAGATAGAATACACACATCAACATACAGTGGGGACGGAAAGTATTCAGACCCCCTTAAATTTTTCACTCCGTTATGTTGCAGCCATTTGCTAAAATCATTTAAGTTCATTTTTTTCCCTCATTAATGTACACACAGCACCCCATATTGACAGATAAACACAGAATTGTTGACATTTTTGCAGATTTATTAAAAAAGAAAAACTGAAGCACTCTGGGGAAGGTTTTCATCCAGGATATCCCTGTACTTAGTCGCATTCATCTTTCCCTTGATTGCAACCAGTCATCCTGTCCCTGCAGCTGAAAAACACCCCCACAGCATGATGTTGCCACCACCATGCTTCACTGTTGGAACTGTATTGGACAGTGCCTGGTTTTCTCCACACATACCGCTTAGAATTAAGGCCAAAAAGTTCTATCTTGGTCTCATCAGACCAGAGAATCTTATTTCTCACCATCTTGGAGTCCTTCAGGTGTTTTTTTTTTTAGCAAACTCCATGCGGGCTCTTGTGTCTTGCACTGAGGCTTCCGTCGGGCCACTCTGCCATAAAGCCACGACTGGTGGAGGGCTGCAGTGATGGTTGACTTTCTACAACTTTCTCCCATCTCCCGACTGCTTCTCTGGAGCTCAGCCACAGTGATCTTTGGGTTCTTCTTTACCCCTCTCACCAAGGCTCTTCTCCCCCGTTAGCTCAGTTTGGCCGAACGGCCAGCTCTTGGAAGGGTTCTGGTCGTCCCAAATGTTTTCCATTTAAGGATTATGGAGACCACTGTGCTCTTAGGAACCTTAAGTGCAGCAGAAATTTTTTTGTAACCCTGGCCAGATCTGTGCCTTGCCACAATTCTGTCTCTGAGCTCTTCAGGCAGTTACCTTGACCTCATGATTCTCATTTGCTCTGACATGCACTGTCAGCTGTAAGGTCTTATATAGACAGGTGTGTGGCTTTCCTAATCAAGTCCAATCAGTAAAATCAAACACAGCTGGACTCAAATGAAAGTGTAGAACTATCTCAAGGATGGTCAGAAGAAATGGACAGCACCTGAGTTAAATATAGGAGTGTCACAGCAAAGTGTCTGAATACTTAGGACCATGTGATATTTCAGTTTTTATTTTTTAATAAATCTGCAAAAACGTCAACAATTCTGTGTTTTTCTGTCAATATGGGGTGCTGTGTGTAGATTAATGAGGAAAAAAATGAACTTAAATGATTTTAGCAAATGGCTGCAATATAACAAAGAGTGAAAAATTTAAGGGGGTCTGAATACTTTCCGTCCCCATTCACTAAATACTAAATAATATAGAACCTGGCCGATGCCCCTGGAAGGCGGTAATTACGGCTACTCCAGTGATCTCCACTAGCTTCCAGTTATTGTGCCGAGCAACCGGTATGATGCATTCTGAACACAGGTCGGCTGATTGGCACAGGCACCAAAGAACGTTTTGCATGCATTCAGAAACTCCAAAGCATTCTCTGAATGGCATCAGCATTGAGTGCCCGACCTACTGTGTTCAGAATGCAGTAGGCAAGCCGTTCAGCACAGGACCCGGAAACTAGTAGAGATCACTGGAGTAGATGTGTATTTGAGCAATTTGCAACTTCCAGGGGCATTGGACAGGTAAGGTATATACATTATATACATACAGTGGGGCAAAAAAGTATTTAGTCAGCCACCAATTGTGCAATTTCTCTCACTAAAAAGATGAGAGGCCTGTAATTGTCATCATAGGTATACCTCAACTATGAGAGACAAAATGTGGAAACAAATCCAGACAGACAATCACATTTTCTGATTTGGAAAGAATTTATTTGCAAATTATGGTGAAAAATAAGTATTTTGTCAATATCAAAAGTTCATCTCAATACTTTGTTATATATCCTTTGTTGGCAATGACGGAGGTCAAACGTTTTCTGTAAGTCTTTACAAGGTTGTCACACATTGTTGCTGGTATGTTGCCCCATTTCTCCATGCAGATCTCCTCTAGAGCAGTGATGTTTTGGGGCTGTCGCTGGGCAACACGGACTTTCAACTCCCTCCAAAGGTTTTCTATGGGGTTGAGATCTGGAGACTGGCTAGGCCACTCCAGGATCTTGAAATGCTTCTTACGAAGCCACTCCTTCGTTGCCCGGGCGGTGTGTTTGGGATCATTGTCATGCTGAAAGACCGAGCCACATTTCATCTTCAATGCCCTTGCTGATGGGAGGAGGTTTGCACTCAAAATCTCACGATACATGGCCCCATTCATTCTTTCATGTACACGGATCAGTCGTCCTGTTCCCTTTGCAGAGAAACAGCCCCAAAGCATGATGTTGCCACCCCCATGCTTCACAGTAGGTATGGTGTTCTTTGGTTGCAACTCAGCATTCTCTCTCCTCCAAACATGACGAGTTGTGTTTCTACCAAACAGTTCTACTTTGGTTTCATCTGACTATATGACATTCTCCCAATCCTCTTCTGGATCATCCAAATGCTCTCTAGCAAACCTCAGACTGGCCCTGACATGTACTGACTCAAGCAGGGGGACACGTCTGGCACTGCAGGATCCGAGTCCCTGGCGGCATAGTGTGTTACTGATGGTAGCCTTTGCTACGTTGGTCCCAGCTCTCTGCAGGTCATTCACTAGGTCCCCCAGTGTGGTTCTGGGATATTTGCTCACCGTTCTTGTGATCATTTTGACCCCACGGGGTGAGATCTTGCGTGGAGCCCCAGATCGAGGGAGATTATCAGTGGTCTTGTATGTCTTCCATTTTCTAATTATTGCTCCCACAGTTGATTTGTTCACACCAAGCTGCTTGCCTATTGCATATTCAGTCTTCCCAGCCTGGTGTAGGTCTACAAATTTTGTTTCTGGTGTCCTTCGACAGCTCTTTGGTCTTCACCATAGTGGAGTTTGGAGTGTGACTGTTTGAGGTTGTGGACAGGTGTCTTTTATACTGATAACAAGTTCAAACAGGTGCCATTAATACAGGTAATGAGTGGAGGACAGACAAGCCTCTTAAAGAAGAAGATACAGGTCTGTAAGAGTGAGAAATCTTGCTTGTTTGTAGGTGACCAAATACTTATTTTCCACCATAATTTGCAAATAAATTCTTTCAAAAATGAGACAATCTGATTTTAAGTGGGAGAACTTGCACAATTGGTTGGCTGACTAAATACTTTTTTGCCCCACTGTACAGCAGTTACATTGGTCCAAGCCGGACCAATGTAACCATGTATACAAATACCAATACCTGTAATTCAACTCTAAATGTACAAATATTAGGCTATGATGTTGAACTCTATATTATATATCCCTTTAAATGGGTTTTTCAGAACGAAGATGTACTAAATACAGACCCCAACATCAATGGCAGTCTCCTTGGTCTCAGAGAATCAGATTGCGCAATATCAAAATTTATATGCAGCACCTTCTGTTGCTTCACCTAAGACTGCCGCCTAACAATTCAGTAATAACAGTGTTATGTGTGGTCAGAACAACATCACAAGCAGTTTACAAAAGGTCCGCAAAAGACAAGGACACTGCCCTGTCATTATAAAGAGTTTTTTCTCCCTTTCCTGGAAAATAGAAAAACAAAAACGTCTTCTTATGCAAGTGGTGAGGTAATGCTTTAAGCAACCATCTTAATCACATTGTGCAGGACATTTGTTTCCAGAAAAGAAGTGGCAATTAAAAAGCTCCTCCGCTGTAACCTCGCAACAAAGCTCAGAATATCTCATTTTAGTAGAGCTGGTGTTTTGACAAATTGTTCCAAACTATTTTCTCAGAAATCCCCAGACGCTGTGAAGAATAAATCTAAAAAGACAAAGAGGACACTGTGCAGAACATAACACATTAGGCCGAGTCCTACATTTGACGTAGAACCGGTGCTCTATAAATTTCACCACGGTCTGCAGAATAAAGCGATGCCTATTAATTCACAGGCTCAAGGAAATGCATCGTTTCCTAAGTGCTCAGTTCACACAGCAAATAGGAGATACAAGTGGAATTTGACATGGCTCTACCGAAAACACAGCTGACCTAAAATCCACAGAGAAGAGCTCAAGAAGGAATACTCTGACCTGCATGCATCCCTCCCCAAATGCAATCTAATAATCTAAATCATAAATAATGTAGAGGTCATTAAAATGTGAACTTTACACCAATATAAAAACAAAAATTATTTTGAAAAAACTTAGCGCTGCTTCCACATACTTAACCACTTGCTTGCTACCCAGGCCAATTCTGACACTTCGCTCCTAAATCTAAAAATAATTCTTTTTTTGTTAGAAAATTACTCAGAACCCCCAAACATCACGTTTTTTTTTCTGCAGAGACCCTAAAGGTATAAAATGGTGGTTGTTGCAACTTTTTATCTCGCACGGTATTTGCGCAGTAATTTTTTTTGGGGGGGGGGGGGGGGGAGAGAAAAACTGTGTACACACTCGTGGAATGGTGCCAAACTTCAGTACTTAAAAATCCTATAGGCGATGCTTTAAAATGTTTTACAGGTTACCCGTTTAGAGTTACAGAGGAGGTCTAGGGCTAAAATTATTGCTCTTGCTCTAACGTTTGCAGCAATAACTCACATGTGTGGTTTGAAGGTTGTTTACATATGTGGGCATGACCTACGTATGCGTTTGCTTCTGTATGCAAGTAGGGCACCATGAGATCAGAGGATTTATACTGCCGCCTGCAGTACACTGCGTCCAAAGGCGATATCCTCATGTCTTTTTACATCCACCAGATAGAATCTGGTAAATGTATGGATTGAAGACCAAGTTGCGGCCTTGCAGAATTGAGCCATGGAGGCTTGGTGATGCACTGCCCACGAAGCACTAACAGCCGTAGAGGAGTGAGCTTTGATTTGAGAGAGTAGAACTACCTCTTTAAACCATAAGCTTGAACGATTACTTGTCAAAACCATTTTGAAATAGTAGATTTCGATGCTACCTGTCCTCTTTTAGGACCTTCAGGCAACACGACCAAAACATTTGTTTTCCGAATCTGAGCAGTCGCCTTTAAGTAGACTTTTGACTGCTCTCACCACATCAAGAGAATGAGAAAAATGAAGGTAGAACAATATCCTGGTTTAGATAAAAACCTGATATTACCTTTAGTAAAAGGTTAGGATGAGGACGCAATACCACCTTATCCTTGTGAACAATAAAAATATAGCTCTTTACAAGAAAGAGCAGCCAATTCTGATACCCTTCTTGCAGCAGATATGGTTACCAGAAAAAAAAAAAAAAGTCTCCTTGTCAAAAAAGGACCAAGGGAATATGTCGTATCGGCCCAAAAAAGGCTGTTTTGTAATGCTGACAAAACTAAATTCAAGTCCCAAGGGTTCAGGGGTGACCTAACCGGAGATTAAGCCGTGTTACCCCCTGAATAAAGTTACGAACCAAATAATGCGAAGCAAGTGGTTGAAATAATACCGATAAGGCTGAGACCTGTCCTTAGAAAGCACTCAAGGCCAGCCACATTTCTCACCTCATCTGCAGAAAGTCAAGGATTCTACCTTTGACCTATTTCCTGGGGTGCAACTCCTGGTTTCACACCAGGAGACATGTGTTTCCCAGACTCCATAATATATAATTTATGGAGGCCGGCTCCCTTGCATTAACCAAGGTAGAAACTACTGAACCTGACAGCCCACGCTTCATCAAAATGTGGGTCTCAACAGCCAGACCGTTACATTTAGCATTTGTAAAGTAGGATGGAACACCGGACCTTGCGAGAGAAGGTCTAGTCCATGCGTCCCCTACTGCCATCTTTACAATCTCTGCATACCAAGATTTGGTATGGGGGCCACAAGAATCAAAGACTTCCCTTCCTGCTTGATCCTGCGAAGAAGTCATAGATGCAGGCAGAAAAGGAGGGAATGCATAAATCAGTGAGAACCGATTCCCCGGGAATAACAAGGCATCTGTTCTACATGCTATCAGATCCTTTGTTCTTGACACAAAGTTGTCAATTCCCTTGTTGAACCTGGACGTACACAGATCTCTGTCTGGGATCCCCCATTTTTGACATATTGACAGAAAGATATCAGGGTGAAGAAACCATTCTCCCGGGAACTACTGCTGGCAACTCAAGTAGTCCGCCTGCCAATTTTCTATTCCTAGAATGAAGACTGCCAATAGGCAAAGTACATTGTTTTCTGTCCAAGATAGGATATGATTCACCTTTCTCTGAGCCGCACAACTTCTTGTGCCCCCTTGGTGATTAATATAGGCCATTGCTGTAGCAATGTCGGATTGAATCCTGGCAGGACAATACCCTCAGGACCAAGAGCTCTGTCTGAATTTCTAAAATGTGAATGGGCAAGGCCATCTCTGATCTGGGCCACTTCTCTTGGACAGTTGCCTCTTCCAGGACTGTTCCCCAACCTAAACAAAAAAGGTTGGCATATGTTGTTACCACTTCCCAGCTAACTGAAGGAAGGATTTTCCCCTTAGTAGATTTTTGTATATCAACCATAAGCTGAGGCTCTGGCGCACCCAGCCTACAGCACCTGGCATCTCCAGGTGGTCTCTCATCCGGGTACTAACCAGGCCCGACCCTGTTTAGCCACCAAGAACAGACGAGATCGGGCGCTATCAGGATGATGTGGCTGTAGGCTTTGGAGCCAGACACATTAGGAATGTAGAGCTTGAACCCTTTGTTCCAAACCGATAGGATACTGTTTTGCAACAGTCTCGAATGAAACTGAGAATAAGGAATGGCCTTGAATGAAGCCACCATGTTTCCCAACAACCTCATGCAAAGTTGAATAGAAGAAATTCACCTTGCTTTGACCACCTAAATCAGTTCCTTTATGATGCTGATCTTTGCCTGGGGTACGAATACTTTTCTGGGTGTACCTATGATCTGACCCAAGTATTTTAGCCTTCTTCATGGTTTTAAAGAAGATTTCTCCTAGGTTGAGAATCCAACCTAGATATTCCAGGTAGTTGAATGTGGTGACCATACTTTGGTCTAAGCGGGCTACCGACTGGTCTATCAAGAACAGATCGACTAGGTAAACCATAAACGTTATACCTTGGGCCCTTAATCTGGCTAGAAGAGGGGCCAGAACCTTTGTAAACACTGAAGGTGCAGTAGCAGGACCGGAAAGCAGAGCTACACACTGAAAAATTAAGATTTCCCACCTTGAAAAGTAGATATTACTAGGTAAGCGAGGAAATAGGTATATGGAGGCATGCATCTTTGATGTCGATTGACGCCAGAAGTTCTCCTCCTTGTAAGATGGAGATAACTGATTTGGATTGACTCCATACGAAAAAAAGAGAGGTTATATTCAGACCCGCCGCCGGCGGCATCCGTCTGGCCGGCCCGATTCTCCTTCGGGTCCTGGCAGACTCGCCGTCGGGGACTGAGGGAATTGAATTTCGATTTTTGAGATCCAGAATGTCCATTCAGATTTGGCACAGTGAAAAAAAAAAAAAAGAGGTTTGAATCAAACCCCAACCTCTGTTCTTACACGGGGACCCCCACGATCACTTTTTCTCTCTGGATCATTAGAAACGTTTGATCTGAGAAAACAAGGAGAATGGAACTATTGGAACTCCAGTTTGTACCCTGGAGCTATTGAGGAAGTCCCCCATTCATCTCGACACTCTTCCTGCCAGATCCTTGAGAACTGCAGAAGAATTCCCCCTATTCGATTGAACCTGACGGTGGAAGCCGCCGTGACTGCCTGGAGGCTGATGCCTCTGGCACAGGAGAAGGAGCTTTAAAACGAATATACATTTACTCCTTTTCCTAAATGGCAAAAGGGGTGCTTTCCACTAGAATTTCTTTGGATGTATTATACAAAACATCCCCAAATAGCTGTTTCACCGCAAAAAGGAAGACTAGCCAGGAGCTTCTTACAAGGCGCTAGCGAAGGGCGCAAGGCCTGAAGGATAGAATCTCTCATAGCGATAATTGCTGGTATACCCTACCTAGTGAATTTCCTCCACCATAGGATAAAGTGTGAAAACTTTTTAGAAGGGGAAAAAAAATGCTTATCTGGGTGATCCTCTCAGATACAAAAAAGCTTTTCCAGCAATGAATGAACAGGAAAAGGCATGCACAGCTTGAGGAGGCTTTAGTGAACCCAAACACTCAGTTAAGGGTACAATGTGGAGCGATCATTCAGCAAGAAATTGCACCATCAATCTTAACCACTTCAATACAGGGCACGTCTACACCTTCCTGCCCAGACCAATTTTCAGCTTTCAGCACTGTCGCAGTTTGAATGACAATTGCGCGGGCATCCATCACTGTACCCAAACTAAATTTTTATCATTTTGTTCCCACAAATAGAGCTTTCTTTTGGTGGTATTTGATAACCTCTGCGGTTTTTATTTTTTTTCTAAACAAATAAAAAAAGACCGAAAATTTTGAAAAAAAAAGTTTTGCTTTTGTTTCGGTTATAAAATTTTGTAAATAAGTAAGTTTTCTCTTTCACTGATGGGCACTGATAAGGCGGCACCAATGAGCGGGCACTGGTAGGCGGCACTGATGGGCACTGATAGGTGACACTGATAGGCTGCAAAGATGGGTTCTTATGCGTGGCACTGATAGGCATTGAGTGGGCACTGATTGGCAGCTGCCTGGGCATTGATTGGCAGCTGCCTGGGCACAGATTGGCATTTTCCTGGGGGTCTAGGGTGGCATACCTGGTGGTCTAGTGTGGATGGCCATCCTGGTGGTCCTGGGCGGAATCCGAGGGGGGGCTGTACTGATAAACAATCAGCACAGACCCCCCGTCAGGAGAGTAGCCGATCAGCTCTCCTCTACTCACGTCTGTCAGACGCGAGTGAGGAAAAGCCGATTATCGGCTCTTCCTATTTACATCGTGATCAGCCGTGATTGGACATGGCTGATCACGTGGTAAAGAGTCTCCATCAGAGACTCTTTACCTAGATCGGAGTTGCGGGGTGTCAGACTGACACACCGCAACAACGATCGCTGCGATGCGCACCCTGGGGGCGCGCAGCGGCTTAATATCCTGAGGACGTCATATGACGCCCAGTCAGGTTATTGAAACCACTTTGCCGCTGTCATTCTGCTATATGGCAGGCAGCAAGTGGTTAAGATTGGAACAGCCGACTCTCCCGCATTTGACACCTCCAAAGAGGAGTCATCAGCCTCACCACGATCCCCTGAGGGAATTCGTCTTCTCCTGCCCCTAGTTCCTCAGTTTTAGGGTCCTGGGTAATGGAAAAGAACCTGTTGCATTTTGACCCACACTGGTATGTGATTAAAGTCGATAAACTTTTTTTTTTTTTTTTTAATTATCATAAAATAAATAGGGGCTGCAGTGTTAGAAAAAATGGCAGACATTTCATGGCCCCGATGCTCTCTGACCAGCCACCCCCTCTCAGGGGAGGATGCCATTTGTAGAGATGAGTAGGCTTTCTAGAGTTTGAGGGAGACCCTTTTAGCTTTTTTTTGGGGGTGTTTCAACCCCCCTTCTGACCATAGCCCGATGCCAGAAGAAATTGCATCCACTGCTTGAGCAATAGTCCAGCTACTGCCGCTGCTATTAATGCTCAGCCTGATGCAAATAGTAAATGTGTCCAATAGGAAATGCCTATATCACCAAAACCTCTTTCATGCTCTTCTTTGCTCTTATGTCTCTCCGACAATTTTGCAGCCAGCATAGAGTTTTTCTTTTCTTTGTTTTTTTTTTAAAAAAAACACTCCCGCGTTGGAGGATGAGTCCCTCCCCCAAAAGTACTGGATCCCGGGGGTCCAGCTCTCTAAAAAGAGAAGCGTTACAGGCAAAACCTTGTTTCTTCTGATACGAGGCCCGGGTACCATTCAATTCGGCCTAAAAGACACTTTGAATGGATCCGGCTGCATAGCTAGCCCCAGCAAGGATTGCTCCAGTGGAGCTCAGCACAGCACATCTTCACTCGTGACCAACACCTTAGACACTGGCGAAAAAACAGATACTCCCAGTAGTGGGAGGGGTTATATAGGGAGGCAACTGCCTGTTTAGGGTGTGCCAGTGTCCAGCACCTGAAGGTGGACTATAACCCCCATAGTAATTACCATGGCTCTGTGTCCCATGATGTACGATTAAAGAAATCTTTCTTTTTATTGGATTCTTTATCACAACCATGCTGAGAGCCCTATAATCGAAGGAGAAGGAAGGAGCCACATTCATCCATTTGCCAAAAGGACATGTACTGTACTATGCTCTTTTAAATCATACTGTTGGTGAGTAGGGAAAGAAAGAACCATCAACACTGGTTTGCTTGCACTGATGGACTATTTATTTGATGCATTGGTATATATATATATATATATATATATATATATATATATATATATATATATATATATATATATATATATATATATATATATATATATATATATATACACACACACACACACACACATATATACACACACCTTTCACTATAGCAGCAGCTTCAGTTACATGTATTTATTTCTTTATTACTCTATAAATCACTTATATGATTTACGCACTAACACGTATAGTAAGTGCCCATAATACACAACCATAGCGTGGGTACACTCACTATTTTATGAATAAAAAAAAAAAAAACACTAAATGACTTAATGCATATTTAAATGCAACCAATTAAATGTGCTTGAATGCATCTCATTACACTGGACAACAAATGTTTCCAATAGTTCTGCTTCCTAAAAAAACTTGGCGACTATGACAGACCTTCAGACCCGGTTCACACCTATGCATTTTACAATGTGTTTTCAGTTTTGCAGAAACACGCTACAGTCCATTTTACATGGCTTCTTATGGGTCACGTTAACATCTGTGCATTTTTTTTAGAAAGGATCAGGGACTTTTTCTCCTGGAGCAGGTTGTTTTTTGTTCCATAAACTAATGGAAACACATCAAAGTGGTTGGGTTTTTCATGCGCTTTTGCTGGTTTTTCCCGCAAGACAACAGACACCTCCCAAAAACGTAAACCGCATAAAAAAAAAAATACATTAAAAACGCGTGTGAAAAAAAAAGAAAAAAAACACAAAAAATAGTAATGACAGCCAGTATTGATGGATTCTAGCTGCTCCAATACCATTTTACCATTGTGGCTATGACCTGGTGAAACCTTTCACAATGTCCATTACTGACCGCACCTAGGATTTTCAAGAAAGAAGTCCAAATGTGAATGCAGAAATTAATCTTTAGTGACATGTTGCACTTAATGGTCTTGTGAGCTATAAGAAGTTTGTCAACCAGCTGAATGTAATTTGCTGCTCTGCAGTTGCCAGGAATTCTCATCATCCTTGAATGCTTTCCAGGAGATTTTCTATGGCCCCACTAACAGATCTTTGAACGGCTTTTCATTGATGACTTATCTGATGACTAACAAAAATACCTTCCCCTAATATTGGCATTCCTTAACTTTGACACATCTGTCTCACATAATGACAACCTTCACCTTCCTTGGTTTGCTTTCACAAACTTTTTTTAGCAGTCCGAATTTAAAGTGAAGCGGAGGTAAAAATATTTTTGTTGGGTCAACAAGTGGTTCATGTGCCATGTTTTTCTGTGCTGGAAGCACATTCTTTCATAGTGGCTATTTCTTTTGAGCCCAGGTTCACACTCAGCTGCAGGAATGAAGCCGTGCGAGTTCAGATGAACTTGCGCAATTTCACTCCCGCATGTCAGTACCGATTTCGCCCGTGATTTCAGAGATATCGGTGCAGGTTTCTGCACAGATGTCAATGTAAATCGCAGCCCAAAAATCACAAAAAGTAGTACAGAAACTACTTTTTACAATCGGTGCAGCAACGCAGATGCGACGTTGCACCGATTAGTATGGTGCTGTTAACGGCAATTGCTGCCGATCTAACATGTCAAATCACAAGTCAAAACACTCCAGTGTGAACCAGGGCTTAATGTAATGAGACTCTGTTGCACAGCTGTACCATTTGCATATGTAACAGTACTTGGTGTATCCAAGCTGCGTTCCAAGCAGAAGATCTCCACAGATATTTCAGTTGTACTTGGTGTACTGGGTGTATTTCAACAACAGTTCCATGTTTTCGTATGTTTCTTTCATGTGTGCGGCATAGCCAACAGGTATTACAAATTGCAAAAACGGGAGATTTCTATTAAACGGTATGTGATAAGTTAAATTACAGGTTATGTTTCATGATTAGCAGCCAAAAATCCATAGGATGCACCGAAAAAAGTGGTCAGGAAGCAAAATCCTTGCTGTCCAGAGTTATAAAGTTACTGTAATACCATGTACAGCAAGGGAGGGAGAGTGGATGGAAAGTCAGAACTAGGAGCTAATTAGGCACTTTGTACACTCATGATGAACATGCCGAAACGAGGAGAAAATATACTGGAGCAGAGGACTGACCACATCAATATGGAGTTCGGCTTTAAATTAAAGTAGAAATAGTCTCATTTTGGATAGAGCAAGGGTTATAGCCCCTGTCAGATTTTTTTTTTTTGCCATCTGTGTCCCATTTCGCAGATTTTCCTTCACTTCCTGTCCCATAGCCAAGCAGGAAGTGAGAGGAAATCCCTGCAAATTAAAAAGGAATTCTTTGGGAATCCCAAGGTCACCAGCACTAGTGTCCCCATTGGAAGATTTCTCCTCCATTATTTTTCTGGGGACAACGATTTTCTTTACTTTCAATGATAATGGTAAACAGGAGAAGTAGAGATGGTGGATCTCCTTTATGGGCGCATAGGCAGCAATAAAAACTGACAGGGGTTCTAATCCTTCTCCACTCTATCCAAAACAAAAAATAAATACAAGTTTTGCCTTTAGTTATAATTTAAACCCAATGCTCTCACTAAAAGCACCCGATGTGTTCACACCAATGGCATTCTCAATCCTAATGACACTGCAGGCAACACAGTGTCCAACAGTATGTTACATTTTTTAGGCTTCCTCATCTTCGTGCCACTGGACCCTACAGAAGGAGATCCTGTCCAGCAGGCAATTCACATCCAAAGGAGTTCTGCAGACAGCAGAAGCAGGTCAAGAACCAGGACCAAAAAAAAAGGAGAGATTAGATTACAGCAATTGTCTTCAATTAAACTTTTCTTAGGATAAACAGAAGTTTAAATAAAAAGGGAAGGTATGACAAAGCTAAAACATTCCCAGTGAGGACTGAAGTTCTCACACTGACTGCTTTGATTCCCCCATCGAGTGTGTGGATGGGGGAATCCCTCCTGCTGAGTCTTTTGTATTCTGACAGTGGGGAGATTTTTCCCGCTGTAAGAATACACTGATCAGTACCATCAGTATTATTATTGCTGGCGATGCTGATCAAGACAAAATTTTCCAACGGGCCAATTGTACACAACTCAATCAATTTGTGTACAACCAGCTTGCCCATACATGGGTTGAAATTTGTCCGGTCCCTCCTTAACCAGCTGAATTACAATTCATGTATGGTTGACCTTACCAACATAAAAATAATACTCTGGATTCTGGGTGCACTTAAGAATCCTGAATGAACAGTGGTAGTCTGCCAAGAGTTGAGCCTTCTGTTTATATGGACTGCCAGAAGAGACTGACTTACCAGGTTGTATGCCTCTGTGTGGAGGTGGCTATCTTGGTAGATATGGGCAGGGCTTTACGTCCTCATGTCAGAGCCTCCAACAAGGAGCAGCACAGTACTGGCATCACCAAATCTCACTCCAAATCTAGTAAGAATAGCCGTCAGGCACACGGTTACAGGCTGGGTACACAAAACCAGACAGATTAGCGCACCAACACAAGTGATGGTGATGTAGGGATCTCCCCCACAATATCCCCTCAACACCCCCACAATACACTGATCAGCATTCTCAGCCACTGGCTGTGAGTACTAATCGAATGCTGGTTTCCCAGCATACCAGTTTCGAGAGATAGCTGTGCACATGGCCTGAAATTCGGCCAGTTCCTGTTGAATGGTATGATTTTTTGCCCGTGTGTATTAGGATTCAGATGTCACACTGCAAGATTTACAGCACACGAGCATGTTAACTTACTAAATCTATGGATTTAGAGAAACTACTAAGGCTACTTTCACACTGGGGTGGACGCCGGCGGTAAAGCGCCGCTGTTTTTGGTGTCGTTTTACCGGTGCTATTCGGCCGATAGCGGGTCTTTTTAACCCCTGCTAGCGGACGAAAAAGAGTTAAAACCGCCCGCAAAGCGGCGCTGTGGTTTGGCGGCGCTGCCCCATTGATTTCAATGGGCAGGGGCATTTTGTTACTTGCAGGACTTTTTTTTTTTTTTTTTTAAAACGTCCTGTCAGCCCAGCGCCCCAGTGTGAAAGTACTCGGGCTTTCACACTGAGACTGCAGATGAGGCATTTTTCAGACGCCTCACAGGCCCTATTTTCAGCGTTAAAGTGCCTGAAAAAACGTTTCCAGTGTGAAAGGGGTCAAAAAGAAGTCCTGCAAGCAGCTCCTTTGAGGTGCTTTATAGGAGCGGTGTATACACCGCTCCTAAAGTGCCCCTGCCCATTGAAATCAACGGGCAGCACAGTCGAAGCACCTCGGCAGCGATGCTTTGCGGGCGCTTTTAAACCCTTTATTTGGCCACTAGCGGGGGTTAAAGCGCCCCGCTAGCGCCCAAAAAGCGCCGCAAAGACAACGGTAAAGCGCCGCTAAAACTAGTGGTGCTTTACCGCCGATGCCCCCACGATGGCAGTGTGAAAGGGCTCTAATGGAAAAAGGTTTTCATGAGCTTTTCAGACGCTTGGCACCTGAAAAGCGCCTCAGTGTGAAAGAGGTCTTAAACATGGGTAATGTAAGCCCACGTTTCATTCTTTATCCTAGAAGGTATACAAATGTCATTCTATTTCAATTAGGATTAGTAGAGCATGCCCAGATTGGTTTTCATATACCAGTGTTAAATGAACACAAACTCATACATATTCATTACACTCAAGGGGGGACATTAGCAGTGGGTAGCCTTCGAGGCAAGGCTCTGACATTTTCAATGATAAATGTACAGAACGCTAGAGGAACGTGAAATCTGCATGCAGGTCAGCTGTGTCCACAGTCGCTGTTATACTAGATTTATTTATCGAGTTTAAGCTGGAATATCCTCTTTTGTGACAACAAGTACTTTTGACTGCCAGAGGTGCTCATTATCATCCCTTTGCAGGTCACAAAATCATAAGAAATGCCCAAAACGCAGAGCACTGTTGTAGATATTGAGACATTTAAGCCACTGTAACATCTGCCTTGAAAATGAGAAGTCAAATGTATAAATTCATTCCAGCCAGATAAAGCCCAACTAGCCATAGCACTACCTGCCTGGAGTCTGCATGTTCTCCCTGCCTGGGTTTCCTCCGGATACTCCAAAGACATGCTGGTAGGTTAATTGGTTAGGTCTAAACTGGTCCTAGTATGTGTATGTATGAATGTGAGTTAGATTATAAGCTCCTTGAGAGCAGGGACTTATGTAAATGTACAATATAAATGTAAAGTGCTGCATAAATTGCCAGCGCTATACAAGTACCTGTAATAAACAGAGGCACAGGCAAAAACAATTAGTAAAGTGTACAACATTCTTTGTATGAGTATTAGAGATCAAAAAGTGAGGGAGAAACTCACAGATATATAAAGCGGATACAAAATATAACTACAGTAAATCCTTTGTTTGAGAGTAACTTGGTTTGAGAGCGTTTTGCAAGACAAGCAAAATTTTGTAATAAATTTTGACTTGATAATCAAGCGATGTCTTGATATACAAGTAGCGTCATGTCACAACTGAGTATAAAAGAGAAGAGAGACGCCTCTAAGTGTAGCAATATGGTTACATTTAATGAAGGTACAAAATTTAGAAACTCACATGGTTGATGATTAGAACAGACACATCTAAGTATTCAGGCATCTGGGGTAAAGATGTCCACATAGACCATCCTCCACACCGCCATTGACGTCGTCCCTTCCACGCTGCGCTCCACGAGCACCTCAAGCCTGGCTTTCATTTAGATGTGCCTCTTTTAATCATCAACCATGTGAGTTGCCAAATGTTGTGCCTTCATTAAACATAACCATATTGCTACACTTAGAGGTGCCTCTCTTCTCTTTTAGACCCTGTAGCTTCTGCTGGATTTTGCTTCTAATCCCCTTGTGGAGGCTTCCATTTGTGGATGGACATTTTATGGTTACATAACATTGCTATAATCTTTTTATATGGACTATAAACTGAAGGACTTATGAATAAATGGTTGTGGAATGAATCATATGTGTTTCCATTATTTCTTATGGGTAAATTCGCTTTGATATACAAGTGCTTTGGATTACAAGCATGCTTCCGAAACGAATTATGCTCACAATCCAAGGTTTTACTGTATTCCTCATTGGCCAAAATCTAAAAAAAATAAAATAAAAAAGTGAAGTTGCGTTTTCAAACTGTATACTGTATTGCCAAAAGTCTTTGGCCTTTTGATCACCACACCTATATGAGCTTGTTGGAAATCAATTTCCAAAGCCATGGAAACTAAGTTTTGTTGGACAACAGGACCTGGGCCACAACCAGTATTCCAATACATCCCAAACGTGTTCAATAGGTCAGAGATCCGAGCCAGCCTCAAGTACAACAATGGTAATGTCTTGTTCTATACTGTAGCATTAACAGGACCCTTCACTTGACAAATCTGAACTCAGTTACTTGGAGGGCGGTCAACAAACTTTTATTCAAATATTGTATATGATTGTGATCAATGTTAATAATTATAATAAAAGCTACAGTATCCTAAAGTATATGCAGTGTTAAAGTACACATAAAACCAATCTGTAAAATCTCAGTCTTTAACATGCTACTGTAATTTCAACAGTCATTTTCAGTATTTTTAAATCTGTGGTTTTATTAAAATAATACTTGGTGATTAAGGATGAGCTTGGGTCCAGTCCAAACCAATGTTCAGCCGACCCAAGAAGGAAACCAAGTGCTGGCTCAATCAAGAACTGCGGCATTGCCTGCCCTGCATGTACATGAAGGGTTGGGGATGCTTGTGACATCATTGACCTCATACATTCATTTTTTTTGTGTATTTCAGCTGTTTTTCTGTTTTTTTTTTTCTTCTCCTTGCAGGGTTGGCACTTTTTGTAGATTTTTTTGGACCTTATTGTTTTTGATAAATGATGAGGATTTGATGTTCACATCACATATGTGGACACAAATAAGGTCTGTGAGGACCTGAAGAATTGTGAGTTACCGCAAAACTCATTGAACCTACTACGCCGACCATATTGGCATTCCAACTGGGAGGTTTTAGAGATAGGTTGATGCTGTAATCTTTGACCTTGTGCATTATAAATTAATTGTTTTTATGCATTTGGATGTAACAATCGTGGTCTTAACTTTTGCATTCAATAAGGCACATTTCACATGGGGCGGAGCTGCTGGACGAACTCCGCTAGGTCAGCAGGGGATCGCTCCGTTGATCTCCGCTGAGCAGGCAGATGACAGGTTCTCCTCTGCGGACTGTGCAGGGATGGACCTGTCAGAGCCCTGCTGTGCTCTACAGGGAGATCAGATAAAAAAAAAACCTACAGCCTGTCCATTTTCATCCGATCGACGGATGGCGAACGTATCTCCATCTGTCTGTTTTGAGCGGATCTTGTCGGATCGGATGGCAGGTGGGTGTCAGTGGACACATCTCCACTGACATCCGCCTGCCCATAGAAGTCAATGGGTGGCCCGCTCGAATCCGCTTGAAAAACAGACAGGCAGATCCAAGCGAGCCAATTGTGTGAAAGGGGCCTAAAGATTGATGTTCTATTTTTAATTGAGGTTTATTTACTATTGGAGGCATACAAAGTCCTATTTTTCTGGTTTTTGGTGCTGGCTCATACAGCCAAGTCAAGTCAATGATATTACGAGCACCCATCCCTTTGTGTACAGGTAACTGCAGGGCAGGGAACGCCCTGGGCACTGCCCGCTTATTTCCGGGTTGTAACCATACCCAAGCTCATCCTTGCTGGTGATCAAGCTATGGAGGTCATTGTGCAGACATGTCCTGCTTTAGAATGACAACTCTTTCTTTCCATCTCCCAGTTGCGCTGCTGTCACATGTACCCCTGGAGGTGACTACAAACAGCTGTGCTGACACACTGCATAGGCATGTTTCATTGTTATCAATCACATCTAAAAAAACAATAGTAGTATTTACAATATCGATAAGACAACACACTTTCCTTTACAGTTTTCCACATGGGCTAAATGGGAACTAAGGTGGCCATAGATTGCGTGATTTTTTTTTTTCCTGCAACAACGGACTGCAGGAAAGAATATAGCTAGATTCCCCCATCAACACAGTCAGTGTTGATGGGGGAATACCTCCTGCAGAGCTATTGTGTTCTCCTGATGGGAAAAGGGGGAGGCATGGGGAGCCATCCCAGGTCGTGAGAACACAAAGTGATTATTGCAAATGGCTATAGGCGCTGCAATAATGAAAAATCTGACAGGCTGGATGTACCGAAGTTGATGGCTCGATCACCCTGCCCATACATGGTTCGAATAATCCCTGCTGAGCCGGTGTCTTGTCGATTAGTGCCTCCCGTCGAATAATGCATCCACTACGTCACACCAGCTGATTCCCCTATCAGCTGGCATGACGTAAGACTGCACATGCGCAGTTCGTCGGATGCATTTTCCGACGGGAGTCACAGAAAACAGTGGAGAGGCACAGTGTAGGAGAGGCTAGAGGGGATAATTTGAGCTCCGATTCCTGGGGACCCACTCAGTTAAAACCCACCAAACTTGGCACACTTTTAGGGAACACCCATGGCTGCATGTGGTAGAAATTTTGGGTCTAGGGAACCAAACGGCAGCCGGTACCGACTCCCGAAAGTGAGCCGCTTGGTTCATTTTTCCGCTGGCAGAAAGAGAAAAGTGTAGGAGAGGCTTGGGAGATATTTTGAGCTCCTGTATCCGGGGACCCACTCCATGAAAACCCACCAAACTTGGCACACTTATAGGGAAGAATGGCTGCAGGTGGAAGAAATTTCGGGTCCAGGGAACCAAAGGGCAGCCAGTACCGACTCCCCAAAGTGGGCCACTCGCTTCATTTTTCCACCTGGGGGAAAAAACGGGCGACTTTGAGCTCCGGTTTCTGGGGACCCACTGGGTCAAATCCCACCAAATTTGGCACACTTGTAGGGGAGAGCCATGACTATACGTACAATAAATTTCGGGTCCAGAAAACCGAAGGAAGGCCAGTACCGACTCCCCAAACTAGGCCCCTCACTTAACATGGGAGTCTATGGGGAAACCAGGCAAAATTGTGACGGATTTCACTTATCGCTCAACCATTCGACGACCGAATGGCCTAGCGACACCAAACTTGCACCCCTTTTTCCCAGATATCACAGCTACACCTAATAAAAATGTGGAGGTTCGGGGGACCTTTTACCGGGGATTTACCGGGGCCACAATGTTGACCGTCTTCACGGTACCGGTGCTCCCTGACCATGGTTTACAAAATTACAAAGCTTGGGGGTGATGTAGAGACACTCTATGGGTACCCCCACACCAAACCGGGGTCCGGTACCCCAACCGGAACCCTCCGGTTACCGGGAAATGGCACTTTGAAACGGTGTAGCTCGGACCCGGTTCACCGGGGAAGGCTCCGGTAGGTCTCATTTGAATATTTCAGGCCTTTTCTACAGAATGGCATCCACTTTTCAGGACCAGTGGACCCCTCACAAAACACCGGCAAAGACGTGCGTGGCGCTCTCCGGTTCTATGGGTCTTAAAAATACACAGACACTGGAAGGCTGTGGGGATGCTCTTCAGATACTCACTGGCCAAGTTTGGGGTCCAGGGAACGTTTGGCGGGCCGGTGGCACCCCAAAAGGTCAACCGGTAGAAACCGCATGTTTAACATTATAGTCTATGGGAAACTCAGTCAACTTGGGGGGCTGATATTTCCTCGGCTGTTGGGGTTAGGAACACCAAACTTGGCACACTTGTAGGGGAGACGATGCACTACATGTGGTCCACATTGGGGTTCCTAGACCCTACGGTTGGCCCGTAACCAACTCCCAAAGACGGCACCCCTAGGGCGGTAAAACCAGTTCTGCTACTCAGAAAATTCAGACTTTGGTTCTGGCGTCTACCGGTCGGATGACTTTGAGGGCTCATATCTCCGAAACCCCAAATTTGGTGTGCCAGCTCATGGGATCTAGATCTACAACATATCCAAAAATTGGACTCTTAGCTCAAACGGTTCAGAAGATGACATTCCTGGAGTCCAAAAAATGCTTGAGTTTGAAAGTTAGGTCGACACAAAGCATGCATGGTGGTTTTCAGAAAAGTAATTTCGGGCACCTTTCGTTCCAGAGACCTCAAATTTGGCCTGCAGCTAGGGGGCCTCTATGAACCCCCAACTACCAAGTTTGAAGTTCCTGTGACCTACGGTTCCGGAGATATGGACCGGTAAAGCGAAAAGTTCAGACCGGCCATGGGGCACCAAGGGACCGGTTCCGATCTTGCTGCCCCCTCGGCCTTGGTGGGCACCATGGGTCGGTCCACTTTGGAAGACCATATCTCCCCCATACTTTGAGCTAGAGACCCCAAATTTGGCAGGTCGGTACCGGTGGATTTTAGACACAAGATCCGGGTAGACCGACCCTCCTGCGAGCAACCGTGTGGAAGTTTCTCTCCGATTGAGCCCATCCCAGGAAAGAGGGGACTCGTAGTATGCATTTTGCAACGGGAGGCAATAATCAACACTACACCGGTGTAACGTCGATTATTGCCTCCTGTCAAAAAATGCCTCCTACGTACTGCGCATGCGCAGTATGTCACATCACTCCAGCTGATTTCCCGATCAGCTGGCGTGACGTATCGACTGCAAATGCACAGTTCGTCATATGCATTTTCCGATGGGAGGCAAGCCGCGGGGAGCGTGTGGAGGGAGAGAATCTTAAAGAGGGAGTCCCGCGAAAATTTTTTTTAAAAGTCAGCAGCTACAAATACTGCAGCTGCTGACTTTTAAAATAAGGACACTCACCTGTCCCAGGGTCCAGCGATGTCGGCACCCGAGACTGAATCGTCCCTCGGTCCTCGGGTGCTGCCACCGCCATTCTCTGTAAGGGAATCAGGAAGTGAAGCGTTGCGGCTTCACTTCCTGGTTCCCTACTGCGCATGCGCCAGTCGCGCTGCGCTTCCTTACTGGTCCCCGCTGTCTCTGGGACCTGTGTGTGTCCCAGCAGACAGCACGGGGGGTAGGGACGGGAGGGGGCGTAGACTCCCGTGGAGTCTACGCCGGAAGTAGGTGCAAATACCTGTCTTAGACCGGTATCTGCATCCCCCTCCTCCCTGAATGGTGCCAAATGTGTCACCGGAGGGGTCGGGTTACGAAAAGCGGAGGTTCAATTTTTGTGAACCTCCGCTTTAAATGTAAGATTCTGCCTCGCTCTCTGTGGCGTGACGTATCCACTGGGCATGCGCAGTTCGTCGTATGTATTTTTCGACGAGAGGCAAGCCACGGGAGCGCGCGGAAAGAGAACGCTGACGTATGAGAGAACTCCACAGGGAACACTGACGTAAGGAAGAACTCTGCAAGGAACACTGACGTAAGGAAGAACTCCGCTGGCTTAATAACGTCAGCGGCAACACCGCATCCAGCCCCGCCCCCAACACACCCCTAGGCTGCTCTAGAGAAAGGGGACAAGCGCCATGCATAAGCAGTGTATTTGTCAGGGAAGCTTGGATTGACACAGCGGTGCCAGCGGGAGGGCCAAGGTCTGTGCTTCCAGAGGGGGGCGGGGCCCTGAATAGCTATGTATGTGTAAGTGACCTACACTGCAATTTAAGAAAGCCCATCAGAGATCCCGTTCCCAAGAGCTTGCAATCTATTAAAATGACATACAGTTTATCTCTGTTTACTCTTTGTTCTTTTGACAAGTGTGCTTTAGATAGAGCATGTCAAGCCGTAGCTGTGCTCCCTGGGGATATGCTGATCGCCCATCCATGCTGCTGCTGGAGGGAGCCCAGGTGACCATAAATGAGAGCCCTACAGACTTGGTCATGGTGAGTGACCAAGTCACCAAGTGGTATATCCCCCACACCATCCCATGCCCCACTCCATCTCCCCTGAGGACTTAGGACCCTCTAGGCCACTCACCTGTGGACCCCCCCCTCCCACATCAGAGTTACCGGCATTTCCCTTTACATCAGAGTCTGCAGGATTCCCCCTTGCAGTGCAAAGGAACTCAGATGTAAAGAAAAATGATGCAGAGCATGATCTAAAGAGGAACTCTAATGTAAGGGGTTCCTAACTACATCAGAGTCTGCAGCATTGCCCTTTATATCAGTGTTCCCTTTTACATCAGGGTTCACAAAGTTCCCCCTTGCACTGTAAGATTAAAAGGGATGGAGGCCCAGAGACATGTCCAGGGTACACAGAGGAGGCCTCCGTCCCTTCTAATCTAACTCATGTGTCTTCTGTGTACCCTGGAAATGTCTCTGGTCATCCAACCCTTCTAATCTATCTCATGTATCCTCTGTGTACCCTGGACATGTCTCTGGGCCTCCATCCCTTCTAATCTATCTCATGTATCCTCTGTGTACCCTGGACATGTCTCTGGGCCTTCATCCCTTATATACAGTCGTGTAGTGAGAGCACATCCATGTAGGGGAGCATCAAGTGGGTTAAAGTCCTGATAACAGCTGTCACAGGAGGGCCCTCACACAGGACACATGTCAGGCAGGGCGGTGAGGTTGACACACACAGGGTGATCGGGCAGGGCGGTGAGGTTGACACACACAGGGTGATCGGGCAGGACGGTGAGGTTGGCACACACAGGGTGATCAGGTTCCTGTTCTTGGTGGAGGTGGGTTCCCTGTCCTCAGGGGAGAAGGGGTCCCAGTCCCCATGGGAGAAGGGGGTCCCAGTCCCCATGGGAGAAGGGGGTCCCAGTCCCCATGGGAGAAGGGGGTCCCAGTCCCCATGGGAGAAGGGGGTCCCAGTCCCCATGGGAGAAGGGGGTCCCAGTCCCCATGGGAGAAGGGGGTCTCAGTCCCCAGGGAAAATGGGTGTCCCTGTCCACAGGTGAGTGGCCTAGAGGGTCCCAGTCCCCAGGTGAGTGGCCTAGAGGGTCCTAAGTCCTCAGGGGAGATGGAGTGGGGTATGGGATGGTGTGGGGGATATGCCACTTGGTGACTTGGTCACTCACCATGACCAAGTCTGTAGGGCTCTCATTTATGGTCACCTGGGCTCCCTCCAGCAGCAGCACGGATGGGCGATCAGCATATCCCCAGGGAGCACAGCTACGGCTTGACATGCTCTATCTAAAGCACACTTGTCAAAAGAACAAAGAGTAAACAGAAATAAACTGTATGCCCTCCCGCTGGCACCGCTGTGTCAATCCAAGCTTCCCTGACAAATACACTGCTTATGCATGGCGCTTGCCCCCTTTCTCTAGAGCAGCTTAGGGGTGTGTTGGGGGCGGGGCTGGATACGGTGTTGCCGCTGACGTTATTAAGCCAACGGAGTCAGTGTTCCCTGCGGAGTTCTCCCTTACGTCAGTGTTATCTTTCCGCGTGCTCCCGTGGCTTGCCTTTCGTCGAAAAATGCATACGCAGTCGATGCGTCACGCCACAGAGAGCGAGGCAGAATCTTACATTTAAAGCGGAGGTTCACACAAAAATTGAACCTCCGCTTTTCGGAACCCGACCCCTCCGGTGACATTTGGCACCATTCAGGGGGGAGGGGGGTGCAGATACCTGTCTAAGACAGATATTTGCACCTACTTCCAGCGTAGACTCCCACGGGAGTCTAAGCCCCCTCCCGTCCCCTCCCCCCCGTGCTGTCTGCTGGGGGACACACAGGTCCCAGAGGCAGCGGGGACCAGTAAGGAAGCGCATTCGCAAGTAGGGAACCTGGAAGTGAAGCTGCAACGCTTCACTTCCTGATTCCCTTACAGAGAATGGCGGTGGCAGCACCCGAGGACCGAGGGATGATTCAGTCTCGGGTGCCGACATCGCTGGACCCTGGGACAGGTGAGTGTCCTTATTTTAAAAGTCAGCAGCTGCAGTATTTGTAGCTGCTGACTTTTAAAAAAAATTCGCGGGACTCCCTCTTTAAGATTCTCTCCCTCCACATGCTCCCCGTGGCTTGCCTCCCTTCGGAAAATGCATATGACGAACTGTGCATGTGCAGTCGATACGTCACGCCAGCTGATCGGGAAATCAGAGAGTGACGTCTACCCGGATCTTGTGTCTAAAATCCACCGGTACCGACCTGCCAAATTTGGGGTCTCTAGCTCAAAGTATAGGGGAGATATGGACTTCCAAAGGGGACCGACCCATGGTGCCCACCAAGGCTGAGGGGGCAGCGAGATCGGAACCGGTCCCTTGGTGCCCCATGGCCGGTCTGAACTTTTCGCTTTACCGGCCCATATCTCCGGAACCGTAGGTCACAGGAACTTCAAACTTGGTAGTTGGGGGTTCATAGAGGCCCCCTAGCTGCATACCAAATTTGAGGTCTCTGGAACGAAAGGTGCCCGAAATGACTTTTCTGAAAACAACCATGCATGCTTTGTGTCGACCTAACTTTCAAACTCAAGCATTTTTTGGGCTCCAGGAAAGTCATCTTCCGAACCGTTTGAGCTAGGAGTCCAATTTTTGGATATGTTGTAGATCTAGATCCTATGAGACGGCACACCAAATTTGGGGTTCCGGAGATAGGAGTCCTCAAAGTCATCAGACCGCTAGAGGCTAGAACCTAAGTCCGAATTTTCTGGGTAGCAGAACCGGTTTTACCGCCCTAGGAGTGCAGTATTTGGGAGACGGTTACGGGCCAACCGTAGGGTCTAGGAACCCCAAATGTAAATCACATGTAGTGCATCGTCTCCCCTAGAAGTGTGCCAAGATTGGAGTTCCTAACCCCAACATCCGAGGAAATATCAGCCCCCCAAGTTGACCGAGTTTCCCATAGACTCCAATGTTAAACGTGCGGTTTCTCCCGGTTGACCTTTTGGGGTGCCACCGGCCCGGCAAACGTTCCCTTGACCCCAAACTTGGCCAGTGAGTACCCGAAGAGCAGCCTCCCAGTGTCGGTGTATTTTTAAGACCCATAGAACCAGAGAGCGCCGCGCACGTCTTTGCCGGTGTTGTGTGAGGGGTCCACCGGTCCCCGAAAGTCGAGGAGGGTGCCATTCTGTATAAAAGGCCTGATATATTCAAATATGACCTACCGGAGCCTTCCCCGGTGAACCGGGTCCGAGCTACACCGTTTCAAAGTGCCATTTTCCAGTTACCGGAGGGTTCCGGTTGGGGTACCGGGCCCCGGTTCGGTGTGGGTGTACCCATAGAGTGCTTCTACATCACCCCCATGCTTTGTAATTTTGTGACCCATGGTCAGGGAGCACCAGTACCGTGAAGACGGTCAACATTTTGGCCCCGGTAAAAGGTCCCCGAACCTCCAAATTTTTATGAGGCGTAGCTGGGATATCTGGGAATACAGGGGTGCAAGTTTGGTTTCGCTAGCTCATTCGGTCATCGAATGGTTGAGCGATAAGTGAAATCCGCCACAATTTAGCCTGGTTCCCCTATAGTCTCCCATGTTAGGTGAGGGGCCTACTTTGGGGAGTCGGTACCAGCCTTCCTTCGGTTACCTGGACCCGAAATTTTCCCCTAGGCGGCAAAGTGAAGCGAGGGGTGCTGTCTTTGGGAGATGGTTACGGGCCAAACCGTAGGGTCTCCCCTACAAGTGTGCCAAGTTTGGTGTTCCTAACCCCAATAGCCGAGGAAATATCATCCCCCCAAGTTAACCAAGTTTACCATAGACTCCAATGTTAAACGTGCGGTTTCTACCAGTTGACCTTTTGGGGTGCCACCGGCCCGTCATAGGTTCCCTGAACCCCAAACTTGGCCAATGCGTACCCGAAGAGCATCCCCACAGCCTCCCAGTGTCGGTGTATTTTTAAGACCCATACAGAATGGCACCCCCCTCGACTTTCGGGGACCGGTGGCCCCCTCACACAACACCGGCAAAGACATGCGTGGGACATGCATGGTGCTCTCCGGTTCCATGGGTCTTAAAAATACACTGACATGGGGAGGCTGTGGGGATGCACTTCGGGTTCTCAATGGCCAAGGGCCGGTGGCACCCCAAAAGGTCAACCGGTAGAAACCGCACATTTAACATTGGAGTCTATGGGAAACTCAGTCAAATTGGGGGGCTGATATTTCCTTGGCTGTTAGGGGTTGGCCCGTAACCGTCTCCCAAAGATGGCACCCTTGCTTCACTTTGCCGCCTAGGGGAAAAACTGCCGATATTGGGGCGACTTTGAGCTCCGGTTTCTGGGGACCCACTAAGTCAAATCACACTAAACTTGGCACACTTGTAGGGGGTGGGCCATGGCTACACGTGGAAGAAATTTCGGGTCCAGGGAACCAAAGGAAGGCTGGTACTGACTCCCCAAATTAGGCCCCTCACTTAACATGGCAATCTATGGGAAAATCAGGCCAAATTGTGGTGAATGTCACTTATCGCTCAACCATTCGAGGACCGAATGGGCTATTGACACTAAACTTGCACCCCTTCTTCCCAGATAGCACAGCTGCACCTCATAAAAATTTTGAGGTTTGGGGACCTTTTACCGGGGATTTACCGGGGCCACAATGTTGACCATATTCACGGTACCGGTGCTCCCTGACCATGGGTCACAAAATTACAAAACTTGGGGGTGATGTAGAAGCTTTCTATGGGTACCACCACACCAAACCGGGGCCCGGTACCCCAACCGGAACCTTCCGGTAACTGGAAAATGGTACTTTGAAACTGTTTAGCTCGGATCCGGTTAACCCTAGAAAGCTCAGGGGGGTCTCATTATAATATTTCAAGCCTTTTCCACGGTATGGCACCCCCCTCGACTTTCGGGGACTGGTGGCCCCCTCACACAACACCGGCAAAGACGTGCGCGGCGCTCTCTGGTTCTATGGGTCTTAAAAATACACCGACACTGGGAGGCTGCTCTTCGGGTACTCACTGGCCAAGTTTGGGGTCCAGGGAACGTTTGGCGGGCCGGTGGCACCCCAAAGGGTCAACCGGTAGAAACCGCACGTTTAACATTGGAGTCTATGGGAAACTCAGTCAACTTGGGGGGCTGATATTTCCTTAGATGTTGGGGTTAGGAACACCAATCTTGGCACACTTCTAGGGGAGACGATGCACTACATGTGATCCAAATTTGGGGTTCCTAGACCCTACAGTTGGCCCATAACCGTCTCCCAAAGATGGCACCCCTAGGGCGGTAAAACCGGTTCTGCTACCCAGAAAATTCGGACTTAGGTTCTGGCCTCTAGCGGTCTGATGACTTTGAAGACTCCTATCTCCGGAATCCCAAATTTGGTGTGCCGACTCATGGGATCTAGATCTACAACATATCCAAAAATTGGACTCCTAGCTCAAACGGTTCGGAAGATGACTTTCCTGGAGCCCAAAAAATGCTTGAGTTTGAAAGTTAGGTCGACACAAAGCATGCATGGTCGTTTTCAGAAAAGTCATTTCGGGCACCTTTCGTTCCAGAGACCTCAAATTTGGTATGCAGCTAGGGGGCCTCTATGAACCCCCAACTACCAAGTTTGAAGTTCCTGTGACCTATGGTTCCAGAGATATGGGCCGGTAAAGCGAAAAGTTCAGACCGGCCATGGGGCACCAAGGGACCGGTTCCGATCTCGCTGCCCCCTCAGCCTTGGTGGGCACCATGGGTCGGTCCCCTTTGGAAGTCCATATCTCCCCCATACTTTGAGCTAGAGACCCCAAATTTGGCAGGTCGGTATCGGTGGATTTTAGACACAAGATCCGGGTAGACCGACCCTCATGCGCAGTACGTCACATCACTCCAGCTGATTTCCCGATCAGCTGGCGTGACGTATCGACTGCACATACACAGTTCGTCATATGCATTTTCCGACGGGAGGCAAGCCACGGGGAGCGTGTGGAGGGAGAGAATCTTAAAGAGGGAGTCCCGCGAAAATTTTTAAAAAAGTCAGCAGCTACAAATACTGCAGCTGCTGACTTTTAAAATAAGGACACTCACCTGTCCCAGGGTCCAGCGATGTCGGCACCCGAGACTGAATCATCCCTCGGTCCTCGGGTGCTGCCACCCCAATTCTCTGTAAGGGAATCAGGAAGTGAAGCGTTGCGGCTTAGACTCCCGGGGGAGTCTACGCCGGAAGTAGGTGCAAATACCTGTCTTAGACAGGTATCTGCACCCCCCTCCCCCCTGAATGGTGCCAAATGTGTCACCGGAGGGGTCGGGTTCCGAAAAGCGGAGGTTCAATTTTTGTGTGAACCTCCGCTTTAAATGTAAGATTCTGCCTCGCTCTCTGTGGCGTGACGTATCGACTGGGCATGCGCAGTTCGTCGTATGCATTTTTCGACGAAAGGCAAGCCACGGGAGCGCGCGGAAAGAGAACACTGACGTAAGAGAGAACTCCACAGGGAACACTGACGTAAGGGAGAACTCCGCAGGGAACACTGACGTAAGGAAGAACTCCGTTGGCTTAATAACGTCAGCGGCAACACCGCATCCAGCCCTGCCCCCAACACACCCCTAGGCTGCTCTAGAGAAAGGGGGCAAGCGCCATGCATAAGCAGTGTATTTGTCAGGGAAGCTTGGATTGACACAGCGGTGCCAGCGGGAGGGCATACAGTTTATCTCTGTTTACTCTTTGTTCTTTTGACAAGTGTGCTTTAGATAGAGCATATCAAGCCGTAGCTGTGCTCCCTGGGGATATGCTGATCGCCCATCCGTGCTGCTGCTGGAGGGAGCCCAGGTGACCATAAATGAGAGCCCTACAGACTTGGTCATGGTGAGTGACCAAGTCACCAAGTGGTATATCCCTCACACCATCCCATACCCCGCTCCATCTCCCCTGAGGACTTAGGACCCTCTAGGCCACTCACCTGGGGACTGGGACACCCATTTTCCCTGGGGACTGAGACCCCCTTCTCCCATGGGGACTGGGACACCTTCTCACCCGGGGACTGGGACCCCTTCTTACCCGGGGACTGGGACCCCTTCTTACCCGGGGACTGGGATCCTATCTCACCTGGGGACAGGAACTCCAACTCCCCTGAGGACAGGGAACCCACCTCCACCAAGAACAGGAACCTGATCACCCTGTGTGTGCCAAACTCACCTCCCTGCCCCTGTGTGTGCCAATCTCACCGTCCTGCCCGATCACCCTGTGTGTGTCAACCTCACCGCCCTGCCTGACATGTGTCCTGTGTGAGGGCCCTTCTGTGACAGCTGTTATCAGGACTTTAACCCACTTGATGCTCCCCTACATGGATGTGCTCTCACTACACGACTGTATATAAGGGATGAAGGCCCAGAGACAGGTCCAGGATACATGAGATAGATTAGAAGGGATGGAGGCCCAGAGACATGTCCAGGGTACACGGAGGATACATGAGATAGATTAGAAGGGATGCAGGCCCAGAGACATGTCCAGGGTACACAGAGAATACATGAGATAGATTAGAAGGGATGGATGACCAGAGACATTTCCAGGGTACACAGAAGACACATGAGTTGGATTAGAAGGGACGGAGGCCTCCTCTGTGTACCCTGGACATGTCTCTGGGCCTCCATCCCTTTTAATCTTACAGTGCAAGGGGGAACTTTGTGAACCCTGATGTAAAAGGGAACACTGATGTAAAGGGCAATGCTGCAGACTCTGATGTAGTTAGGAACCCCTTACATCAGAGTTCCTCTTTAGATCATGCTCTGCATCATTTTTCTTTACATCTGAGTTACTTTGCACTGCAAGGGGGAATCCTGCAGACTCTGATGTAAAGGGAAATGCCGGTAACTCTGATGTGGGGGGGGGGGGCTCTGCTGACCGGAGACTACCTTCCACAGAGTGATCGAGCAGGACGGTGAGGTTGGCACACACAGGGGCAGGGAGGTGAGTTTGGCACACACAGGGTGATCAGGTTCCTGTTCTTAGTGGAGGTGGGTTCCCTGTCCCCAGGTGAGATAGGATCCCAGTCCCCGGGTGAGAAGGGGTCCCAGTCCCCAGGGAAAATGGGTGTCCCTGTCCACAGGTAAGTGGCCTAGAGGGTCCTAAGTCCTCAGGGGAGATGGAGTGGGGTATGGGATGGTGTGGGGGATATACCACTTGGTGACTTGGTCACTCACCATGACCAAGTATGTAGGGCTCTCATTTATGGTCACCTGGGCTCCCTCCAGCAGCAGCATGGATGGGTGATCAGCATATTCCCAGGGAGCACAGCTACGGCTTGACATGCTCTATCTAAAGCACACTTGTCAAAAGAACAAAGAGTAAACAGAGATAAACTGTATGTCATTTTAATAGATTGCAAGCTCTTGGGAACGGGATCTCTGATGGGCTTTCTTAAACTGCAGTGTAGGTCACTTACACATACATAGCTATTCAGGGCCCCGCCCCCCTCTGGAAGCACAGACCTTGGCCCTCCCGCTGGCACCGCTGTGTCAATCCAAGCTTCCCTGACAAATACACTGCTTATGCATGGCGCTTGCCCCCTTTCTCTAGAGCAGCCTAGGGGTGTGTTGGGGGCAGGGCTGGATGCGGTGTTGCCGCTGACGTTATTAAGCCAGCGGAGTTCTTCCTTACGTCAGTGTTCCCTGTGGAGTTCTCTCTTACGTCAGCGTTCTCTTTCCGCGCACTCCCGTGGCTTGCCTCTCGTCGAAAAATGCATACGACGAACTGCGCATGCCCAGTGGATACGTCACGCCACAGAGAGCGAGGCAGAATCTCACATTTAAAGCGGAGGTTCACACAAAAATTGAACCTCCGCTTTTCGTAACCGACCCCTCCTGTGACACATTTGGCACCATTCAGGGAGGAGGGGGGTGCAGATACCTGTCTAAGACAGGTATTTGCACCTACTTCCGGCGTAGACTCCACGGGAGTCTACGCCCCCTCCCGTCCCTACCCCCCGTGCTGTCTGCTGGGACACACACAGGTCCCAAAGACAGCGGGGACCAGTAAGGAAGCGCAGCGCAACTGGTGCATGTGCAGTAGGGAACCAGGAAGTGAAGCCGCAACGCTTCACTTCCTGATTCCCTTACAGAGAATGGCAGTGGCAGCACCCGAGGACCGAGGGACGATTCAGTCTCGGGTGCCGACATCGCTGGACCCTGGGACAGGAGATATGTGTATATATATATATATATATATATATCTCCGGAGATATGAGCCCTCAAAGTCATCCGACCGGTAGACGCCAGAACCTAAGTCTGAATTTTCTGAGTAGCAGAACCGGTTTTACCGCCCTAGGGTTGCCGTCTTTGGGAGATGGTTACGGGCCAACCGTAGGGTTTAGGAACCCCAATGTGGACCACATGTAGTGCATCGTCTCCCCTACAAGTGTGCCAAGTTTGGTGTTCCTAACCCCAACAGCCGAGGAAATATCAGCCCCCCAAGTTGACTGAGTTTCCCATAGACTATAATGTTAAACGTGCGGTTTCTACCGGTTGACCTTTTGGGGTGCCACCGGCCCGCCAAACGTTCCCTGGACCCCAAACTTGGCCAGTGAGTACCTGAAGAGCATCCCCACAGCCTTCCGGTGTCTGTGTATTTTTAAGACCCATAGAACCGGAGAGCGCCACGCACGTCTTTGCCGGTGTTTTGTGAGGGGACCACTGGTCCTCAAAAGTGGATGCCATTCTGTAGAAAAGGCCTGAAATATTCAAATGAGACCTATCGGAGCCTTCCCCGGTGAACCGGGTCCGAGCTACACTGTTTCAAAGTGCCATTTTCCGGTAACCGGAGGGTTCCGGTTGGGGTACCGGACCCTGGTTTGGTGTGGGGGTACCCATAGAGTGTCTCTACATCACCCCCAAGCTTTGTAATTTTGTAACCCATGGTCAGGGAGCACCGGTACCATGAAGACGGTCAACATTGTGGCCCCGGTAAATCCCCGGTAAAAGGTCCCCCGAACCTCCACATTTTTATGAGGTGTAGCTGTGATATCTGGGAAAAAGGGGTGCAAGTTTGGTGTCGCTAGGCCATTCGGTCGTCGAATGGTTGAGCGATAAGTGAAATCCGTCACAATTTTGCCTGGTTTCCCCATAGACTCCCATGTTAAGTGAGGGGCCTAGTTTGGGGAGTCGGTACTGGCCTTCCTTCGGTTCTCTGGACCCGAAATTTCTTGCACGTATAGTCATGGCTCTCCCCTACAAGTGTGCCATATTTGGTGGGATTTGACCCAGTGGGTCCCCAGAAACCGGAGCTCAAATTCGCCCATTTTTTCCCCCAGGCGGAAAAATGAAGCGAGTGGCCCACTTTGGGGAGTCGGTACCGGCTGCCCTTTGGTTCCCTGGACCCAAAATTTCTTCCACCTGCAGCCATGGGTCTTCCCTATAAGTGTGCCAAGTTTGGTGGGTTTTCATGGAGTGGGTCCCCAGATACAGGAGCTCAAAATATCTCCTGAGCCTCTCCTACACTTTTCTTTCTGCCAGCGGAAAAATGAAGCAAGCGGCTCATTTTCGGGAGTCGTACCGGCTGCCGTTCGGTTCCCTGGACCCAAACTTTCTACCACATACAGCCATGGGTGTTCCCTAAAAGTGTGCCAAGTTTGGTGGGTTTTCACTGAGTGGGTCCCCGGGAATCGGAGCTCAAAGTATCTCCTCTAGCCTCTCCTACACTGTGCCTCTCCACTGTTTTCTGTGACTCTCGTCGGAAAATGCATCCGACGAACTGCGCATGTGCAGTCTTACGTCATGCCAGCTGATAGGGGAATCAGCTGGTATGACGTAGTGGATGCATTATTCGACGGGAGGCACTAATCGACAAGACACCGGCTGAGATTCAAACCCGTCTATACGCACAGTGGGCATTTGCCCAGCTCTTCTGAGTGTCTTTCTCATGGCAGGAGAAAAGCAGCATTAAAAAGCCCTCCTAAAGCTGTGTTTTAAATACATTTAGACACGTCAAGAGTTTCTTGTTTAGAAAAACAAGATGTCAGGTTAGTAAAACAGCAAAATCAGAACCGATGCAATCATACAGTTTGCAATGTACATAGATTTGCAAAAAAAAAAAAAAAAAAAAAAAAAAAAAAAAAAAAAAAAAAGGGGATAAAAGGAGTATTCCTAAACTTTGGTTTCATTTTTACTGTGAAATTGTGTGAATGCATCATTGCAGTGCGTGTTATCTCATTTAATGAGTTTACCAAAAATGTAAACATAGCAGAATATACAGCCTCTTGCTACATATCTATGCTCCATGTCATGCTGAATAAACTAAAAAATGAATGTATCTTAAATAAAAAAAAAAAACACTATCTTTAGATAGATTTTTACTCCAAAAGCATTTAATTAAAATGAATTTGGTAAAAAATAATAAATAAATAAAAAAAATCTGATTTAAATTGAAAGAAAAAAAAAAAAAAAAAAAAAAAATAAGATTTTATTGATTTTTTTTTTTTTAAATATTGATTTTTATCCACCCTGCTCTAAATGCCTGTGTGCATGGACACATTTAATGACAGAAAACAAAAGTCAAAACATCTGTAAAATGGGTGTTTTTTAGCTGCAGTGTGCATGAGGCCTTATGAGGTCATCTTTTCAGAAAAATATAAGCGTTACATTTATAGTAGAATAAAGGTAAAAGCATACACTATATATAAATAGGTGGGACATACTGCTTTTAGTCAGAATTTTGTCTCAAGTCATTTCCACAAGAAATAAAGTATCCCGCAGCATTACATGCAGATATGCACATCGTGCAGAAAGTCTACCAACAGACGTCTTGAAGCTAGAACTGGATGTACTTCTACTGCTCCGCATGCATAAAGCACAATAATGACACTCATTAATACCAGAGGGAAATCAGCAGAAAAACTAATTTGTTCAACAAGAGAGTTTTAATTTAATTAAGACAAAGCTGAACTTTATGCAAACAGCTGAATACACAGATGCAGTACATACTGTATATTTGAGTGCTTTTACCTGCCAAAGGATTTGTACTCCTTTGCAGCAATCCCAAGATTAACACAGCTCTGCCACACGGAACAATCCTGTCCAGCAGGGGAAGGGACTTGATCTGAAATACTTACCTGCTCTGTGCAGTGGTTTTGCACAGAACGGCCCTGAACCTCCTCTTCTCGGGTCCCCCGCCAGCGCTCCTGGCTCCTCCTCCAGTGACCCGACGAGAAGCCGCTTCCCATAGGGGCACTCGTGCATGCTCGCTCCCAAGCCCGTTGCTGCATCCATTGACACAAAAAGTGGGACTTGGCTCTGCACTCCCCGCTTCCTCGTCACTGGCACTGATTGACAGCAGCGGGAGACAATGGCTCCCGATGCCCCAGCAAAGCCAGCAAGACCCAAAAGTGAGAGAAGAGCTGCAGACATGCACAGTGCTGGATCGAATATGGGCTAAGGTAAGTAAAAGGGGGGGATACTGATGCTTAAAACATTTTTTAATGGAAGGAATGCATTAAGGTAAAAAATGTTTAGGCTTTAGAAATGCTTTAATAGAACAGGCTGAAATGAAAAGCTGATTGACCACAATACACAGCTACACCAGATTTTGACGGGATGACGCGGTGCCTGGACTGTGTGACGTCAGCAGAGCGCGAATTTCAGACCGCTCTCTGCTGAAAACGGGTCACAGGAGTTCAAAACGGGTTGCACTCCTGTGACCCATCGGAGAAGTCCAACCAAACGAGCTCAGGCTGGACTTCTCCTTTAAAGTGATTGTAAAGCTTGGGTTGTGCTGCAGCACAAAATGTTTTTCACCTTAATGCATAGAATGTATGTGAGGGTTTACAACCCCTTTAAATGAATGCATCATTCACTCATTAGTTCCAGATCAGCGGATGTCAAGGTTGTTAGATCATTTCATATAATTTTTATTTCATTGAAATACCTCCAAAACAATGCTCTGTTTCAAAAAAAAAAAATTCAAGTACAATGTTGCATGAATAATTGTCAAAGTATCATAGAACTGTAAACTATGTAGCAAGTACATATTAGACATCTTGGGGTTAGGGGCTCCAGTGGGGCTCTGTGACAGAGATGTGTAGATACATCTGGGCATAAAGAGCAGAGTAGGTTTCTGCATAGCTGTGTAAAATACCATGACTTTAGGAGCCTACTTCTGCACCAACACTACATGGCAGGTATCACTAAATGGTGGACCGCGGGCCAGATGTGGACAGAGTCACTGACCCATCCGCACCACAGCGGTTCTGCCATTTAGGGACCGGTTCTACGTCACTGCTGCTCTCATCACAGCACGTCAGTCACAGGACAATGCTAGACAGAGATTGGAGACAAAGCAGCTTTAGATGGTGGGGACTGCTGGAGTTTCCAAGTGTCTCAGCAGGTGATTGGTTGTTAGGATGAAGGGCAGTCCAGCAACCAGTCACCTGCTGGGCCACTTGAAAAGTTAACTCTGGGAGCGCCTGCTCCTGCCCTCCATCCAAAGCTTCTTCGTCTCCCGCTGTCTAGAGCTGCCGTGCCTCCTGGGTTTCACTCTGTGTACCTGAGAAAGGTAGGAGAGTGAAGGGGCAGAGCTGAGGGGGTTACAATGTGAATGGAGGGGAGAGCTATAGGGGCTGAGTGGAGCTGCACTGGTAATGGGGGAACAGAGTTGTAGGGGTCTGTAATGTGAATGGGGGTGAAGAGCTGAGGGGGGCTGAAATGTGAATGGGGTATATAGAGCTGAGGGGGGCTGCAATATGAATGGGGTATATAGAGCTGAGGGGGGGCTGCAATATGAATGGGGTATATAGAGCTGAGGGGGGGGCTGCAATGTGAATGGGGTATATAGAGCTGAGGGGGGGCTGCAATGTGAATGGGGTATATAGAGCTGAGGGGGGGCTGCAATATGAATGGGGTATATAGAGCTGAGGGGGGGCTGCAATATGAATGGGGTATATAGAGCTGAGGGGGGGCTGCAATATGAATGGGGTATATAGAGCTGAGGGGGGCTGCAATATGAATGGGGTATATAGAGCTGAGGGGGGCTGCAATATGAATGGGGTATATAGAGCTGAGGGGGGGGGCTGCAATATGAATGGGGTATATAGAGCTGAGGGGGGGGGGGCTGCAATATGAATGGGGTATATAGAGCTGAGGGGGGGGGCTGCAATATGAATGGGGTATATAGAGCTGAGGGGGGGGCTGCAATATGAATGGGGTATATAGAGCTGAGGGGGGCTGCAATGTGAATGGGGGGGGTGTGGCATGTGAGGGGGGGGGGCAGAGGACACCACTGTCAAGGGAAAACTGATGTAAAGGGGGACTGAGGAAACTGATGTAAAAACAAGATTGTGATTTCAGAGGAGGGGGCTGTGATGTGAATAATCGGAGTCATCACACAAAAAGGCGATTCATTCGGACCTCGGCTGGAAGAAAATTTTACGGATCGTACCTCCAGGAATTTTAATTCAATCCCCCTGCTATATGGAATACAATACATCCCCCCTTCCCCGAAACACCAATATTGCTATTGCATCAAACTCATTGTCATGCATTTTGCTAAACACGTGGACAAAATCTATTGCTTGCAGTAGTAATTGCTCCTACCAATGCAATATACAGCTCAATGATTTTTATGTTGATTTTTGTCAACTGAAAAGGGCCCTTAAAAGGGGTTGTAAAGTCAGAAGGTTTTTCCTCTTATTGCATTTGATGCAGTAAGAGAAAAAGACTTCTGTGCAGCCCCCCTAACACTTACCTGAGGTCCCTCTCTGTCCAGTGATGTCCACGGGTGTTTCAGCTTTCCTAGATACTCCCTAATTGGCTGAGGCGCCATTGGCTCCCACTGCTGTCAAAGTCAGCTAGCCAATCAGGAGAGAGAGGAGGCGGGACCGTGTCACCCCCATAGCAAACTGCTTGCTGTGGGCACACTCAACAGGAAGGCGGGTCCAGGAACAACGAAGAGGGACCTGAGGCTAGGAGGATCTGGGCTGCTCTGTGCAAATCCACTGCAAAAGAGCAGTTCATATTGCACTCCTGTGACCAGTTTTCAGGAGAGAGCGGACTGAAGTCCACTCTCTGCTAATGTCACCGGAATCAGTCAAGGCAACGCGTCATCCCGACTTCAGAAGTCTGGATCCACCAGGTGCCTGGACTGATGGCAGTCTGAGCCTCTCAGCGAACCACTGAGACAGCTGCTCCCCGCACCGCCACAGCTCAGCACTCCAGTGAGAGTGTGGAGGAGCAGAGAAGGAGAACTGTTGATTGACAGGCAGCAGCTCTCCTCTTGGGGATCTGTGAGAACCGAGTCATCAGTGGTGTTTGATGGCTCGGTTCTCAGTGAAGAGGCGGTGGGGGACAGATGCAGCATCCACCTAGGTAAGTATGATTAGGGAAAAAAGCGCAAACCCATACTTCTCTTTTAATGCATGTGTCCTGGTGTGAACGGATCCTTTTAGTTTAAAGATTTGGGCAATTTTTCTTATTTATAATATCTCAGTCCCACATGGTATCTACCTTTTTAGTAATAATGAATTTGGCACTGGGTTGAAGAATTGCTACACGATGGGCCATTACGCTTCATGTTTCATAAGCTGTCAGATTGTGCACACTCAGTCATAGTTGAAAAACTCATTACGGTTTGTAATAGCAGAGCAGTCTGAATTTCTAAATATAACCTATTAACAATTATGTCTCCGTTACTGAAGCTAAGAAATTGAAATTAGCTGATCTTCTGAACCAGCCAGCCAGAATAATTTGTCAACTGTCCCTGGCCTGCTTTAAGATCACTGGGAGTCCAAGGAAGTCATGTTGTGCCTAGATCCACTATTACATCACTATAATGAACCTAAAAAGTGCAGAATAGATAGTTGCTTCTGCTGTATGGGAACAGGTTTTTTGCCCCCAAGTACATGTAAACCCCCACCTTGTAAAACAACCTGTTCAGTTAAAATAGAAATAAAAAAGGCAAAACATTTGTATAGAGATAATTGCAAAGCAGAGGGACTGGCAGAAACACCAGGGACTTTACACAAAGGAAGTAATACAAAGAAAACAGGATAGGTTTTCATCAAAGTATATGGTACAGCAGGAAAATATCAGGAATATGAAATGATGGGTTTACTTCTTCTTTAAGACCTCCTCAGCTATGACATGCTAAGGAAAAGCATTGGACAAAGGGGACCTAGCATTTCTAAAACGTCCACCCCTCAAGCTTTGAGGTCCCATTGAAGGGAAGTGTTATTCCACTCGCAAAGGTTTTTTTTTTAGGCTGCACTGGAATTTTTTTTTAATGCACTGGTGCCCAACACATGGACAAAAGTGCTCCAGTCCTTGATCCAGGTCTACACCAATACACAAGCATGTAGGGCCAGGTGGACACTTTTACCACTGCACTATGATTTGGGGGCAGAGCAGTAGCAAGAACCTTTCATACTGTCTGTACTGAGCTCCCGAGGACCTGGTTGTCACACTTGATGGCCAGTCCCACTCTGTGCAAAAGAAGCCCCTGCCTGGTTTGGCCACTGTACATGTACAAGCACAATTGGTCTCAGCTTGGGGGAGGGAGACACCTATCTTCATTTTATCTGCTAGAGCAAGGGTCTCCAAACTTTCTAAACAAAAAGGCCATTTTACTGTCCTTCAAACTTTAGGGGGGCTGGACTGTGGCCAGTGGGAGGAACGGTGCCCCATCGCTGGTGCCAGTGGGAGGAACGGTGCCCCATCGCTGGTGCCAGTGGGCAAGGGTCCTGTGCGAGTTTGATGTGAATTCAGCCTTACGATCTTTATGGCTGAAATCGCATCGCACAGAGTTTGCATGTTTTTTCACTGCAGTGCGGGGTGAACCACATCCGATCTCCGACATCGCACCAGTGTGAACCAGCCTTAAAGCCATACAAAATTTGCTACTAAAGCATTAACCTGCTCCTGTTGCTTCTTTGCTTGGCCAGCAACAGAGTGAAAGGTAATAAAAAGAGAGAGGGGCGCACCGGCCATGTGCATTATCTTTTGTAAAATTTATTGAATAAAAATGATAAAAGAAATAACTCACAAGCAGTTGTAAAACCAAGTGCCGTAAACCTCGAGCAGCAACTAGCAGCACACGGTTGTAGTGATGAGCGAAGCCTTCCAAAGGTCTAAGATGAACATACAGGCCTCACTACCGGCTAGTGAGGCATGTATGTTCATCTTAGACCTTTGGAAGGCTTCGCTCATCACTACAACCGCGTGCTGCTAGTTGCTGCTCGAGGTTTACGGCACTTGGTTTTACAACTGCTTGTGAATTATTTCTTTTATCATTTTTATTCAATAAATTTTACAAAAGATAATGCACATGGCCGCTGCGCCCCTCTCTCTTTTTATTTCTTTGTCTGCTAGGATTCCCCATCCTTGAAGGCAGCAAGGCCTGTGTCGTTTTACCATCCGTCTGGTTGACCACTTGTGCGCAGGAGTCATTTTCTGTTTTTGTACAGAGTGAAAAGTATTGGATATAGGGCTGAAACAACTAATCGATTAATCGACAACTAATCGATTATGAAAATAGTTCTCAACAATTTTCATAATCGATTAATCGGCCAGCCGATTAGTTGGCCTGCATACAGAATGCAATATTTGTTTACACATCAGGAAATACAGTGCAGCACACCATCCGTACATGTCAGTAAGTGCCTGAGAACTTGTGAATGTGTGAGGAGCAATGCCTCATGGAACATGTAGTCCTGATCAGGAAGTGAGTGGGTGTAAAGGCAGAAGTTTTTTACCTTGTTATAGGGGCACACTATACTATAATTTGTAGCTTGCTATTGGGGCACTCTGAAGGCAGGGAGGAGCCAGAAGCATCGGTGAGGAACCCCAGAAGAGAAGAATCTGGGACGCTCTGTGCAAAACCATTACACAGAGCAGGTAAGCATAACATGTTTGTTGTTTTAAAAAAAAATACTTTAAAAAGACTGTACAGGGAAGATCAGAATCTGAACCCAGAGAAGGTGAAGGCTGATAGACTGGAGGTAATAGAAGGCATTACAATTACATTTAAAGTAAGCTTTTACATGGAGGCAAGCCACATTACGTGGGAGCAGGGCATATTACATGCAGGCAGGGCACATTACAAGGAGGCAGGGAACATTACATGCGCCCCGGTGTGAAAGGGGTCCAAATAAAAAATGTTATCTCCTAGTCTGATATTTACCAGATTCAGCCTCCAATAGTATATACAGTATATCTCTTCTGTCTGTTATTCTCAGAGTAGATTCGAGAATTTTCTCCCTAAACATCTAGTTGGTTATTTATATTTACCACTGCACAGAGATTTTTAAGAATACATTTTTTTTAAACTTTACATATTAAAATTATACACGACACTTTTTTTTAAGGTTATTATCCGATTAATCGAAACAATAAATCGGCCAACTAATCGATTATGAAAATAATTGTTAGTTGCAGCCCTAATTGGATGGGGATCACTGAAGGTAAAAATAGTTAAAGGATATCTAAGCCCAAGAACAAAAATGTAATATTGAAGCTCACCACTCCTTAGGCCTCATGCACACTGGACGTTAAAATAACGTTATAAAAACGCCAGTAGCTTTGCAGTGTTTTTCAAGTTTTTTCAACGTTTTTGCAATAGCGTTTTTTAGAGGTTTTTTTTTTCTTCTTTTTTTCAATGGATCAAAAAAATGCTGGTGAGCAACGTTTTCGAGCGTTTAACAGTGTTAGAGCATTTTCACAGCTGAAAAACGTCTCTCAGAAACCACTAGTTTTGGGTTTTTTTTTACTGCTCAAAAACACCACTGCCCAAAACTGCTGATAACAGCCTATGTGTGCATAGACACATAGGATAACATGATGGAGAGTTTAATGACTGTAGAAAAAAAACGTCTACAGCCGAAAACAGCTGCTGTAAAAACGTCCAGTGTGCATGAGGCCTTAGATGTGGTGCTTGCAGAACATTTATTTTTCAGGCTACGAACCTGCATTGATTAAACTGCAGGCATTTCCTGATGGGCTGTCTGGTTTGAAGCGGCAAAAATTGACATACTGAGCCAAAAGAATCTACTTTGAACATTCAAAAACTGAATAGTGATCCAATGATCCTAGAAAGCGCCTGCTTGCGATGTTGGAACGTACTCTGCAGCACCCTGCTCATGTGACAATGCAGAATGCCTGAAGTATATTAATTACATAAATAAAATTTAAAAAATGCCAGTACCAAGAAGGTTCTTATGAACCCCCCGTCCCCAGATTTAAAACTACATTGAAAGTCTTAATGTGACTGGCGAGAGAGAACGGGCAACTAGGGCCTTATACCACCCAGATCAGTATATTTCTAAACCAATAACAAGCTGGAACTGTCCATGGCTTTTCACAGATACCTGCAGTTAGGAACAGATATGTGGCCCTGGACACAGATAGTTCTTATCCATGGACACATATTTGTCAAAAACGGCAGGTAATCACTTCATGTGCAATTACATGCAAACAGTGTTAGCCTGTCATTGATCTGTACAGGTTTCCTGTCCATGGATGATCAGAAACATCTGTCCACACCCAACGCACAAGTACCATGATTTGGGTGGTGTATGGCCCTAATCTCTTGTCTTCGGGAGCACTTATGAATTAGAGACCTCACATTGAGAGAATGTTCTGATTTTAGCACAGTAGTGGGATTTGCTGGATAGCATTAGCATCTCATGGGCTGATTTCTGTTATTGCCTATAACTGCTCTTTAAAACTGATGTGTTTAGGCCTTCAGGGATGCATGCTTTCTAAAATCAAGAGCAATTACCATTCCTGTCTACAGGGTAATAGGCTTAAAATCCACTAACGGTTCTTTAAACTGGTCGATATGAACTCTCAGGAAAGACAGTGGTCTGGATATGGAACAAAATAACAACCCTGATACAAAATCAATTTTCATACTTCAATTACAAGCATGGGAAAAAAAAAAGGGTTTCATCTGCAAATATTATAAAAAGGTAAGAAAAACAAGAGGAACAAGCATTTCTGGAAAAATTTGAGGATTTCTACTTTCAGGCAAACCTGTAGTAAAATGTTAACCCAAAGCTAAAAAAGCTACCAGTATTGCTGGGAATGATAAATAGTAATGGAAAGTGTTTGTTACCTGGAGAAATTGTTGCTCCAGGCCCCCTCCTATAATGCATTGTTGTGAAGACGTGGCCCGGTCATATGATCTCTGCTGAAGGGTGAGATCAGCCAGACAGAACTTTAATGTTTCAGCAGAGATCAACTGATCAAATGTTTATTCTTTATTGATCCATTAGAGCACTGGTTCTCAACCTGGAGGTCGGGACCCCCTTGGGGGTCAAATGACGATTTGCCAGGGGTCACCGAATCCTGGGCTGTTCCGGGGGGCAGAGACTAGCGGTCAGCTGACTGGTGAGGAATGTGAAGTGGGAGGGGCTGGAGGAGACCCTAGCTCCTGATTTCGGCATAGGTGTCACTGCTACGAGACACCACAGAGCCACCACCGCAGTACCGTATGGGGCCAGAGGTGCGGGGGCGATGCTCGGAGACACTCTGAGACACTCGGGAAATGTTGACACTTACGCACGTTACACCCACCCCATCTAGCTGGGAGTGTCTCCAGACCTCTGGCCATACGCGGCAATATACTGTATACACCAGCAGCTTGAGTCCTGCTCGTCATGCGAGACAGTGCTCGCAAATCGAGTCAGGATTTAAAAAAAAACAAAAACATAGCTCGTCTTGCAAAACGCTTGTATACCGCATTATTACTCACTGTAAGACTAAAACAATTCAGATGACTTAAATACAACTAAAACGGTATTTTAGTCAAAAGGCTAGGACTAAAACCCTTCTGTAGTGTAGCAGCCCCCCCCTTTTTACTTACCTGAGCCTGATTGTTCCAACGATGGGGACAAGAAGAGTAGCTCCAGGCGTTGTCTCGGGCCCTCATTGGATAGATTGATAACAGCAGGAGCTATTGGCTCCCAGTGCTGTCAATCAAATCTAGTGACATGGGAGCCAGGGGGCGGAGCCAAGCCCTGTGTCAATAGACGCAGCAGCAGAACTCTGGAGCGCGTCTGCACGAGTGCCCCCATGGAATGCGACTCTCCGTGGGGGTGGGGGGGGGGGCTCGAGAAGAGGAGGAGGAGCCACTCTGTGCATGAGTTTTGTCTCAGACTGTTGCCGGACTGTATGGAGTGGGATCCCTGATTAATCAAAGCACTGTCTGGGTGTTTGGCTGTTGAGATAAGCTTACTGTTATTTAGATCACTGTTAGCTGTCAGATGTTGATTAGCTTACTGTTTATGTTAGCTGTTCATTAGATGCACTGTTAGATGTACTGATGATATCACTATTTAAAGTTTGTATGGTTTAGGATAATGTGATCAAGCATTTATCTGATTTTTTGTGGTATACATTCTGTGTGAAATTTACAATAAAGTTAGTTCAAATTTGCACCTAAGCTATTGTCGTCTAGTTCTTGGGTGCAATTCCCAGCCCCAATACCTGGTTCCTTGTTCCAGAGTGGAGGAAACTGTATCTTGGCAAAGGCACCTAAGTTTTAAAGTTCTACCAGCTAAAACATGGCATTCATGGACAATACACACACCTAGACCCCAATAAATAATTAGGAATATGGTTATAGGTGAAAGCTTTTGAATTTTTTTTTTCATAATGCTCCAAATTTTTGCCTCAGCAAAAATGAAACCTGTGCATTTACCCATGCAAAGCAGCAGGTTTCATTTAGCACCAACCCTTTCAACAACTTTTAGTTACCAAGCCCTGGCCCCTGCTATAGGTTCGGCCACTGTGAGGGTAGAGTAATGCTGGTACTTCCAGTAACTCCCTCCCTGTCCCCCTGCATGACAAACTCCAGAAATTCCAGCGTATAGTCAGAATAACCAAGTGCTGTATTAAGCTAAAGACAGTAATTCCACCAATTGTTTGAGTATTTTCTATTTGTATCACTGAATGTACACCTTTATGAACAAGTTCGTAAAATACAGTATAATTGGCCTGCAACATTTAGTCATTTTAATACACTTGTGCTAGAAGGTTTACGTACCCCTGCCAGGATTTGTACAATGTTTGCCATTTTTAATGCTGAAATACAGCTCATTTACAATATAACAAACCATACCCAGAGAAGCCTCAAAACGTCTGGAACAAAATCACGGAGTAAAAAGACCAAAATTTAATTGTATGATCATAACCACCAACACTATTTTTGGAGAGGAGTCAACAAGGGCTATAAAAAGAGAAGCAAACCATTCTAACTGTAAAGCATGGAGGCGGATTTCTGTTTTGGGGAAGTGTGACCTACACTGTCACAAGGAATGAAAGACAAAGTCCCAGCAAGATTAAAAGCTCACCTGTTGATCCAGGGATTCAAGTAAAAAATAATCTGTGCTTCAGAAACAATATGCAGCACCATTTGCAAAACTGCACTTCTTTAGGTCTTGTAATGTTGATTGTGAGCTCCACCCACTATGAAGCCCAATTTCTGGGTGTTCCCAAGGGGGAGTCTCAGCAAAGCCCAGTAACTACTGCCCACTTTGCTTTGTCCTTCGACAGTCATTGGAAATTTTTCAAACAGGCTTCTGGAATCTAGAAGTATGTAAATGGTCTACAACTATAGCAGTGATGGCGAACCTTGGCACCCCAGATGTTTTGGAACTACATTTCCTATGATGCTCAACTACACTGCAGAGTGCATGCGCATCATTGGAAAATGGTTCCAAAACATCTGGGATGCCAAGGTTCACCATCAGTGACCTATAGCAAAGGCATTATTTAACTTTGGTCAAAGCTGCACAATTTGTTTTTTATCTCTAAAGAAAAAAAAAAGAGAAGGCCCAAAAACTCCCATTACAGCCAGTGTCTCCTGCTCCCTCTACTCTGCTTCCCTTAACTTCCTGTGGGGCAGAGTCACATGGTCCCCCTCTTCTGGAAAATATATATCTATCTCCATTTATCATCTCCAGGATTCCCCCAGTCATTCACAAAATTAGCAGCCACTTTCAATATGGGGTTGCCTGTCAGCATGCAGGACTTTCCTGGGACCATACACAACGGGTACACCATAGGACCCTGGAAGCCAATGAACCACACTGGAAAGTGGGATCAGCAATCAAGGAACTGAGTAAAAGTGCAGGAAGAGCAAACTTTAATCCCCAGTTCACATTGGGGCGATTTGACATGACAAATCGTATGCGAAATCGCAGCCTATTGCCAGCAACGGCACCATCCAAATCGGTGCGACACCAACTTGGCAGCACCAATTTCCAAAAGTAGTACCTGCATTACTTTTGGTTACTTTTGAGGTGATTTCCAATAGACATCTGTGCATGAACCAGCACAGATGTCTTTCAAATCGTCCCTGAACTCACAATAAAATGCGGGTTTGAAATTGTGCCAGAATTTCAAACCCGCCTCCAAAGTGAACATAGGCTGGAATTGGACACAAAAGCAAAGTTCCGAGGTCAGCCACTAAACCATTACCATTTAATATCTCTATAAGCATTGAAATCAGAGACAGGCATCTGGCATTTTCACAAGCTCAGCCAAGGCAACTTCTCAGCAGGGTTTTCTTTTTTAATAAATAAAGGCATATTGTGGATTTCGCAACACCTCCAATTCCTCATGTGAGCTGAGGCTGGTGTCAGGGATGTCTACTCTTTACCTAACAATTGACACTTGGGTGATCCAGTGCACTGCTCTGTACACAAACACGTCCAGGACCTGGATAATGCACACACAATGCAACTCCTCTCTCATGGCTACAATCAGCTAGGTGCAATGATGGTATATAACTAGCAATGAAAGTCTTACTTTGTAATATCAAAGTGCTAGGATAAAAAAAAACTGATTGAGACACACCATGTAAATGATAAGCTGAACACTTACCTGTCCAGTGGGCACCACTGCTATCAAACACTTCCAGTGTGTCGGATACTCATCTCTTGCAAGGCACTGCAGTTACCACCTTCTTGGCCACTACATCATCTGATGGACACTCTGCTTTCAACCCTCAGCAACTGTGTTCTGTGATGATGTAGTGTCCAGGTGATAGGAAGAACACTGCATGGCAGGAACACAATACCCAACAATTCTAGACGTACTGGATACCAGAAGGGAGGGAAGCCTGGACAGGTAAGTATTCAACATATATCTTTACAGAAAGGATATTAAATGTTTTATCCCATATATGCAGTAACATTAACCTGTCCGCTGTGATTCTTAATTACCTATCGTCACAACTGTACACCAAGTGACCCTCCTGGTGATGAAATGTGAGAGCCTATAGTAGAGCTGCACAATTAATCGTTAAAAATCGTGATCTCGATTCAACCCCCCTGACAATCTCTATTGCAGAGTTTGCTGATTCTTTCATATAACAAGTGGAGAGACTTATCTGCTCACTCAGCTGTCAAAAGAAAACATCTGGGCAGTCTGTCAAGTTTTTAACATGAAACACTGTAACTAACTCTTCCTTCTTAGATCAAAAGGGATAAAGTCTGTATGTAAAGAAAAAATCCAGGCAGTCTGCCAAGTTTTTAACAACTGTAAATGCAGGAAGTTTAACCACTTAAAGTCTAAATCTTTTTCTGACACTTCTTTCTTAAGTTAAAATCAATATTTTTTGTTAGAAAAATTACTTGGAACCCCCAAACATTATATATATTTTAGCAGAGACCCTAGGGAATAAAATGTCAATTGCTGTAATATTTTATGTCACACTGTATTTGCCCAGCGGTCTTTCAAACGCAATTTTTTGGGAAAAAATACACTTCAATGAATTAAAAAAAAAACGAAACAGTAAAAAGTTAGCCCAATTTTTTTTGTTTTAGGCCTTATGCACACGAGACGCCGGTGCAAACTCTGCTGAACACGTTTTTAAAAGCTGAAACCGGCGTTTAGAAACGCCCATTTTGCCGCGTTTGCATGCCGCGTCTAGAAGCGTCTGCAGAGCATGACATGACTTTGGGGCCCCATAGTTAGTCCAACCGTGTTAGCACACCAAATTTGGGGTTCCTAGTACCAAGTGGCCCCGAGATATGGGGCCCCAAAGTCGGGTCGCAAAATGTCAAGCACTTTTCTGCAGCAGAGAATGACATTTTGTGACCCGAATTTGGGGCCCCGTATCTCGGGGCCACTTGGTGCTAGGAACCCCAAATTTGGATATGTTATAGTGCTCCAAATTCGGGTTTTGCCTAAAAATGAGACTGTGTACATGGACACATAGAATAACATTGAATGGGTTCAGGGGCAGTTGAAAAAAAAAGTGTCCAACTCCCTCTGAATGCGAGTTTAACAGCGTCTCGTGTGCATGAGGCCTTAATGTGAAAGATGATGTTACGCCATGAGAATCGTGATCTATCTTCTAAGCAAAAAAATCGTGATTCTCATTTTAGCCAGAATCGTGCAGCTCTAGCCTATAGGCACTTGGTGGGTGTCTTGGCACCAATGAATCACAAAAGGTTCACTAGACTAGACTCGCTGCCAGATCAGATCCTCATCGATTTCAAAGCTGGTTCTCTGATCTCTAATCCATTCCTAAAATATACCTTTTTCTGATCGGTACTTCTCTTTGTACATCACCATTACTACTCATCACTGTTACTTTCTGACCACTACTCTCTGCACATTCACTGTTGTCCCTTGTACACCAACACACCATCTTTGCCCCCCAATCACTCCCTGGACATCACATTACTTCTTGCACTTCACCATTGTTCATTGCACTACTCATCACCATCACGCTCTGGACTGCTTGGCAGTGATTCTGCCTGCCCTTTGCCATTTCTCTCCGATCACCACCACTGCTCTTTGCGCACCTTCATTGCTCCCCGCGATCGTCATCACTCTTTCATCACATCGCTCCTTGCGTGTCATGATCACTTCACACACACCATCATCGCCCCCTACACACCATCACTCCCTGTACATCACATTACTTCTTGCACTTCACCCTCACTATGTGGTCACCATCGTTCTTTGACTCCTTATCACCATGCGCACCACCACCGTTCCCCCCGTGTGTCACCATCGCTCTCAGATCACATTGCTGCTAGCACATCACCATCACACTCTGCACTCCTTATCACTAATTCTCCCTGCACATCACCATCCCTCTCTGATCACTACTCTTGGCACATCACCATCCCTCTCTGATCACTACTCTTGGCACATCACCATCCCTCTCTGATCACTACTCTTGGCACATCACCATCCCTCTCTGATCACTACTCTTGGCACATCACCATCCCTCTCTGATCACTACTCTTGGCACATCACCATCCCTCTCTGATCACTACTCTTGGCACATCACCATCACTCTCTGATCACATCGCTACTTGCGCATCATGATTGCCCCTTGCACTACTTATCACCATTGCTCTCTTAACACCATTCTCTTTGTGCGCCACCATAATGTCTTGCACATCACCATCGCCCCCAGATCACCATCGCCCCTTGCACGCTTTATTACCATTGCCCTCCAAATATCACCACTACTCTTTGCCCCTTGCACATCACATTATTTCCTGCACAAAACATCACTTCTTGCACATCACCACTGCTCTTGGATCACCATTGCTCCCTGCACATCTCCATTACTCTGTGCCCACCATGTACATCACCTTCTCCCCATGGCTCCATACACTTTGTACATGACATTCCTCCACACACATCCCCATGTCTCGGATATGACAGTCCGCACCCCCCCGGTGCCCTCCGCTCACCCGCAGACTCGCCGGTGTTGATCCAGTCCGGGTTGGCGATGCTGGCGATGGCGAAGATATCGGCGGCCAGAAACAGACATCCTGAAATAATGGTCAGTTTATCCATATCTCTCCCCCCCCGCCGCTGTCCGCTTTCCTCTCACACGGAGGGGGGAGATCCCTCCGCATACAAGACAAACAACCCAGCGCTGAGGACCGGGCCGGACACTGCCCCGGAACTCGATCCCCCTTCTCCAGAGAGTCCCCCGGAAGTAAACACCACTCATTAGTCCTCTCCTCCCCCCCAACCTGGCTCTCCCGTCACTTTGTTACTACGGAAGCTGACAGCGGCCATGTCTGCCTAGCAACAAACAGCGACCTTCTGCCTAGCAACAAGGAGCGCCGTCTGGGGTTGCTGTGTTCTCCTCCAGCTGCTCAGTTTCAGTTCACACTTGTGTCTTCTCTCCTAGGTGTTATGTGGTGGGGGAGACACCATCAGAGGACTGGAAACTGCTGGATGACAACTAGGATATGGTTTTATACAAAACACTATTAGGGTTGCCACCTTTTCTTCAAGTCAAACCCGAACACTTTAGCAGAGCACAGCAATTTTTTTGAATACATATATTTTGCTAATAAATTTTTTTTTTTTTTTTTTTTTAATTATTATTCTTTATTTAATTTTATAAAAGTACAACAAGCACATACTTCAGGTTAACACAGGCAAGAAAAATAGTCCTTATTGCCAATGAAAAACCCCTTTTACCCCTGAGAACCCCTATCCCGCAGAGTTACAAAAGAGAGAAAAAAGAAAAAAAAAAAGAATATATATAAAACAACAAAAAAACATTATTTACTTATCCCTACTCCCTTTATATTATCTTATAATCTCCTCTACATATCTCCACCATTTTTTAAACAATACCCATTTGAACCACTTATTCCTGGAGTCAATACCATCCACCGACACCATTTCTCTAACCTCTCTAATGCAGCGTACACACGGTTGGACTTTTCGACCGGACTGGTCTGACAGACGCCGACGGACCAAATCTGGCGAACAATCCGATCCTGTGTGGGCTTCACCGGCCCTTCAACGGACCTTTCCATTCGCAAATGTGATGGACTTTAGATTTGGAACATGCTTCAAATCTTTACGTCGTAACTCCACCGGACCCAGAAATCCGCTCGTCTGTATGCTAGTCCGACGGACAAAAACCGACACTAGGGCAGCTATTGGCTACTGGCTATCAACTTCCTTATTTTAGTCCGGTGTACGTCATCACGTACGAATCTGTCAGACTTTGGTGTGATCGTGTGTAGGCAAGTCCGTTCGTTCGAAAGTCCATCGGAAGTCCGTCAAAAGTCAGCTGGAAAGTTTGTCGGACCAGTCCGGTCGAAAAGTCCGGCCGTGTGTACGCGGCATAAGATGTATATTTCATTCACCCTAAATATCCAGTCCCGGATTCTAGGACCCTCCACCTCCTGCCATTTTTTTTTGGTATTAAGCTTTTAGCTGCATTCAGCAAGATGGGAATTATTGAGGAGCTGTATGTTCTAGCAGGGGCGTCTGTCCCCTGGAACAGACATGCCCACGGGTCTTCCGGAATATTTTTCCCTGTAATTTCTTTAATAAGCTGTAAAACTTCCTTCCATAATTTTTTAAATAATGGAACAATCCCACCATAAGTGGGCCATTGTTCCCAATACCCTGCATCCTCTCCAGCACTCGGAGGATTTATCCATTTGAAATTTGCTGATTTTATCTGGTGTCGCATACCACCTTGCCAAACATTTATAATTAGTCTCAATCATTTTAGTGTTAACTGCAGAACTATGTGTCGACTTCAAAATTCTCTCTAAAGTGCTTTTATTACATTGTGACCCCAGTTCCTTTTCCCACTTCTTGATGTAAGGCGGCACTTCCAACCCATCTCTGTCCATTCAAATTTTATATAACGATGATATATTATTTTTTGATTTTTCCCTCAGAAAAAGCTTCTCCAACAGCCTGAGATTTTCTCCATCTCTAATAGGCCCTGAAAGACTATCAACGAAATGATAATTAACATTTCTAATCATATGAAGTTAATAAAAAGAGCTCCCCTTTACATCAGAGTCCACAGAGTTCCCCTTCACTGTACATTTACATAGTTACATAGTAGGCGAGGTTGAAAAAAGACACAAGTCCATCAAGTCCAACCTATGTGTGTGTCAGTATTATATTGTATATCCCTGTATGTTGTGGTCATTCAGGTGATTATCTAATAGTTTTTTGAAGCTATCAATGCTCCCCACTGAGACCACCTCCTGTGGAAGGGAATTCCAGATCCTTGTCGCTCTTACAGTAAAGAACCCTCTACGTAGTTTAAGGTTAAACCTCTTTTCTTCTAATTTTAATGAGTGGCCACGAGTCTTGTTAAACTCTCTTCTGTGAAAAAGTTTTATTTCTATTGTAGGGTCACCAGTACGGTATTTGTATATTGAAATCATATCCCCTCTCAAGCGTCTCTTCTCCAGAGAGAATAAGTTCAGTGCTCGCAAACTTTCCTCATAACTAAGATCCTCCAGACCCTTTATTAGCTTTGTTGCCCTTCTTTGTACTCGCTCCATTGCCAGTACATCCTTCCTGAGGACTGGTGCCCAGAACTGGACAGCATACTCTAGGTGCGGCCAGACCAGAGTCTTGTAGAGTGGGAGAATTATCGTTTTATCTCTGGAGTTGATCCCCTTTTTAATGCATGCCAATATTCTGTATGCTTTGTTAGTAGCAGATTGGCATTGCATGCCATTGCTGAGCCTATCATCTACTAGGACCCCCAGGTCCTTTTCCATCCTAGATTCCCCCAGAGGTTCTCCCCCCAGTGTATAGATTGCATTCATATTTTTGCCACCCAAATGCATTATTTTACATTTTTCTACATTGAACCTCATTTGCCATATAGTTGCACACCCCATTAATTTGTTCAGATCTTTTTGCAAGGTTTCCACATCCTGCGGAGAAGTTATTGCCCTGCTTAGCTTAGTATCGTCTGCAAATACAGAGATTGAACTGTTTATCCCGTCCTCCAGGTCGTTTATGAACAAATTAAATAGGATTGGTCCCAGCACAGAACCCTGGGGAACCCCACTACCCACCCCTGACCATTCCGAGTACTCCCCATTTTTCACCACCCTCTGAACTTGCCCTTGTAGCCAGTTTTCAATCTATGTACTCACCCTATGGTCCATGCCAACTGACCTTATTTTGTACAGTAAACGTTTATGGGGAACTGTGTCAAATGCTTTTGCAAAATCCAGATACACTACGTCTATGGGCCTTCCTTTATCTAGATGGCAACTCACCTCCTTATAGAAGGTTAGTAGATTGGTTTGGCAAGAACGATTCTTCATGAATCCATGCTGATTACTGCTAATGATACCGTTCTCATTACTAAAATCTTGTATAGAGTCCCTTATCATCCCCTCCAAGAGTTTACATACTATTGATGTTAGGCTAACTGGTCTGTAATTCCCAGGGATGTATTTTGGGCCCTTTTTAAATATTGGTGCTACATTGGCTTTTCTCCAATCAGCTGGTACCATTCCAGTCAGTAGACTGTCTGTAAAAATTAGGAACAACGGTCTGGCAATCACTTGACTGAGTTCCCTAAGTACCCTCGGATGCAAGCCATCAGGTCCCAGTAATTTATTAATATTAAGTTTCTCAAGTCTAATTTTAATTCTGTCCTCTGTTAACCATGGAGGTGCTTCCTGTGTTGTGTCATGAGGATAAACACTGCAGTTTTGGTTACTGAAGCCCCCCGATTCACTCGTGAAGACCGAGGAGAAGAATAAATTCAATACCTTCGCCATCTGCCCATCCTTTGTAACCAGATGTCCTTCCTCATTCTTTATGGGGCCAATATGGTCAGTCCTCCCTTTTTTACTGTTTACATACTTAAAGAATTTCTTGGGATTTTTTTTGCTCTCCTCCGCTATGTCTCTTTCATGTTCTATCTTAGCCGTCCTAATTGCACCCTTACATTTCTTGTTGCATTCTTTATAAAGTCTGAGTGCTGAGGATGATCCCTCAACCCGGTATTTTTTGAAGGCCTTCTCCTTTGCTTTTATATGCATTTTTACATTGGAGTTAAGCCATCCAGGACTTTTGCTCGTCCTTTTAAATTTATTACCCAATGGGATACATTGGCTAATGTCCTTATTTAATATGCTCTTAAAGCAAACCCATCTCTCCTTCGTATTCTTTGTTCCTAATATTTTATCCCAATTTATGCCTTTTAGCGAGGTTTGTAGTTTGTAGGGAAGTTGGCTCTTTTGAAATTCAGTGTCTTTGTATTCCCTTTATGTTTCCCATTTGTGTGATTTATACTGAAACTAACTGACCTGTGATCGCTGTTACCTAAATTGCCCCGTATTTCCACATTCGTGATCAGGTCTGTATTGTTGGTAATCAGTAGATCAAGTAATGTTTTATTTCTAGTTGGTGCGTCTACCATCTGACCCATAAAGTTGCCCTGCAAGACATTAACTGGCGAGCCCTAAATGAATGCGCGGTTCCCTCCGCCCAGTCTATGCCTGGATAGTTAAAATCCCCCATTATGATAACACTTCCCATCCTTGCTGCTAATCCAAATTGTGAGATAGGAAATCTGTCTCCACTTCCTCCCTCAGGTTAGGGGGCCTATAGCATACTCCCAGTATTATTTTCCCCTTAGCTTCGTCCCTTTGGAGCTCTGCCCATAAGGATTCCACCTCCTCCCTAGCTCCCTCAGTGATGTCATTTCTCACATTCACTTGTACATTACTCTTGATATATAGGCACACCCCTCCCCCTTTTTTACCCTCTCTATCCTTGCGGTAAAGGGTATACCCTTGAATGTTTGCCAGCCAATCGTGAGAGCTGTTGAACCAGGTTTCTGAAATTCCCACAAAATCCAAATCCTCCTCGTACAACAGTATCTCTAGTTCACCCATCTTGTCCGCCATGCTCCTGGCATTGGGGAACATGCCACATAATTTAGACCGGTCGCATATTGTCCTTGTATTGGGTGTTTCGAGATTGCAACTAGGACTTGCTACCATACTTACCTTGTGTTTTTGTGCTTTGGTCAACCTACCACTAATGCCCCCAATACTACCCTCTGGAATATCTTCCACGCTGACTATCTCTACCTCTGGACCCCCCCCCTCCCCATCGCCTAGTTTAAAAACTCCTCTAACTTTTTGGCCATCTTCATTCCCAGCAGATCTGCACCCTCCTCATTTAGGTGCAGTCCGTCCCTTCTATAGTACCGGTTATCGACTGAGAAGTCGGCCCAGTCCTCCAGGAACCCAAACCCCTCCTTACTACACCAGCTCTTCAGCCACTTATTTATTTCCCTAATCTCCCTCTGCCTTTCTGGTGTGGCTCGATGTACCGGTAGTATTCCTGAGAATACTACCTTGGAGGTCCTTTTCCTCAATTTAGCTCCTAAGTCCCTAAAATCGTTCATCTGCCTCTGACTTTGTCATTGGTGCCAACATGCACCATGACAGCTGGGTCTTCCCCAGCCCCTCCTAGTAATCTGTCCGCAAGATCCATGATGTGCCGAACCCGAACGCCGGGTAGACAACATACTGTTCGGTGCTTCAGGTCTTGGTTACAGATTGCCCTCTCTGTCCTTCTGAGAATTGAGTCCCCTACCACCAGAATTTGTCTTTCCTTTCCCTTCGCTGCCCCCCCCACTCTCACTGGAGGAGTTCTTCCCCCGGCAGCTAGGAGAGTCCCTCAGCTCCAGCAGTGCTGGTCCCTGACTGGTTTCACCAATGTTCACATCTGAACTCGAAGCGTTCCCTCTCATTGTAAGGGGAGACTCTGCAGACTCTGATGTAAGGGAGAACTCTGGGAACTCTAACATAAGGGATGCTCTGGGAACCCTGATTTAAAGGGGAACACTGATAACTCTGATGTACGGAAAGAACTCTGATGTAAGGGGGAACACTGTGGCCTCTGGTGTAAAGGGGAACTCTGATGTAAGGGGCGCTCTGAGAACCCTGATTTACCTTAGTAGACTCACTCAGAGGCAGGAGAGAGAAGGGGGGAGACTTCAGTCACACACAGGGATGGAAGGTGAGCTCACTCACCCCTTGGCAGTCAGCACCTCTCATTCAGATGTATCTGAGGCTGCTGGACTTCAAATTTCCTGCCCCCACTTTCCTTTTCTGAGGCACAGCCCTGGGGATTGGAGTGTGGGCAGACACAGAGGGGTAGGGGCGGGAGGAAGAGAAGCAGATCGAGCCCTCTCTCCTCTTCTGTCTGTGTGTGTGTGTTTAGGGGGGGATTGTTAGTGTTGGCTTTGGGCAGCATGAAAGAGAGTGTAACAGACACACTCAGCTTAGACAACTGCAGCCAGCAACCCTGCTGGGAAGCCATAGTCCAGTGTGAATAATGTGTCCAGGTTTCAGGCAGTCTGAAACCCGGACATATGAAACCAAACCCGAACTGTCCGGGTGAATCCTGGACAGGTGGCAACCCTAAACACTACCCATGAGAATGCATAGCTCCCAACTGTCCCTGATTTCGAGGGACTGTCCCTCATTTGGAGCAATGTCCCTCTGTCCCTCATTCCTCCTCATTTGTCCCTCATTTTGGTCTGATCTATATGGATGTATATAAAATGCACTTTTTCTCTATCTTAAAGTGTTTCCCAGTGCTAAACCTTTCATCTGATTTCTAAATTGCTGCATTTGTAAATTCCAGAAGCCAATTTAAAGGAATAGTAGTGGTAAAAAAAAAAAGCACTTGTGGGTTTAACCAATCTTGTTTTTTTGTACAATTCTCCTTTAAGGGCGTGTGGCAAGGGGTGTGTCCTGTGCCTGCATACTTTTGCTGATAGGTGTCCCTCATTCTCATCTCAAAAAGTTGGAAAGTATGAAAACGGCAAACAAAAAGTTGAGGGAGTAGTCAAGATATATATATATATATCTATATATATATATTATATATATATATATAGATATATATATATATATATATCTATATATATATATATATATATATATATAGATATATATATATATATATATAGATATATATATATATATATCTATATATATATATAATATACACACACACACACACATACATATATATATATATACATACACACACACACAATAAAACCTTGGTTTGAGAGCTTTTTGCAAGACAAGCAACATTTTTTTATAAATTTTGACTTGATATACAAGTAGCGATATGTCACAACTGAGTATAAAAGAGAAGAGAGGCGCCTCTAAGTGTAGCAGTATGGTTACATTTTATGAAGGTACAACATTTAGCAACTCACATGGTTGATGATTAAAACAGGCACATCTAAGTATGCAGGCATCTGGGGTAAAGCTGTGCAAATAAACCAATCTCTGCACCGCCATCATCCCTTCCACTCTGCGCTCCATGAGTGCTTCAAGCATCGCTTTCAGATCACTCTACTGCAGGGTAGTCTTCCCGATTATGATTGCAGACTGACAGCGGTGAGAGCCAGTGTTTCTATGAAGAAATGCCCCCCCGTCGAAAAATGCCTTCGATGGGTCTGCACACATGCAGTAACAAACGTCACTCCAGCAGATATTTTGATCAGCTGGCGTGACGTCAACACAGCGCGTGCGCACATCGTCAGAGGCATTATCTGACGCTATGCAAACAGCGGAGGGACAACGTACTTGTCAGGTTCTGCCTCACTGTTGCGTGGCAGGTTTTGCCTGTATTGAACGCCGTGTTTTCTGTCTGTTGCACGGTGTGTTTTGTAACCATATTGCTACTCTAAAACCCCTTTCACACTGGGGCGGCGGGCTCGTTAGCAGAAAAGCCCTGCTAGTTTTAACGGCGCTTTACTGCTGTTATAGTGGTGCTTTTTGGCAGGGGTGGTGCGGGAGCAGTGTATACACCACTCCCGCACCACCCCAAAGATGCTGCTTGATGGACTTTTTTTCCCGTCCTACAAGTGCACCGTCCCAGTGTGAAAGCACTCGGGCTTTCACAGTGGGGTGGCTTGAGCAGACATCCCAACCTGCCAAAGCTCATTTCAGGGAGGTGGCAAACTCATTTCAGGCGCCGACCCCCCCCGCACCCCAATTAAATACAGCCTGATCAGTGCCAATTGAATGCAGCTATACCAGTGCAGACATCTCAAATCTCCTGCGACCTGTGCAGCACAATCTCCAGACTGAGCCGGCCTGCACTATCACCCACTGCCACAGGAGGCGTTTGAACAGCGGCTGCGAATGAAGCTTGGCTCTCATTGGTCCATGGGCGGTGCCTGCATCCGTGAAAGGAGGGAGGCGGGCCCATGCGGTAAAATCATTCCCGTGCGCGTGCCATGATTGGTTGCTAGGCTCGGCTAATTTGCCTAGCAACTGAGCATTTAGAGGAAGGGTCACGTGATGTTTCTGCGCATGCGCCACACATGCACAGTACGGAGCCGCAGAACAGCTGAGTTTACGATCAGCTATTGTCTTGCGTTGCCGAGGCACATTCATGTAGGTGAGGGGGAGATAGTTACATGAAGGGGCGGATTTTCAAATGATGGGCAGTGATGGGGCGGAGTTTTTATCGATGGCCAAACAAAGCTGCAAAAGAAATCTTTATCTAGTATAGAAAAAGCTGCCCTTCAGTTGACTAAACACTCCACGCAAGCGTTCAGAAAGAATAGTAGGTAAAGATTTCTTTTGCAGATTTGTTTGGCCATCACACTGGATCCTTCATGTAAAGTCCAAACAACACATCTATCAGATTTACTGAATGAGGCCCAAGTGAAGTGGTATCCATCATCAATAATAACAATCATCGGGCATTGTTCTCTATATACACACAACCCTCCCCGTATCCTCTTACCCGGCTTCACATACAGCTCAAGCATGGCTCCAGTCCCCTCCCTTTCCAGGAACTCTCACTGCTGCTTCGTAGCTGCTTTTATTTTTCCCTTCAAAGCTTTATTTGTAAGACCAAAAACACTGTGCCGCTCCTGTGGCGGCGCATGCGCAGAAACATCACGTGACCCCGCCTCAATACACTTAGTTGCTAGGCAAATTAGCCAAGGCTAGCAACCAATCGCGGTGCACGCACAGGAATGATTTCGCTGCACGGGCCCACCTCACTCTACCCTCCTTTCGCTGACGCAGGCACCGCCCATGGACCAATGAGAGCCAAGCTCGGGAGCTTCATTCGCAGCCGATGTACAAACGCCTCCTGTGGCAGTGGGTGACAGTGCAGGCAGTCTCAGCCGGGCGATTGTGCCGCACTCGCGGGTGTGCGTGAGCCCGCTGTCAAATACGGGAGACTCCCGCGAGTCGTGGGAGACTTGAGATGTCTGCTTGAGAGGCACTTTACAGGTGCTATTTTTAGCGGTAAAAACGCCTAAAAAGTGCCCCAGTGTGAAAGGGGTCTTAGAGGTGCTTTTCTTCTCTTTTATACTCTGTAGCTCCTGATGGATTTTACTTCTAATCCCCTTGTGGATTCTTCCATTTGTGGATGGACATTTTATGGTTACACAACCTGGTCACTTTTTATACTGTATAGCCACTGTAGGACCAAGCCTTTTCTTGCACTTTTTGTGTACAAGTAAAAATCTGTATTTTTTCTAGAAATTTACTTAGAACCCCCAAACATTATATATTTAGCAGAGACCCTAGAGAATAAAATGGCAATATTTTATGTCACACGGTATTTGCGCAGCGTTTTTTTTTTTAAACGCAATTGTTTTGGAAAAAATACACTTTAATGAATTTTAATGCACAAAAACACAATATAATACCCAAGTGGTAAAATATGAAAGATGATGTTATGTTGAGTAAATAGATACCTAACATGCCACACTTTAAAATTGTGCGCGCTCTTGGAATGGCGACAAACTACAATACTTAAAAATCTCCATAGGGGAAACTTTACATTTTTTTTAAAGGTTACCTGTTTAGAGTTACAGAGGAGGTCTAGTGCTAGAATTATTGCTCTCACTCTAACGTTCGCAGTAACACCTTACATGTGTGGTGCGCACACCATTTGCATATGTATGCACGACTTACATATGCATTCACTTCTGTGCGTGAGCACGGTGGGATGGGGTCTTTTTTACAATTATTTTTTATTTTATTTTTACACTGTCACTTTTTTAGCACTTTTATTCCTTTTACAAGGAATGTAAACATCCCTTGTTTCTATTATTACATTGTAATATAAAATGAACTCACCATAATGCAGAATCAGTGGGAGCCCTGAGCGTGTCACCTGCCACGTCGCCTGCCACAAGATGCCATCAGGTGCCCCCCAGCAGAGTCCATCCTTACATCAGGTGCCCCCATCAGCGGAGCCTTCCTCACATCTGTGTCCCCAGCAGCGGAGTCCTCCTTACATCTGTGTCCCCATCAGCGGAGCCCCTTCTTACATCTGTGTCCCCATCAGCGGAGCCCCTTCTTACATCTGTGTCCTCATCAGCAGAGCCCCTCCTTACATCTGGTGTCCCCATCAGCGGAGCCCTCCTTACATCTGGTATCCCCATCAGCAGAGCCCTCCTTACATCTGGTGTCCCCATCAGCGGAGCCCTCCTTACATCTGGTGTCCCCATCAGCAGAGTCCTCCTAACATCTGTGTCCCGATCAGTCCTCCTTACATCTGCATCCCCATCAATCCTCCTTACATCTGGTGTTCCCATCAGTCCTCCTTACATCTGGTGTCCCCATCAGTCCTCCTTACATCTGGTGTCCCCATCAGTCCTCCTTACATCTGGTGTCCCCATCAGTCCTCCTTACATCTGGTGTCCCCATCACTCCTCCTTACATCTGGTGTCCCCATCACTCCTCCTTACATGTCGTGGTGTCCCCATCAGTCCTCCTTACATGTCGTGGTGTCCCCATAAGCCCTCCTTACATGTCGTGGTGTCCCCATAAGCCCTCCTTACATGTCGTGGTGTCCCCATCAGTCCTCCTTACATGGCGTGGTGTCCCCATCAGTCCTCCTTAAATGGCGTGGTGTCCCCATCAGTCCTCCTTAAATGGCGTGGTGTCCCCATCAGTCCTCCTTAAATGGCGTGGTGTCCCCATCAGTCCTCCTTACATCTGGTGTCCCCATCAGTCCTCCTTACATTTGGTGTCCCCATCAGTCCTCCTTACATGTTGTGGTGTCCCCATCAGTCCTCCTTGCATGTTGTGGTGTCCCCATCAGTCCTCCTTACATCTGGTGTCCCCATCAGTCCTCCTTACATCTGGTGTCCCCATCAGTCCTCCTTACATCCTCGTGGTGTCCCCATCAGCGGAGTCCTCCTCACATCAGCGTCCGTCCCCAGCAGCGGAGCCGGCCTCACATCAATGTCCCCATCAGCAGAGTCCTCCTGTGTGTCCCTGGCAGCAGAGCCCTCCTTCATGCTGCATCTGTCCTGTCCCCTTCAACGGCGGCTAGTGCGTTCCCAGGTTTCTCCGTGTGTTCAGTGGAGAGGGGAGGGGCCTCCCCTCTCCACTGAACACAAGGGGATTAGCAGCGGCGGCCATCTTCTTGTAGCCCGCCGACTGTTTTTGCTAAAACATTCCCGATTTTCCCGGGACAAAAAGCAAAATCCCAGGAAATTAATCGGGACGAGCTTCGATCGGGATGAGGGTCCCAAAGTCGGGATTGTCCCAGGAAAATCAAGACTGTTGGCAAGTATGCTATTACTTACAGAAATTTCTTTCAACCATGCTAATACATTTATGGCCAGACTATTCCAGTCTCTCCTGTCTGTGCTCCAATCACCAGGACTCCGTAGCACTGCTCCATCTACCCAAGAAGACACAGGTAAACTGAGTGGCTCAACGCCATCTGACACATTAAACTTGTCAGTTTTGATATCACATTGCAATACCACATTTTCAGACATAAATGGTTGCAATACTACATTTTCACCACCATGCACTGACGGCGTGTCATCAACTTCATAAGACTCTGCTGTTTCAGCCTCAGCAGGCTGCATTAACTCATTATTTACCTCAATATTTTTAATCACATTAGTAAACAACACATTATAATCCTTTTTACCACTTGTCTTCCTGCTACACAGTACACTGCCGGAAGACAAGTCTTTATCAGTCCTCAGGCTTGCTGTGATTTCAGCATTAACCCGTGTTTCCCCACTACAAAGCAGCAAGTCTCTCTTGGAAGCGGATCTCCTCACCAGATTTACCACTACTTCACCGGCATTAAACACCTACTCAGGGGGGCGTGGCCTGACCTGGCATGAAGATGGCTGCTTAACTCTGTAGCTCCTGCCGTCCGAAGACCTTTCATCTGATTAGCGGTGATACGAACGCCCCTAGCTCGGATAAAACATGGGGACAGCATCTCGGAATACCTCGACCTCCCGATCCCGCTCTCCTAGGGAACAACCGGGCACCGCAGGGCACTCCAATATCCCTGAAATGTTCCGGTCAGGCAGAGGCAACATGGCGCCTACCCGCCACCACACCTCAGAGGCCATGATCTCCTCACAACCAGGCCCTATACCACAGCCCTTGCCGTCTAGCCAAATGACCGGGAACGCGACGGAGGACCGTCCAGTACCCCAACTGAACATTCAGGACTTAAGAATGATAGCCGCAGACATAAAGGACACCCTCTCCGCCGCTATCTCCGAGTTACGCATTGACATCCGCGCCCTCTCTGACAGAGTGCTAGCGGCGGAACAAATGGCGGACCGTCAAGACCTGCAGCTACGAAAAACTACGAGGCAAGTCGACACTCACACGCTTCAAATGAGGGAAATGCAGAGACACCTCGAGGACCTTGACAATCGCGGCCGACGCCATAACCTGAGGGTCAGAGGATTGCCCGAATCCATAGAAGGCGACCAGATTGCTCAATCTACCACCAGCCTATTCAACGGCCTCTTACGCAGACCACTACAGACGCCAATTAACTTTGAGAGGATCCACAGGGCCCTACGACCCAAAGGGAAAGACACGGATCCCCCTAGGGACATCATCTGCTGCCTCACGGACTTTCGAGTCAAAGAAGAGATACTTAAGCAGGCTAGAGGCGTACCACAGATCGTACATGAGGGGAAGATCGTCCAAATATACCAGGACCTGTCAGGCATCACCCTCCAACACCGCCGTGACCTGAAACCCCTGCTAGATGCTCTGCGCGCCAACAACATCACCTACAAGTGGAAATTTCCTTTCTGTCTAGCCGCCTCCTCACATGGCCGCACAGCTTACCTCAAAGTCCCTGAGGATCTCCCAACCTTCTGCGACACTCTGCACATACCGAGAGTGGCGGTACCCAACTGGTACGCTGATTTTCGGCGCTCCGCAATCCGCAGAGAACACCCAAATGAGGAACCCATGGAAGCCTCTAATGCTGGCCTACGGAGAAGAAGATCTCCCTCTACCACACCGCCTCAGGGTGTGAACCGTTCCAATCGCCGCGACCATAGCCCCCACTCTCCCACCTCCAGGAGAGCCAGGAGGGGACGCTGATGCCCCCCACAGTAGGCTGTAACCGTCTGGGCTCCACTACCTGTCTCTCCCTCTACAATTGATGACCCAGACACAGCTTTTTCTTTTTCACAGTTCTTTTATTCCATTGTTTTTTGGATCCTGAGACTTTTACGTTTTTACTTCGTTTTTCTTCTCTCTTTCATACTACCATACCGGGCCTTTTACCCCCCTGGAGCAAAGCAGCGGGACTATTCGCCCTATCTCCCATCCACCATGCCCGTGGTTTACCACCACATAATGTCCTCCCTCCCGCCACAGAGGTCGGAAACAGATTCGACCTACTACAACTACCAGGATACACTGCGCTAGCGAGAGCCTTCCGGTACATGGCCGTGACCTTCCGGGTAGCACACCGGTTTCCGGCGCCCTTCGCACCTGTCATCACCACCACGCCGGATACCGAGGTTCACTGAAGACCCGCTTTCAACGCCGGACACGGGTCGCTTCACTTCCTACCAGACACCATTGACCCCCGCACTCGGCTCATCACAAGACTCCTACGGATCTGCAGCCACTTCCCCGACTCGGACTTCCAACAGCAGGGACTGAAACGGACCCTACACAGCTTACCAACACCCCGCTGCCCTCCAATGGATCTCTTACCTTGCATGCCGCACGCCCTTCCGCGCAAGAACGGAGCTGGATGACGATTTTGACACGCAATCATACGAGATCACACCAGGCTCGCTGATGCAAGAGGACCCCCCGAGCTGGAAACGCCTTCCGTCCAGGCCAAACAACACCTACCCCGATGGGAGATACGGAGGTCTGACTTTCCCACATCACTCAGGTACTCTGCTCTGACACCCGCGGCCTCTTTCTGAGACTTTGCGGATGGCCCTGCAGGACATCAAAACTCTTTCTGTACGTGCCCCCTGCACGTTACTTAATGTACATCTTACCTCTGCATTAACTTTTCTTTTCTTTTTAAGAATTAAGTTCTTGTTATGTTCCGCCCATGGGTAAGTTAACACCTCAGGTTATCTACTACGAAATGTTTGTAATGTCATTACACAACTTACAGCATTACAGGGTACCTAGCAACGACTACAGTACATTCAGGTCTGTCTGACCCCTATCCCACCATACACCTCATATGACCCTCCCAGGTGGCCCTACACCCAGACTCTCCTATTGCACCCCTGAAGGACCATCGAGATGGGTACTCTGCGGTCATCTAAATGGGAGTCCGAACTGGAAAACAAAACTCCAGTCTCCTATTAATGAAAGCACTATCACTGAAATGGCTGTCACGACTTTCGGACGTGCGTTCTAAGTACCAACATATTTACATAGACGCACATATCGCTCATGGACCTCTATCTCGACCACGACCCCACTCTTCCTCCTAACTGGACCTTACACGCTCCTCCGAGACTTTGACTTATGACAAGCACCACCTTACTAAAACTTCACTGGTCATAGGATGTCAGGTTACACCTGTCTCCATATCTTAACAACCCGTTAACCCACTTGTGCCAGATCTTCGCCAACCCCCACACGGCTGCGGTGAGGTTCGCTAATCCGGATTCTACGGATTGGGGACCATCAGTGCGCTGTACCTGTCCGAATCTACTATCCTTCAGCAGCAGCGGATTGTACAGATCCCTCTGCTGCCTCATCGGTCCCCCCCCTACGACACGTTTGAAACAACTTAAGCTACTGCTGAAACGCTGATTGGTGCACCCCCTTACCACTTAATCCCTAAATGTATACCCCCCCCCCCACCCTGACGGAGGCCATGGACCATACTGCTTGCACCGCGGCCCAAGCTCCTCTACACTCCACACTCACACTGCGCTCTATGAACATAAGGGGCCTTAACACGCCCGAAAAAAGGTCTCTCTTACTCACCTCCTTGCAAAAATCAAACACCCATATTGCACTCATCCAAGAAACACACTTCAGATCCGATGCAGTCCCCAAGCTGCAGAACAAACACTTCCCAACTGTGTATCACGCAACCAATAATGAAGCCAAATCGAAAGGAGTATGCATCCTCATATCGAAAAACTGCCCATTTGTTGTCACTGACGTACACCGCGACCCGTTGGGGAGATTCTTGTTCCTCAAGGGCTCTCTGCACAACAAGACCTTCACCATTGCCAACCTATACGCTCCAAACTCTCGACAAGTACCATTCTTCCGACATACACTACAACTCCTCACGACTTTTACCACAGGCAGCCTTATAGTAGGAGGCGACTTCAATGTACCTCTTGACCCCTCCCTCGACACATCCAACGGCACCTCATCCTCCACCTATAGGGCTTTACGCGCGATCAAAACGCAATTCAGAGAACTATTATTACACGATGCCTGGCGCACACTTCATCCCACGGTAAAGGACTTTACCTTCTTCTCCCCACCACACTCCAAGTATTCCAGAATAGATTATTTCTTCATCTCCCAATCCGATCTCCCTATACTCCACAAGTCCGCAATTGAACCGATGATACTTGCAGACCATAACCCGATCTCTATAACCCTTCACGTTCCCAATAAAACTACCCGCTCTCAAATATGGCGCCTGGACAACTCCCTACTCACAGACACTGAAATTTCCCACAAGATTTCCGAACACTTAAATAACTATTTCTCAGAAAACAGACGGGACGACACTGCTCCAGAAATAATCTGGGCCGCACACAAATGTGTCATAAGAGGCACATTTTTATCACAGGCCGCGCATAGAAACCGTCTAAGGAAAGCAAAATTGGAGAACCTAACCGCACGTATTTCCGCTCTAGAACGTAAACACAAGGCATCTCTAGCTCTAGAAGCGATGTCCGAACTGACACACCTACGAACTGAACTCCTAGAAGAATTACACAACAACATCAAGAGGAAATACATGCTTACACAAAAATGCTTTTACGAATACAGCAACAAATCAGGGAAAATGCTGGCTAAAGCATTGCAAGCGAAAAAAGCAGCCCACACCGTACACTCCATCGTAGACCCCTCGGGTAAAACTATGGTAAAATCTGATGACATAGCGGAACAATTCGTGCGCTACTACACCAAACTGTACAACATTCGCACCCCCCCATCGTCCCTCACTCTGTCAGACCGGAAAGAGGCAATACATAACTTCTTATCTCAATACGCACCCTCGCCCATCCTGACCGAAGATTCCGCTTCTCTTGATGCCCCCTTAACGGCGGAAGAGATGACTCTTGCACTAAAACAGATGAAACCGGGCAAAAGCCCCGGTCCAGATGGGCTGACGGTCGGGTACTACAAATCATTCCCTGATATACTCTTGCCTCACTTGGTCACGGCCTTTAACAACCTCTCACCTACCAATACGGCCCCCACAGATCTCTTGGAGGCCCATATCACCCTTATCCCCAAATCAGGTAAGGATGACAAATTGGTCTCTAATTACCGCCCCATTTCTCTACTCAACGTAGATGTTAAGTTATACGCCAAAGCCATAGCAAATCGCCTCTTACCCCTGATCCCAAATTTAATCACCACAGATCAAGTAGGTTTTGTCCCCGGCAGAGAAGCTAAAGACAATACTACCAAGGCTTTAAACATACACCATTGGCTGACTTCCACTAGTACTAAGGGCTTTTTTCTATCCTTGGACGCGGAGAAGGCGTTCGACAGGGTGGCATGGGATTTCATGGAAGCTACCCTGAGATCCGTAGGCCTCCCGTCGAGACTCATCAATATGATTATGGTCCTCTATTCCTCTCCCACAGCCAAAGTCCGAGTGAACGGTGGACTGTCGAGCGCCTTCTCCGTGTCCAACGGTACTAGACAGGGATGCCCTTTATCCCCCTTGATCTTCGTACTTACAATGGAACCCATGTTGCGCAAAATTAGAGAAAACCCTGACATCAAAGGCGTCCAAATCAATCAAACACACTACAAAGTAGCTGCCTACGCGGATGATATTCTCCTCTTCCTCACAGAACCGATCACCTCCATCCCGAATCTACTCAAAGATTTTGCCCTCTTTAAATCCTTATCGAACCTGCAAATAAATTTCTCCAAATCCAAAGCGCTCAACATCTCACTAACACAAGAGACGGTCACACAATGCAAACAAAATTTTCCCTTTGGATGGGAAACGCAAGCCATAAAATACCTTGGCATTAACATACCCACGGCTTTACCAGATTTATTTAGGCTTAACTTTCTACCGATCCTACAAACCATCGAGGGTGATCTCCAGAGGTGGCAGACTGGTCCATTCTCATGGTTTGGAAGGATTGCTATCTTGAAAATGAACGTTCTGCCTAGATTGCTCTACCTTCTACAAACCATACCGATATTGCTCCCTCACTCCTTCTTTGCCTCGTACAAAAAGATTTGTAGAAAATTCATCTGGCTATCCCAACAGCCTAGACTGAATTGGCACAGAATGACAACCTCCAAATCACAGGGAGGATTGCAGGTTCCTGATCTACAAATTTACTATCAGGTCTGCCATCTAGTTAGAATTGTGGATTGGCACGTACACGGCAAGGAAAAAGATTGGGTGCAGTTGGAAAATACTTTTACCAAAATCCCTTTGCAACTTCTTCCCTGGATCAACCCAAAATTCATCCCGCAAACCGCCACTGCGAATCCTCTAATAAACTCCACCTTAATCAACTTCACGAAATCATGCAAAATTCTCAAATTCCAACCTACGTCGGGACCAATGACACCCATCGAAGATAACCCGGAATTCCCACCGAGCGTCAACCTAACCCACCCAACCAAGGAACCACATAGACCCCGGCTTTTAGCACAACAACTATTCCACCACGGAACTCTATTACCATACTCAGAGCTGACCATTAAATTTCCGGAATATCGCATTCCCTTCTACAACTATCTGCAAATCCGTCACTTCCTACAAAGCCTCCCACACAAAGACAACATTCATAGGGAACCTACATCCTTTGAGCTGCTCTGCTCTAAGAATGAACCCCAAAGACACCTCATCTCGACCATCCACACACTTTTCTCCACACACCCCAACATCACAAACGATACGCCACTAAGGCAATGGGAGACTGATCTGAACACAACCTTAACCACGGACGATTGGAGGAATGTGTTCTACCATATTCACAAAGGTTCGGGCAACGTAGCGACGCAAGAATGCAGGTTCAAAATCTACTCAAAATGGTATAGAACTCCCGATAAAATTAACAAATTCCTACCTACTATATCCCCAAATTGCTGGAGGTGTAACACAGCCCGGGGTTCTCTCCTTCACATATGGTGGGACTGCCCACTCATTCAAACCTATTGGGCTGCAATTCACAACCTAATCACTCAGATCACAACATACGCACCTGACTATACACCAGCGCAATACTTACTCCATCATACCTCAATTCCTCAACGTATATACAGGAAATCACTAACTCTACATCTTATTAATGCGGCAAACTTATGCATCCCTGTGCATTGGAGAAGCACAACACCCCCCTCGATCTCAGACTGGATCCGGAGAGTAGACAAGATAGCTAACATAGAGAATCTTATACACCAAACCTCCGACTCACCATCCAAATACATTGATACATGGGCATGTTGGACCCATTTCAGGACATCGTATTCCACCGACACGCACACCAACCCACCTACCTCTACCTCGAGAGACGACACCGGCCTGTTAGCCAGTTAACGCACCAACCAATATACATGTCGTCCTGAACCTCCGTCTTATCACCCCCCCTTTTTTCCCCCTTTTTTTCCTCGGCCTCCTGTAAACACGAGCCTACTACATAGCCCATTCCCCCCCTTTATAAGACACCCATATTGACACTGTAATGACTAGCAATCTACGCGATGCATAATACCGACATCCCCCACTAATAAGCACACTTCTGTACCTACACTGGGCACAGTTAGTACCCCATAGGGGTGCCCAGGATTGCGGGTAACACTATTACCGTCGGTCCGGATCGACTACAACACCAATACCTTACACCACGCTAGTAACTGCAAACTGTCTTACATCCTCTTGCGATTTCTAGAAAATCCACCTCACACCTGATACGCTCATTACACGTAACCAGAGAATCACATGTAGAACGTTGGATATGCTCCTGTCCTTTCTCATTTTTACCTTTGTAATGTACAATGCACTTGACAACGCAATACCTCTGTAGACTTCTGTAATTTTGTTTGAAGTTCTCTTTCAATTGGTACCGTATAATTTACCCTTGTTCTGTTACCTTATACTGAACGTGGAATACTTCTTTCGTATAAATCCACCACTGTACTGCCTTCTGTACTTTATGAAAATCCAATAAAGTGTTTTAACAAAAAAAAAAAAACACCTACTCAGTCTCTCCCACACGTCTAATAGTAAGACTGTTCCTATTCCCATTTGTACTCTTCCTTTGAGTGCATTGCTTCAGGAGCCATTCCTCTGCCGCACTTTCATAGGCTAGCACCCCCACATAGCCGTAGGGCAGGTTGCAGCCTATTTGGACTCTCCAACACCCCCTGCAGGCAAAATGGATTCCCTGTTGCCAACGGTAACAGTCAACACTTTGGAACAGGAACCCGGGATTGCAGGTACAGGCTTTACCTCCAACACATTACACCCAGCTGTATTCCAGAATTTGGGGCAAGTAAAAATACCATGTCCCAATTGACCATATTCCAGGCATGGAACATTTTTACTCCCATCTCTATGGGAATGCAGAGCCACTTCTCTGCTGTAGCTCCTCATTTTAGACAATACTTTTTCACTCATTGCCATGGGAGACCGCACTCTCCCAGCAGAACCTTTCCAGTGCTCTCCAACTGGTTGCACAGGCTCATCACAAACCCATCTGTGATGACTCTTGTCAGGAATACTCTGCCTTGATCCACAAATCACATGATTGAGCTTAGCTTTGTTGCTATGGGCAACAACACCCATCTGCTCATTCCATCCACTAAGCGACAGCTTGCTTTCCTTTTTTGCGTTCTGACTGCTCCATCTCTGCAGTTAGGCACACAACACTTTTTAACACAGTTCCTTTCAACTCAGGAAAGTTTTGGCGCACTATCTCTTTAAGACTTGCAAATCAATACACTTCTCCATGCAGACTTCACTGCAATCACATCAGCTGCTGAACAATGCAAAACACACATTCTCTGACAGTCACGGTTTTTGGTATGCAAGGATCTGAAACTCTGCCTTCTTTGCCCACAGCAATTCCTCCACCAATTGTGACAGGTCGGGGTTTCTTAGCTCAATAGTAGTGCCAAAACAGTGAGTTTACTCCATGCCAGATATAATTTTCAAAGCTTTCCTGCCCACTTTTATTTAAACGAATGTCAAATCTTCACACAGGTATGTCTTCCCACGCAGGGGGGTTCTCACCATCACGTCAAAAACATAACATTCAGCCTCCTGGACTTCTTGTGGCAGCTTTACAGCTCCAAGTATCTTTTCAGGGCCCCTCCTGAACATTACTACCTTTTTGGTCCTCTTGACCATTGTTTATGCACAAACGCTACACCTCATCTCTGCGTCTTCCTTACAGCTTCCTAGCTGCTCTTGTCCATCATGGACTCTCAGTACAGCTTTATTGCTGCTTCTGTCCCTCATGGACTCTCTCTCAGGCTCGGGCTTTGCTCTGTCCTGACCTGGACACCATGATGCACACCAGCACCTTTGTCTCCCTTACAGACACAGACCCCTTCAGGAGAGTGGGGCCCTGAGCTCTAACTCTAGCTCTAACACTTGGACCATTAGTGTACTCGCTACCTAGAAAACCTGGCATAAACCACTATTTTACGCAGTGGCACAGAGTCAGCCTGCTACAATAAATGCAGTGCCTTGAAAAAGTATTCACACCCCTTGAAATTTTCCACATTTTGTCATGTTCCAACCAAAACCGTAAATGTATTTTATTGTGAATTTATGTAATAGACCAACACAAAGTAGCACATAATTGTGAAGAGGAAGGAAAATGATAAATGGTTTTACATTTTTTTTTACAAATAAAAATCTGAAAAGTGTGGCGTGCATTTGTATTCAACCCCCTAAGACCCCTTTCACACTGAAGCACCGCTAAAACAGCGCTAAAGTGCCGGTCCTTTTTGCTGTGCTTTAGCGGCGCTTTTCGGGCGCTAGTGGGATGTTTTTTTTAAGGTCACGTGACAACCCAGCTTTAGACCTGCCTCTGACAAAGAAGTCTGTCGTGCATATTATATTACATATCCATCCAGACTTCGAACTTGGCCTCTGGCAGGTACTCAGCAAAGCGTTTAGTGACTGCTCACACCAATGCCAGCAGCTCCAGCTTAAAAGAACTGATGGACACAGGATTTCCCTCAGCTGCATGTAGGCTGAAACTGGTGTAAACGATGACCCTTTCCTGACTGCCTTGTACATGTGAGAGCACAGCCTCTAGGCCCTAGGTACTGATGTTGGTTCTTAACTGGAATGGAACTGAGAAGTAAGCAAAGCTCAGTACAGGGGCCAACATTGGCTGCTGCTTCAAGAAGCCAAACACTGTCTGATGTTTTGGTCCCCATTCCACCTTTGTGTGGTTCCCTATCTAGTCTACCCTGTATTGCCTTTGGTTCAAGGCAAAGTAGTATGTATAGTGCTTGATGAAACATCAATGATATCATCCAGCCCTAGAAAATTTCGAACTTCAGCCATGGTCGCCATGCACTTCCACTTTTTCTCAAGGTTGAGGAGCACGCCTTGCCTGGAAACTATACTTCACAGAAACTCGATCTTGCACTTGAATAAATGACACTTCTTGGGTTTCGGTTTCAGCCCATACTGGTGCAGTAATGCAAACTCAGCATCTACGTAGGCAATATATTCCTTGAAATTGGCAGAGAATACCACTACATCATCTAGATCAGGGGTAGGCAAGTTTCAGCCCTCCAGCTCTTGTGGGACTACATGTACCATGACAAATTGCAAGGCACTGACACCCACAAGCATTAGTCCCATAGGTGAACTTGTACTTCCACAACAGCTGGAGGGTCGAAGCTTTCCTACCCCGATCTAGATAAGTCAGGTTATTATAAAGGTTCATGTCCCTGATACAATATTGCGTTGTTCTCTGGAAAGTGAGCATGTTTCTCAGACAAAAGGGCATTCTTTTGAACTGACACAACTCCATGGGGGTAATGAAAGTGGTCTTTGGGCTTTCTGCCTTGGCAACAGGTATCTTCCAATAACCACTGGAGAGATCAATATAAAAATATAGAATGTCCTAGGGTGGGAAGGGATTCATCAATCAAAGAAAGAGAATAGGTGTCCCTTGAGACACCTATCCTCCTTCAGGCATTAAAGTACCTATAGTCCACGCAAAAATGAAGGGTGCCATTCTTCTTCCATATTAAGATGATTGCAGACCCTCAATGGGCTCTTACTCAATTGCCCTTCATGCATCCTATGTTTCAGCATCTGCTTGACTTCTTGGTAGAGATAGGGAGGTATGCTTCTGCACCTCTTCCAGATAGGGGCATTCTCTCTGTGAGTAACATGTATTCAATAAAATTGTTATAGCCAATGTCATGGTCTCCCTATGAAAACACCTCTGACCACTGGGCTTCTTACTGCCTCTGACTGAATGACAGTTGATCAGTAGTCAGCTGCAGGATTGAGAGTATCTGCTGTCTCGTCTACTCTTCTGTTTCTGTCAAACACTTAGTGACATTTATTTTTGCTACATAGTGGTGGGCATGTAATTCTTGGAGCTCTCACAGCAGTTTTGAATATTTAAAATACAGCAAAGCATAACCAGTGTGGTAGTCTGGAGTATATAACATACAGCACAATGTACAGAGAGGAGCAGTGCAGAGTATGTAATTTACAGTAGTGCATACAGAGTACAGCGAGTCACAGTATCTAATACAGTAAACATACTGAGTGCAGTGTTCCAGAGTATGTAACCTAATATAATTTGTGTAGAGTACAGTGGTCCAAGAGTATGTAACCTACATCAAGGCAAGCAGAATGCAGCTGCTCAGATGTCCTTCCTCACATTTCTGGTCAGTAAAGTGTGCCTTTACATTGGTAGTCAGTGAGAAGAAAACCTCTTTATATTCAGCAAAGGGGATCTTTATTGTTCATGGCTACTTACAAGCTGGTCCAACGCTGCTTATTCTTGCCAAGGGGTACATGCACTGGCACCAGAACTATGCAGGCACTGCTGTTCATTTGGGTCAATCTACCCAGGCTGTGGATAAAGGCACCTGCATGCTGGGTCCGTTTATATGTAGTTGTAAATTTTACTTCCAAACAGCTTCCTGCCACAATTTTGCCAATACAGACAGCAAGCATTCTGGAAAACTATCAACTGCGCATGTCTGAGGCACACAGACTTGTTGTTTTGGCTGCTAAGGGGTCAAGAGCCACAAGTCTCACTTCTACTCTGTAAAAACCCAGGAAGTGAGGATGAAGAAATTTACTATAAAATTTAAAACTAGCTATAAAATTTCATTAAGTTTTAGTTTGAATACATCCGTTTTCATGTTCAATGTCAGCATACTGTATATTTTTCTTATCGTACATCACGGGACACGGAGCCATAGTAATTACTATGTGGGTTATAGGCCACCTTCAGGTGATGGACACTGGCACGCCCTAAGACAAAAAGTGCACTCCCTATATAACCCCTCCCACTACTGGGAGTACTTCAGTTTTTTCGCCAGTGTCTAAGGTGTTGGTCACGAGTAAAGATGTGCTGTGCTGAGCTCCACTGGAGCAATCCTTGCTGGGGCTAGCCATGCAGCCGGATCCATTCAAAGTGTCTTTTTGGCCGAATTGAAGGGTACACGGGCCTCGTATCCGAAGAAACGAGGTCTTGCCTGTAACACTTCTCTTTTAGAGAGCTGGACCACGGGATCCAGTACTTTTTGGTATTAAGGCCATAAAGTTTTACTGGCGGTTGTGCTATTACAGGTCCAGGATTGTGGGTTTCCTCGAGGATCCCCAGCTCCTGAAGGTTTAACTGAACCCACCGTGAAGGGTGAAGATTGGGTCTGTTAATTTACCACAGAAAACCCTGCGGCGGGAAAGGTAAGTGGAGTCCTCTAAGAGATTTTTAAAGATTTCTCTTGTGAATGTCTCCTTTAATGTTTTCATGCCTATGTGTCACCACTGGGGGGCTGTATAGAGCACGTACCATCTCTTGCTTCTCAGAGAGCTCACAATGTTTCCAGAAAACAGCAGTTTTCTCTTCCTCCGGCCGGCAGTAGACCTCCGGTAAGTCTGGGGGGTTTTACCTCCCCACCAGACGCCCCCCTGTGTTGTTTTTTCTTCCCCTCTTCTTGGGGAAGGAGCTCTTAAAAAAAGGGGAGCGAAGGGCACGCCGCTCGGCGGGTTCCAGGCCCCCCCTTCCCCATTACTGCCTCTCTCCCTGCTGATCCCATAGGATCGGAGCCCGCGCTCACGCGGGAAAAACTATTTTTTTAAAAAGAAAGAGGAAGGGCCGTAGACGACGGGGGGCGGGGCTTAGCGCAGCGTTGGTGTCCTCCAACGCCCAGCGCGGGAAGGTGTGTTTTAAAAGGCACCATTGTTGCTGTTGCAAGCTGCGGAGAGTCACAAGAGCAAAGGTGGCATGCAAGAGGTTTTTGGTAACACAGGTATTCCTTTTGACACATTTACTACTGCATCAGGCTGAGCATTAATAGCAGCAGCAGGGCTGGACTATTGCTCAAGCAGTCAGTGCATTCCTTCTGGTAGTACCTCTGCCTTGTGCATCGAGCTATGGTCAGAGGGGGGGTTAAAAACACCTCAAAAAAGGGCTCTAGAAGGACTATAGTCACACGGCAGCCTAGAACCATCTCAAAAAAGATGGCATCATCCCCTGAGAGTGATATGGCCGGTCAGAGTGAGCCATCAGGAGGGGCAAGTGTTGCAGCTGCTCTTAACACTGCAGCCCCTGTGTATATTACTAAGGAGGTTTTTTCTTCAACCATTTTAAGTTTGATGCTTTAATCGCATTTCAGAGTGGGACTAAGCGTAGCATATCCCCGTCTATTGCTCAGGACCCTCATGCTGAGGAACAAGGGGCGAGAGATGACAAATCTCTCTCAAAGGACCAGGAAGAGGCTGATGTCTCCTCTTCCGAAGAACCTAATATGGAATGATCAGGTTTGCAGGAAAGATTGTTGGTACAATCTCTCACTGAATTGGTCCACTCCACATTTTTACTGCCAGTAACGCAGTCAGTTGATGAGCCCACCTCTGGTTTGGGTTCACTAAAGCCTCCCCAATCTGTTGTGGAAAATGTGGAGCGGACCAATTCCGTGAGAGATTGTTTATCCTATGGAGGAAGAGTTCTATAAGAAATGGGGAATTCCAGCAATTGACGCTGCTATATCCTCTGTAAACAAAAACCTGGCTTGTCCAGTAGACAATGCTCATATGCTAAAGGATCCAACAGAGAAGAAGTTGGAATTCCTTTTTAAAAACTATATATTCGCTCGCAGGTTCAGTCGTTCAGCTTGTGCTGGCAGCGATCGGAGTATCTCAGTCCTTAAAGGACCAGTTTATAGAGGTACTCAAGGTTATTCCTGATCAGCAGGCCCAGGATTTGGCCAGTATATCAGAAACGTTGTGTTTTACAATAGACGCTATGAAAGATTCTATTCTCCTGGCCTCACGGCTCATGGTAGGGCTGGTACATGTGCGTAGAATCCTATGGTTGAAAAATTGGTCGGCCTAAGCGCCATGCAAAAAGCTCTTGGCCAGTTTCCCATTTCATGGTGAACGGTTATTTGGAGACGATCTGGATAAGTATATTCAAAGAATTTCTAATGGGAAAAGTTCCCTTTTACCGGTTAAGAAGACGTTTAAGCATTTTTCTTTTAAACGTGCTTCTTCTCCAGTGCCGGGGGCATCAGCCTCCAGGCAGTCACGACGCCCTCCACCGTCAGGTTCAAGAGGTAAACCTCAGGGTCAGTCCCAGGGCCAAAAGAGGACCTGGGGGAGGAAACCCACAAAACAAAATACTAAAGCCTCCTTATAAAGGGGCGCCCCCGCTCGCTCGAGTGGGGGGAAGGCTTCTACAGATTTCAAGGGTCTGGCAGGAACAATGTCAAGACAGATGGGTGGCTTCCTCAATTTCTCTAGGTTACAAACTAGAGTTCTGAGAATTCCCGTCTCCTCGTTTTCTCAGATCAAACGTTCCCAGAGATCCAGTGAAAAAGAAGTCTCTCTCTTTCTAGCTTTGGATCATTTCTTTTATATATATATATATATATATATATATATATATATATATATATATATATATATATATCTCAATCAAGTGTTGACTGCGCTACCTCAAGTGATATAGTAACAAAAACACCCGCTTTATCTAAACCGATCATAAAGGTGACATGCCCATAGGCACCAGAAACGTGAGTTTTATAGTCTTTTTTGCATGGTTTTAAAATAAACAGTAATAAGCTTATTGTGCTATGATTGCTGTTTGATTGTTTTTTCATGAGGACGGATTTATTTGCTTTATTGCATTGGGGCCAGCATAAGACAAACAGCAAAGCAGAATGGATATCCCATAAATCCCATAATGAACCTAAGGCCTATATATACTAACATCTGGTGAGTGGCCAATTCATGTGGTGGAATTAAGTCATAAAAATCACAAATGAGGAACTAAGAGCACAGAAACAGCACAACTGTATTGGATAGCCCCCCCAGGGATCCACGCTCTATCAGCACACGAGCACAATTGGACTATAATTGGTTTTATTTAATAATGTGTTTTTTACATAATTATTGGAAGATACATAAGTTGTGTTATTAATTATTAGTGATTATTTAATTGGTGTATATGTAGATTTAATCATGTCACCTTTATGATCAGTTTAGATATAAATATCTATCTATCTATCTATCTATCTATCTATCTATCTATCTATCTATCTATCTATCTATCTATCTATCGATAGATATATATCTATATATATAATTTTTTTCTTTCACTTGTTGGAGGAATGTGTCTTTTGACTGCAGCAACCAGTTTTTAAATTAATTAAGTTTGTTTATTGAATCATATACAGGTTTGCGCTGGTGTCACACACACACACTAAATTTTGGATCATCTCTTGTCTCAAAGAGTGATATCGGTGGTCCCGTTGGAAGAGCAAGGATTAGGGTTTTATTCAAACCTTTTCACGGTTCCAAAACCAAACGGGGATGTCAGGCCCATTTTAGATCTCAAAGATTTAAACCAGTTTTTGAATATCCGTTCCTTTTGCATGGAGTCAATCCGATCAGTAGTCTCCATCCTACAAGGGGCAGAATTTCTGGCGTCAATCGAAATCAAGGATGCTTATCTCCATGTGCCAATTTTCCACGCTCACCAGAAATTTCTACGCTTCGAGGTAGAAAATCTTCTTTTTTCAGTTTGTAGTTCTGCCTTTCGGTCTAGCTACTGTACCTTGAGTGTTTACAAAGGTCCTGGCTCCTCCTTTAGCCAGGTTAAGGGCTCAAGGTATAACGATACTAGCCTACTTAGACGATCTACTCTTGAAAGATCAGTCGGTAACCCGCTTAAACCAAAGTTTGGTCACCACAGTCAGCTACCTAGAATACCTAGGTTGGATTCTCAACCTAAAGAAATCCTCCTTAAAACCATCAAGGAGATTGCAGTACTTATTACAGAAGGTGTTTTTGCCCTAGAAAGGATCGGTTCCATAAAGGAACTGATTCAGTTGGTCATAACAAAGAAGAGTCTTTCTATTCGACTTTGTGTGAAGTTATTGGGAAAGATGGTGGCTTCTTTTGAGGCCGTTCCTTATGTGCAGTTTCATTCAAGACTGCTGCAAAACAGTATTCTGTCAACTTGGAACAAGAAGGTCCAAGTTCTGGACTTCCCAATGTGTTTATCCCCCAAAGTGCGTCAGAGCCTCAATTGGTGGTTGATATCCAGGAATCTTCAAAAAGGAAAATCCTTTCTACCAGTCAGCTGGAAGGTGGTAACAACAGATGCCAGCCTTCTGGGCTGGGGAGCAGTCCTGGAAGAAGCGTCTGTCCAAGGGAAATGGTCCGAATCAGAGAGGACCTTGCCCATTAATATTCTAGAGATTCGGGCAGTACGCCTGGCCCTAGAGGCCTGGATGCTCAGACTACGGAATTGTCCTGTCAGGATCCAATCCGACAATGCCACAGCAGTGGCCTATATCAATCACCAAGGGGGCACGAGAAGTCGTGCAGCCCAGAAAGAGGTGAATCATATTCTTTCTTGGGCATAAAACAACATTCCTTGCCTATCAGCAATTTTCATTCCAGTAATAGAGAATTGGCAGACAGACTACTTGAGTCGCCAACAATTGTTTCCGGGAGAATGGTCCCTTCACCCTGACATCTTTCTGTCAATATGTCAAAGATGGGGATCCGTTGGCATACGGAACAGATGCCTTGGTTTTTCCATGGGATCAGTTTTCACTGATCTATGCCTTCCATCCTGTTCTGCTTGTGGCTCCAGCATGGCCCAGGAGATCTTTTTTTGCTGAGATCATAAAGATGGCGGCAGGGGACCCTTGGAACCTACCACTGTGGCCGGGCCTTCTCTCGTAAGGTCTGGTATTCCATCCTACCTTACAAGCGCTAAATTTAACGGTTTGACTATTGAGACCCACATTCTGAAAGACCTGGGCTGTTAGCTTCAGTAGTTTCTACTTTGGTTAATGCTAGGAAGCCGGCCTCCAGAGTCATATACTATAGAGCCTGGAAGGCATATGTCTCCTGGTGTGAATCCAGGGGTTGGCACCCTAGGAAAATATGTCATAGGTAGGATCCTTGAATTTCTGCAGATGGGATTGGAAATTAAGCTGGCCTTGAGTACTATCAAAGGCCAGGTGTCGGCCTTATCTGTGTTTTTTCACCGACCACTTGCTTCACACTCTCTGGTTCATAACTTTATTCAGGGGGTAACGCAGATTAATCCTCCAGTTAGGTCATCCCTGGACCCTTGGGACTTGAATTTAGTCCTGTCGGCATTACAGAAACAGTCTTTTGAGCCGATACGAGATATTCCCTTGGTCCTCTTGACGAGGAAAATAATTTTCTCGGTTGCCATATCTTCTGCAAGAAGAGTATCAGAGTTGGCTGCTCTTTCTTGTAAAGAGCCATATTTGATTATTCATAAGGATAAGGTTGTATTGCGGCCTCATCCTAATTTCCTACCAAAGGTAGTGTCAGGTTTTCATTTAAACCAGGATATTGTTCTGCCTTAATTTTTTCCAGAACCTCGTTCTGTGGAAGAAAGGTCACTACATTCTCTTGATGTGGTGAGAGCGTTCAAGGTCTATTTGAAGGTGACCGCTCAGATTTGTAAAACGGATGTGTTGTTTGTGTTGCCAGAAGGTCCTAAAAGAGGACAGGCAGCGTCAAAATCTACTATTTCTAAATTGATTCGTCAAGTGATTGTTCAAGCTTATGGAACATTCCTCCTTTTCATATTAAAGCGCACTCCACCAGGGCTGTTAGTGCTTCTTGGGCAGTGCATCACCAAGCCTCCATGGCACAGATCTGCAAGGCCGCAACTTGGTCTTCAGTCCATACATTTACCAGATTCTATAAAATAGATGTAAAAGGTCATGAGGATATCGCCTTTGGGCGCAGTGTACTGCGGGCTGCAGTATAAGTTCTCTTGTCTCTTGGTGCCCTATTTTTGTTTTGTCTCCCTCCCTTCAGTTGGCATTGCTATGGGACATCCCACATAGTAATTACTATGGCTCTGTGCATGCCGGGACAAGGTTATTCGGTGCCCAGGGCGAAGATGAAAAACTGCGCCCCTCCCCCGCTGTGAAAAGCTACAGTGCCTACAGACGATGGGATCTATACTAATGCATCAGTTACAGTGCATTAACCCCCTTCCTGTTGCATATTACCAATACCATTACTAATTAAGCAAACTCCCCTCAGAGACTGCAGACATGATATAAGACAAGAGATGGTTAGAGACTGAGGACATGATGCAGGCGATAGTCAGAGACTGCAGACATGATAAAAGTGATCAATGCAGTCTCACCAGTGCCCATCAAATGCAGCCTACCGCTTTGCCCATAAATGCGCCTCACTGTGCCCATAATCGCAACCTCTCTGTGCCCATAATCGCAGCCTCTCTGTGCCCATAATTGCCGCCTCACTGTGCCCATCAGTGCTGCCTCTCTGTGCCCATCAATGGCGCCTCCATAATTGCAGCCGACTCTCTGTGCCCATCAATGCCGCCTCACTGTGCCCATAATTGCAGCTTCACTGTGCCCATCAATGCCGCCTCTCTGTGCCCATCATTGTAGCCTCACTGTGCCCATCAGTGCTGCCTCTCTGTGACCGTAATCGCAGCCTCTCTGCCCATAATCTCAGCCTCTCTGCCCATAATCACAGCCTCTCAGTGCCCTTAATTGCAGCCTCTCTGTGCTCATAGTCGCAGACACTCTGTGCCCATAATAGCAGCCTCTCTGTGCCTATGAATGCAGACTCATCATAGCCTGCCCTGGATCACAAAGCGGACATCTCCCGCAGCGCTGTGTGTCACATAGCTGGGTCTGTGTGTGTTCGGTGGCACTGTAACAAGGTCCCGCCCCCCTAAACCGGCTCGTGTGATAGGCGGAACACTGGTTCAATCTGCTATCACATGAGCCAGTCTAGGGGGGCGGGACCTTGTTACGGTGCCGCCGAACACACACACAGACCCAGCACCCTGACACACAGCGCTCCTGGCGCTGTGTGACAAACAAGAGGAGGAGGTGGGAGGGGAGCGCTGTAGCCACAGATCAAAGCGGCCCCAAGCACCCCCCTTCCTCCAGTAAATGGTCCCGCCCAGGGCATCCACCCCTTGTACCGGCCCTGGCTCTGTGTCCCGTGATGTACGATAAGAAAATAGGATTTTTATAACAGCTTACCTGTAAAATCCTTTTCTTTGAAGTACATCACGGGACACAGAGGTCCCTCCCTTCTTTGGTATACACGTGTATTGCTTTGCTACAAAACTGAGGTACTCCCAGTAGTGGGAGGGGTTATATAGGGAGTGCACTTTTTGTCTTAGGGCTTGCCAGTGTCCATCACCTGAAGGTGGCCTATAACCCACATAGTAATTACTATGGCTCTGTGTCCCGTGATGTACTTCAAAGAAAAGGATTTTACAGGTAAGCTGTTATAAAAATCCTATTATGGTACAATCACAACAGTTTATGAAAAGCAGAGGTTTGCATTTAGTGCTGTGCTGACTTCAAATGGGTAATTGAATGAGAGTAGGAGTTAAAAAATATGACAAAAAAGGGTCAATTCACTAACGTTTACCATTTAACCTTGTCACGTGACTTATTTGCATAAGTTATTGCGTGCGGTAAATTAAGTCCACTTCATAAAAAAAATAAAAATAAAAAAAATAACTATTATGTGATATTTACCACAAAATCAAAAATGTGTCAGTAAATATCATTTAAAAAGCTCTTAAGTCCAATTTACAAACAGACCAGAGAGTAAAAAAGCATGCATTATTCACCAGCAGAGTTTGTCTTGCGGTATCACATGCGGACCCCTGCGCTGTTTTTTGACAAATTGCTGGTTGCTAAGGAGTGGGTTGGGAAGCCGGCCACCACGTCCTTAGAAACGGATGACTCATCAGCTGTCAGGAGTTTCCCCTGACAGGCTGAATGTAAGCAAAAGGTACAGACAATTAAAAATGCTTAAAAAACAAAACAAAACAGCGTCATGCCAAATTTTAAAAAAGAACTGCGTGGGGTCCTCTCCAAAATCCATATCAGACTCTTATTCGAGCATGCAGAGCAGCAGGTCAGGAAAGGGAGGGGGATGAACGAGCGCCCCCCTCCTGAACCATACCAGGCCACATGCCCTCAACATTTAGGGGTGGGTGCTTTGGGGCAGAGGGGGTCCTCCTATGTTGATGGGGACAAGGGCCTCATCCCCACAACTCTGTCCGGTGGTTGTGGGGGGCTGCAGGCAGGGGGCTTATTGGAAGGTATCCCCCTTTAACAAGGGGGCCCCCAGATCCCGCCCCCCCATTTGAATGAGTATGGGGTACATTGTACCCCTACCCATACACTAAAAAGGTGTCACAAAGTAAAAAAAAAAAACACGGAGACAATTGCTTTATTAAAAAATAAAAAAAACATTGTCCCCTGATGTAAATCCATTGTGAATCACGCCGCCCGCCGCACCTCTGTCCGTGACGTCACGAGGGGCAGTGCCACCGGGTGATGTCGCCAGATGGCCCCTCCCCTTGCCTAAATAAGAACTGTCAAACGGCGGAGACTGCAGTAGGCAGCCAGCCTTCATGTACGGCAGAAGCTTTTTTTATTTATTTTTCGGGTGCGATGGGCAGTGTCATTGACAATATTTTATTTATTTTTTAATAAAGGAATTGATAAAAACTCTGCGTTTTTATTACTTTTTGACACTTTTTGTTAAAGGGGCTTCCAGATTTCGATAAGCCCCCTGCCCAGAGACCCACACAACCACCGGCCAGGGTTGTGGGAATGTCCCCCCCGCCCCAAAGCACCCACCCCCCTATGTTGAGGGCATGTGGCCTTGTATGGTTCGGGGGGGCAGGGGCGCTCACTGACCTCCCCCCTTTCCTGACCTGCTGGGCTGCATGCAACCGGCTCAATGCGGTAAATTACAGCATTAACTAATGCTGGAATTACCATTAAATCGAACAAGTACCGCATTCGGTATTTAACGCAAAATTCTTTTACCGCATTTTATTTGCCGTTATTTCACTCTTAGTGAATTGACCCCAAACTATTACTAGGGATTAAATGTAAAGAAATTTGTGCCAGTAACAAAAAAAACTTCATTAACCCAAAGAAATTACATCTTTAATTATGCTATATTACATTAATATCGTATTTTATGATATAATAAAAACATTTAAAGGGGTTGTAAACCCTAGTGTTTTTTCACCTTAATGCATCCTATGCATTAAGATGAAAAAACTTCTGACACTGACCGGCCCCCGAGCCTCTCGTTTTACACACTTGAGCCCATACGTACCCTCGGCGGAGACGCGCTCTACCTCTCTGCCCGGGGTTATTGGCTCCCGCTGCTGTCAATCAAATCCAATGACGGGGGCGGGGCAGAGTCCGGCATTCTGTATCTATGCACGCAAATGCTGGACTTGGTAGCGCGCCCCTCCCAGGGGGTTTACCGATGCAAGGAGGAGCCGCAAGCGCCGCTGGGGGACCCCAGAAGACGAGGTTCGGGGTCACACTGTGCAAAACGAACTGCACAGTGGAGGTAAGTATGATATATTTGTTATTTAAAAAAAAACAAAACAAAAAAAAAACGAAGGTTTACAATCACTTGAAAGTAAAATTCTCTATTGATGATAATAAATGCACGAGCAACCTAGTTAGGGAATATGCTTCCCTCTAGTGTTGTACCGTGTCTGAAATAAGCAAATACATAGAGAAAATAAATAAATAAATAAGCTCAAAGTATAACCAAATCGAGGAAAACAGTACCACTGCTGTCTGACATGAAAAAAAAATGAAACTCATGCAAATTGAATAAATTTAATAACACATCACACGCACAAGAAAACTCTAATAACACAGTATCTCCATGACAAAGTTAAACCATAAACATATTCGAAACCTCCAGGTGAAAAAATTAAACAAAGCCAGGTTATAATAAACAGTGGTAAAAACAATTATCTATTGACCAAAGCAGTAAGTGCAAACAAGTAAAAAATTGAAATAGAACAAAGTGTAGAAACTGGGGAAAAAAAATCTTTTGATGAGCTTTTGTGGCCATGTCTGGAACGCTCTCTGTCCGGGAACACTTATTGCGTTACAAAGATATAATAGGTTTTTTTTTTTTTTTTAATTTAAAAACACTGTCTGTCATCTTACAGATCAAACAAAAATTACATTACAGTAAGGAAACAATGAAAATTACTTGACTAGAAATTATTTACAGACAATCAATATGCTAGACTGCAAAGGCAGACACAATTCCTAAGGTAGGCTGAGAAGAAAGGGTGAAAAAGTAGATGTCTCTGAGAGAAGGGTACCCTAACTCCTGATACTCATGCAAGTGAGGGAAACTCCTTGTTTAATAATGAGAGCCGTAAAGGACCACCTACTGTTGACATATGTAGCAAGAGGGAGGATGATTACCCTGGTCTACAGGTAAATCCCAGAGCTGAAATCTAAGAAGGCTAGATCCAAACAGATTTTTTGGGCATTAGGTCCTTCAAGGAGATGCTATACCTAAATCCCCAAACTTACCCTCATCACAGGGGGTCATTCAAATATCCCACAATGGTGATGCCAGGAACAGGCACTAGGTTTAAGACAAGAGTCCAGGCTCTAAAAAAAAAAAAAAAAAAAAAAAAAAAATCATGTGCCCCTGTACAACAACAGCTATTTTGATCCCTGAAAGGATGAAGGAGAGTCAAGGCTGGTCCCAGATGACTGTGAAAAAGAAGGTTCCTCTGGAAAGAGGGACACTAAGCGATACCACCGGGGAACTAGCACTGAAGAAACTGTCAGAGTCAGAGACTTATGCCGCATACACACGATCGGAATTTCGTCCCGCAAAAGACCGATGAGAGTTTTTCATCGGAAAATGCGACCGTGTGTATGCTCCATCGGACTTTTGCTGGCTGAATTCCAGCCAGTAAAAGATTGAGAGCATGTTCTTAATTTTTCGGTCGGGTAAAGTTCCTATCCGAAAATGCAATCGTCTGTGGCAATTCCGATGCGCAAAATTTCTACGCATGCTCGGAAGCATTGAACTACATTTTCTCGGGTCGTCGTAGTGTTGTACGTCACCACGTTCTTGACGGTCGTAAGTTCAGCGAACTTTTGCGTGACCGTGTGTATGCAAGGCAAACTTGAGCAGAATACCGTCGGAAAAGCCGTCATATCTTTTTCCGACGAGAAGTCCGATCGTGTGTACGCAGCAAAACAGTCTCCCCCTTAAGACAGGTTTGTCAGCAGACTTTGCCAGTTTTTCACTCTTAGCCCTGTGGGCCGTCTAATGCCGCATACACACGGCCGGACTTCCCAACAGAAAAAGTCCGATGGGAGATTTTGGTCAGACATTCTGACCGTGTGTATGCCCCATCAGACTTTTTCTGTCGGCATTTCCGGCAGACTCAGATATAGAACATGTTCTAAATCTTTCCGTTGGAAATGCCAACGGTGTTTAGCCCATTGGCCAGTCCGCTCGTGTGTATGCGGCATTAGACTCAGGCTCTGGGTGCCTAGGGGCACCTACTGTGAAAGGAATATATTCTAAATATATATACTTGCGCTAGAAATAAAAAAAAAATATGAATATGTTAAACCAAATAAAAATATGAATCAAGTTGCAGCTGCTGTACACAAAATGCTATACACTCGACAAATAAAATGAAACGAATAAGGCCCCTTTCACACTGGGGCGGTTTGCAGGCGTTATTGCGCTAAAAATACCGCCTGCAAACCGCCCCAAAACAGCCTCCGCTGTCTGTTCAGTGTGAAAGCCCGAGGGCTTTCACACTGAAGTGGTGCGCTGGCAGGAGAAGCAAAAAATCTCCTGCAAGCCGCATCTTTGGAGCAGTGAAGGAGCGGTGCATTCACCGCTCCTGCCCATTGAAATCAATGGGACAGCGCGGCTATACCGCGGCAATACCTCGGCTATAGCCGCGCTATATGAGTGGTTTTAACCCTTTTTCGGCCGCCAGCGGGGGGTTAAAACCGCACCGCTAGCAGCCGAATACCGCGGTAAAACGGCGCTAAAAATAGCGTTGTTTTACCGCTGACGCCCCCTACCGCCCCAGTGTGAAAGCAGCCTAAATTACAGCGCTCGCAGTAGTGCAAATGATGTATCAAAAAATAAAGTGAAAACAATTCATAAAATGTCCATATATTGGTGAAGGATGTGCTCCAAATCATAGTGCGACCATGCTCCAAACCAGAAAACCGGACGTCGTGTGGATTCCGGTTTTAAATCCACACATCACTTCTGGTTTTCAGTGGAACGCACGTCAGCAGCAGTGTTTCTCATTGCAATCCTTTGCTAAACCTATGCCTGTTTTAACCTACATTTTGTAAGTACCTTTTTATCTGCGCAATAGCTTTACCAAGCAGTACTTCACTATAGTCCCCTTCCTTTATGTCGTTTTGGGTACTATGATCCACGCTTGATTGTCATGAACATTGAAGATCTCCCTGCTATCCTGATGTGAATAGCCATCCCAGGCCAACACGCTAAGCCTAAAACGACCCCTAGACTGAAAAGCTTGGGGTCCATGCCATCTGGTGAGTGGGGACACAGGAGGAAGTGTGGCGCACTTAGAGTTTGGAGCACGATCGCACTTTATGAATTGGAGCAAATCATTCACCAATATATGGACATTCACTTACTGTACTTATGAATTGTTCTCACTTTATATTTTGATAGATTTGCACTACTGCGAGCGCTGTAATTTATTCATTTCATTTGTTTTTTTTTTTTTAGGGGCACCTGCTGTACAAGTGGATAAAGGACAAGGGTGGGCTAGCCCACCCACTCCTGTATGGAGGCAGGAGCATGTTCTGGCATAAATAAGGGTTGTACACCGGGTAGGTGAAAAAAAAAAAAAAGACAAGGGCCCTCAGAGGCCAGATACTCTTTAGAAGGGGTATTGGCATCCCGGCACCTTAAAAAGTGTGTTCTGCACATCTGTATGGACAACAGACCCATACAGGACAGAATTAAACTCAATTAAAGAGGGGTCTACCCTGGCAGTAGAGAAATCAGTTTGAGGCATCTGACCGGTTCAGCCAGAGTTTGGCAGATTAAGGTCAATACAGGACAGAGTGCCTAGCCTGTCTAAGCAAACTGTCAGTAGAATCCTTGAGGATTAGCATGCCCCCCACCTGTAGTTACTCAGTAGAGTGGGATGCTGGTGAATCCACAGTATGGTATAGACCAGTGATGGTGAACCTTGGCACCCCAGATGTTTTGGAACTACATTTTCCATGATGCTCATGCACTCTGCAGTGTTGTTGAGCATCATGGGAAATGTAGTTCCAAAACATCTGGGGTGCCAAGGTTCGCCATCACTGGTATAGACCATTGTCTAGCAAATCCCCTCTCAAAAGGGAAAAGTTCCGGAACACTCATTTGGGGCCCAGGACCCTTTGGTGTGTTTCCAGTGAGGCTGGAGACAGTAGGCTGATCATCTAAATACAGTGTAGTACCCACTACGTCCATAAGGCCAGAAATAACCTCTAGTAAATCTGAGGTATCTCAAGATTAGTCTCATCAGAACTTTAATGTTGGGACTGAATAGAGTTAGATATGGTCACAGGAAGATCAGACATAGACCCTGTTATAGATGGTGCTGGCATGTGTTTAAGCCTCTTCAAGGGGCTATCTGTGAGGAATTGAGAGAACTGGGCCACAAAGTCTAGCGTAGCTGTAGAAGCCCGCAATGATTATATAGGGAACTCGGCCTGGCCTCACCTGACAGAGCTAAGGGAGAATCAGAGGCAGATGACCGCTTAACAGGGAAGGGTCAGACCCTATTCCTTAGACCAGTGTTTCTCAACTAGGGTTCCTTCTGAGGTTGCTAGGGGTTTCTTGAGCTTTGAACAATGGTGGATTGATCTCCCACCTTCACTGATCACCAACGCAAGCGGGGCAATTGTTCACTACTTCAAAACGGACCACTAATGATAATGTGGGGTACTTGGTGTCCACTCTAATTATTCTTACTGTATAATAAGAAAAAAACCTGACATATAAATCATGCAAATGTATCATGAGCTGTAGGCACCATTCTTTTTAGCAGGGGTTCTCCGAGAAACCTGAAAATTTCAAGGGGTAAAAAGGTTGAGAAAGGCTGCTTTAGACCATAGGCTCAGATCAGGACTGGTCTAATGCAACTAGCAGTATTTGATAGAGAAGCAGGATGTTTCCTACCAGGACCCTCAGGAATGTCTGGCCTGTCCCCAGACACCTGTCCCTGTGTCTTCCTTCCCAGCAGCCTGTGCTCCAACCCCCAATATACATGCCCTGACAGCACAGAACAGCCCAGCTCTGATCATAACCCCCCACCTCACTAAACCTTCACCACCCCCCCCCCCCCAACTCTGCTTACCCCGCCCCCTCTCCTCCATCCACCCCAATTTTGCTCAACCCCTCTCATCCATCCCAACTCTGCTCACCCCCCTCCCCTTCTCCATCCTCCCTGACTCCGCTCACCCTCCCTCCCACCCACCCCCTGACTCCGCTCACCCAACCCCTCTCCTCCATCCCCCCAGCTCTGCTCACTCCCCCCCTCTCCTCCATCCCCCACCCAGCTCTGCTCACTCCCCCCCTCTCCTCCATCCCCCCCAGCTCTGCTCACTCCCCCCCTCTCCTCCATCCCCCCCCAGCTCTACTCACCCCCCTCTCCTCCATCCCCCCAGCTCTGCTCACTCCCCCCCTCTCCTCCATCCCCCCCCCCAGCTCTGCTCACTCCCCCCCTCTCCTCCATCCCCCCCCCTCCTCCATCCCCCCCCTCTCCTCCATCCCCCCCCCAGCTCTGCTCACTCCCCCCCTCTCCTCCATCCCCCCCCAGCTCTACTCACCCCCCTCTCCTCCATCCCCCCCAGCTCTACTCACCCCCCTCTCCTCCATCCCCCCCAGCTCTACTCACCCCCCTCTCCTTCATCCCCCCCAACTCCGCTCACCCTCCCTCCCACCCACCACTCCTCCATACCCCCCCCCCTCTCCTCCATCCCCCACAACTCTGCTCACCCCCCCTCCATCCACCCCAACTCTGCTAGACCATGCATGTCTCATTAAAAATCATCACATGGGGTAAGAAAAAAAAAGTAAAGTTAAAAAAAACCCAAAAAAACATTTTATCAATTGTTAAAAAAGTTTTACACCCAAGCACATAAAATATCACCCCCCCCCCCCCACATCTACCTACAAATGTAAACACATGCATTGGGGCGCCTACGCATGAAAACATTAATGGCGATACACGCATTACATATCGCCGCGCACAAACTGGCTCCTAACTTTTTTAGCTGGCTCCTAGATCCAAAGCAAAATTTGTCAAGCCCTGCTTTACAGGATAATGCCATTAACTTAGAAACTTACCTCACAGAAATGATAGCAATAAGAAAGGTGAGCTTGTGAATGAGGATGGTCAGAGAAATATCCCAGATAGAGACTTAAAGGGCAGTTTCTGAAGGACCAACAAAGGCTGACATCCCATGGTGTCACTCAAAAGTGTACAGGGGAGCAAAGTGAGCAACACCCTGCTCAAAGGCTTTTACTATTAAGTGAGCAGGCAAGTAGTCTTTGAAAAGAACCGCTAGGGTTAAGATTTGACCCTTGATGGTACCCAAGTTCAAATGCTCATCCAGACTGCTTTGGTAGAAAGACAAAGATTCTTCCCAGTGTCCTTTCTGGGATGGAATTTCCTAGTCTCACACTATGCAAAATAAACCAGTCAGGTGGAATTGAAGACTTTGCAAGAAGCTGACATTCTAGCCCCTAAGAACATAGAAATAACAGAATCTGACAAGTCCTAACCCCGAGGACCTAGGTTTCAACAGCATGAAAAGTAGAATGGTGCAATACCACATTGTTCTGGGCCAGCTCGGTGCAAGGAGGATGACCAGAGCAGACGAGGGAGGAGATTTCAAGGAGGAAATTAGCTTAGGCTGAACTAAACTGAAAGTCACCAGAGCATCCAATTGGAAGGCCTGAGGATTGCTGGTCCTGGCAACAAACCTGCCTAGTTTAGGATGTCAAGGTCTACATCTGGTATCAAGCACCTGCAGCAGAGAGCTTGAAACACCCATGGGTGAATAGACTATTCTTCAGAATCCAGACAGACAACTGGGTTAATCTACCTGCCAATGTTCTATGCATGGAATGTGCACAGCAGTCAGGGCTGGAATTTAGAGTTCTGCCCAAGCCAGAATGAGACCTGCTTCTCTTTGAGCTGCAAGACTTTCCATGCCTCCCTGAGGTTTGCCATAATCCATTAGCCTGCCTTTGGCTGCAACCAAAAAAGTGTTACTCCATAATGTAGGACCAATTAGGGCCAGAGATCACGGCTAGAACTGTAACCCTGACTTACTACAGCATTCTTGCAGTCCTCCCAGCAATTATGGGTGCATGGTAGGGACCAAGCCCCACTCAAATCTTCACCCTTCTAGTGGGCATACCCCGTTTATTTGGTCTTCAGGTACAGGACTCCATGGCCCTGGACTTGTATAGGACCCTGCAGCTAACTAAACACATCATACTACATGCCTAGTTGAGTGCCTACTGCAAGATCCAGTGCCCAAAGCAACATTGCACATTGGCTTTAAGCTTCCTTTGTACTTTGTTTAATTTTGTATAAATAAAGTTTTGTTACTTTTATAAAACAGTTTTCATCCAGTTGTCTGCCCAGTACAGTCCCACTTAAGGCATGTTCATTTGTTGTTCTATACCATGTGGGCACAATTTACATACTCCTTTTTAACTAGCAATTGTATTACATAATATAGATAGTAGTAGAGAGCAGAAGCAAAAAGCAAAAAATAGAGCCCATTGGAGCGGCTTTGTGATTAATATGATGGGCAATCGCAGCAATCCCACATGTAAACAGTAGTGCTGAGTCATTCGTTGAGAATTAAGGCATTATTTTAGGGGTTTAGGTTAATTGTTCGTTATGTTAAAGCATTTTCTGAGACTGCAACATGGAATGTTTGGATGAGCTGCAGAAGTTACACGTTCTTGTGTGGAGAACCCTGCACAAATAGTACCAAGTTGTCAGCCCAAAGAACTGACACTCTTCTATGATGCCTTTGAGGGTATCCACATTACAGTGCAGCTGATGCCATGCTCTCCCTGCGAGGGTTACAATGTATGAACTGTAGAGAGTCTAAATTAGACAAACTGGCATCCATTGTACCTAAGCTTTCCAGTAGATGTACCTGAGCAGCTTCTCTGAAGGGAGTTATATTGGGTCTGAATTCGGCAAATTTAAAGCCCTAGGTTCACATGAAGAGTGAAATCGCTAGACTTCATTCACTTTGGAAAAGGAATGGCCCTGGATTGGTACTATTACTATTATTATTAACCAGAGCTGGGGACCACCTTTACTTTTTTGTCCAATCTGGAATTGCCCAAGAGATTACGGTCTGCAATAAGTCCACTAAACACCTAAAAAGGCCAAATTGTTTTTCTGTGCATCATGTGATAACTGCCACTAATAAATGGACCCTTGAGTAAATATATATTTTTCTACAAGACATTCTACACAGAAATTCTCAGCCATATTCCAAAAAACAATACACATCCCGCACTTTAGGAAAGGAGTTACATTTTGCGCATTTTTCTTCAGCTTATTGCAAAAGATCCCAAGTAAATATAATAAATCATGCTTGATTTATGAATAGAAGAATGACACACAAAAACCAATAATAGAAATAGTAATCTTTAATTGTGTGTGGTGCAGATAACACACAGATGAGCATCTTTCACAGACCACATTAGAAGCCTTCCAAAAATCTCCCTGTCGCATGTACGATTTTGGCTTCATAAATAATTACATTTCCCTATGTCGGGTCATAACAATTTACAGAAGGTACGTTTCTAAGGGCTTAGCCAAAAGCATATGCTGTTGTAGAAGTGTCTTGCTGGAGACGAATTAGAGATCTGCAACAAATGGGGTGTTTTCCAAGTTCCCGCTTGCTGCCAAGGACTTCTTTCCAGATGCAAATTTCTTTGCAGCCTACAAAAAAAAAAAAAAAAAAAAAGAGTAAAATCTAGGCATTATTAACGTGGAATTAACATTTGTCACTGATTTTAAGTCCAGGCAACAAAAAAAGTTACAGCGATAGTGTCCTATCTCTATGTAGGTTAACATTGCTAACCTACTTCTGAAAATGCTAGTTGCCAAACTGCCTGTCTTCATTAGTTCAGAACCACTAGCCCAGAGACAATATATTCGTGAGAAACATCGGTGTTATTTTAAAGCAACCTTGTCACTTCCTAAACAAAACAAATATTAAAGTATCTTGCAAAAGAGGAGGAATAATCACCTTTCTAGCAGGCTAAAACATTGCCATCTTGAAAAGCCCCATACATAGCTGCTACATTATATTACCAAAATCATTGGGGCGCCTGCCTTTACATGCACATGAACTTTAATGGCATCCCAGTCTTAGTCCGGTGGGTTCAATATTGAGTTGGCCCACGCTTTGCAGCTTTAACAGCTTCAACTCCTCTGGGAAGGCTGTCCACAAGGTTTAGGAGTGTGTCTATGGGAATGTTTGACCATTCTTCCAGAAGCGCATTTGTGAGGTCAGGCACTGATGTGGATGAGAAGGCCTGGCTCGCAGTCTCCGCTCTAATTCATCCCAAAGGTGTTCTATCGAGTTGAGGTCAGCACTCTGTGCAGGCCAGTTAAGTTCCTCCACCCCAAACTCGCTCATCTATGTCTTTATGGACCTTGCTTTGTGCACTGGTCCAAATCATTTGGTGGAGGGGGGTTATGGTATTGCTTTGTTTTTCAGGGGTTGGGCTTGGCCCCTTAGTTGCAGTGAAGGAAACTCCTAAGGCGTCAGCATACCAAGACATTTTGAACAATTTCATGCTCCCAACTTTGTGGGAACAGTTTGGGGATGGCCCCTTCCTGTTCCAACATGATTGCGCACCAGTGCACTAAGCAAGGTATATAAAGACATGGATGAGCGAGTTTGGGGTGGAGGAACTTGAATGGCCTGTACAGAGTCCTAATCTCAACCCGATGGAACACCTTTGGGATGAATTAGAGCGGAGACTGAAAGCTAGGCCTTCTCATCCAACATTAGTGCCTGACCTCAAAAATGCGCTTCTGGAAGAATGGTCAAACATTCCCATAGGCAAACTCCTGAGAAGGCTGTCCACAAGGTATAGAAGCGTTTAAGCTGTTACAGCTGCAAAGGGTGGGCCAACTCAATATTGAACCCTATGGACTAAGACGGCATTAAAGTTCATGTGCGTGTAAAGGCAGGTGTCCCAATACTTTTGGTAATATAGTGTAGCTAACAATGTCAGGGGTGCCAGATATTGTGTCCTTTGCTGGCTGCTGTGGTCACCAAATCCTACATCAGTAAAAAAACTTTGCAATAACAGTAGATCAGTGGAAGAAACCAAAGCAACTAACACATCTGGAAATATTTGCCATCTTGAAATGCTTCATGCACTGCTACGGTCTAAGTTTCAACATACTGCTTGCCAGAAAGGAAGTATTCCTTTCTTCTGCAAGGTACTTTCAGATTTGTATTATTGATAAAGACAGGGTTGTCTTAAAGGCAGAAATAGAAGTTCTATTATGCTGCTGCCAAGCTTTTCTAACAATGCCTACCACAAAATAAAGGGGTATTGTAAAGTACATGTATACTCGGTGTGTTGTGTCTTTTTTCTGACTGTTCATGTTATTGGTCTGTGTGTTGCCTATCCCTGTGTGTGCTATGATTTAGGCCTGGGAAAATTCACACACATGTCCCTATATGTGCTGTTAGGGGGGGTAGACCTTTACCTCATGGGCATGTAATCCTGCAGGCCCAGTTTGGATTTCATTCAAAATGAATGGGCTTCCTTAACACAATGCATGTTAACATGTAAAATACCACATGCGTGCAGCAACACAACAGGATAGCCAGATATAATGGGGCCTTTACAGTTTGTGTTATTTTCATATCAACAGCTAGCATTCAGGGAGCTCCCTTTATTTAGAAGGATTCACAAAACCCACCTTGATCTTCTAAGTCAGCAAACATTTTCCTCTAAAAAACACAGACCCTGGATGGTATCACTGTAACAGTATAACAAATGCACTAAACAGATGAACTACTTACATTAACAACATCTGCGCTGGTCACGGAATCTATTTGTTGGATGGCAGCAGCTGGCGATGTATAGGTACCGGCTGCAAGTGCCTGGGACCCAATCTCATTCAACAGCCCAGAGGAATTTTCGCTAGATAGAAGGTACTGGGATTTCAGCTGGTTCCTGAAATGGCAAAATTACTTGCCTTTACATATCAATACAAACTTTGCAGACAGTATTCAGGTTTGTACATGAATTCAAAAGTACTATAGTTCTATGTCTGGAAAGCACAAGGTGTGAAGAGCTTACACTTCAAACTATTTGAATAGGTGCATGGAGCTACCAAACCTTTGACATCATGAGAAGCTGTAGACTAAACTTTTACTTGGGTTAAAGAAAATATATATATATATATTTTTTTTTTTATAAATGGATCAATGATATCAAAACGGCTCTTATCACTTCAATCTACTACACATAAGGGCTGATTAGTAAGTGTTACTTCTTATACAATGTTGATTAAGAAAGTTTTGAGACAGCCAGCCTATATCCTTAGTGCTTTTCTCCTAGAAGACTGCCAGTGTTATAACAAAAGGGTAATTCCATTCATTTGGGGGGGGGGGGGCTGGGAACAGATCCAAGGTAAATGCAAAAAATAATGTACTCACTTTGCTCTTGTGAGATCAGCCTCAGTTACAGTACCGCCAGCAACAGCTTTCACCTGGTTAACTGCAGCTTTTATTGCCTTAAAAAAAAAAAAAAATTTTTTATCAGAGAATTTACCCAAACAACATAAATGGGGTTTCTGGCTTAATATTAAATTTAAATAGCAGTAAGGCATCGTACTTATGGGCTTCAGCTTGTAGTAAAGAATTGTGTACAGCAAACTTTCCAAAATGTTTAGCATTACAATTGCTTTACATTTAGCAAACAGCTTTTTTACGTTTTTAAAGCCACCTTAAGCTCCAGTTTGGGGAGATAAAAACACAGATATAATGGAAGTGCAGGCTGTCACTTTAAAACAAACCGCTAGTAGGCTTCGCCACAACTTGAAAACTTGTTAAAACATGCTCACAGCTTAACGTGACAGTGAGCACTTCTATAAGGAGTAGAAGCCGAGTTTTTCAGCGCATTTTTTTGTGCTGAAAATGCTCCCCTCGGCTTATACTCGAGTCAAGCACTTTTCTGCAGCAGAGAATGATATTTTCCGAACTGACTTTGGGGCCCCTTGGTGCTAGGAACCCCAAATTTGGTGTGCAAACCCAGTGGAACTTAGCACTACAACATATCCAAAGCTGAGGTTCCTAGCACCAAGTGGCCCCAAGATGCGGGGCCCCAAAGTCGGTTCGGAAAATGTCATTCTCTGCTGCAGAAAAGTGCTTGACATTTTCCGAACCAACCTTGGGGCCCCGTATCTCGGGGTCACTTGGTGCTAGGAACCCCTTTGGATATGTTGTAGTGCTAGTTCCACTGGGTTTGCACACCAAATTTGGGGTTCCTAGCATCAAGTGGCCCCGAGATTCGGGGCCCCAATTCGGTCAACTGTGTCCATCTGCAGCAATGTCATTTCGGGACCCTTTTGGGTCCAGAGACACCAAATTTTGGCTGCAGCTAGGGGGCATCTAGGAACGCTTAACTACTGAGTTTGAGGTTCGGGGGACCTATGGCTGCAAATGGGCACAGTGAGGCTGCAAATGGGAATTGTTGACCCTCTTTTCCACTTACAGTAGCTGCGCATTTCTCACCCTAGGCCAGTGATGGAGAACCTTGGCACCCCAGATGATTTAGAACTACATTTCCCATAATGCACACGCACTCTGCAGTGTAGTTGAGCATCATGGGAAATGTAGTTCCAAATCATCTGGAGTGCCAAGGTTTGCCATCACTGCCCTAGGCTTATACTTGAGTCAATAAGTTTTCCCAGTTTTTTGTGGTAAAATTAGGTGCCTCGGCTTATATTCGGGTCGGCTTATACTCGAGTATATATGGTAAAATAGAAAAAATCAGCACAAGGGACATAACTTACAGACCGTAGGACGTGTCCCTTGGGCTGATTCCAATTTTGTTAGTAGGCTGAGTGACTGGGGAGGATTTCTACTAACAGAATTGGATTCAGCACAAAGGACATATCCTACTGACCAAGTTATGTCCCTTTGTGCTGATTTTTGTGGCATTTTTATTTTAGCTTCACTAAGGCTTTAACCCCTGTACTGGATTTGCAGTCTGCTTTTAGGACTCCAAGAAAGCCATTTAGTAAAAGCTTGCTGTATACATTAGTCTTTTACATATTGAATCTCATATGTACAAGGCCTAAATGTCATTTTCATCACTATATGATTGCAAAGCAAATGCATCTAAAAAATACAAAATCTGTAGTTTTTGTAAATGTAAACCCCAACTTCATAGCATTCAACCTGTTTTAAAATAAATATATATATATATATATTTTTTTTTTATTAAAAAAATAGATTACACACAAACACACCAGCATAAATGAGCACAACCCTCTTCAAAATTTTCACAAAACTGAGTTCTATTCAAAATATTCATTTTTACTCAAATTAGTTCATGCAAAAATGAATACACCCCACAACAAACACTACTATATCTAGCATTTTGTATGGCCTCCATGATTTGCAAGGACATCACCAAGTCTTTTAGGCATGGAATGAACAAGTTGGGGACATATTGCAACATCCATCTTTTTCCATTCTTCAAGAACGACCTCTTTTAGGAGCCTGGATGCAGCAACTTGTCTCTTTAGAATTCCCCATAGGTGTTCTATTGGGTTCAGATCAGAAGACACTTATAGTTACTTGGCCACTGAATCACTTTCACCGTTCTTCAGAAATGCAACAGTGGCCTTAGATGTGTGTTTTGGATCACTGCTATGTTGGAAAAGTGCACGAAGACTAAGGGCACAGAGTGATGGTAGAATCTTCTCTTTCAATATAAAGCAGTACATCTGAATTCATGATACCATCAATGAAATGCAGCACTCATGCAGCCCCACAGAAGAATCCTGCCACCACCATGTTTCACTGTAGGCATCATGCATTTCTTTTTGTACTACCCTTGCAACGACATATAGTTTTGAAGCCATCAGTTCCAAAAACATTTATCTTGGTCTCATCAGGGTAGAGTCCCAGTAGTCTTTTTCAGCATGGGCCCTGGCAAATTCTAGGTGGGCTTTTTTGTACATGGGCTTTAGTGGAGGCTTCCTTCATGGATGACACCCATGCATGTCATTCCTCTACAGTGAATGCCATATTGTGTCATGGGAAGCAATTACCCGGTTTGGCTTTCCACTTCTTTAGCTAACATGCAGTGAACTTGCATGGCGATTTTCTACAACCCTTATCAGAAGACACTCCCTTCAAGTAGAGATGGTCTCGGGCGTGTTCGCAGCCGCACAGACCAGGCAATGTCTAACCGTCTAGGATTAGCAGCCTGCAGTGTCGGCTTCCTGGCGGGATCGGGCAGGTGGGTTGGGACTAGGAACCCGAACACGCCCGAGCCCATCTCTGCTGTCAAGGTGTTAACTACCGTGGACGGTCTGGACGTCTCTGTGAAATGGTTGCAGTTCCATCTTCGTTACATTTTTGTATCACTTTTGCTACAGTACTCTAACTGATAAGTGAAGCTTTGCTGATCCTCTTGTAGCCCTCGCCTTTCGTATGTAAAGAAATTTTCTTCTTTCTCGGACTATGTGACATTTCCTTCATGTGGTTTTATGCTGTCAGCATAAAATGGGAATGGTTTTTCTGTGTTAAGCAACGCCCTTTTATAATCGTCTGCTGAACACCTGTTTAAAGAATAATTGGACTCACCTGTAGTTGAATTCTTGCTAATTAGGATTTTGTTATCTAAAATTTAGCTTTGCTCCTGAGACCCGGGTCACACAGGGGTGACTTGTCAGGCGACTTAGCTGCCTGACAAGTTGCGTTCCGTTCTGTACAATGGAACCGTTCTAATAGGAGCGACTCAAGTCGCTCCGACTTAGAAAAAGGTTTCTGTACTACGTTTAGGGCGACTTGCATTGACTTCTGAGTCACGCTGCAAGTCGTGCTGCCCCTGTGTGAACCGGCTCTAAGACTTTCATTGGGGTGTATTCATTTTTGCAACACGGTCTTGAATGAATTTGTTAGGAAAAATACTTTGTGTGTGCAAATTAACAAATCTTGGTTGCAATCAATGGCCAGCATTTGTGGGAGTATTTTGTAGTATAGTGTCCCATAGAAAATGTTGATTCTGAAAGGAAAGTAAAAGATTTTCTGACAAATCTGTTGGGGTGCACTCATCTATGTATGTATATATATATATATATATATATATATATATATATATACACACACACACACACACACACTTTACTAAGAATTCATTAGCATTATATACAAAAATTTTGTATTTTCCTTACATCTCCAGCAGCAGCAGCCTGGGATATAGTGTAGATGCCAAACAAACCAGTATCCGAGTAGTTTGCACTGAATGCAGAAACCTTGAGAAGACAGGGAAACTTAAGTTAAGAGATTGAAAACGGCTTGCAATGTTTAAGTGTTTTTACTAAGTGAAGCAATTTAGTAAAAAGTGTACATCTCCTCTCCCCCTAGCCCCGTAACTTGAATTAAGATAGGTCCCCTCTCCCTCTCCTCCCCCCCCCCCCTTCCAATCCAGGTGCTTACTTCAGCATTAAACAACCATAGCCTTCTCTGTCCTTAAAGCCCTGTACACACGATATGAAAATCGGACGACAGATCGTCCGTTTTTTTTTTTTGCATGCTAGTCGTATACTGAACCTGTGGAGTTTACTAAAGTAACGAAAATTCTTGTACGACAGAATAAAAAAGAAAATCAGAAGTGATGTCATGTGTTGTAGTGTATTTTCGGATGACAACTGTACGGATTAAAAACAAAAATCGTACGATCTGGTATTGTATGAGAAAAGTTTCCAGGTTTGTCCGATCGGATAATAATCTGCTCTCGAAAGCTCTGTACTAATGATCTGATTATCGTACGTTTGAGTAGAAAGCGGTATTTTTCGTCCAATTTTCGGATCGTGTGTACGGGCCATTGGTCCCTCCAGGCTGAAATCTTCTTTCGTGCTGACCATGCCCATTAGGGTAGAGGATTATAAAAAAACAAAAAAACAAAAAACAACCACAATTATACATACTCACCACCCTGCAGCATCGGTCACTGCTCTCTGCGCTGCCCCTTCAACGCTCACTGGGAGCTCCAGGTAGGAGAGCTTTGGCATATTTTAGCACTGATCACTGTATTAGTGTCACTGGTCCCCAAATATTGTCAGAAGTGTCAGTATGAAAGCTGCAATATCACAGTCCCGCTATAAGGTCACTGATCACCGCCATTATTAGTACAACAATAAATAAAAAAATCCCATAGTTTGAAGACGCTATAACGTTTGCACAAACCGATCAATATACGCTTATTGGGATTTTTTTTTTAACCAAAAATATGTAGCAGAATACATATTAGCCTAAATTAATAAAGAAATTAGATTTTTTCTTTAATTTTTTTTTTATTTAATATGCATTATAGCAGAAAGTAATAAATAGTGTTTTTTTCAAAATTGTTGGTCTTTGTTTATTGCACAAAAAATAAAAAACAGAGGTGACCAAATACCACCAAAAGAAAGCTCTATTTGTGGGAAAAAAATGGACAAACTTTATTTGGGTACAGCGTCGCACAACCGCGCAATTGTCAGTTAAAGTAACGAAGTGCCATATCCCAAAAAATGGCCTGGTCATGAAAGGGGGTAAATCTTCCGAAGGTCAAGTGGTTAAATTAAAAGGAAAATAGGAAGAAAAGCAAAAACCAAGATGGATGCGAGTGGGAATTCAGGATCCCAACAAAAGCAGTATTCTTTCATGGAATTTATACTTACGTCAAAGGGTTCACTGGTTGCCTTGGACACTGCTTGGGACAGTTTGCTGCTCGAGTTGCTGCCTCTTTTGATGTAAGGCCCTGCACCCAGAATGTGCTGGAGGACATTGAAAGCATTTGCTTCAGGGCTCCCTACTGCCGCTCCTTCTGCCACAATCGCAGCATTGACAAGACTGTCCCCATTTTGCTCTCTGATCTCACCTGTACACCACAAGGAAAAATAATCAGTATAGCAAAACAACATTCTGACAGATGTACTTCTATTTATAACAACCCACTGCAAAACAGAATTAAATATTTATTGAAAAAATTATATATTTATTACACACACACACAATATATATATTTATTACACACACACACAATATATATATTTATTACACACACACACACAATATATATATTTATTACACACACACACACAATATATATATTTATTACACACACACACACTATATATATATATATATATATATATATATATATATATATATATATATATATATATATATATATATATATATATATATATATATATATATATATATATTAGTGGGGGATCAAAAGTTTGGGCACCCCAGGTAAAAAATGTGTATTAATGTACATAACGAAGCCAAGGAAAGATATAAAAATCTCTAAATGGCATCAAATTACAGATTAGACATTCTTATAATATGCCAAAAAAAAAGTTAGATTTTATTTCCATCATTTACACTTTCAAAATTACAGAAAACAAAAAAAAACAAACAAAAAAAAAAAATAAATGGTGTCTGCAAAAAGTTTGGGCACCCTGTAGAATTTATAGTATGCACTGCCCCCTTTGCAAAGCTGAGACCTGCCAGTGTCATGGATTGTTCTCAATCATCGTCTGGGAAGACCAGGTGATGTCAATCTCAAAGGTTTTAAATGGCCAGACTCATCTGACCTTGCCCCAACAATCAGCACCATGGGTTCTTCTAAGCAGTTGTCTAGAAAACTGAAACTGAAAATGGTTGACGCTCACAAAGCTGGAGAAGGCTATAAGAAGATAGCAAAGCGTTTTCAGATGTCAATATCCTCTGTTCGGAATGTAATTAAGAAATGGCAGTCATTAGGAACAGTGGAAGTTAAAGCAAGATCTGGAAGACCAAGAAAAATATCAGACAGAACAGCTCGCAGGATTGCGAGAAAAGCAATTCTAAACCCACGTTTGACTGCACGATCCCTCCAGAAAGATCTGGCAGACACTGGAGTTGTGGTACACTATTCCATTATAAAGAGATACTTGTACAAATATGGTCTTCATGGAAGAGTCATCAGAAGAAAACCTCTTCTACGTCCTCACCACAAAAATCAGCGTTTGAACTTTGCAAATGAACATATAGACAAGCCTGAGGCATTCTGTGGACCGATGAGGTTAAAATAGAACTTTTTGGCCGGAATGAGCAAAGGTACGTTTTAGAGAAGAAAGGGCAAAGAATTTAATGAAAAGAACCTCTGTCCAACTGTTAAGCATGGGGGTGGATCAATCATGCTTTGGGGTTGTATTGCAGCCAGTGGCAGAGAGAACATTTCACGAGTAGAAGGAAAAATGGATTCAATAAAATTTCAGCAAATTTTGGATGGTAACTTGATGCCATCTGTGAAAAAGCTGAAGTTAAAGAGAGGATGGCTTCTACAAATGGATAATGATCCTAAACACACCTCAAAATCCACGGGGGATTATATCAAGAGGAGTAAACTGAAGGTTTTGCCATGGCCTTCACAATCTCCTGACCTAAACATCTGAAAATCTATGGATAGACCTTAAAAGAGCAGTGCATGACAGACAGCCCAGAAATCTCAAAGAATTGGAAGACTTTTGTAAGGAAGAATGGGCAAAGATACCTCAAACAAGAATTGAAAGACTCTTGGCTGGCTACAAAAAGCGTTTACCAGCTGTGATACTTGCCAAAGGGGGCAGTACAAGATATTAACTCTGCAGGGTGCCCAAACTTTTGCAGACGCCATTTTTTTTGTTTTCTGTAATTTTGAAAGTGCAAATGATGCAAATAAAATCTAAAAATGTATTTTTCTTTTTTTTTTCCCAAATCAAATATAAATTTTTCATAGTACAACAAAAAAGATAAAAAAACCTCACAAACAATACATTTCCCATGATTTTCCCCACCCTAAGACTATAACAACAAACATACACACACACAAAAAAAAAATCCCACAGAATTTCCACTCACCAATTTACTTTTCAAACTTTAATCAAAACCCTCCTTCACAATAATACACCCTAGTAATGAATCTGTGTGTGCGCGTATAATAAAAATTGTCACATTGGTGGCAAGCGGTGGGATAAGACTTCCTTGCTGTGAACACATCTGAAATCTCCACCAGAATCTAAAGTCCGGAGAGGTACAGATACCAAGTGCATATATTAGCCAGCATGCAATGGATCAACAAACACCGTCCAAAGGTTTCTTTATTGCAGAGAGATCACATCACAGAAAAGCAACGTTTTGGAGCCGTGGAGGGCCCCTTTGTCAGGCACGCGACGACGAAGGGGCCCTGCGTGGCTCTGAAACATTACACTTATCTCTGTGATGTGTTCTCTCTGCAATAAAGAAACCTTTGGATGGTGATTGTTGATCCATGGTGTGCTGGTGAACATGTACACTTGCTTCATGTTTCCAGGACCCAGCTGGTAATTGCTGCAGCACCCACTGTTTTATGAGCCTTGTTTGCCATGAACGTGTGCGATAGGAATATTGATAAGAAGGTACAGATACCAGCTGCCATGAAAGAGGAATTTCGTAAGGAAAGTGCAAAAGATGCAGATGAAGCACAGAGGACCAGTGCCAACTTCTGCTCTTGGTATCACTGAAGCTGTATGGTTCTATAGGCAGTGGTCAGAACAGAAACCCCCTTTGGCTGGCTGCATTCCCCTACCTAGAAAATTGTATTCAGGTACTGCACTTGTAAGATACACGGTCTAACTAGCCTGTTATAACTTATTTATATAGTGCCACAATTTACGCAGTGCTTTACATACTGTACTTTCACATCATTCCCTACTGTCAAGGAGCTTATAATCTAAGGTTCCTATCTCATATGCACACAAAGTAGGGCTAATTTGGACAGCAGACAAACAACCCACCAGCATGCCTATGAAGTATGAGAGGAAACCAAAGTACTTGGAGAAAACCCACACAAGCATAGGGAGTACATGCAGACTCCTTGTAGATAGTATAAACATGTAATATTAGAAATTTTTTTCCCTTTCTTTATAATAAACCTTTAGAAAAGAAAAAGTTAGGGTATGCTCCTCCACAGCTACCAGATTTCAGATGCAATTTTACCATGGTATTTCCCCTCTGCTTTTTTCTTTCTCTGCACTCATAAAAATTTACATAGCTATCACCAAAAAGTACATAGCTATCACCAAAAGTACATAGCTATCACCAAATTCTCAGTTGGGTATATGTTGTATGTGGTACAGAAACCATAATAGTATCTGGACAGTTCAGTTTATGATAAAAATCCATCAGATCTCCTGGGCCTGATAGCTACAGGTGTCACACTAATTTAATATGTGTTACCAGTAGACTCAGTACACAGGAATTTGATAGTAAACTGCTAAATTTGGAGGATCTAAAAGCATTTTCAAGGCATTTTACCCACTGAAATGTCAAGCAACATAGAAAAATGAAACCTATGTACCTCCACGATACTGAGCTTTGATTGCTGCAGGACCAGCACCACTTCTAATATTGAGGAAATGTTCTCCAACTTGTTTTAGGACAGAATGGCTGACACCTATAAATAAAACATTCCATGATTTATTGCATGTCTTAAAAACAAACATTTTCTTTATCATACACGTAAATATCACCAGTTAAAGTGACTGATTATTAATAAACTTTACTGATTTGCAAACAAAACCATACCAACAGCTCACACCTATGACTACCCAGCTGGTGTGTAATTCAACTACAACGCTTATACCTCCATTCATACACGTCAAAGACTTTGGCTCATACACAGTACACACAAATTAACATCTTTTCATCCAGGGTATGTATGTACACGTCCTGAATGGGAATCATGTATACCAGGATCATGGCTGCAACCATTATCTTAAAAAAAAAAAAAAAAAAGCTGGTCGGCTGCCCACAAAGGAGATGGAGGAGCCTTCCTTCTCCAATCTTCACTGTGACGAATGAAGGCAAATGCAACATATATTTTGTCACTTTTGGTTTCGGTGCTGTGTTTCCCTGTGTTTGATCAGATGCTGTGAAGAGAAGAGAGGAAAACAGGGGTCTAAAACACCCCAGATCTCCCCATACAGAGTACCTGTCACTGTCAAAGCTATCACAAGGGATGTTGTTCATCCTTTGTAATAGCAAAGTTGAATGAAAGAAAAAAAATGAAAAAAAAATTGCATATGCGAACATACATCCAGCACGCATAAGAAAGCAGTAGTGGCACCACACGTGAGGTATTGCTGCAAATTCTAGCACCAGACCTAAGGTTCTCAAACCTAAGGGCTTTCAAAGTACCATCTATGGAGCGGCGCACATGCGCAGGACTTCCAGGAAGACTCACTAGCCGGGAGCTCTGACCCGCTCTGGCCTCACTAAGACCCCCACACCAGCAGTTACGAGCGGGAACCCCCCACCGAGACCGACCTCCCCGAACACTACAGAGCCTCCACCTGCATGTTGGGTGATCACCCCCAAGAAGGTCAGTCGTCAGCTCAACTTCAGCCTATCCACCCCTGAGCCTTTCAAGATGGCGGACCCGGCCCTTCCATGCGGAGACACGAGACCAGGATTCAATTGCGGACCCACATGTAACACACTGGTAACTCCTGTGAGTAACATCTATAACTGCGGTGTCTCCCCAGCCTCCACCGAATTGCTCCTAAGCAGGACAATGGCAGCCCTCCTCCATACCCCCTTGATGAACACTCCTCTCAGCCAAGCAGGCCTCACCTCTGCCTCAAGGCCATCTCCCTGACATGGCACAGTTGTTAAATAGCTTCTCTGAAATGCTGGCTGCAGGACTAGCACAAAATGCTATACAGATCACATTATCTATTAGGGCAGACCTGCAGAGCCCGGGGGCTCCTATGGACATCATTGAACAAGCAGTGGACAATACAGCTGCATGCACTAACCAGAACACAGCATGCATTCAAATGCTACAAGACCAACTTGAAATCGCACTCTCTAAAATAGATAATTTGGAGAGTAGAAGCAGGCGATACAACTTTCGCATTAGAGGTATCCCTGAATCGGTTCTGGACATCCAGGGCACCGTTAAATAGTTAAAATAGATATCCCAAATCACAGGCTAGAACTGGACAGAGCCCACAGAGCACTACAACGCCCTCGCCAGGACGGGTTATCGAGGGACATTGCAGTTAAACCCCACTATTATGTGGTGAAAGAAGAAATAATGAGAAAATCTCGTAACCTCGCCAACCTCTCTATACAAGGAAATAAAATCCAAATATTTGCGGATATTTCCCCGGCCACAATCCAGAAGTGGGAGATCCCTCAAACCCCTCCTGGAATTATTATCCCAGAAAATCAGTAAAATACCGATGGGCATTCCCCTTTTGCCTACAGTTCCAGTACAAAAACAAATCGTACGGATTCACAAACTTCCAGGATGGCAAACGTTTGCTCCTCCAGCTTGGGTTTATCCTCGCAGGAATTGTCACCCCAGCAGACAGCGAATTGTCCAAACTCCTCCAAGAGGCCTCCACCAAGCAGCCCCCCAACACGGCTGTGGAACAAACAGCAAACGAAGAGGCACCAAGATTCCATCCCACTGAGATGAGACCCACGGCTGATTGATCCACTGTGGATTGTTGTCCCTCCTCGGATGGTCGAATCCTCCGACAGTGTAATTGACTCTTCTACACCCACTTGGTTCTCTGCTCAACCCATTGGACTAGCTTTTCCCACTCCATCTGTACCCCTTTACCTCTACTCTGATTATGTAGAGGTGTAACTGCTCCTATAAGTTATTCTGCTCCATGGGCTTTTGCACCCCACAAACCAGTGATTGAGATCAAACAGTTTGGTACAGATAAGCACTATTGCCCCTCCCCCCCTCTTCCCAGTTCATATCACCTTTCCCGGTATTGTTATCTTCACGTTGGTATCCATGTGCTTGTTCAGAATTCAGGAATGTTGTTTCCATAAGTAATGATTTTGTAGTGCCTCTGTTCCTTATACTTAGGTCCCTCATCTCTTATTTTTCTTTCTTTTACAGAGGTCCTAGTGGCCGGAGCGGCTCCACTTGACACTCCTTCTGTTGTGACTTAGAGGAGCAGATCTGCTCCTCTAGTGACACCAGGAATGCAACCTGTACCAGGGTTGCCATTGTACCAAACCCTACTCATCATAGGGTATTGGAGCAGGACCTGGCTGGCCAGTCCTGTACCCAAGAAGTTCAGGATATCCATTATCATGGACTCCATGTCTCTCCACGCCTCTACTTCTTTCCCTTTTTCTTATTCATGTCTGTCTCTTCTTTACTCGCTTTCTCCTTATTTCCCTTCCAGTTGTATAGGGACCCTAAGTTAGGGACACAAGTAGCCCCTGGTACAGCGGGACTTTAAGGGCGAACAACATGTATCGATATAAAATATCATTTGTACTCGGAGTCAATCTGTGGATAGTGTACAAAGGAACAAAAAGCAACAAAGAACACAGACCTGAGTTGTGCCCTGGTCAAATGGTCAGTATGCCTAAAAGGGGGCATACCCAAGTATGAATTGAAATAAAATGAAAAAAGAAAAGAAAAAAAGGGAATGGGTGGGTGGGACACGAGATCCTACGACCATAGGAAGGAGAAGAAGGAGGGCAGGCTTTATGCAGCCTGACTCCTCCTACAATAACAGGCTGACCTGCAGTCAGCCTTACACTTGTACTCGGAGTCAATCTGTGGATAGTGTACAAAGGAACAAAAAGCAACAAAGAACATAGACCTGAGTTGTGCCCTGGTCAAATGGTCAGTATGCCTAAAAGGGGGCAAAAATGACCAGTAGGATGAATATGAAGCCAAATTATAGCCCACTGAAATTACGTATAATCTACCAAATACCAACCGCTTGTGGTATCTCTAAAGTGGCTCTGGGCCAACCCAGAGAACAAGACGACCTACACTTACCCAATACAGCTGAAGTCCCAGGCACAAATATGCAGAACTGCTCCTGTCTCTTATGACCCAACCATAGGGGTATAGGCCTGCCTTGAGCACCGAGCTAGTACCCAACACGAAGGAGACCATGGGAATGTGATAGATACGATACGGAAAATATGACCCATGATGAGAAGTCTGCTGATCACAGCAGGAGGGCTACTTTCAGGAACCCTGAGGATGGCTTTAATAGAATGCACAGCAAATAAAGAAAAGAGTCCCAATCAGATACGCCCCGACACTGCTGTGCCGATATGAGTTAAAAGAGGCAAAAACCGAACCAAGTAGGAAGCCTGCTGGATACTGGCCTAGGGACTGAGAAAATTCAGAACCCACAAAACCCCTGAGCCCGTAAAAGCTGCTGGAGCTGCCATGGCTGACTAACCAATAGTTCCATGCTTTGCCAACCCTAGCCAAGAGTAGCTAGGCAACAAAAGGTCGTGTGCATGGATAAGGAGGAACCACAGTCCCCTGGGTAACCTATTTTTGTGTAAGTGACACACCACTGGGACAGCAACATGAACTACGAGAGAAACATGAGCATACTGAGAAAACCTGCACCAGGAGCGAAAGCTACGTGAAGGAACGAAACCCATGTATAGTGCGAGCTTACGAAAAGTGAGCAGCCTAAAAACCGAGGCTGCCAGAAACCGCAAACTACTTGCGAAATACCAGTAGCATGAGAACGTGAATTAATGAACGTGTGATGAACATGAGAACGAGAGTAACCTTGGGAAAACATGAGAAACCTGGAAAAAACGAGAGAAACATAAAAGTGAGTTTAACATAGAAACAACAAATTGCATGAAAAGCATAAAATTATATGAAAAGCATAAAATTATATGAAAAACATAAAACTGCATGAGGAACGTAAATAGCATGAAAATGTAAATAACATGAGAACACATAATTTGCATGAGAAACGTGAACTGCATGAGAAACGTGAACTGCATGAGAAACGTGAACTGCATGAGAAACGTAAGTTTGTACGAAATACATAAGCAACGTAAGAACAGATGAGAAGACTTGCCACCGAACAAGCCAATTAAAAACGATCACCTCAATCTGTTAAACCCATAGACGTGATGGGTAATCTGCAGTGGTAGAACATGAAACAATTCAGCTGTATGAAAACAATCAGATAACATTACAAATAACCAGCCCAAAACATAACACCCCTAAAACCTGACAAGTATGAAGATGTGAGTGCAGAAATGACAAGACCAAGAGCGTAAAAAATGAACCTAATGACGACACCCCCCTACTGTATGCAGTGAGCGAGCCCGAGCAACCTGCCACGCCAAGACAGGAAAATTAAAAACGAACACTCAGGGCTAAAGTACCCACAGACTGTGGTGGGTAGTAGTAAAGGTGTAATGGTGAACGTGCACGTATGACGTATGGAAAACAGGCGAGAAGATTGTGGGACAACAATCAATTAAAAACGAAACCTCAGCCTGTATGGATCTGTAAACGTGACAGACCCTGAATGTGAGCACTAGCTAACGGTAATGCAGCGAACGAAAGGCTGTGACATAAAACATATGACATGAACGTAAGAGACATGGGGAAACGAGAGAAGCACGGGAAAACGAGAGAAGCACGGGAAAACGAGAGAAGCACGGGAAAACGAGAGAAGCACGGGGAAACGAGAGAAGCACGGGGAAACGAGAGAAGCACGGGGAAACGAGAGAAGCACGGGGAAACGAGAGAAGCACGGGGAAACGAGAGAAGCACGGGGAAACGAGAGAAGCACGGGGAAACGAGAGAAGCACGGGGAAACGAGAGAAGCACGGGGAAACGAGAGAAGCACGGGGAAACGAGAAAAGCACAGGAAAAAAAACGAGAAAAGCACGGAAAAAAAAAGAGAAAAGCACGGAAAAAAAACGAGAAGCATGGAAAAACATGAGGAATATATGAAACAAAGAAAATAGGAAAAAAAAAAAAAAAACATGAATAGGCATAAGAAGTGACAAATTGCATGAGAACACTGAAAAACTTGCATGAGAACACTGAAAAACTTGCATGAAACGTAATTGCATGAGAAAACTGTAAATTACACTGGCAACTGTAAAATGCATAAAAACCATAATCACATGAGAAACTAAAAAAGCATGAAAAAAAACGTAAATTGCATACGAAACTAATATGCATGAGCAACCGTAAATCGCATGAAAACCGTAAAATGCATGCGAAACCGTGAATAGCATGAAAAACCGTAAAATAAATGAGAAATCATAAATCGCATAACAACCGCAAAAATTGCATGAGAACACTGTAAAGTTGCATGAGAACACTGTAAATCGCATGAAAAACGTAATAGTATGAGAAACTGTAAAAAATTGCACGGGCAACCGTAAAATGCATAAAAAACTGTAATCACATGAGAAACCGTAACAAGCATGAAAAAACGTAAATTGCATACGAAACTAATATGCATGAGCAACCGTAAATTGCATAAAAAAAACGTAAAACGAATAAGAAATCGCAAATCGCATGAAAACCGTAAAATGCATGCGAAACCGTAAAATAAATGAGAAATCATGACAACCGTAAATGCATGAGAACACTGTAAAATTGCCTGAGAACATTGTAAAATTGCATGAGAACACTGAAAAATCGCATGAAAAACATAATAGCATGAGAAACTGAAAAAATTGCATGAGAACCCGTAAAATGCACGGGCAACCGTAAAATGCATAAAAACCGTAATCACATGAGAAACTGTAAAAAAAGCACGAGAAACCGTAACAAGCATGAACAACTGTAAATTGCATACGAAACTAATATGCATGAGCAACCGTAAATTGCATGAGAAAAAAAAAAAAAAAAGTAAAATGAATAAGAAATCGCAAATTGCATGAAAACCGTAAAATGCATGCGAAACCGTGAATTGCATGAAAAACCGTAAAATAAATGAGAAACCATAAATCGCATGACAACCGTAAAATGCATGAGAAACGTAAATTGCATGAAAATAAAAATCGTAAAATGAAGGAGAAATCGTAGATCGCATGCAAACCGTAAAATACATGAGAACCAGCATTCCATGAGAAACCGTAAATTGCATAAAATCATAACATACATGGAAAACCGAAAATTACATGAGAAATGGAAATTTGCATGCCCCCAAAGGACCCCCACAGAATATCATGGGAAGACCGGCAATGAGCAAGTGTCATGACAACCCCACAGCCTGAATTAACCCCTGAAGACCCACACTATAGACCACGTGGAGCACGGGGAGGGACACGACCCACTATGTGGCGCTCAGGACGGGGGGAACCCATCACACGAAGCTGAGGGGGGGGGGGAAATCACCATGAGGCTAGGGAGAGAGGAGACCCTGCCCATACATACCTATGCTGTAACCTAATAGTGGTGACAGCGGACCCAAATACCAAAGACTAAAATGCAATGACCTACACTATTACAACTGGACAAACATGGGTCCCTGCTAGAAAAAAAAAAAAAACAAAAAAAAAAAAAAAAAACACACGTTTCATTGGATTGCTTACCTGTATTCCAGGAATACAAACGTGCTATGCAGTGCTAATGACAGAGGCGGGACATTGTGACATATGAGACTCTGCCATCATCTCCTGAAAACCCCCAAACACACTCCCCCCAACCTGCAACCCCAACACATGGTGCTATCTGAACCCCAAGCTGACCGGAGTAAAGTGAAACCGGATGGAAGAATACTACCCCTATCCCTGCGCCCGCAGCACACAAGACCCTGCCGCATGGTAACGCTGCCGAGACCTGCCACGACCACCGGGAGAGAGATCCAAACAGAAAACCTTGCAGCTGACCATGCTGCCGCCCTGCAAGCCACAAACAGGAAGTGATCTGCCGTGACCTGCCCTAACCCGGAAGTGACCTGTCAACACGAGATCCTACGACCATAGGAAGGAGAAGGAGGGCAGGCTTTATGCAGCCTGACTCCTCCTACAATAACAGGCTGACCTGCAGTCAGCCTTACACTTATTAGAAAGATTAAAAAGACATTATATATATATATATATATATATAATAAAAAAAAAAAAAATTATAACAATAACTCCTACAACACTCTTGGTGCATGATAAAAAATACAATTTTCATCGTATTTATATTATTTCACATAATTCAAAGATGAATACAATATTCCTCCAGTTAGTCTGACATGTTTCAGGAACAATTCCCTTCTTCAGAGGCGTCCATAGAAGATAATGTAGTATATTCTGAAAAAGAGGATTGGTTTTTAAACAAATGCATTTTTTAAAAGACCTGATTTTGTCATCAATGGTCCATCAAAGCAAAGACGGGATTTATCAACTTTGATGGACCATTGATGACAAAATCAGGTCTTTTTAAAAAAAAAAAAAAATCCTGAGAAAGCAAGGAGACGGGAACTCTTAAAACTCCAGTTTGTACGTCTCAACACTCTTCCTGCGAGATCCTTGAGAATTGCAGAAGAATTCCCCCTATTCGAGTGAGCGGGGCGCCTCCTCATAAAAAGGAGGCTTCAGTATCTTGTAGGTTTCCTCCCTCAAGACCTCTTTTGTCCCTGGGGTTAACTCTGAGGATTACCTTTTGAACCCGACGGCGGAAGCCGTCGTGACTGCCTGGAGGCCGATGCCCCTGGCACAGGAGAAGGAGCTTTAAAACGAAAATACATTTACTCCTTTTCTTAAATGGCAAAAAGGGTACTTTTTCCACTAGAATTTCTTTGGATGTATTAACCAAAACATCCCCAAATAGCTGTTTCACCGCAAAAAGGAAGACTAGCCAGGAGCTTCTTGCATGGCGCTTCTAGCGAAGGGCGCAAGGCCTGAAGGATGAAAACTCTCACAGCAACTATTGCAAACATAAAGCTGCCAGATCCTGGGCCTGCTGAGCAGGATAACCTTGAACACCTGTTTAAACTGGTCTCTCAATGATTTACCAATTACTGTCAGCGCAGGCCGAGACACTCAATCTGCCAGAGAAAAAAGTGTTTTTTTTTTTAAATAGGAATTCCAACTTTTTATCCGTTGGATCCCTAAGTATTTGACCATTGTCTGCCAGACAAGTCAAACTCTTATTCACAGAGGATATAGCAGCATTATTTGCTAGTATAACCTACTTAGTGAATTTTTTCCACCATAGGATAAAGTGCAAAAACTTTTTAGGAGGGAATAAAATGCTTATCTGGGTGATCCACTCAGATACAAAAAAACTTTTCGAGCAATGAATGGACAGGTAAAGGCATGCACAGCTTGAGGAGGCTTTAGCGAACCCAAACACTCAGTTAAGGGTACATATATGTGGAGCAGTCTATTCAGCAAGGAACTGCACCATCAATGCTACAGATTGTGAATGCTCATCCTCCTGCATTTGACACCTCAGAAGAGTCCTCACCACGGTCCCCTGAGGGAGTTCATCTTCTCCGGCCTATAGTTCCTCAGTTTGAGGGTCCTGGGTAATGGAAGAGAACCTGTCGCATTTAGTCCCACACTGGGATGCGATTAAAGCCGCTAACTTTTTTTCCCAATCCTATCCTGGCTGAGGAAAAAAAGATCTTTTTAATAACAAAACAGGGGCTGCAGTGTTGAAAACAATTGCAAACATTTCATGGCCTCGATGCTCACTGACCAACCACCCCCTCTCAGGGGAGGATGCCATTTGTAGAGATGAGTAGGCTTTGCAGAGCTTGAGGGAGACCCTTTTAGCTCTTTTTTGGGGGTGTTTCAACCCCCCCTTCTGACCATAGCCTGATGCACAAAGCCGAGGTACTACCAGAAGAAATCGCATCCACTGCTTGAGCAATAGTCTGCCACTGCCACTGCTATTAATGCTCAGCCTGATGCAAATAGTAAATGTATCAAATAGGAAATGCCTGTGTCACCAACCTCTTTCATGCCCCTCTTTGCTCGTGTCCCTCCGACAATTTTTGCAGCCAGCACAAATGGAGTTTATTTTTTCTTAAAACACTCTCACGTTGGAGGACGCCAACGCTGCGTTAAGCCCCGCCCCCTCCGTCACATCCGATCCGACTTGTGTGTGAGGGAGGGATGGCGTGGAGGAGACCTGAAAGCCGCCGCCATGTAGAGGAGAAAGAAAGAAAACGGCATCGCCGATCTTTTTTTTTTTTAGCTCCCCCTCAATGCTCAGCCTCGTGAAGAGGGGGAGAGTTCAGCCCAGGTGGGGGGTGTCTGGTGGAAGCAAAACCCCCCAAACTTACCGGTCTGCCTGCCTGCTAGCTGGAGGAAAAAAGCCTGCTGCTTCTGTGACACAGCGTGATCTCTGAGAAAAGCATGAGAAGGTACGTGCTCCATACAGCCCCCAGTGGTGACACGTAGGCATGACAACATTTACTTTTTTAAAGGAGACATTTCATAAGAAAATTTAAAAATTCCTTAAAAAAACTCCACTTACCTTTCCCACCGCAGGGTTTTCTGTGGTAAAACCAACAGACCCAATCTTCACCCTTCACGGTGGGCTCCGTTAAACCTTCAGGAACCGGGGACCCTCAGGGAACCCACAATCCTGGACCTGTAATAGCACCCCGCCAGTAAAACCTTATGGCTTAAAATACCAAAATACTGGATCCCGGGGTCCAGCTCTCTAAAAAGAGAAGCGTTTACAAGCAAAGACCTCGTTTCTTCGGACACGAGGCCCGGGTACCATTCAATTTGGCCAAAAAAAGAGACACTTTGAATGGATCCGGCTGCATAGCTAGCCCCAAGTATTGCTCCACAGCACATCTTCACTCATGACCAACACCTTAGACACTGGCGAAAAAACTGAGATACTCCCGGTATGGGAGGGGTTATATAGGGAGGCAACTTCCTGGTTAGGGTGTACTAGTGTCCAGCACCTGAAGGTGGACTATAACCCACATAGTAATTACTATGGCTCTGTGTCCCGTGATGTACGATTAAAGAAAGAGGGGTAGCTCATTTCCAAATGGACCTCATTTACGCACTCTCAAACCATTAGGGACCGGGAGGGTCGATACATTCTAGTCAAGGGCCACATTAATGGTGTCATGTACACTTTTATTTCCTATTATGCACCGAACCAAGGCCAAGCACCCTTCTCCTCTCTGCTCATCTCCCGCTCCCCTCATTTTGAAGGCAAGGTAATAATGGGAGGCAACTCCAAAATAACCTTTGACCACCTTTTGGACAAATCAGCACAAGGCATACCCCCCCCCCCCCATCCAAAAAAAGCCTCCGTATAGCCCGGCTCTTACACTCCCCTGATAGACATTTGAAGAGAATTAAACCCTTCAGCAAAAAAGATTACACACACTTCTCAGCCCCACATAGGATGTACGCTAGAATAGACCACATCTTCATCCCCACCCCAGAGATTCACATGGCATCCAATGCCTCTATCTGTGCGGTACCCTGGTCAGACCATTCTCAAAGTGGTAATGAGGGGGAAAATTATCCAGCCAGCCACACGTCTGAAGCGGAAACAGCAGATGGATGTAGCAAACCTAGAGAAGGAATTCAAGTCACTTAGCAAGATGCACAAACGCAAGCCCACGCCTAATACTCTGGCTAAACTAGAAACTGCTAGAATAGCCCAAAATTTGGCTCTTACCTCCAGTGCAGAAAAACACTTAAGATGGGTGAGCGGCCAGTATTACCTCCACACTGATAAAATTGGTCCTCATCTCGTGGCTAAACTATCCCCTAAACATAGGATTTACTCCTTACCCAAAATTAAATCCTTGGCCGGTTCTTTGACACAGAACCCCAAACGTATTCTAGAAGCCTTCCACTCATTCTACTCTAACCTTTACACTGAGACCAGCCCCAGCACACCTCAAACTGAATACCTTATAGATGACATTCCCCACCCTGAACTCTGATCCACATCGCTCCATATTAGACTCCCCAATCCTAGAAAACGAAGCCCGAGGAGTCATTAAAGACCTTTAAAAAGGGTTTGGCCCCAATCCCAGATGGCTTTTCAACACACTACTATAAGACGTTTGTTGATGTCCTCTCTCCTTATCTGGTCCGGTTCTTTAATTCCTCAGCAAGGGTTCTCCCTTAGACTCTGCAGCAAATTTAGCATATATTTCTGTGATGCCCAAACCTGACAAAGACCCGAGCGAAGTAGGCAATTACAGACCGATCTCATTAATCAATAATGACTTGAAGATAATGACTAAAATGTTATCAAACAGACTAGCATCCTTCATAGGGTCATATGTTCATAAGGACCAGGTGGGTTTTAAATCAGGGAGATAGGGCCCGGACCAGATATGGAGGGCAGTAGATGCCATATCCCTCGAAGTCGTCACCTGACCCTACCTATTGACTACACTGGAAGGATGGGGATTTGCCCTAGCTTTCTCAAAATCTTGAAGGCCCTATACTCTCACCCTACATAAAGGCACAAGTCAGACTTCATTGCACTACTCAGACCTCTTCCCCATTACAAAAGGAACAAGGCAGGGATGCCCCCTATCCCCCCTCCTTTTCGCAATCGCTATAGAAACCCTAGCTATAGCGATCAGACGACATCTAGACATTCACGGAGTCTAATTCAGCAGGTCGACCCATAAATGTGTACTATTTGCAGATGATGTCCTCCTATTCGTAACATCCCATCTTATTTCACCCCCTGATATTCTCCAGCTATTAAACAAATTTGGACGAGTCTCAGGCCTGCAAGTTAATATGTCTAAATCTATAGCCCTCAATGTACGGACCCCCCCCCCCCCCCCCCGACCCTAGTAGACAGAATAAGAAGCCACTTTCCCTTCTCTTGGAGTAATACCTCCATTCCGTACCTGGGTATCCACCTCATGGCCGCTATAAATCTTCTGTACAAGTAGAATTACACGCCCGTGATCAAAAAACAGCAGACCTTGCTCAATGGTCACTGTATAAGATGCCCTGGATAGGAAGAGTAAATGCAATCAAGATGACCCTTTTACCTAGAATTCTCTACCGATTCCGCTCCCTTCCTATCCCAGTCACCAAACTACATATAAAAATCTACAATCAGCAATATTCTGCTTTATCTGGGGTAAAACAAGTCACCGCCTCTCTAAAGTCCTTTTTAGACCTAGACTGAAAAGGGGGATTGGGACTACCTAACCTCTGGTGGTATTACCAGGTGGCACAACTGAGCCATATATCTACCATCTACTCCAGAGGCCCAAAACCTGACTGGATAGGGATGGAATGACAGGCGATTCCGCATTATACGATAGACTATATGCTATGGCTTGCCCCCCTATTATGTCCCCAACATTGTCCCACTCTGTAGCCTTATGCGACTCACTCTATAAATTGAACTCTAACATCTGCTTGGCAACCATTGGCTCACATCTTTCACAACCCCAAATTTCCCCCAGGGATGGATATCAAGGCCTTTCAGTGGTGGCTAGAAAAAGGTCTTTATCGAACTGGGCACTACTTCAACTCAAATGGACCCCTTAAATTAGGCCATTGCATTAGCAAACTAGAAATGCCCCTCTGAAAAATTTTGCTTCTACCAAATATCTAATTTCCTAAACTCGATTCGGACCCGAAATACACACCCTCCAACAGTCACTCCATATGAGCAATGGTGCTCCACAGCCATGGATACGAGAGGGGGAATCTCCCCAATATAATCAGCCCTGGCTGATCTGTCAGAGAAAGCGCCCTACATGTTGAGTTGGGAACGTGATCATGAGATAGATTGCGACTTAGACACATGGTATTCTTACTTTGATCGTTAATTTAAAGGGATTCTAAACACCTCCTTGATAGAAGCTAACCTCAAGGTCATGTCCCGCTGGTACCTGGTTCCTACCTGCCTCGCTAAATATTATCTGCGGTCTTTCCCCCCTCTGCTTCAGAGGTTACGGTCACTTGGGCACACTTCTCCACACTATGTGGCAACGTCCTCGAACAAGGGGCTACTGTAATAAAATTTTCAATTTAATCCGCAAGACCACAGGGATTGTGGTTAACCAAGACCCTTCTATTGCCCTCCTCAATCAACGGATCCAAGATTTCAAAACTCGTCCAGACTCGAATTCATTTCATACTTCTAGGGGCCAAACTGACAATCGCACGGGCCTGGAAATCCCCCTCAGTTTCATACTACCTAACCAAACAAAAAATCTCCTGAATTATGTCCCAAGAAAAGATCTCCAACACTATCCTAGACACTTGAGAAATTAAAAAAGTATCTGGGAGCCCTGGGCCCGACACATCGGCGTTTCCTTATAGTTCTAGGGGCATACTCTTATCATAGATCCATCGGGCGTTAAGACTCTATACTATTTCTAGCTCTCCATGTGGCTTGCATCCTCCCCCGTTTGTCTTCACCCTTTCCTAATTTCCAGCTTCTCCGTCTTGATACCTCCTGTCTCTTCTTGTACTCAGTACACTTATCAGCCTCTGTAGGCAAAAGATTTAGATTACTGAAGATAGGACTCTCTTTCTAAAACATAAAACTTTGATGTGGTGTGGAATGAATTGTTCGCTCCCACCTTACTCTACAGTTGCTAAAGGTTTAAACAACTTTAGTCAACCATAGCCCAGGGTCGTAGACCTAACAGTTCTTTATTATAATGGTTGATCATTTTTCTAGTAATACTCTGAAGTAAATGGAAGTAATGGGCCGAACTGTCTGGCTACCACTAGCACAGTCTGATCCCACGTGGGGTGCAAAGGGTGGCGTGACAGTATCTATATCAGTGTTTTATCCAATGTTATTTCATGACTGATGTTCTTTCATATGTTTTACCACACCTTGGACTATGTGTGAAAACTCTCAAAAACAATTTTCAAAGTGCCAGCTATGAATAATTTAGGCACGGTAGTTTGTCGCCATTTCACAAGCATGCGCAATTTTAAATCTTGACATTTTTAGTATCTATTTACTTAGTGCAACATGATCTTTTATATTTTACAAAAAAGATATTACATTGCGTTTGTGTGCACTAAAAATCTATTAAAGTGTTTTTTTCTGAAAATCTGCATTTGATAAATGGCTGAGAAAATATTGTGCAATATAAAAGCAAGGCTTCTGCTTTCAGAAACTATCGAAGGTTTAAGGAATCCAAGTAATGTACTAGCAAAAAAAATTAAGATTTTAACATATACGAGAGAAGAGAGCAAAGGGCGGGACTTTAAATTCTCTTGTATATATTGAACCGGGATGGAGGAGGGGATCTCAACGCCCCCTACCAAACCTCATTTAAAGTCCCAAATTTCTGTTCTGTTTTTAAGATTTTAACATGTAAGTGAAAAATGTCTTCATTTCCCTGGATGGCAAGTGGTTCAAGTGCATGATCTTGCTAGCATTAGATCTGCACACTAGATCCTCTGGTTATGTTCTGCAAATATACAATTTCAGAAAAAACAAAAGTCCCACCAAGAGTTCACCAGACAGATATGACCACAAAATGCATTTAAAACTCTCACAATATACATACCCAAACCAACAAGGGCCATTCTTGCACTTGTAAAGTGATTCTGCACGTACTGCTGCAACTGAAAAAAAAAAAAGAGAAGAAGAAGTGTAAACATATGCTGAAGCAAACCTTTCTACATTAAATTTCTCTCCTTTTCTCTGTCCCCAACAACAGGTTTATATTTTGTACAAGAAAAATTCATGCCAGACCCAAAGGCTCTGGGTATGGCTTGTAGGGAGAATCCCCATGCTGGCTCCTTTGTGTTCACCTGTCAGCTGGGAATTCACGGCAGACAGCTGAATAAGAAGTGCAGGGGATGAGTGGTTGTTAGGACACCAGTGGGTGTGCTTCACAGCCGACTATTCATCTTATAAATTTATTAAACAGTTTGCATTTAACAAATTATTTTTTTTTTTAATATATAATACATTTTAGATCTCCATTATGCGGTATTTCCCATGCATTTCTTCTTTTTGTAGCAAATACCACATAAACTGATAGTGAACTGAGATTTTCAATATGGCATGCGATATTTGGATCAAATGAGTCACGTGATCCAAATATCGCAAGCAATATTCCTTTGTAAATTGAGCCTGTAGATTTGTTTTTTTACAAGGTTAAAAACTGGTTACCTCATCTGGAGAAACTTTTCCAATTCTATAGTCAGGACAGAACAACGAATTAGAAAGACCATTACGGTAAGCAGCAACATGAAGGTTCTCCAAGACACCTGTAGAATAAAGGGAAAAAAAAAAAAAAAAAAAAAAAGGAAGGAAGGAAGGAAGGAAGGAAGGAAGAGACACTTCATATTAAATTATTTAAAACTTCAAACACTTATTCACAAAATACACTTTACACAACATCAATAGAAATGAAAAATAAAAACCTCACTACTTACCAACTTGTGGATTTTGGTAAGCCAAAATCTTATCAGTCTTTACTTTGCCACCAAGTTCAGCGACCTCCCATCTTCTAAATTCTGGAGCAGTAGTGACATTAATAAGATATTCCATTACAGTATCCCTAAGAAAAACAAAAAAGAAAATCAAATCCCAAATTCTTTTGGAGTAGTGTTTGTATATTCATCTAAAATCTGTTATAAATAAAAAACAATATAATTACTAGTACTGGATTTCCAACCATTAAGTTAAGTCTGAGATCTTGATCCAGGGCTATGCTCTCCGTTCTCTACCTCCTCACTGGGTAGATTGACAGCAGCAGGAGCCATTGGCTCTACAACAAATCACCCAAGTATTTTGATTTACTTACACATAATCTCTAAGACATTCCACTGAGTACACAATGTTTTCCCGTGTTGATGTCACACTGCAGAGAAACAAATACCGATCAGTCTTCCACACAGTAACTGCAAGAAGAGCAACATTACTAGAACTTTTCAAGGAAAAATTATATATATATATATATATATATATATATATATATATATATATATATATATATATATATATATATTTATGTAAAGTCTCACATCTACACAAGTGCACAGCCTTTGCTCAATGCTCTACCATACAGGCCTGATTGGTGGAGTGCTGCAGAGAAGGTTGTTCTTCTGGAAGGTTCTCCTCTCTTCACAGAGAAATGCTGGAGCTCTGTCAGAGTGATCATCAGGTTCTGGTTACCTACCTGACTAGGGCCCTTCTCTCCTGTACGCTCAGTTTGGCCAGCGGCCATCTCTAGGAGTCCTGGTGGTTCCAAACTTCTTCCATTTGCGGACGATGGAGGCCACTGTGCTCATTGGGACCTTCAATGCTGCAGTAATTTTTCTGTACCAGTCCCCAGATCTGTGCCTCGATAAAAATCCTGTCTTGAAGGTCTACAGACAATTACTTGGACTTCATGGCTTGGTTTGTGCTCTGACATGCACTAACTGTGGGACCTTATATAGACAGGTGTGTGCTTTTCCAAATCATGTTCAATCAAGTTGTAGAAAGGATGATTAGTGGAAACAGGATACACTTGAGCTCAAATTTCGAGTGTCATGGCAAAGGCTGTGAATACTTATGTACATGGGATTTTTTGGTTTATTTTAAATAAATTTGCAGATTTCAAACAAACTTTTTTCACGTTGTCATTATGGAGTACTGTTTGTAGAATTTTGAGGAAAATAATAAATATAATCAATTTTGGAATAAGGCTGTAACAAAAAAAAAAAAATGTGGAAAAAGTGAAGCGCTGTAAATACTTTCCTGATGCACTGTATTTTATAAGACTGGCACAACCAACATTTTACTGTCACCCGCCACAAGAAATACATCCTCTTTGAAAGATTTTTAGCAATGAATTAAAAACACAAACCTTAAGCTAGCACCAGCAGCTTCAAGACCACGGGTAATTTTAAAAGCGGAGGCTCCCTTAGTTGTCTAGAAACAAAAAAAAAAAAAAGAAAAAAAAAGAAAAAAAAAAGGAAGAAGGTTTTGGTAAAATACATATGCCTAACTTATGTAAACAAGTATGCCCCTGGTATCAAGCCTCTTCTTGCTGTGCCAAATACACATCTGAGATTTCCCCTTACAAATAAACCAGCGCTTTTCCATAAACTGTCAGGACTGGAGAACATGCTAATCCAGTTTAGTTGCCTCAACAGCAAAGAACACATACACTCACCGGCCACTTTATTAGGTACACCTGTTCAATTACTTGGTAACACAAATTGCTAATCAGCCAATCACATGGCAGCAACTTAATGCATGTAGGCATCTAGACGTGGTGAAGACGACTTGCTGATGTTCAAATCGAGCATCAGAATGGGAAACAAAGGGGATTTAAGTGGCTTGGAATGTGGCATGGTTGTTGGAGCTGGTCTGAATATTTCAAATACTGCTGATCTACTGGGATTTTCACGCACAACCATCTCTAGGATTTATAGAGAATGGTCTGAAAGAGAAAATATCCAGTGAGCGGCAGTTGTGTGAATGAAAATGCCTTGTTGATGTCAGAGGAGAATGGGTAGACTTGTTCAAGATGATAGAAAGGCAACAGTAACTCAAATAACCACTCATTACAACCAAGGTATGCAGAATATCATCTCAACGCACAACACATCAAACCTTCAAGCAGATGGACTACAGCAGCAGAAGACCGTTTGCCACTCCTGTCAGCTAAGGACAGGAAACTGTGGCTACAATTCGCACAGGCTCACCAAAATTGGACAATAGAAGATTGGAAAAACGTTGCCTGGTCTGATGAGTCTTGATTTTAGCTATGACATTCAGATGGTAGGGTCAGAATTTGGCATAAACAACATGAAAGCATGAATCTATTCCTCCTTGCATCAAAGGTTTAGAGTGGTGGTGGCGTAATGGAGTGGGGGATAATTTCTTGGCACACTTTGGGCCCCTTAGTACCAATTGAGCATCGTTTAAATGCCACAACCTACCTGAGTATTGTTGCTGACCATGTCCATCCCTTTTTTACTACAATGTGCCCATCTTCTAATGCTACTTCCAGCAGGATAATGCGCTATTTTACAAAGCTCAAATCATCTCACCACTGGTTTCTTAAACATGACAATGAGGTCACTGTACTCCAATGGCCTGCACAGTCACCAGATCTCAATCAAATAAAGAACCTTTGGGATGCGGTATAACGAGAGATTCACATCATGGATCTGCAGCAACTGTGTGATCCTATCATGTCATATGGACCAAAATCTCTGAGGAATATTTCCTACACCTTGTTGAATCTATGCCATGAAGAATTAAGGCAGTTAAGGCAAAAAGGGGGTCCAACCTGATACTAGCAAGATGCACTTAATAAAGTGGTCGGTGAGTGTATACGTACATACATATATACACAAAAAAAATAGAAGATTGAAGATGACTCATTTTGCAATTATACAATATTCGTATTGGAGACTGCTAAGAAGTGGCAAAAGACAGCAGTGAATTTAAATTACAAACTTTTTCTGCAGGTGCAACAACTGTACCAGTCACTATGTATCCATGTGTTTTAGGGGATAATCCATTACAGTCTTTCAGACACATGGTAAATTAACGCAGAACTTCTCCCAAAAGTGGAAGTTCTGCTTTATGTCCTACTCCATCACATTTGGAGATTATATTTTTGTTTGGGGAGTGGGTACCTGGTTTTGAGAGGCAATCTGAGTGGAAGTTCTGTCCCCCCTTTGTCCGCAGTTTTCTGGGACACGTCAAAGGAGCACGTCCCAGAAGGCTGCAGGAACATTCGCAAAGCACAGGGTGTACATGTGCAGCGGGAAGCCAGCCAACTTCCTGCAGTAAAAATGCAGGCACCGGAGACCTGAAGGCCGATGAACTGGCCCAGGTGAGGACAGCGCTGGATCCCTTGACTGGTAAGTGTCCTTTTATTAAAAGTCAGCAGCTACAGTATTTCCTCATCTTAACTGTCATCCAGCCTGATGTCCGGACTTTCCAGGCTGCAAGTTGAAGGAAGAGGCCCCCCCCATCCCAAATGCACGAGCAGACCGCTCATTGATTACAAAAAAAAAAAAAAGTGCCATTTTTTCTTCCCACGTGCGTTACTAATGTACAAGCATTTCTCAGTACTATTAATGTGGAACTTAGTTTGGTGAACTGCTTTTGTGTATACTTGATCCTGCAAGTGTATCCATCCACCCAGTACTCCTATCTTGGTCTGAGGTTCCCTGTTGTGAGACTGTCCATCGGAAGCCCTTAATATATGATGAGCCTGATTTTAACTGTCACAATGCGAGTTGCCATTTGTCTTTTCATCACAATAAATCTGTAAATACTTTACACTCAGATTGTGCACTGCTGTTCTACCTAACAGCTACAATATTTGTAGCTACTGACATTTTTTTTATTTCTAGGGTGAAGATCCTCTAAGAATAAGACTTACCAAGTTAGAAGCAAGTCGTAAAACATGATTAACACCCAAATTGTTGGCGGATTCATATCGGCTTCCTGCCTTTATAAACACTCCGATCCTAGAAGATGGGGAGTAGTTTTCTAGAGAGGCAACAACCAGCCCATTTGGCAACTTTGTAATCTGTAAAACAATTTACAAGCATGTATCAAGAGCTAGAAGCTGGTGATAAGATACATAAAATGGCAAAATATAAAATCTATAAGAGGACACAAATTCTTCCCAAAGAAGAATAAAAAAATAAAAATACAAACCACGTATGCACCATGCAGACATACACCTAGAAAACCAGTAACAAAACAGAATCCCCCGGGTGCACACAACAACTTACCTCAAGCTCCTCAGGAGGAAGGTGAGCCTTGCCAGCGGCTTCAGGCTTTGTGGCTGCTTTTGCAGAGTAAAGCCTCCTCTGTAATAAAGCATAACATTAAATAATTTCTATTGATGCTACCAGTCTCCGATCCAAAATGTAAATAAAAAAAACATAATTGGGACTCCTAAGGCCGGTGTTCTATCAGAATACCACTACCTATCAGAAAATGCAACGGAAGGGACGTTGCAAACAACATTGCCTTTTGCACATGCGCTATGCCAGGGGTCTTCAAACTACGGCCCTCCAGTTGTTCAGGAACTACAATTCCCATCATGCCAAGTCATGTCTGTGAATATCAGAGCTTTACAATGCATCATGGGACGTGTAGTTCTGCGACAGCTGGAGAGCCGTAGTTTGAGGATCCCTGCGCTATGCGTTCCAACATGGCCACTATGCATTCCAATAGGTTTCCTAATCTGACAGAAGACAAAGGCGGCAGCAGACATCTTGTTACACCCAGGCAAGTCTTCAATTTCACATTAATTTTAGCAGTTAAAGAGGAAGTAAACCCTGATGGGTTTTACTTCCTCTTTTGTTCCCTGCAAAGTAAAAGCACAATGGGCTAGCATGCATCGCATACTAGCCCATTATGTGCCACGTACTTGCAAATGAAGCCGCGCTGTCCCCGCTGGTGGTTGCATTAATCTTCACCCCTCCTCCTTCTGGGGCCAGGGACTCTGGCTCTGTAACTTGAAACAGCACGTTGCTTTCAGCTGACGGTGCTGCCCCCCAAATGTAAGTCTAATACAGTTCTGTTGGGCCTTGCCACAACAACTGCGTGCAATGTACGCAATTGCGGCACGCTAGTATGGCAATTATAGGGTTAAATCAGGTAGTGAGGAGGCAACAGATCGCCTCCTCGCTGCCTGTCAAACACCTCTGAAAACCAATCCAAGCTTGGATCACTTTTTAGAGGGACTCCAGTTCCTGCCACACATGAGAGCAAACTTTTAGTCCTCATTCACGCTGGCTGTACTGTATGCCGGGCCATGTTCACCCACACATGGATGCATAGGTGCTTCATATATTTCTGTGCAAGCAGTCCTAACTGATGTCAATAAGAACACAGCTGCTGTGTCCCAATATGTTGTGTGTGGGTACAGGCTCCTAAGCACAGTAACAGTGAGAGTTTGGGGACACACAACCACTTGGATGTCATATTGGGACACAGCAGCTGCGTCCCAAATGACATTAATGGGACTTCCCATACATCCTTGTGTGGGTAAACATGGCCCTGCATGGGTGTGGGGTATAGTATGCCCAATGTGAATGTGCCCTTACATATATAGGCATATATAATACCCATCTAATGCACATACTGTATGTGTCCATGGAGGCTTGAGGTTATAAGCTGAGCATGGACGTTCAGCACACTGGACAGCTCTTGGTCACTGCTTCTGATCAGGAGTCCAGATAATGAAGCGGGGTTTCCTGAGATCTGTAAATGATTTCATGCTCTTCAGCTCTACAAGCCATGTACTCAAAACTGCACTGCAGCCCTGAGCTTGTTTGGCCCTGACATCCCAGGGACGTGAATTTGAATTCCACTAACAAGCCTTGTTATGCCTTTTTAGTAATGTCCACTGGTAGTAAACTCCAATAAAAAATAAACCAATGCAGTGTTATGCCATAATGTGCTAGGATGCACCACATATTAACACATCATGGCAGACTTGCCTATCAAGCAGATCCCTCCAGCGCTGAGCTGTCACCTCTCCAGGCATTCTATGTTCAGCTGCTCTTCCTTTTGGGTTTGTGCTCTCCCTCTGGCCACAATGATGTCACTCATGCATAATCGCAGCCCAGCACTCAGGACACAGAATGCAGAACACACTGCATGCACAGTGACATCAGCTGGAGCCAATGTGATTATCCCCTAAGTGTCACACGTTTAGAAGATATTCACAGTACCTACAGGTAAGAGCCGTATTACAAGCTTACCTGTAGGTACAAGTTTAATCCTTAACTAGTTCTAGACATCCCCCTACGTGCGTGCCTCCCGTGTGCCCCCCTGGGGAGCGCTCTGTGACTGCTGTGATCACAGATCTGGGTAAAGGGCCAATCACAGCAGCCCTTTACCCAATGATCAGCTGTGTCCAATCACAGCTGGTCATATGTAAACAGACTTACCAGTTATCGGCATTCCTTTCCTCACACGCTGTCTCTCTATGAGGAGAGCCGATAATCGGCAAGTCTGACAAGACACAATGAGTGCATTGTGTACACTGATCATCAGAGCACATCAGTGAAGAAGAAAAATTACTTATTTGCAAAAATGTTATAATAGAAACTAAAGTAAAAAAATGTTTTTCTTAAATATTTATTTAGCAAAAAATAAAACAGTGATGATTAAATACCACCAAAAGAAAGCTCTGTCATTCAAAGTGTGACAGACCTGAAATCTGAAAATCTGCCTGGGCAGAAGGGGGTGAAAGTGCCCAGTAATGAAATGGTTAAAATCTGAATGTAATACAACTTTACCTCACAAGATCATTATCATCATCGTACACAAGGAATGGAGGATCCAGTGTGTCCCCCATGTACAGAGCAGAGAGGTGACCTTCACCCTCCTCCATGTCTTCCCACCCCTCTACTCCTCACACAGCCCGGCTTGTCACCGCCGACACCCCCGTCCCCGAGTCCTGTCTCCTCCTCTGCCGCCCCAGGTAGAGGGGTCACCGTGCGGGGACACAGGTGTGTACAGGCCGCACAGACAGGGTGCTCTTCTCCCGACCACTGTCCCGCTATACAGAACCCCCCGCTGTCCGGCCAGAGCCCGGGGACACCACCCCCACACACCCCATATCTTACAGAGAGGACCCGGACACTGCTGATCACCCTCATGACCGCTCTCTCCTTCAGCCGCTGACAGGAAGACCGGACGGCCACTTCCGCTTACCCGGCATGCCCGGCGCCGCCCCTTTAACTCTGTCCGTGCTGCAGAGTACGCTGCTGGGTCAGTCATTTCCCGAGCTGGCCTTCTTCTGTACTAGAGGGAGAGTGGAGGTCACCCCCATACAAAACAACTGAGAGAAAACCAAAGTACCCCACTACACCCTGTGTGTGCGCCATGGTGCATGCTTCACTTCAACAAAATGGAACTATTACTGGAATTGAGCACAGGCCTTTATTAGAGCCCGAGATGAGCTGGTGATAGGGGGTGTGTGGGTTGTGAGAAGAGGCTGGAGGAGTGTGTCTGCCCTGCCATCTTTACTGTGCTGGTCTATCAGGTATAGTTAGGGTTGCCACCTTTCCCTTCAAGCCAAACCCGAACATTTTAGTGTCGTATGGCAATTTTTTTGTAGTATACATTATAAGATTGTAAAAGACCTGGGGCACTGTTGGGTGTCCCAATGAGAGTAGTAATGCGGCATGCTACGCGCGCCATGGCGAACACTAGGGATGTCCAAATTGCATTAACAGTGTGAGGGGCTTATAAAACAAAAGCATTTTTGTATTTATAAAATATTCTTAGATTAAAAAAAACAAATGTCACTGTAAATATATGAACTTAACCTACCTTAAATGTGGTCAGTGTTAGTCAGCAAAACAGTGAACAGTGGATGGTAGAAGTAGAGTAATGGACGGCACCAGCATGAGAGTGGACACGATTGAAAACCTGGACTGTCTGGGTGAAACTCCGACAGGTGGCAACCCTAACTACTGCTCGCTTAACCCATTCCATTTAATCAAATGTAATGAGGAAGTGATATAACGCCTCCTCCCTGCCTGTCAAATGCTTTCTGAAAAGCAATCCAAATGTGGATTGCTCTTCAGAGGGCACCACATGTGTAAATGAGCCCTACGTCTGTTTAGCCATTCCAATATTTTCTGTCAATTCAGTAGATAACTGGGAACAGGAACAGGACTATTAATGTTTACTTTGGGACATTGCTGAGTAACCTCATGGTCTGCAGCAATTACAAAAAAAACTTCCCTGGGCTCCATCTACTTAGCTGGGGGAAGGAACAGGACTCTTTAGGGCCCTTTCACACTACTCTGCAGCAAAATCTGCAAGCAGCAAGATTCCTCTGTTTCAGATGTGTTTCCTGTGCGTTTCTGGTGCGTTTCTGGGTTGCCTGTACCTGTGAAAAATGGACACGTGACTCAAAAACCCACCAAAAACTTGAATGGAAAGCTGTGTTTTTGGTGTGGTTTTTCAACACCGCACAAAATATGCAGCATGCGGGACTTTTCAAAACGCACTGCACCCACAGTTTAAATCGTCCCATTGCAGAGTAAAAACACATCAGTGTGAAAGGGGCCTTAGGCTACTTTCAGAGTGGTGATTAGAGCTGGTGCGAATGGTAACCGTTCCTGATGTGGCTCTCAGCAGCTAGGTGTGGCTGCTGGCCCCCTTCACTATATTGACATTTTGCCAGTCCCGCGTCCAGCAGCGATCAGCACAGGTAATCATTGGCCATTCAGAGAGGAACGAATAGCTGTGGCCCCTGGTGAAATGTCATTATAGTGAAGGAGGCCTGCTGCCGCACCTACTCGCTAACAGCTGCCACAGGAATCTCTAATACCTGCTGCTACTATTCACACCAGCCCTAATCACCAATGTGAATGTAACCATCAGCTGTTAGTGCTTTGCCTTCCTTGAACAGTTTAATTGCTAATTTACAGCACATTACTTTAGGTGGACTTTAAAAAAATGAGGGCAGCGAGGAAAAGAAGCTGGAGTCGGGCTTAAGGCTAGGTTCACACTGCTGCGAATTTTATTGCGAATTTGAGCCGCTGCGATCGCTCAAATTCGCAAGTCATTTTAATAACATTGTTTTCCATGAGTGCTGTTCACATCAATGCGTTGCGAATTTAACCTGCGTAAAAAAAGGGTCCTGTCCGAGTTTGATCCGTGTGCAATGCGAATTCAGCTCCATAGATTGCAAAATTTGCAGTAGAATCGCAAGAACACACAAAGAATTCGCAATGCAAATTTGCAACGCAATCGGATCAAAATCGTGCTAAATTTGCACTGCAGCAGTGTGAACCTAGCCTTAGGCAGTGGCGGCTGATGCTCAAAATTTTTTTTGGGGGGGGGGGAGACAAACTGAAAAAAATCCAAAAACATCAATTGCAGCCACTGTGCCCATCAATTGCTGCCAGTATGCCCCCCGCCCGGCACTTACCTGTCTCGGGTCACGGTGATGTCCTCCACGCTCCCTCCGAGTCCTCGATGTCTTCTCCCGTCCTCTGCTATGATTGGACACCTGATAGGCATCCAATCACAGTGCCTGTCGCTTCAGCCAATTAGGTGACAGGTAAGCAGACACGAGCATCTGATTGGCTGAGAGGCGGGTCAGTGTTAGCAAGGCGATTGATTCGCTTTCCTAACACAACACTGTGTAAACAGCAAACGCGCAGCGCCCACTGTTTACCAATTTGGAAGCCTATTAGAGCCTATGGCTCTAATCAGGCACTTCCAAAAACACCCCAGCCGCTGTAATTCAGATGCCCGGCGCCCGACAAGGGGCTGGACACTGAATAGGGGGCCCCAGTGGCAACCATAGATAGATTCATGCAATGCATGAATCTATCTATTGGTAAAAGAGGAGTGCAGGAGAGAGGGGGCGGCGCTCCTGCACCCTTTAGTGCGCTCCGCAGCCACCCCGGAGATATGTGAATCGGTTCCATAGAGAGCCAGTCACATTCTCCTGCTATGCGAATTGAATGTGGGGAAACCCTCATCCAATTTGCATAGGTGTGAACCCAGCCTAAAGTGAAGCGGATATTCCCTAAAACTTTCTAAGATGCCAAAGTTGTTCAGGCACCTTAGCAGGACAATGCCCCGGGGCATGTAAAAAAAGCAGAAGGCGGAGGTCAGTAGTATGGCAGAGGTAATATGTAATGCAGAGGGTAACCATCAGTGGCCCACACACAGTAACAGGCAGCCCCTGTGCACATCAGTCTTGTCTATCCTGTCCCCCCCCCAGGTTCACATCCTCATAGATGCACACAGGCAGCCCCTGAGTTCAGCTTTTTATCCACCATGCACCCCTACATCCTCCTCTTACCAGCAGAGATAAGCAAGGCAACGACTCCCCATTAACTCCTCACCTCCTAACCTAACAACAAGGTTACCAGGACACATGAGTCTGATCAGGCTGGGGAAAGAACAGAAGTAGTTAATCCTTATCTGGCAGCAGCAATCTTTATGTCACGCTCCAGACCTCCTCCACTTCTCAATGAATCCGCGGGGCATGTAATTGCCGGGAACCGCAGCACATGGATTTCACCTGTGCCATAGTTGCCAACATTGTAAAAAAAAAAATGTGGGACACTTTTGTGTTAGAGGGCGGGGCATTCGTTTGTAGGCGTGGCTTAGGAAAAATATACAAGTGCGGCGCGCGAAGCGGCAAAAAATGGGCATGGTTTACGCGTCGTGGGCGTGGCTTAAATGGGCATGGCTCAAGAGGGTGTGGTTAGAGTCTGAGATGAATGAGGGATGGAGAGGGAAAGGGGGAGAGGGGGAGAGGGAAATGACGGGACAGCAGCCCCAGATCCTACACAATAAAAATATGTGTATTCTAGAAAGTTTAACAATCAGCAGATAAAGATACTCCAAACACCTGGTGTTTGCACTTCAATCATCCCGGCACCATGGTTGTTATGGTGTCAGGATGATTGAAGTGCATTATTTCTATTATTACATTGTAATATAAAATGAAATCATTCAACTCACCATAATGCAGAATCAGTGGGAGCCCCGAGTGTGTCACTAGCCACGTCGCCTGCCACCAGCCGTCCGTCCTTGCATCAGGTGCCCCCAACAGAGTCCGTCCTTGCATCAGGTGTCCCCAGCGGAGCCCCCCTCGCATCAGGTGTCTCTGGCAGAGCCCCCCTCACATCAGGTGTCCCCGGCAGAGCCCCCCCTCACATCAGGTGTCCCCAGCAGAGCCCCCCCACATCAGGTGTCCCCGGCGGAGCCCCCCCTCACATCAGGTGTCCCCGGCAGAGCCCCCCTCACATCTGGTGTCCCCGGCAGAGCCCCCCCTCACATCAGGTGTCCCCGGCAGAGCCCCCCTCACATCAGGTGTCCCTGGTGGAGCCCCCCCTCACATCAGGTGTCCCTGGCAGAGCCCCCCTCACATCAGGTATCCCTGGCAGAGCCCCCCCTCACATCAGTTGTCCCTGGCAGAGCCCCCCCTCACATCAGGTGTCCCTGGTAGAGCCCCCCCTCACATCAGGTGTCCCCAGTGGAGCTCCCCTTACATCAGGTGTGTCCCCAGTGGAGCCCCCCCTCACATTAGGTGTCCCCAGTGGAGCTCCCCTTAAATCAGGTATGTCCCCAGTGGAGCCCCCCTTACAAATTCCCACAGCGGTGCGCCCCCCCTCCCCTACCTCAGAGGTGTCCACCGGTGTCTTGTCGAATACCGCATGGCAAAAGCCCCGCCCCTTTCCATAACAGACTGGCAGCGGGGCGGGGTGAGGCGGAGCGGGGCGGAGGGTGGGCGGCGACGGAGGAGCTCTGTCTAGCCCCCCCCAGCCCTCTTCCTGAGCTTCTTCAAGATGGCGGCCGGCGGAGACCTCTAGCGGCGGCGGCGGGCACGGAGGCGGCGAAAATCAAAAACCGGATTTCTCAGGACATTTCCCGGGACACCAAAAATTCGGGAATGGAGTGTAAGTCCCAGGAATGTCCCGGGAAATCCGGGACAGTTGGCAACTATGCTGTGCCCGAAAATCATCAAATAGTCACAGTGGAGTAATCCTTGTACTGCGCCACCCGGCAATTACATGCCCCGGCGGATTGATATACATAAGGGGACCGGGACTATAGTTTAATTGTCGGGAGCCACTGCACAAGTTTTAGTGCTCTGCTGACTGATTTAACTAGTTCTGTTCCTTCCTCAGCCCCCAGCTGCTGCCCAATAAGCACTAGCTATGTTCCTTCCTCCGATCCCCAGCTTCCACAGTCCGATCTCAGTGAATCATGTGTCCGGGATCCAGGGAGGCTGAAAACCGGACACATAGTTCAAAATAATTCAAAACCCGTACTGTCCGGGTGAATCCCGGACAGGTGGCAACCCTAGGTATAGTGCAGCTTACCTGATAGGGGGGGTGGTGTGCTATGTACAGGTCGCAGAATACAGGTGTGTGCTCTGTACAGGTTGCAGAATACAGACGTGTGCTCTGTACAGGTTGCAGAATACAGGCGTGTGCTATGTACAAGTTGCAGAATACAGGTGTGTGCTATGTACAGGTTGCAGAATACAGGCGTGTGCTCTGTACAGGTTGCAGAATACAGGTGTGTGCTATGTACAGGTTGCAGAATACAGGCATGTGCTATGTACAGGTTGCAGAATACAGGCATGTGCTATGTACAGGTTGCAGAATACAGACGTGTGCTCTGTACAGGTTGCAGAATACAGGCCGGTGCTATATACAGGTTGCAGAATATAAGCCTGTGCTATGTACAGGTTGCAGAATACAGGTGTGTGCTCTGTACAGGTTGCAGAATACAGACGTGTGCTCTGTACAGGTTGCAGAATACAGGCGTGTGCTATGTACAGGTTCCAGAATACAGGCGTGTGCTATGTACAGGTTGCAGAATACAGGCATGTGCTATGTACAGGTTGCAGAATACAGGCGTGTGCTATGTACAGGTTGCAGAATACAGGCGTGTGCTATGTACAGGTTGCAGAATACAGGCGTGTGCTACGTACAGGTTGCATAATGCAGGTGTGTGCTATGTACAGGTTGCAGAATACAGGCGTGTGCTATGTACAGGTTGCAGAATGCAGGCGTGTACTATGTACAGGTTGCAGAATACAGGCGTGTGCTATGTACAGGTTGCAGAATCCAGGCATGTGCTATGTACAGGTTGCAGAATACAGGCGTGTGCTATGTACAGGTTGCAGAATACAGACGTGTGCTATGTACAGGTTGCAGAATGCAGGCGTGTGCTATGTACAGGTTGCAGAATCCAGACGTGTGCTATGTACAGGTTGCAGAATACAGGCGTGTGCTATGTACAGGTTGCAGAATACAGGTGTGTGCGGTATATTGCTGTGTGACCACCACCCACCTATAGTAGCTGAGCTGTGAGCTTACCTGGTAAGGGGGGGTGGTGTTGCTGTTTTCACCAAGCAGGTATAGAATAGATGAGCTGGTCTGATAAAGGGGGGGTGTCTGAAGACCAGGTGACATACATTGACTTACACCCACATCTTGCAGCCATCAGATCTGTCCAGCAAGCAGCAGTTCACAGCAGCATCTTGCCATCTTCCCTGCAGCCATCAGATCCCATCCACGGTCCAGCAAGCAACACGCCTTGTCAGCAGGTCAGTTCCCGAATCAAATCATCAATGCCAATGATACCATTGTCTGCTGTCCCCAGGGACAGATCCGATCCAGAGATCGCCATACGGTGGGATCTCAGGATCAGATCTGTCCCTAAGGACAGTAGATAATGCAAAGTATGGGCCATACTTTGTATTGTCAGCTGTCTCCCCGTCTCACTCGGATGTCTCCCTCATAGCAGCTCCAGTCCAGCTCTCCACTTTCCTGACCGTGGCACGATCTGTCCAAAAATGTGCCATCTGCTCACACCTGAGTGACTGACACCTCTGTCCTGTCCTGTCTATTGTCACTGGCTGCCATGGATGAACAGCATCGGCTGTTATTACAAGGAGCGGGAGGGGACGTCCCCATCCCCCCCACAGCTCCGCCCAGGTCTCCTATCCCACCCGCAAACCTGAGCCACCAGCCGGCTGGCCAGAGACCCGACCAAAGCCGGATTTGCCTTTGATTGGGTCTCCGCTGTAGAAACCTGGAAGTGACAGCAAAGTGTCACTTCTGGTTTACTCGGCAGCCAACAGCGCCATTTAAAAAAAACAAAAAAACAAGTAGAATTAAAAAACGCTGATCTTGGCAGAGGAGGGTGTTTTTTTGTGGGTGTTTTTACAGTGTGTGTGTGGGGGGGGGGGTGCCAGATATAAGATGGGCCCCGGGTGACAAATGCTCTAGGTACACCCCTGCACAGCTGCACCAAGATTGCAAGCGCTCCAGTTTTATTAAATCTCCCCCATAGAGCACTAAAAACATGACAGTGCTTCTAACCCCTCACCACTCTGTCCAAATGTTAAAAAAATAAGTTTCTCCTTTGGGTACACTTTAAACACACCGAACATCATGGCTCAGTTTGGCTGTAAACAGTCACAGTGATCCCCAATGGAGGTCACTGATAGAGATAACAAATGAGCTCATATTAATAATCCTAAAATGATGATGTATTTCAATGTGTTTCAAGCACCACTACTGACACCTGCCTACACCTGGAACTCATAACTCCACAGCTTCATCTATGTATTGGATTTCATATATCCAGGAATAATGAGCTCTTTTATTTTCACTCTGCTGACAATTTGAAACTTGCTGTGGAAAATGGCAGATGGAATCTGGAAATTTAAATCTAATTGGTGGCTGTGGGGAGACACTGACCGTTGGTATTCTTGTAAACAACACCTGACCTGAAGCTTACAAGATATGTTAAAATTCTTTGTAATAGAAATAAAAGTTATCAAACAATAAAAATAAATAAAGATACAGTGTAAAAATAGAAAATAAAAAGTAAAATAAATAAGAAAAAATAAAATAATTTAAAGCATCCCATACCTCCGTGCTCACGCACAGAAGTGAATGCATACACAAGTGGCACCCGCATATGTAAACGGTGTTCAAACCAAACATGTGAGGTATCACCACGATCGTTAGAGCAAGAGCAAGACCTCTTTGGTAACTCTAAACAGTTAATCTGTAAAAAAGTGTCACCTATTGAGATTTTTAAGTAGCATAGTTTGTCGCCATTCCACGAGCATGCGCAATTTTGGCATGTTAGGTATCTATTTACTCGGCAAAACATCATCTTTCACATTACACAAAAAAATGTGCTAACTTTAATGAATTAAAAAAAACGCAAAACAGTAAAGTGTACTTGTTACAAAAAAAAGCAAATACAGTGCGACATACTGCTATTTTATTCTCTAGGGTCTCTGCAAAAAAAAAAATATATATATATACCTTATTTATCGGCATATAACACACACTTTTTTCGCCTGAAAATAGGGGGATAATCACGGGTGCATGTTATACGCCGATAGTGTACCTCAGAGGGGGAAGGAGGGGGGCGAGCGCTACCGGAATTCACCAAGCCGTCATCTCCTGTTTACTCTTTCACTCGGCTCTCACGTCACACACACAGTCCCGCCACCGCCACTGGCATTGGACCAGTGTTCTGTCTATCACAGGAGCTGGTCCAATGCCGATGGTGGAGGAGGGACTGTGAGTGTGAAGAGAGAGCCGAGTAAACAGGAGATGACGGCTCGGTGATTTCTTGCACGGTTCAGGCTGCTTAGATGAGAGATGGTGAGGCTGCAGATGCACATTGAGGCTGAAAAATGACATTAATCCATCTGCATTAATGGGAGATGGGCTGCAGATGGACATTGATCAGGCTGCAGATGGCCAATGATCAGGCTGCATTGATGGGAGATGGGGAGGCTGCAGATGGGTACTAATCAGGCTGCATTCATGGGCACTGACCCTTAATTTGCTTCAAAGTTGTTTATTTAAAAAAAATTTTATTCCTGAAAGTTCCCTCTTAAAATGAGGGTGCGTGTTATACACCGATAAATACGGTATATATAATGTTTGGGGGTTCTAAGTAATTTTCTAGCAAAAAATAATGATTTAAACTTGGAAACAACAAATGTCAGAACAATCCAAAGTCAGCAAGTGGTTAAAAAAAACCCTGTTTACTGATTTATCTCAATGTGTTTTGAGCAGCCATATTGACACCTGTCTATGTCATTGTAAATTACTCCAAAAGCAGGCTTATATAAGCCTCATCTGTGTATTAGGTGCTCCACAGATTTATCTATGTATTGGATTCCATACATGCAGAGTGAATCTTATTTTGAAAATTACTGGATAGTGGCAGTTGGCAGTTGGAGTTGAGATTTGAATCTGATTGGCTGATGGTATCCTAGCAACGATGATGTCATAGCTCACAGCCAGCCCATATAAGAAGCTCTGCAGCTGGATCTAGCCAGTTTGGATTTGCTAGAGGTGGTGAACACATCGCTTTTCTAGTGCTCTGTGCGTTTTCATTATATTATATTATGATGAAGTGGCAAAGGAGAAAACAAACTTTTAGATTTCATCCATATAAGATCAGGGATGAGATTACTTGGAAATTTATCCAAGAAAAACGTTCTGTGAAGGATTTTGATAAGCCCACTTTTTTACAAAGTGGGTTAAAGATGGAGACAACTCAACACCCCAAAAATGGGGAACACAAACATGGGAACTCTGATGAAGGGAGGAATTTTGGAGAGAGAAAGAGTTCCAGAAAGGAGAATACCAAGGGAAAAAAACTGAATTTCAGATATCATCCATATAAGAAGAGAGATGAGGCTACAAGGAAAATCTTCCCAGGCGGACCTTCTGAGGATGATATTGATAAACCCACTTTATTACATAGTGGGTTAAAGGTGGAGACACCTCAACAATACCCCAAAAATGGGGAAAGCAAGCATGGGAACTCTGATGAGAGGAACAATTCTGGACAGAGGAAGAGTTCCAAAGAGGAGAGTGACAAGACCAGAGAAAAGAAGCGAACGAGAGATAATGAATCTGATCAATCAGCTGATGAAGAAAGGACGGGAAAAAAGAGAAGACTTGATGCTGTAGGGAGTTGGGCTAAAACAATACCGGGCATGATATGTACTGCCATATTGCCCAAGAAGAACAACAAGAGACCAGCATCAGATGCCATTTTCCCTGCACCTCCAAATAAGAAACAGATGACCATCGCAGATGAGACAAGTAAGAATGATGTGTTATATTTTATGAAATTGTTCTCAATTGACACTGTTTAGGTATTTTATCAGAAATAAAAACTAGAGTTAGGCCAGTGCAGGGGTACACTGCAATATCCACTTTCTGTTATAAATGAGCCCCTTAGAGCGTTTTTGTTAGAAAACAGCCACAGTGTGAGTAGAAAAGCCTGTCCCCTGCCAATAGCTGTAGTGTAGGACCCCCCAACTTGCCTTTAGAAAAGGGAATTTTACCCTCTCGTTGCTCAAGCATAAAAATTAATGCAATCAACAGCTGAATAAACGAGTTTGGGTGAGCTGCAGCTATAGATAGATCTGTCCTCCTATATTGGATCAGGCATATGACTGTGTATGACCACCCCTGCAGTTCTCCCTGATATAATGATATTCCTTTAACCCTTTTGCTGCTATGACAATTTGCACATTTTGGGGCCTAAGGATTACTTAAAGTGGATCTGTACTTTAAAAATGAAGATTTGCTACATTATAGGGAAAATATAGAAATAGTAATTGCTCCCAAGTAGCACCCAGCAAGATTTATCTTTTCTCTGGAGTCAGAGGGGCTATATTATGTGGGGGGGGGGGGGGGGGGGGGCTGTGACATGTGGGAATCTAACTTATGATCTTCTGTACAAGCCCACTTTGTTCAGAAAACGCCCCTGGGACAATCGGACCCTTCTAGTCATGGATGGCTGGAATCTAATGGCAGGGAAGTTTTATGGTCCTGGGCTCCCAGGAGGGGGATTCCCCAATTTAGAAAGGTGTAGTGAATGGGTAGTTTTACACCTACCAATTCTGAATGGTGTAGAAGTGATTGGGCCTCTTTATAACCACCCCGATTTTCTTCTACAATATGCAGCAAATCCGGCAGAATTATTGTAAAACAAATGACAGCTTCTATTACAGCCTTGAACTTCTTTTGACCCTACGACCTGTACATCATGTACAAGTCATATCCTTGCAGGTCATAAGGTCAAAAAGTCAGCTACTGTAGCTACTCTCGTCACTATAAATCTTTCACAAATGAAGACATGCAATCTATTTAGAAACATAAAGCTATTTCACTTTATTTAACCAAACTACTTAGCACCTTGGAGTCGTGGTAAACAGGAATATCTCTTTTCCACCATTGTCATTTAGTGTTTTGGGAAGTAGGTGTTCGATTTCGGTAAGGTAATAACATGTCATGATTTCTATTTATCTTGTAGTCAGTGAGATGGTCAGCGAGGCAGTCAGCGAGGCAGTCAGCGAGGCAGTCAGCAAGGCAGTCAGCAAGGCAGTCAGCAAGGCAGTCAGCGAGGTAGTCAGCAAGGCAGTCAGCAAGACAATCAACGAGGAAGTCAGCGAGGCAGTCAGCAAGACAATTAACGAGGCTGTCAGCAAGGCAGTCAGCGAGGCAGTCAGCAAGACAATCAAGGAGGAAGTCAGCGAGGCAGTCAGTAAGACAGTCAACGAGGTTGTCAGTGATCCTGTCAACCAGGCTGTCAGCGAGCCAGCCAATGAGCTTGTCAGCAAGCCAGTCAACAAGGTGGTCAGTGAGGGAGCCAACCAGGCAGTCAGGGATGTGCCCGGAACCAACGTGGGATGCGATCCACCAGCTGACTTTAACCTTGACAGCTTCATCTTTCATAAAATACTTGGTCAAGGTAGTTACGGAAAAGTAAGTAATCAAAGATATATGAACAGCAGGTTTAATGTATTGCGAGTTGCTGGTTATTAATATTGTCAGTGGGCTAACAATAGGCTGTCGGCGGAGGTCATACCACTGTATTACTTACCACTTCCCATTTACATTACACGCGCTAAGCTGTGTTACTCAATGACAAACTGAAATCTATTATTTCCAATATGGCATGTTTACACCATAGTGATGTGTTATGCCCTGCACACACGATCGGACATTCCGACAACAAAATCCATGGATTTTTTCCGACGGATGTTGGCTCAAACTTGTCTTGCATACATACGGTCACACAAAGTTGTCGGAAAATCCGATTGTTCTGAAAGCGGTGACGTAAAACACGTACGTCGGGACTATAAACAGGGCAGTAGCCGATAGCTTTCATCTCTTAATTTATTCTGAGCATGCGTGGCACTTTTTGCGTCGGATTTGTGTACACACGATCGGAATTTCCGACAACGGATTTTGTTGTCGGAAAATTTTATAGCAGGCTCTCAAACTTTGTGTGTCGGAAAATCCAATGGAAAATGTGTGATGGAGCCCACACACGGTCGGAATTTCCGACAACAAGGTCCTATCACACATTTTCCGTCGGAAAATCCGTGTGTACAGGGCATAAGTGTGTGTTCAATGAAATTGGAACATAATGCATTTAATGAAATGTGCTTTAAGGAAGGTACAATAAAGTTGTTTTACATCATTGTTAAATTTAAAAAAATGCCAACACACATCATCTCAAATGTACTTAGTGTGTGTTAAATTAATGCAAAGCAAGTGGAGTGATTCTAGCCTAAAGTTATGTTAGTGGTGTGCTGTCTGTCGGAGGTGTAATACACAATAAGCAGCTCGGCACATCATCTGTTGATAAGGCAATTAATCTAATGTGTATTTAAACTGTATTAAGCAGATTCTATAGAGTTTGGCTTCAGAGCTTCATAACCTTTAGCCCCAATATAGGAACACTGAATACAGACTTAGGAGTGAGTGTTGGCTGTAGTTTTCTCTAAATTTGCTAAAACCCTACTGCAGCCTGATAAAAGCCCATTAAAAGCTATCCCCGTTCACTAACAGTCTAGAAGGTAGTGACTAACAGTCAAAACCACTTACAACTTGCTGAAGGCCTGCTGCGTTCACGCTCTATAAACTGTGTTTTCATGCTAACAATTGTAGCCAGGCTGGGGGTTGCTGCTGGGGACCCAGTGGTAACCTTTTCAGAACCTGGTGCTGAATTAGCTCTAATCATTTGTGTCCTGTGTTTTTTTTTCTTTTTTTTTTAGGTCGCCCTGGCATCCCATCCTGCCACAGACCAGAAACTGGCAGTCAAGGTAGTAAAGAAAAGGCAATTATTAAAAGAAGATCCTAAAAGTGTACTTATAGAGAGACAAATACTTGAAAAGGTTGGAGAGAGTCCTTTTTGTACACACGCCTATGGAACCTTCCAATCAGAAGTAAGTGTCACATTCCTATCAATCACTCATCAAATCACATCCATATTATCTATTTCCCAAATCCCCAAACCAGAAAAACATTAGAGATGGTCCAGCTTCACAGAGGCTGCCATTGTAGAATGTTGGGAATTCTGGTCGCTCTTATTTTGACTTTGTTTTCACTGACTCAGATCAGGTATACTCCTGTACTTCTCTCTAGACATGTGCGCCGTCAATAAATTAGTTAAGTTTCGTTCCGTATGAAAATTAATTCGTATTTCGTAATTCGTGTCTGAAAATTAAATTCGGATTCGTACGAAATACAAATTTTCCTTAGATTCTTACTTTTTGCAAAATAACGAAAGTTCGTTATGATGAATTTATCATTATGAGGGGCTCCCACCATCCCTGTGCTGTGCTGACTTCCTGGGTTTTTAACCTTTAGGTTCGTTAACTTTTCGTAAAAATAACGAATGTTCGTTATGATGAATTTATCATTATGAGGGGTTCCCACCATCCCTGTGCTGACTTCCTCTGATTGGTGAACAAAACACCAGTCACGTTTCCGTTGTAACGGAATTTGGATCCAAAATTCCAAAATTCGTTAACGAAATTTCGTATTTCGTATAAAATTCATAAGCATAGAAATTCCCATAGGATTCCCACCATCCCTGTGCTGAGTTCCCAGGTCTGTACACCTGCTGTGTCCATTATGAGGGGTTCCCACCATCCCTGTGCTGAGTTCCTGGGTCTGACTGTACACCCGCTGTGCCCATTATGAGGGGTTCCCACCATCCCTGTGCTGTGCTGACTTCCTGGGTTTTTAACTTTTAGGTTTGTTAACTTTTCGTAACAATTACGAATTTTGGTTATGATGAATTTATCATTATGAGGGGCTCCCACCATCCCTGTGCTGTGCTGACTTCCTAGGTTTTTAACTTTTTATTTCGTACAGAATTCATATGCATAAAAATTTGTATTTCAGATTCGTACGAATGTACAAACTTCCGGAAATTCGTGCAAATTTTTGATTCGTACGAAACTAATCGCACATATCTACTTCTCTATGATAGACTCATTGTAATGGCAGCCTGGTAGAACATGTTTGCATGTTATGTGGCTCTGTATATTGCTTTCCCAATGAGGTGAACATATATTTAAAGTTCTTGCCAAGCTACGTATTCTGAACTAATGCCGCGTACACACGAGCGGACTTTCCGGCATACTTGGTCCGGCGTACCGGAGTCCGTCGGACAATTCAATCGTGTGTGGGCTCCAGCGGACTTTTTTCTCTCAAAAGTTTGATGGACTTAGATGTGAAACATGTTTCAAATCTGTCCGACGGACTCGAGTCCGGTCGAAAAGTCCGCTCGTCTGTATGCTAGTCCGACGGACAAAAACCGACGCTAGGGCAGCTATTGGCTACTGGCTATGAACTTCCTTGTTTTAGTCCGGTCGTACGTCATCACGTACGACTCCGTCGGACTTTGGTTGATCGTGTGTAGGCAAGTCCGTTCATTTGGAAAGTCCGTCATAAAGTCTGTCAAAGTCCGCCGGACAAAGTCTGCCATAAAGTCCGGTCGTGTGTACGTGGCATTAGATTTAAAGTGAATGTAAACCCAACAGTGACCATCTCTTGTTTTTTTCCCACTTGGTCTATTAAATATACAAATCAAAGCATTCTGCTATACCTGTTCAATAAGAAAAGATAAAAAAACCTGTTGATCCTGTGAGAAATCCAGTGCTGTTCTTTGTTATCTTAAGCCCAATATTTCTGCATTTCTGACAAAACACAAACCCCACATCCACTTTACCTTTTTGAACCTATATATTTCTCTCTGCCTTTTACAGGAAGATCTTTTCTTTGTTATGGAGTACATGAGAGGAGGAGAGCTATGCGACCTGATCAAGTCTTCTGCTCCATTATCAACTGCTGCAATAAGGTACGGCTCACAAAGATACTGTTCAAGGATGCATTTACACCTGCACCATGTGAAGTGTTTATTTGCACTTTTTTGCATGTTTATTGTGCAACAGCACAGGACAGCCTATTCACTTGTATGGGCTGCCCTACATGTGCCAAATGTGCCAAAGTAACTCATGGACTTTTTTTGGCAGTGAGCCTCACGCACTTTTGCAATGTACATATTGGTGCGTTTTTTCAGGCAACTACTACCTGCGTTTGAGATGTCATTAGGAATCAATGGCACCACGAGTGTGATATGCATTTTGGCATGTTTTTCACGTGGTGTGACTGTGGCCCGAACAAAGGGTGAGGGCTAACAGTCATAATGAAGGATTTTCATAAATATAGTATTAATATAATAAGTCCTAATTTTATAACAGCCCACACACACCTCAGTAAGCCTTCATCAGGAAAAACCTCTGCTGTATACCTCTAGCCTAATGTCATACCTGCCAGAAAATGGCTAAATCCTTTAGTTTATTTTAGTGTGCAAGGCTGTATCTTCAACCCCGAACAATCAATGTTCCAACCTGACAGATCTCAGCCAGTGGTTGTTAGCTACCACAGACATGAGATTTTTGGTCAGAACAGGTGACTTTTATCCAATCTCTATGGGCTGGTTTAGGACCAATTAATATATTACCCCAAAAATTGAACAGTGCCTATCATTGTCAGAGTAATACATTCCTTCCTATGACTTGCACAGCAAGGAAGGAATCATCTATTATTCATTTATTTACTTATTTCTGTGAGACATGTGATATTAATAGACCTTCTCTCTTTTTTTACAGATTTATTGCTGCCGAACTTCTTTGTGCTCTGCAATATCTGCACGGACATGGTATCATTCATAGGTAAGCGTTTCCATCATGATCTTGCCTTCATATTTGCCATTCTTTATTAAAGGATAACACCACCCAACACTGGTACTCTAGTTGTGGGTGGGTGTACAAGGGTTGAATTGCCTGCTGCCAGTTCTGTCGCCTGCTGCTGAAGCTTTTGTGCATCTAAGTTAAAGAGCCTCACTTTCCCATACTCAATACATTTTAATTAAATATGTCATCAAGCTAAGAATCTCTCTCCTTATAACTGCAGTATTTGCAGATGTCCCCTTCTAACACGGCTCCATGTCCCATTCAGCAGCCCCACAATACCAGCCACAGATGTAAAGATTGCTCTGGGCTCCATCAACCCCCATAAACCAGTAGAAGAAACAATATTGAAGCACACTTCATCAATCCGCAATGTGTCTACAACTTTATTAAAGACATGTGGATAGAATTACTCCCCAGGCTTTCTCATTCGAATACATATCGCCCCCTACTGGGACTTAATCATGTCCCACTAGAAGGGTAAAAATGTGACAGGGGAAGAAGGCCTATGGAGTGTTTCTACTCCCTTGTTTTCAATAAAGATGTTAAAGCATTGCAGAATGACAGACTGGGACTTGACATGGTTTCTTCAACTGCAGTAAGCTGGGAACTGAACTCACGAGGTTCATGCTGAGATTCATAAAGTGGTGCAGAAAGTTAGTAGGTGATCTAACCCGTTGGCACCCATCTAAAACTGACCTATTAGTATTGGGTGAACTTTGATTTTAAATATTTGATCTGTAAATATAACTCTCTCCTTTTCTTTTACAGAGACTTGAAACCCGAGAACATACTGCTTGACAGCTCTGGCCATGTAAAAATCGCAGACTTTGGCCTTTCTAAAGTCGATATTTTCGGATCCAAGAAAGTGTATAGTTGTGCCGGTACTCCAGCCTATATGGCCCCAGAGGTAAGTAAAAAAACACCCTTCTTTTGCCCCTTTACCACATCCATTTTATATTATTATGTTTATCAGCCATATCATAATGAAAGAACAAGAATTTTGGAGATGAAGGAAGCAGGGTCACAATGATTGTGACAAGAAGCCTAAAAAACATCAGGGGCCACACTGTGACCTGTCATTTCTACCAATTATTACTTACCTATTATTACTGCTCTGTGTATGGTTGATCATGTGCTTTATTTTATAGTTACCCTTTCTCTCTGTTTTATCAGGTTTACTCTAACAAACCCTACGATGCCATGGCCGACTATTATTCACTTGGTGTCATCCTGTTCGAAATGGCCACAGGAGCAGAGCCAGAATCAGTCCGATCCAGGAACTACTTCTATCCAGGGAACATCGACCCTGACCTTCGAGATGTTATTGAGCGAGTAAGTATAGATACTCTAGAATTAGAATTATCTAAGAGCTATAGGTCCTTAGTGTTGTCTATATAAAAAAAGGCTCTTCTGCATTGCTATGTCCCATAGTGATGAAGAGATTAGAGTCAGAAAGCACAGAGGGGGGTATATGACTTCTGAAAGTGTTAAATACAGATTTTATGGCAGGATATTGACCACACAGGAGGTCAGCATTACATCTGAACTACCCGTGTGACATTCTGAAAATATGAGCTGTTGGGGGGACTCCTAGACCAGTTCAGGAATGTTACCTTAGATCCTTCTAGCAGACATAACTTAATTTAAAACTACACTAAGGAATTAAAATATGACAGTATAAGATTTTTTTTGTTGTTGTTTAAATAGCCGATACTAAACTGGCTAATTTATCATTTTTTATTAGTGACAATCTACTGTATGCTAAATTTCATATCTTTTTCATTACAGCTTCTTGAAGAATATCCGAGAGATCGCTGGTGGGCAGTGAAAAGACTGCAAGAACACCCCTTCTTCAGACCTATTGACTGGAAGAAGTTGGAGGAAGGAAAGGTTACATCACCATTGTGTATGCCAGAAGTAAGTCCATTGGAAGTACAATTAATATAATGTGTGCACATACAAGGAGATCATTTAATAGGGAGCTGCCTTCAGTTACTAGGAATTGCAGAATAATTATAAACTGCAAAAAAAAAAAAAAACATGATCATTTGTACATTTGCTATATTCCACATGCAGCCAACTGCTAATTATTATTATTAAATATCATTATAAGTTCATAGAAGAACTGAAATATCAGTTATAATGGTAACAGGTAGTATAGTGTTACATTTGAAAATGCATCTCCTGGTTGGTATGTCATGTATTGAATAAGTCTGATTTATGTATTTTCTTGTTGCAGTGCCCAGAAATAGACACAAATGAGCAATTTGAAGTGAAGAAACTGATTCACTACAGAAGAAAGAAAGAGAGGAGAATTGCAAATACGCAACAGAGATTGTTTGATGGCTTCAGCTTCATAAGCAAGAAATGGAGCAAGATGCTGAATAGGAATTGAAAGAATAAGGTCTGCTGGCATTTAAGAAAGACTCACTAAAACTAAGCCAGGCCGATACTTTGCTGGTCTTTGTATCCCCGGCATTGCCAACTAGACTTAGGGAGCCAGCTGTGACCCCAAGTGCGCATGCACGAAATCCAGATGCGCATTCAGTCAGCCTCCTGAGACATGTGAAGTGTAATTCTCATCTCTCCTGACATGGATCGACATCGCAGGACAATATCAATTGGATTTACATTGTGGAATATAACCCTGGCTCTTTCGGGTTGGAAGATTGCCAACAGATTGCCACATTTGTGCATCACTCATCGTTATAGACATGGAGAAACATTGCTGGACGACATTAATGACATTGGATTTACATTGGATTTACAAAGAAGTATCAAGCTGCTGTGACCAGGGAACACAGGACTTGCATGCTGGAGGAGATCTGGAAGCAAGAAGTAGCAGTCAAGCGGAGGAGAGTAGAGCAGCGTTCTGTGACCGGGGACACAGAACTATTATCCTCCTAGAGAAAGGTCAGTGTAGAATGCTGTGGCCGGGGAACACAGCATTAATAGTCCTGGACTGGCTGAAAGCAGTGGTCCGTTCACTGCCATGTGTCAGGTCGTCATGTGGAGGTACCAAGTCATCTCCGGCCTGGTTAGCACAATGGTAGTGCCTTCCAAAGATTGCCACATTTGTGCATCACTCATCGTGATAGACATGGATAAACATTGCTGGATGACATTAATGACATTGGATTTACATTGGATTTACAAAGAAGTATCAAGCTGCTGTGACCAGGGAACACAGGACTTGCATGCTGGAGGAAATCTGGAAGGAAGAAGTAGCAGTCAAGCGGAGGAGAGTAGAGCAGCGTTCTGTGACCGGGGACACAGAACTATTATCCTCCTAGAGAAAGGTCAGTGTAGAATGCTGTGGCCGGGGAACACAGCATTAATAGTCCTGGACTGGCTGAAAGCAGTGGTCCGTTCACTGCCATGTGTCAGGTAGTCATGTGGAGGTACCAAGTCATCTCCGGCCTGGTTAGCACAATGGTAGTGCCTTCCAAAGATTGCCACATTTGTGCATCACTCATCGTGATAGACATGGATAAACATTGCTGGACGACATTAATGATATTGGATTTACAATGGATTTACAAAGAAGTATCAAGCTGCTGTGACCAGGGAACACAGGACTTGCATTCTGGAGGAGATCTGGAAGGAAGAAGTAGCAGTCAAGCGGAGGAGAGTAGAGCAGCGTTCTGTGACCGGGGACACAGAACTATTATCCTCCTACAGAAAGGTCAGTGTAGAATGCTGTGGCCGGGGAACACAGCATTAATAGTCCTGGACTGGCTGAAAGCAGTGGTCCGTTCACTGCCATGTGTCAGGTCGTCATGTGGAGGTACCAAGTCATCTCCGGCCTGGTTAGCACAATGGTAGTGCCTTCCAAAGATTGCCACATTTGTGCATCACTCATCGTGATAGACATGGATAAACATTGCTGGACGACATTAATGACATTGGATTTACATTGGATTTACAAAGAAGTATCAAGCTGCTGTGACCAGGGAACACAGGACTTGCATGCTGGAGGAGATCTGGAAGCAAGAAGTAGCAGTCAAGCGGAGGAGAGTAGAGCAGCGTTCTGTGACCGGGGACACAGAACTATTATCCTCCTAGAGAAAGGTCAGTGTAGAATGCTGTGGCCGGGGAACACAGCATTAATAGTCCTGGACTGGCTGAAAGCAGTGGTCCGTTCACTGCCATGTGTCAGGTAGTCATGTGGAGGTACCAAGTCATCTCCGGCCTGGTTAGCACAATGGTAGTGCCTTCCAAAGATTGCCACATTTGTGCATCACTCATCGTGATAGACATGGATAAACATTGCTGGACGACATTAATGACATTGGATTTACAATGGATTTACAAAGAAGTATCAAGCTGCTGTGACCAGGGAACACAGGACTTGCATTCTGGAGGGGATCTGGAAGGAAGAAGTAGCAGTCAAGCGGAGGAGAGTAGAGCAGCGTTCTGTGACCGGGGACACAGAACTATTATCCTCCTAGAGAAAGGTCAGTGTAGAATGCTGTGGCCGAGGAACACAGCATTAATAGTCCTGGACTGGCTGAAAGCAGTGGTCCGTTCACTGCCATGTGTCAGGTCGTCATGTGGAGGTACCAAGTCATCTCCGGCCTGGTTAGCACAATGGTAGTGCCTTCCAAAGATTGCCACATTTGTGCATCACTCATCGTGATAGACATGGATAAACATTGCTGGACGACATTAATGACATTGGATTTACATTGGATTTACAAAGAAGTATCAAGCTGCTGTGACCAGGGAACACAGGACTTGCATGCTGGAGGAAATCTGGAAGGAAGAAGTAGCAGTCAAGCGGAGGAGAGTATAGCAGCATTCTGTGACCGGGGACACAGAACTATTATCCTCTTAGAGAAAGGTCAGTGTAGAATGCTGTGGCCGGGGAACACAGCATTAATAGTCCTGGACTGGCTGAAAGCAGTGGTCTGTTCACTGCCATGTGTCAGGTCGTCATGTGGAGGTACCAAGTCATCTCTGGCCTGGTTAGCACAATGGTAGTGCCTTCCAAAGATTGCCACATTTGTGCATCACTCATCGTGATAGACATGGATAAACATTGCTGGACGACATTAATGACATTGGATTTAAATTGTATTAGATAACCCTGTCCATTTTGGGTTTGAAGATTGGAAATAGTGGTGGTTTGCCATATCAATAGACCACCTTTATGCATCATTAATTGTGATTGACATGGATCAACATTGCTGGACGACATTAATGACATTGGACTTATATTGTATTACATAACCCTGTCCATTTTGGGTTTGAACATTGCAAATAGTGGTGATTTGCCATATCAACAGATGACCACCTTTGTGCATCACTCATTGCAATTGACAATAGCGTTGCTAAGGGGGTGCGAACCGCACCTGGGTGACACCCGCCAGAGGGATGACACCTGCCAAACGGATGACACCATGGCTGGATCTAGGGGGGGTGCTGATTTTAGTTGTGCCACCCCCCCAGGCTGCTGTACCTGGTCTCCCCCCCCCCCATCCCTGCACTCACGGCTGGGACAAGGGGGAGCTTAAGATAAAGATCTTCATCCTTAAAGAAGTATCAAGCTGCTGTAACAAGGGAACACAGGACTTGCATGCTGGAGGAAATCTGGATGGAAGAAGTAGCAGTCAAGCGGATGAGAGTAGAGCAGCGTTCTGTGACCGGGGACACAGAACTATTATCCTCCTAGAGAAAGGTCAGTGTAGAATGCTGTGGCCGGGGAACACAGCATTAATAGTCCTGGACTGGCTGAAAGCAGTGGTCCGTTCACTGCCATGTGTCAGGTCGTCATGTGGAGGTACCAAGTCATCTCCGGCCTGGTTAGCACAATGGTAGTGCCTTCCAAAGATTGCCACATTTGTGCATCACTCATCGTGATAGACATGGATAAACATTGCTGGACAACATTAATGACATTGGATTTACATTGGATTTACAAAGAAGTATCAAGCTGCTGTGACCAGGGAACATAGGACTTGCATGCTGGAGGAGATCTGGAAGGAAGAAGTAGCAGTCAAGCGGAGGAGAGTAGAGCAGCGTTCTGTGACCAGGAACACAGAACTATTATCCTCCTAGAGAAAGGTCAGTGTAGAATGCTGTGGCCGGGGAACACGGAATTAATAGTCCTGGACTGGCTGAAAGCAGTGGTCCGTTCACTGCCATGTGTCATGTCGTCATGTGGAGGTACCAAGTCATCTCCGGCCTGGTTAGCACAATGGTAGTGCCTTCCAAAGATTGCCACATTTGTGCATCACTCATCGTGATAGACATGGATAAACATTGCTGGACGACATTAATGACATTGGATTTACATTGTATTAGATAACCCTGTCCAATTTGGGTTTGAAGATTGGAAATAGTGGTGATTTGCCATATCAATAGACCACCTTTATGCATCACTCATTGTGAATGACATGGATCAACATTGCTGGACGACATTAATGACATTGGACTTATATTGTATTACATAACCCTGTCCATTTTGGGTTTGAACATAGGAAATAGTGGTGATTTGCCATATCAACAGATCACCACCTTTGTGCATCACTCATTGCGATTGACAATGGCGTTGCTAAGGGGGTGCGAACCGCACCCGGGTGACACCTGCCAGAGGGATGACACCATGGCTGGATCTAGGGGGGGTGCTGATTTTAGTTGTGCCACCCCCCCAGGCTGCTGTACCTGGTCTCCCCCCCCATCCCTGCACTCACGGCTGGGACAAGGGGAGAGCAGCCTGGAGCAGTGTCCACAAAGGAGAAATGACAGAGGAGAGAGCCGGGAGTGCGGGATGTGCTTTCCCCCTCCTGTCACCAGAGCGATCCGCCATAAAGCATATGACGCGGAATCGCTCTTACATTAAACAGGGGCAGAAAAATTGGGCCTTAGGCAGTGGTGGTGGTGCCACAACACTGTAATCCCTCACAGTTACTCTTGTTGAGCGCAGGAACAAGCCCTGCTGTTAAATATTAGATAAAAAATTGTAATTACACGCCCCTGTTAAACAGGGGCAGAAAAATTGGGCCTTAGGCGGTGGTGGTGGTGGCACAACACTGTAAAGCCTCACAGATACTTTTTATTGAGCGCAGGAACAGGCCCTGCTGTGAAATATTAGATCAAAAATTGTAATTACGTGCCCCTGTTAAACGGGCAGAAGAATTGGGCCTTAGGCGGTGGTGGTGGCACAACACTGTGTAGCACCCTCTACCTAAAGGTAGGTGCTAGAGTAGTATTTTCTTTAGCTCAGGGCCCAAGTGCAGGTAAATTTAGCCAGGCCTGTGCTTTAGGTTGGACCTCGTTGTTGTGATTTGGGACTGGGAGTGTTCAGTGTAGTGGGGGGTGTGGCCACCTGTGTTCTGACTCAGAGATGCCTCCCCTGTATTCAGAAGGATAGTTCTGGAAGAGAGGTTGGACTTGAGATCTGAGTATTAGGCAGCTCATGTGAGGAGCCCTGACCAATTTTCTTGTGGTATTGGCAGGGGGCAGGCCTCTCATATAAGCTGGGGTCACATGTTTCCAGGGAGGAGTTCTGGAAAGTAGGAACACACAATAGAGTACCGAGTTGCTGTTCTGGGTGTCCCCACATGGGGATGCGCTGTGCGTGGAGGAGGGATGGAGGAACCGCCAGGAGGGAGCTTAAGATAAAGATCTTCATCCTTAAAGAAGTAACAAGCTGCTGTGACCAGGGAACACAGGACTTGCATGCTGGAGGAGATCTGGAAGGAAGAAGTAGCAGTCAAGCGGAGGAGAGTAGAGCAGCGTTCTGTGACCGGGGACACAGAACTATTATCCTCCTAGAGAAAGGTCAGTGTAGAATGCTGTGGCCGGGGAACACAGCATTAATAGTCCTGGACTGGCTGAAAGCAGTGGTCCGTTCACTGCCATGTGTCAGGTCGTTATGTGGAGGTACCAAGTCATCTCCGGCCTAGTTAGCGCAATGGTAGTGCCTTCCAAAGATTGTGTGGATGTCTGAGTCTCTGGGCCATCGGGGAGAGGCTGTGTGTGCTTCTGGCCCTTTGATTCACATGGATAATCCCATCATGTGAGGAATTATTCAGAGTCATTCTTCTTGTTCAAATAGAAGTAAAGAAATAGGATATAGGTGTTAAACAGGGGCAGAAAAATTGGGCCTTAAGCGGTGGTGGTAGTGGCACAACACTGTAAAGCCTCACAGATACTTTTGTTGAGCGCAGGAACAGGCCCTACTGTGAAATATTAGATCAAAAATTGTAATTACGCGCCCCTGTTAAACAGGGCAGAAAAATTGGGCCTTAGGCGGTGGTGGTGGTAACACAACACTGTAAAGCCTCACAGATACTTTTGTTGAGCACAGGAACGAGCCCTGCTATTAAATATTTGATCAAAAATAGTAATTACACGCCCCTGTTAAATAGGGGCAGAAAAATTGGGCCTTAGGCGGAGGTGGTGGCACAACACTGTAAAGCCTCACAGATACTTTTGTTGAGCATAGGATCAGGCCCTGCTGTGAAATATTATATCAAAAATTGTAAATATGCGCCCCTGTTAAACAGGGGCAGAAAAATTGGGCCTTAGGTAGTGGTGGGGGTGCCCTGAACCGAAAATATTCTTAGCTATCATCATGAAAATTGAGGCGGAATAGGATAGTCACTCAGCATATGCAGTCTTCAAGGGATCCCACATCCATGGAAAATCATTCGGTTACATCAGCATCAGGTGCTTGGTAGCTGGTGATCCAAGACTGATTCATTTTTATGAATGTGAGCCGATCAACAGAGTCTGTGGACAGGCGCACTCTGTGATCGGTTACAAAGCCTCCAGCAGCACTGAATGTGCATTCAGAAAGAACGCTGGATGCAGGACAGGCCAGTAGCTCAATTGCATATTGAGCAAGCTCTGGCCAGTGGTCTATCTTCAAGACCCAGTAACTCAGTGGATGTTCTGGTGGAAAGGTCTCCAAGTCTGATCTTGCCCCTAGATATTGCGGCACCATGTAATTCAGACGCTAGCGATGGTTGCTGGAACCAATCAGACCTGGGCGCTGAGGACAGAAGAATTTCCTCAAGGCATCGGTCAAATGGCCACCTTCTCCACTGCTATTTCTGTGACTGAATGAAGCCTCAGCAACATGTTGTCCAACACCAGGAAATTTAAACCTCCCAGGCTCTGGAAACGCATTGCACAAACCTTTCTGCAAGGCCTCCCGAAGATGTTTCATCCTCTGCTCCCTCTGTGAAGGCTGGATAAGTTCTGCAACCTTACCTTTGTAACGTGGATCAAGAAGGGTTGCCAGCCAGTAATGATCCCTCTCCTGATACCACAAATCCTAGGGTCCTTTCGCAGGCTTTGCAGGATCAGTAAGGCCATGCAGCATAGGTTTGCAGAGGCATTCGATTCTGAGTCCTCTGGGTCACTAAGGATCACATGATCCTCAACCACCTACTCCCAGCCACGTACAACTCCATGGGATTCTGGGGCCTGCAAACGATCCCTTGAAGACTGCTACTGATGCTGAGTGTTATCCCCCACCTCCATGCTGACACAATCCTCCTCCTCTTCTTCCTGTGTGATCGGCGGGCCTGCAGGAATACTAGTATCTGGATAAAGGGGGCCTTGAGAGGTAAGGAAGTACTCCTCTTCCTTCCGCTGTTCTGCCTCAAGTGCCCTGTCCATTATTCCACAAAGCGTGTGCTCCAACAGGAAGACAAGAGGGACAATATCACTGATGCATGCACTGTCACTGCTCACCATCCTCGTGGCCTCCTCAAATGGTGACAGGACAGTGCATGCATCCTTGATCAGTAGCCACTGGCGTGGCGAAAAAAAGCCAAGCTTCCCTGACCCTATCCTGGTGCCATACTCACACAAGTACTCATTGATGGCCATCTGCTGCGTGTGCAGCTGCTGTAGCATTGCCAACGCTGAGTTCCACCTGGTGGGCATGTTACAAATGAGGCGGTTCTTGGGCAGGTTGCATTCTCTTTGAATGTCAGCCAGCCAAGCACTGGCATTATATGACCGACGGAAATTACCACAGACTTTCCTGGCCTGCCTCAGGAGATCCTGTAAGCCCGGGTACCTAATTAAGAACCGCTGCACCACCAAATGCAGGACGTGAGACAAAAAGGGAACATGGGTCAAGTGTCCCTGTCGGAGGGTGGAGAGGAGGTTGGTGCCATTGTCGCATACAACCATCATCCCCTCATAATCCCCTCCCTCCTCGTCACTGGAGCAAACTTGGCAGTATGCTGCAGCGGGGGGAACATGACTGACAGTTTCTTGACCTTCTTGGGCACCCCCTCTCTCTAGGCTCACGTTACTCCCTTCCTCAACCTGGTTACCATCATCGGAGCCTTCAAATCGCTGTGCATCCTCCTGCAGCATGTACCCGTCACTGTGGTCGAATGGGACTACTCCGTGCATGATGGTGGGGCTAGGGAAGGAGTGTTTGTTGACAAGGAGCCAATGGAATAGGCCGCTTTGGCAGGCAAACTACTCTGAGCCTGGGTGACGGAGGATGAGGAGGGCTTTGTTATCCATTCCACCAACTCTTCTGCATGCTGTGGCTCAAAAACACGGCCAGCTGCAGGAAAAAATGACAAGCATGCCCCACGGCCGCGTACTGAGGATGCACCGTATCCAGGACCAGCACTGTCGACTGTAGACACAGAGCCTGCTTGTCCTCTTTTAGTGGCCTATGAGCGTCTGCCTCTCCTTGGTGGCCTTCCGGACATGCTGTAAATTTTGTTTAGCAAAAAAACACTACACTGTATTGTGTACTGTGTACACCACCAGGAAAGTAGTAGCAACTGCACTAGGGGTGCACGGTACTGTGTACACCAACAGAAGTGTAATAACAACTATGGGTGCACTGTATGTATTGTGTACATCACCAGGAAAGTAGTAGCAACTGCACTAGGGTTACACAATACTGTGTACACCAACAGAAGTATAATAACAACTGTGGGTGCACTGTATGCATTGTGTATACCACCAGGAAAGTAGTAGCAACTGCACTAGGGTTGCACGGTACTGTGTACACCAACAGAAGTGTAATAACTATGGGTGCACTGTATGTATTGTGTACACCACCAGGAAAGTAGTAGCAACTGCAAAAGGGGTGCACGGTACTGTATACACCAACAGAAGTTTAATAACTATGGGCCTACAATATTGACCACCAGAAAAGTATGAAAAACTGTATGCAGCAGATATATATATATATATATATATATATATATATATATATATAAAAGACTGACTGTATATAAATATTAAATACACTGCAGCTAACTGAATCACCTGCCTGCCTGAAGTATATTAGAAAGAGTACACCAGGAACGGCCTGCAGTGAGATATAGCTAAACTATATGCAGTGGAAAAATATACAAGACTATCTGTGTGTGTGTGTGTGTGTGTGTGTGTGTGTGTGTGTGTGTGTATATATATATATATATATATATATTTATTAAATACTCTGCAGCTAACTGAATCACCTGCCTGCCAGAAGTATATTAGACTACACAAGGAACGGCCTGCAGTGAGATATTGCTAAACTGGATACAGTGGATAGATATATATATATATATATATATATATATATATATATATATATATATATATATATATACACGAGACTGACTATATATATATATATATATATATATAGTCAATTAAATACACTGCAACTAACTGAATCACCTGCCTGCCTGAAGTATATTAGAAACAGCACACCAGGAACGGACTGCAGTCAGATCTAGCTAAACTGGATACAGTGGATATATATATGAGACTGACTATATATATATTAAATACATTGCAGCTAACTGAATAACCCGCCTGCCTGCTCAATCTAAATGACACTCTCTCTCCATCCACGCCAGCAACGACACACTACACGAGGCCGACGTGCAGGCGGCCTTATATAGTGTGGGGCACCCTGCCTTTGGCCAATTATGGCTCTCTTTGCTGAGGGTGCTGTGATTGGCCAAAGCATGCATGGTCATGGTGCATGCTCTGGCCAATCATCATACAGCAATGCACTGCGCTCCCGCAGTGCATTATGGGCCGTTACGCGTCGCTCTAATTTGGTGCGAACAGCCCATAATGTTTGGTTTTCGACGAACGGGCGAACAGCCAATGTTCGAGTCAAACTCATGTTCGACCCGAACAGAAAGTTCATCCCTAATTGTGAATGACATACATTGACATTGCTGGATGACATAAATGACTTTGGATTTCATATCGCATTACATAACCCCATCCATTTTGGGTGTGAGGATTGTATTTATTTCCTATAATAAATGCATAGCTAATAAACAATACACCCCTGAACTTGCTGAAATAGCTCAGATGGGAGAGCACTAGATTGAAGGTCTAACGGTCCCTGGTTCAATCCCAGGTTTTGGCAGCTGTTGAGGTGTTCCCAGGAGTTTGAGGAAGTAGAAACGATCTATATTAATCAAATAAAGAGCGATATATGGAGACCTGATGAGCGATCCATTTGTCTTTTATTGTATTGGCTTTTATGGAAAGCACGATAATTCATGTTTTAAGCCCATTTCACGTGGCGTGATGATACCTGTGCTCCTTCAGTTTTTGCCTGGTGGACAGGGGTAGACCGCTGTCAGCACTATGGGCTATCGGATATAAAGGACTTTGCTATACCTTTACAGCAGGCTACTTCTGATCTGGTCCAGAAAATGATGCAGTCTTCTGTTTTTTTTCTGGACTTGGATGGACCCGGTTAAGTAAAATTATAAAAAAAATAAAAAGTAAAAAAAAAATTTTTTTAAATAAATAAATTGTTGTTTTATTGAGTCAATGGTATATCATTACTATGTGTTATTATTAATCGCTGTTTTCTTTGCAGGAACACCAAACAGCCGCAGCACTGATCTGTTTATTCTGACAGCAGCAGGGTTCGGCTCTCAGATTATATTAGTGATGCACCAAAAATTCGGCTTTTAGAAATGAAAAAAAGACGGTTAGGAGGCAACATAACACCTCCTCGCCGCCTGCCAAACACCCTCTGAAGAGTGATCACATGTAGCCCGCTCTTCAAAGGGCAATACAAGTGTAAATAAGTACTGGTGCTACCTCACATCAATGCAGTGCATTGACATGCATTGACTAAAAAAGTTCAAGTCAATTTTTAAATCCAACAATGGTTGTCAACGCATGACAACACTCCAAAGCAATAAAAAATACAGAAAAACACACAGATGAGAAGTCAGCCTAAGTAAGCGACAAATAAATCAAACTGGAGCACATCATTTATTATTCACGTTTTTGTACGTATATCATTTGTTATGGTTTATATGATCACATAAGCGCTGCACATTTCACCCAATTTGTCAATAACTGGCATTTCCTTGTTTACATGTGATCAGCTGTGATTGGACACAGCTGATCACATGGGTAAAAAGCCTCATCATCGTCTCTTTACCAAGATCGGGGTTGCACCTTGTCCACTGTGCCGCCGATCTGCGTGCCCCTGTGGGCACGCAAGCACAGCGAGACTGGGGAGACGTCATATGACATGAACGGGAAAGCCACCCCTCCACCGACATTAGTCTATACAGCGGGCGGGAGGTGGTTAACGACCTCACATCCGCGCTATGGCCGAATGACGGCCACAGCGCGGACCTGAATTCCCGGGAGTCACTGAGTCACTGAGTCACTGAGACTCGGGTGATCACCGATCTAAGTAAGGGGCCGGTCCCGGCCCCTTACCATGTGATCAGCTGTCAGCCAATGACAGCTGATCACATGATGTAAACAAAAGATCGGTAATCAGTTTTTTTTTCTACTCACGCTGACAACGTGAGTAGAAAAAAAAGCTGATCACCGGCTCAGATGTCAGGGACATCGGTCCCGAAGTGGAAGAGGCACATCTGCCTCATTAGTGCCACCTAATAGTGCCAACTAACAGTGCCCACAGTGCCAACTAACAGTGCCCACAAGTGCCACCTATCAATGTCCACCTGTAGCGCCAATCAGTGCCACCTAGCAGTGCTGCCCATCACTGCCACCCATCAGTGCCCATCACTGCCACCTATCAGTGCCCATCACTGCCGCCTCATCAGCGTACATCAATGAAGGAGAAAAATGACCTGTTTTTTTTTTTTTAATTCAGCTTTTTACTTTTTTTTAACAAAAAGTAAAAACTGCAGAGGTGATCAAATACCACCAAAAGAAAGCTCTATTTGTGGTGAAAAAAATGATAAAGATTTTATTTGGGTACAGTGTTGTATGACCGCGCAATTGTCATTCAAAGTGCGTCAGCGCTGAAAGCTCAAAATTGGTCTGGATAGGAGGGGGGTTTAAGTGCCCGGTAAGCAAGTGGTTAAATAGTCTGTTTTGTCCAGCTTGGCCCAAACAAGCTATTTAAATGAACAATAAATGTGGAGTTAGGCTTTAACTCCAGCTAACATTTTTCAAGCATTATAGCAACAGTTTTCAGTTCTTCAGCAAAAAATTATTAAAGCACATGAATTAAAGTGGAACGCTATGTAAAAAAATAAATAAAAGATGCGTAAAAAGGCAGGATTTTTAGTGTGGAAGAGACACCTACCTGCCTGTCTGCCCCTGTACAATGAACTACGCACTGTAGAAATTTGGCAACGCTGAAGCTGATTGAACTGCACATGCACGGGAGTGAGGTCGTATTGGCCCAGCCAATGAAAGCGGCCAACGATCGATATCTGAAAGCCACCTGCTCAAAGATGTCTTGGCATGTATTTTGTACATAGTCCCCGATTTTCTGCCTATTAGAAATTCTGAGTCTTTTAAAGTTGGCATCGTCATAGATACACCATACTGTATCTATGGAAGAGCAGCTTTATCACTCTAGCATAGAACTACAGAGCACCTCCACCATCTCTTCTTCTCCATACCATATAGGTGAGGTGGGCTGTAGCCCACAGAGAGAATTAGAAATAATGCTAACTAGTAAAGCTAGGCATGTACACAAAGCACAGGAATTTATCAGCTCACATGATTTCTGGCAGGATCAACAGCTAATTTTTACACTTATGTCAGCTACTGCCATCTAGGGACTTTAATTGGTGAATTTAACAGACAAAAATGGAGCAAATATGAGAGGTTCATTGTCAAGGTTTACACGGGGAGGGAGAAGCTGTATTAGATATACTTATTTTCATTCAAGTGCCACCCTAACCATACACATTTTTCCTTCTCAAAATCTATGTACTCCTTTTTCTAAATATGTTGTATTCAAGGGTAAGTTCACCTTTAATAAAAAGAATACTATGCTGTCTCATACAGGATGCAGCAGCATAGCTTCCAGCCAGGGCAGTACTAAAAACGTACCTCACTAGAAAGAAGCCTTCTTCTAATTGTCAGCCTGTGATGACCCTGTCCTTTTATTGTAGGGATAGAGCAGCTGTTGGGACCAGCGCCCCCTAGTGCCCTGGGATGGATTGCCACCCTATTCTTTCGGCTGCACCTCTTCTGTCACAGCTGCAGAGCTCATCATAGGTGACAGGGACAGTACACACTGCACATGTGTGGCCTGAAAAACATTCCCTCCTGTGCCACTAAGAAGCACAGGTCCCAAGGTTGCTCTGCCCCTACAATAACTCAAGATGGCGCCATCGCTGGCTATATAAGATTTTAAGAAGGTCTTAAAATAATTCAGTTGTGGCCTAAATTCTTTAACTTGATATGGCGCTCTAGCTGGAAGGTAGGTATGCAGACTATGCTGCTATTTCCATATGGGATAGAATAGCATGTTTTTAGTAAAAATTGACTCACACTTTACCAAAATTAAACAAATATGGCTAAAAAATGATCAGAAAACAGATGACAAAAGCAAAGCTGGAAAAGGGATGACAGACTTTTATAAATAAGACAATAAAACAGTAAAATAACAAAAAATCACCCAAAAGTGTCCTATGCAGTGTTCTGTCTGGGGAAAACATTATCAGTGTGACATTAATCAAGGGCATGGACCATTCACACCACATGCATTGAGCTGCACTGAGCACCCTTGTCCAATGCAATCCCAATGCATAGTTGCCAACAGTCCTGATTTTCCCGGGACAATCCTGATTTTGGGACCCTCGTCTCGATTGGAGAGTGTCCCGAATTCGGGATTTCCCATGAGGAAAATCGGGAATGTTGGTTTTTTTTGTTTTTTTGGAGCAGCGGGCTCCAGCAAAATGGCGGCCGGCGCCGCCGCTCTCTCTTCCTCTAGTGTTCAGTGGAGAGGGGAAGGGGGCTCGTTCCGTGCAGCCAATGAAGCGCCTTCTTTAGCTGCACGGCCCCTCCCCTCTCCACTGAAGCGAGCAGAAGACACAGCGTCGTCGCCGTGTCTTGCTGAAAGCTCCCAGCCCCGTACTGCGCAAGCGCTGCGCCTGCGCAGTACAGGGGGTCCTCCATTGCCGAGTGGAACGTTCTCGGCAGAACACCGGCTGCTCCTGCACTGAGCGGGGGCCGGGCTGCATTGAGGGGGGGCTGCACTAACTGAGGGGGGGCTGCACTAACTGAGGGGGGCTGCACTGCACTGAGGGGGGGCTGCACTGCACTGAGAGGGGGCTGCACTGAGGGGGGGCTACACTAACTGAGGGGGGGCTGCACTAACTGAGGGGGGCTGCACTGAGAGGGGGCTGCATTGAGAGGGGGCTGCACTGAGGGGGGGCTGCACTAACTGAGGGGGGGCTGCACTAACTGAGGGGGGGCTGCACTAACTGAGGGGGGCTGCACTAACTGAGGGGGGGCTGCACTAACTGAGGGGGGCTGCACTAACTGAGGGGGGGCTGCACTGCACTGAGGGGGGGCTGCACTGCACTGAGAGGGGGCTGCACTGAGGGGGGGCTGCACTAACTGAGGGGGGCTGCACTAACTGAGGGGGGCTGCACTGAGAGGGGGCTGCACTGAGGGGGGCTGCACTAACTGAGGGGGGGCTGCACTAACTGAGGGGGGCTGCACTAACTGAGGGGGGGCTGCACCAACTGAGGGGGGCTGCACTAACTGAGGGGGGGCTGCACTAACTGAGGGGGGCTGCACTGCACTGAGGGGGGCTGCGCTGCACTAACTGAGGGGGGCTGCACTGCACTGAGGGGGGGCTGCACTGCACTGAGAAGGGGCTGCACTGAGGGGGGGGCTGCACTAACTGAGGGGGGCTGCACTGAGAGGGGGCTGCACTGAGGGGGGGCTGCACTAACTGAGGGGGGCTGCACTAACTGAGAGGGGCTGCACTGAGCGGGGGGCTGCACTAACTGAGGGGGGGTGCACTGAGGGGGGGTCTGCACTAATAGAGGGGGGTCTGCACTAATAGAGGGGGGTCTGCACTAATAGAGGGGGACTGCACTGAGGGGGGTTGCACTAATCGAGGGGTGGCTGCACTGAGGGGGGGCTGCAATAATAGAGGGGGATCTGCACTGATGGAGGGGGTCTGCACTGAGGGGGTCTATACAGACTCTGACGGGGGCACCTGATGCAAGGACAGACTCTGGCGGGGGCACCTGATGCAAGGACAGACTCTGGCGGGGGCACCTGATGCAAGGACAGACTCTGCTGGTGGCAGGCGACGTGGCTAGTGACATGCTCAGGGATCCCACTGATTCGGCATTATGGTGAGTTGAATGATTTAATTTTATATTACAATGTAATAATAGAAATAATGCGCTTCAATCATCCTGACACCATAACAACCATGGTGCCAGGCTGATTGAAGCGTTAACACCAGGCGTTTGGAGTATCTTTATCTGCTGATTGTTAAACTTTCTAGAATACACATTTCTATTGTGTAGGATCTGGGCCTGCTGTCCCGTCATTCCCCTCTCCCCCTTTCCTTCTCCCCCTTTCCCTCTCCATCCCTCATTCATCTCAGACTCTAACCACACCCTCTTGAGCCACGCCCATTTAAGCCACGTCCACTTTTCACACAAGCCACGCCCACTTTGACGCAAGACACGTCCAGTTTCATATAAGCCACGCCCATTTTTCGCATAAGACACGCCCATTTTTCGCATAAGACACGCCCATTTTTCGCCGCTGCGCGCTTATTGTACGACTCCGCCTACAGCCAAAAAAGTGTCCCACATATTTTTTTTTCAATGTTGGCAACTATGATTTAAGTCAGACTCACATGATCCTACAGTTCCTGGTGTGAACGTTTCCACACGTTTTCCATTCGTTCCATTTATTTCAACTACACACAAGAAATGCACAAAATAAGTCCCTGACACGTTTTCTAAATCCAACCACACAGATCCGCTTGTGCTACAGCACCGTGTGCATAGCTCCCATCTGTCCCTGATTCCGAGGGACTGTCCCTGATTATTAAATATTAGCTCCCATCTGTCCCTGATTACGAGGGACTGTCCCTGATTATTAAATATTAGCTCCCATCTGTCCCTGATTCCGAGGGACTGTCCCTGATTATTAAATCATAGCTCCCAACTGTCCCTGATTCCAAGGGACTGTCCCTGATTATTAAATCATAGCTCCCATCTGTCCCTGATTCCGAGGGACTGTCCCTAATTATTAAATCATAGCTCCCATCTGTCCCTGATTCCAAGGGACTGTCCCTGATTATTAAATCATAGCTCCCATCTGTCCCTGATTCCGAGGGACTGTCCCTGATTATTAGATCATAGCTCCCAACTGTCCCTGATTCTGAGGGACTGTCCCTGATTATTAAATCATATCTCCAATCTGTCCCTGATTCCGAGGGACTGTCCCTGATTATTAAATCATAGCTCCCAACTGTTCCTGATTCCGAGGGACTGTCCCTAATTATTAAATCATAGCTCCCAACTGTCCCTGATTACGAGGGACTGTCCCTAATTATTAAATCATAGCTCCCATCTGTCCTTGATTCCGAGGGACTGTCCCTATTTATTAAATCATAGCTCCTAACTGTCCCTGATTCCGAGGGACTGTCCCTAATTATTAAATCATAGCTCCCATCTGTCCCTGATTCCGAGGGACTGTCCCTAATTATTAAATCATAGCTCCCAACTGTTCCTGATTCTGAGGGACTGTCCCTAATTATTAAATCATAGCTCCCAACTGTCCCTGATTCCGAGGGACTGTCCTTGATTCGGAGAAATGTCCCTCTGTCCCTCTTTCCTCCTCATTTGTCCCTCATTTTGGTCTGATCTATATAGTTGTACATATAATGCACTTTTTAGCTTTCATAAAGTGTTTCCCAGTGCTAAACCTTTCATCCAAATTGCTGCATTTGTACATTTTAAAAGCCAATATAAAGGAATAGTATTGATAGAAAAAAGCCCTTGTTGATTTAATTAACCTTTTTTTTAAATTAATTTTCCTTTAAGGAAGTGTGGCAGGGGGCGTGTCCTATGCCTACATACATTTGGTAGTAGGTGTCCCTCATTCCCATCTCAAAATGTTGGGAGGTATGCATGTGGTTTAGCATGCATTACCGCCAGCAGATACATGGGGTGCCATTAAGGCTAGATTAAGACATGCATCTAAACCCGCCATGCCTTACTTCCATTTTTGCCAAACAAATGAGCCACAACGTGGGGCATTTGTGGCACTTCCTTATTCGCTTGAATGGGTCGTGGGCTTGTCGATCGTCATATGTAGGACCGTTGCGTTGCAGACGTGGCATGTAAACACCCCTATTCGCTGTCATTGCAGCTTGAGCCTAGGTTCACATTGGAGTGATTTGTCATGCGATTTTGGAGATCAAATCACATGACAAGTCACAGCCTATTGGAGGCAATGGCACTGTTCCAATTGGTGCGACACCAATTTTGTGGCGCCGCACCGATTTGCAAAAGTAGTTCCTGCACTACCTTTGCCGATCTCAGGTGCGGTTTAATAGACATCTGTGCATGAAGCCACACAGATGTCTATCAAGTAGCACCTGAAATCCGGCTGATCTTGCTACTTTGAAATTGCGCTACTTCAAGTGAAGTAGCGCAATTTCAAAGTAGCATCAATGTGAACCAGGGCTAAAGGAGAAGTCCAGCCTGAGCTCGTTTGACTGGGATTCTGCTATGGGTCACGGGAGTGCAATTAGTTTTGCACTCCTGTGACCCGTTTTCAGCAGAGAGCCGTCTAAAGTCCGCTCTCTGCTGATGTCACAGATATCAGTCCAGGCACCACGTCCTCGCGACTTCAGAAGTCTGGATGCGCCAGCTGCTTTGACTGATATCAGTCTCAGCGAGCCGCTGAGACGGCCACCCCTCCACAGCTCAGTGCTCCAATGAGTGTGGAGGAGCAGAGCAGGAGAGACGCTGACTGACAGTCAGCAGCTCTCCGCTCAGGGAGGAGTGAGAACCGAGCCATCAGTGGTGTTCGATGGCTCGGTTCTCAGTTCAGAGACGCCGGGGGACAGCTGCAGCATCGGTCAGATGCTGCATCCACCTAGGTAAGTATAAATAGCCAAAAAAAGAAAACCCATACTTCTATTTTAAAGTCAACCTTACCTTGACATGTGGCCATGACCCATTTCATACTTGCCTAACTCTTGATCCAAGGTTGAACTGATCATGCAAGAACTTTTTTATCTGAATAAGTCTTCTGATTGGCTGGCTCTGACTATTCTGGTTTCTGTATAATGGAAGTGTTCATATGACCCAACCCCAGCTGTAGTAATAGCCAAAACTTGTAGATGGACAGAACCAAGAGTGGCTGTTAAAGTGGAGGCAAATGAGACCTCTTCCATGTTGAAGTACATAGTTGATTGTGTCACCGGTGTATTTATTACATTAAAGTTATTGTAAGGATTTATTTTTTTTAATTTTAAAATAACAAACATATCATACTTACCTCTACTGTGCATCTCGTTTTGCACAGAGTGGCCCAGAACCTGCTCTTCTGGGGTCCCCCGGCGGCTCTCACGGCTCCTCCCCACATCTGATAACCCCCTCGGAGAAGCGCTTCCCCGGGGGGTTTACCTTGCAGGCGCACTCCAGAGTCCAGCATTTGCGTCTATAGACACAGAATGCCGGACTCAGCCCCTTGTGATTGGATTTGATTGGCAGCAGTGGGAGCAAATGACTGTGCTGCTATCAATGATTGACAGTCAGCAGCTCTCTGCTCAGGGATCTGTAAGAACCGAGCCATCGGCGATGTTCGTTTGCTTGGTTCTCAGTGTAGAGGCAGCAGGGGGACAGATGCAGCATCGGACCGATGCTGCACCCACCTAGGTAAGTATGATGGAGGAAAACCCCCCAAACCCATAATTCTCTTTCAAGGAGGGTCACTAAGAATGCGGCACAACTGCATGTTTTTAACGCCCACCAACTCCTAGTCTAAACAAGGCCTTACAATGTAAGGCACTGCCACGCATCTGCTAAAGGGAAGCGCATTTCTGTGCATGTCAGGAAAGCACATGATTTTGCACACGTTCCTGACACACACACAGGTAACCTAGCCGTAAAGTATAACTAAAGGCAAAAAATGTTTTTGTTTTGTTTTGTATAGCGTGGAGAAGGATTAAAACCCATGTCAGTGTTTATTGTTTTCTGTGACCCCATCAGACATTTCAAGTCTCCCGTGAGGTGCGGGAGACTCCCGCATTTCTGCAGCCGCTCCCACACACCCGCAAGCACCTCCCGATCTCCCGGGAATGATCGGTGCTGCGGGGAACAGCTATGAAGACAGACTCTGTCCCCGCAGATGTCTCTACAAACAGCTTCCACTCCTAGCATCCCCATCAACACTAAACAATCTGTCGTAATTTGGGCTCCGGCTGGCGGCCATTTTGTGGTGGACCAAATTGCATTGATTATAATGGGAGAATTCTCAAACGTTAGAGAACAAACGTTCTTCTTGTGTTGAGTCTCCTTACAGCATAGGACAAACACACATACACACATACACACTGTTTGTTTATTTGTTATGTTTTTTACTTTATGTCAGAGCAGATAAAAATATCTATATATAGATAGATAGATTATATATATAATCTGCTTTGAAGTAAAAAAATTAAAAAACATTAAAAAGTGTAAAAAAATTAAAATAAAAAACTACTGTCACCACTTTCCCCTGCCCTACCAACACTGGCCACTCCCCCAACCCCCTCCCCCCAAAAAGCATTGTGAAAAAAAATTAAGAAACAAATTAAATTGTAAAAAAATCAATTATTAAAAATAAAAAAACTACTGACACCGTCCACTGCCACATACCACCCACCCACTTCCCCAGAAGCACTGTGGAAAAATATTAAAAAGGTGATTTAAAAAATATTTTGCCGTGGGGGGGGGGTTGCGGGCATGAAGCGCCACCTCCCTGAAATGAGTTTTTGCAGTTTGGGATATCTGCCCCATTAAGGAGATTCACCCTTTCTATTTGTCCTGTTTATCATTATCATTGAAAGTGAAAGTAAAAGAAAGCCCCCATTTTTGGGTTGTCCCTGGAAAGTAATAGAGGGGCATAGTTGCCAACATTGCACAAAAAATTTGTGGGACACTTTTTTGGCTGTAGGCAGAGCCGTATAATAATTAGGGGGTGGGGCATGCGTTTGTAGGCGTGGCATAGCAATAGAAAAGAAAACTGCGGCGTGCGAAGCGCGCCATGGCGAAAAATGGCCGTGGTTTACGCGAAACAGTGGGCGTGGCTTAAATGGGCGTGGCCCAAAGGGGGTGTGGTTAGAGTCTGAGATGAATGAGGGATGGAGAGGGAAAGGGGGAGAGAGGAATGACGGGACAGCAGGCCCAGATCCTACACAACAATAGAAATATGTGCATTCTAGAAAGTTTAACAATCAGCAGATAAAGATACTCCAAACACCTGGTGTTAGCGCTTCAATCATCCCGGCACCATGATTGTTATGGTGTCAGGATGATTGAAGTGCATTATTTCTATTATTACACTGTAATATAAAATGAAATCATTCAACTCACCATAATGCCGAATCAGTGGGATCCCTGAGCGTGTCACTAGCCACGTCGCCTGCCACCAGCAGAGTCCTTCCTTGCATCAGGTGCCCCCAGCAGAGTCTGTCCTTGTATCAGGTGCCCCCAGCAGAGTCCCTCCTTGCATCAGGTGCCCCCAGCAGAGTCCCTCCTTGCATCAGGTGCCACCAGCAGAGTCCCTCCTTACATCAGGTGCCACCAGCAGAGTCAGTCTTTACACCAGTGTTCCCAGCCTCAGTCCTTAAATCAGTGTCCCAGGCAGAGCCATAGTTACCCCCCCTGTACATATTTACCCCCTCCCCCTGTACATAGTTTCCCCTCTCCCCCTAGTTACCCCCTGTACATAGTTACCCCCCTGTGCATATTTACCCCCCCTGTACATAGTATCCCCCCCCTGTAACTAGTTCCCCCCACTGTACTGTAGTAACCCCTCCTGTACATAGTTAACCCCCCCTCCTGTAAATAGTTAACCCCCACTCCTGTATATAGTTAACCCTCCCCTCTCCTGTACATAGTTAACCCTCCCCCCTCCTGTATATAGTTAACCCCCCTCCTGTTTATAGTTAACCCTCCCCCTCTTGTATATAGGTAACCCTCCCCCTCCTGTATATAGTTAACCCCCCTCCTCCTGTATTTAGCTATCCCCCCATCTCCTGTATATAGTTAACCCCCCTCCTCCTGTATATAGCTAACCCCCCTCCTCCTGTATATAGCTAACCCCTCCCTCCTGTATATAGTTAACTCCCCTCCTCCTGTATGTCACTAACCACCCTCCTCCTGTATATAGCTAACCCCCCCTCCTGTATATAGTTACCCCCCTCCTCCTGTATATAGTTAACCCCCTCCTGTACATTAAAGTTAAATTGCTGCAGAGACAGGAGCCAGTGGCGTCACTACAGCTGGTGTCACCCGATGTGGAAAAAAATTGGTGTCACCCCCTCCACCAACTATGGTCCCCCTTCAGTACAGACTCCCCTCCCTCAGTAAAGACCCCCCCACTAAGTACAGACTGCCCCTCCAGCAGTATAGATCCTCCTCCTTCAGTACAGACCCCCCCACTAAGTACAGACCCCGTCCATCAGTTTAGACCCCCTCAGTACAGACCCCTCTCCCTCAATACAGACCCCCCTCAGTGCGGTCCCCCCCTATTAGTGCAGACCCCCCTCTATTAGTGCAGAACCCCCTCAGTGCAGCCCCCCTCTCATTAGTGCAGGCCCCCCTCACTGCAGACCACCCCCTCCATCAGTGCCAGTGCAGACCCTCCCATAATGCCCCCCAGCACACGTCCAGGCACTCCAGAAGCGGCCGGTGTCTTGTCGAATACTGGCGCTGTGTGTTCACTGGAGAGGGGAGGGGCCGATCCGTGCAGCTAATGAAGCCGATTCATTGGCTGCACGGATCGAGCCCCCTTCCTCTCTCCACTGAACACAAGGGGGAAGATATAGCGGCGGCGCCGGCAGCCATTTTGCTGGAGCCAGCTGCTCCAAAAATTAAAAAACAAACATTCCCGATTTTCCTGATGAAAATCCCGATTCGGGACAGCCTCTGATCGGGACGAGGGTCCTAAAATCGGGATTGTCCCGGGAAAATCGGGACTGTTGGCAACTATGATGTTCCATCTCTGCACACATGTTCCACCCTGTACATCTCTGCACACATGTTCCATCCCTGTACATCTCTGCACACATGTTCCATCTCTGTACATCTCTGCACACATGTTCCATCCCTGTACATCTCTGCACACATGTTCCATCCCTGTACATCCCTGCACACATATTCCATCCCTGTACACATGTTCTATCCCTGTACATCTCTGCACACATGTTCTATCCCTGTACACATGTACTATCCCTGCACACATGTTCCATCCCTGTACATCTCTGCACACATGTTCTATCCCTGTACATCTCTGCACACATGTTCTATCCCTGTACATCTCTGCACACATGTTCTATCCCTGTACATCTCTGTACACATGTTCTATCCCTGTAAATTTCTGCACACATGTTCTATCCCTGTACATCTCTGCACACATGTTCTATCCCTGTACATCTTTGCACACATGTTCTATCCCTGTACATCTCTGCACACATGTTCTATCCCTGTACATCTCTGCACACATGTTCTATCCCTGCACACATGTTCCATCCCTGCATACCTCTGCATACATGTACTATTCCTGCACACATGTTCCATCCCTGCACACATGTTCCATCCCTGTACACATGTTCCATCCCTGCACACATGTTACTTCCCTGTACACATGTTCCATCCCTGCACACATGTTCCATCCCTGTACACATGTTCCATCCCTGTACACATGTTCCATCCCTGCACACATGATCTATCCCTGTACATTTCTGCACACATGTTGGTAAACAGGGTTCAGTGTAGAACTATAACAAGAGGACCACTGGCTCTGATCACCCTTGCTCAGGCAGACATTAAATCTCCAGGCTGCACATATTGTATTTCCCACACAGGCTGAACTTCAGGAGGGAGGGGCAGCTGTGAGTGACAGGGCAGCAGACCAATCGGCTTCCAGCTGCATTTGGGTGCCCTCCTGCTGGGATGTAGATAGCGGTGTAGGAGAGAGTTGGGCGGTGCTGTTCTCCTCACTGACACAAGGGATATGATGAGTAGAATGTGAACTAGTCACACATACAGACTACTTGCCATCGGTGGTGCTGAACTGAAGCCAAGCCGTGCTCTGAGTTCTCTCACCGCTCTGGAAAGTGTTCTCCTCCTCCCCTCGGCTCTCTTGGTCTCTCTCTCTCCTCTCAGCCCACTTAATCCATCCATCCACCCAGGAGCCTCTCATATGCCCGAATGGTCAGTCCGCCCCTGCAGACAACACACACCTCATTGTGTTACCTTATACCACACAGTGATTACATTACACATTATTCTTATAGTTTGGAATGTACATGCCATAACGCCCCCCAGCACACATCCAGGAACTCCAGGAGTGGCCGGTGTCTTGTCGAATACTGGCGCTGTGTGTTCAGTGGAGAGGGGAGGGGCCGATCCGGGCAGCTAAAGAAGCCGATTCATTGGCTGCATGGATCGAGCCCCCTTCCTCTCTCCACTGAACACAAGGGGGAAGATATAGCGGCGGCGCCGGAGGCCATTTTGCTGGAGCCAGCTGCTCCAAAAATTAAAAAACAAACATTACCGATTTTCCTGATGAAAATCCCGATTCGGGACAGCCTCCGATCGGGACGAGGGTCCCAAAATCGTGATTGTCCCGGGAAAATTGGGACTGTTGGCAACTATGGAGGGGAAATCTTCCAATAGGGACATTAGTTCTGGTGAAATCAGTGTCCCCAAGGAATTCCCTTAACTTGCAGGGATTTCCTCTCACTTCCTGCTTGGCTATGGGACAGGAAGTGATGGTATATCTCCCCAATGGGACACAGATGGCGAAGAAAACCTGACAAGGGCTATAACCCTCCCTTGGTTTTTTCAAAACGAAGAAAAAAGTTTTGCCCATAGTTCTACTTTAGGTGATATACAGGCACAGGGTTCTGTGGTGTGCACAGGGTTGGAACTGGAAAGGGTAGCGGACGAATATGCCCAACAATGCAGGGGCACTGCTAGTGTGATGCAATTAACATGCATTTACCCAATGAATAGCATGACTCCAGGCTAATGAATTTGGGCTTCAGGTGCAACACACATTTCTTTTGCACATAAAGGGTCTCTAATGCCGTGTACACATGGCCGGAATTTCGGCCCGCAAAAGATCGATGAGATTTTTTATTTGGAAAATGCGACCGTGTGTATGCTCCATCGGTCTTTTGCTGGCGAAATTCCAGCAAGCAAAAGATTGAGAGCATGCTCTCAATTTTTCGGTCGGAAAAAGTTCCTATACGAAAATGCGATCGTCTGTGGCAATTCTGATGCGCGAAATCCCTACGCATGCTTGGAAACAATTTGACGCATGCTCAGAAGCATTGAACATCATTTTCTCGGCTCATTGTAGTGTTGTACGTCACCGCGTTCTTGACGATCGTAATTTCAGCAAACTTTTGCGTGACCGCGTGTGTGCAAGGCAAACTTAAGTGGAATCCCGTCAGAAAAGCCTTCATATCTTTTTCCGACGAGAAAACCCATCGTGTCTACGCGGCATTAGACATCCCTTATGAATTCCCCAGAGTGTGCTTTGGGGACTACTTACCAGCACCAAGCAAGCTTGTCCATACAGCCCCATGTTCTTTTTCCTTTTTCAATTTTACTTTATTGAATTTTTTTTAAATAACACATACATAGTCATTCGTACAACATTTCGTCAATATTACAAGTACATAAACATACCTATTATAAATGTTCTATAATCCATCCACATTCTATATTCATTTATTTCTAACATCCATCCTAAACCCACTCAAAAAAAAAAAAACACAACCCCAACCCCCCCCTGGCCTGTTCCCTTACATTATATAAATGTATTAATTTCCTTTGAGAGATGAAACTCATCCCATTTTTGCCATATTTCTGGCAATTTATTTATTATATATCCTTCTTCCCTTATCTGTTTTTCAATGTATTGAATTTCGTTCATTTCACATATCCATTCTGCTATTGTTGGTCCTTTTTCTTCTTTCCATTTACGTGCTATTATTGTTCTAGCCGCGGATGTCATTAAATGCAAAATATCCTTTCTGGTTACTTTTATTGAACTTTGTGTTAGAGAAAATAAGGAAGTTTTTATACTTGGATTCACTACTGTTCCTGATACATTCTGATAGATCTCAAAGATCTTGTTCCAAAATTCCCTCACCTTCTGACATCCGAACCAAACATAATCCATTGTCCCTCTCTCCCTCTTACATCTCCAACAAAACTCAGAGATTCCCTTATTCATTTTATTTAATACTACTGGACATCTATACCACCTCATTACAATCCTATAGTTTCTCTCCTGATATCTATTTGCGATAGTTGATTTGTGTATTTTTTTAAAAAATTTTCCCCATTCCTATTGAAAATTCCATCTCTTTTTCCCATTTTTTCATAACTAATAGTTCAGTAAAGGGACCTTTAGGGAGTAATAGATCATATATCTTAGAGAGTTTCTTATTTGGGTTCTTTTCCTCTACTAATATTTTTTCAAAATTAGTTAATGGTCTATTTATCTTTGATATTTTTCCTTCTATAAATTACTTTAACTGCTGATATTGCAGCCAGTTACTTTTATACTCCACACCTATCGCCTGCAAATTTGGCATTTTCCCATCCTCTGATATCTGTACCATCCTTACATCCTCATTCCTATACCAATTCATATATTTTGTAGTCTCCAGAGCTGGCGGGAACTCAGGATTAAAGAATAAGGGTGTCATGGGTCCAGTCTTAGTAGAAAGATTTCCCCCTTTTATTAGAGTGTCCCATACTTTTAATGTGGTGTTGACAAAAATTGTTAGTTCACTTTTCTTGGTCTTAAATGGGGGCTTATCCAAGGAAGGAATTTCATTTGTGGGCCTACAATCTCTTCTTCTAATATGACCCATTGTTTAGTCTCTTTATTATGATGCCAATCAATAATACTAGTCAATGATGCTGCTTGTAGATATTTAGCAAAATCTGGTAATGCCATTCCTCCATTTTTTTTTTCCTAATTAATATTTCTCTCTTAATACGAGTTTTATGAGCCCAAATAAAGCTCACTACAGTTTTTCTTAACTCCAACAGGAGTCTTTTAGGGGGAGCCAGTGGAATTGTCTGGAAAAGATATTTTTGGAAGTATATCCATTTTAACGATATTACTTCTTGCCGTCCAGGATCAAACTAATTTATCATATTTCTGTAAAAGCTTAATTAATTTACGAATTGTCGCATCATAGTTCAACTCCTGTAATAAATCCAAATCTTTCGGGATCAATATTCCTAAATACTTAATTGCTTCCTGTTTCCATTTAAACGGAAAATCTTTTTGCATCAGTGAGTATGTTTGTTCTGTTAACGATATATTTAACAGCTCAGATTTATCATAGTTAACTTTAAAGTTACTTATTTCCCCAAATCTCTTAAATTCTTTTATTAAATTTGGAATTGGAATAATGGGATTAGTTACGTATATTAACAAGTCATCTGCATATACAGCAGTTTTGTATTCCTTGTTTCTGATTTTAATGCCTTTAATATCTTTATTTTTCATTATTGCCGTGACTAGATGTTCCATTACCAATATATATAGCAATGGGGAAAGAGGACATCCTTGTCGTGTTCCTTTTGTTATTTCTATGTATTCTGATAAAATTCCATTTGTTCTCACTTTTGCTCTTGAGTTGGAGTATAATGCGAGAATTCTATTAAACATCTTTGGGCCCATACCTATCTGTATTAGTGCTTGCTTTAAAAACCGCCATCCCACCCTATCAAATGCCTTTTCTGCATCCACTGTCAGAAGGCATGTCTGGATGGCGGTTTTCTGAGCATATTCTATCAGTGTACAATGTTTTTATGATATTATCCTTGATTTCTCTTCCCTTCATAAACCCCGTCTGATCTAATTCTATATAGTTAGGTAAAATTGGTGTTAGTCTATTTGAAATAATTTTTCAATATAATCTTATATCTATATTGGTCAGGGAGATTGGTCGGTAATTTTTGCACAATGTATGATCTTTATCCAGCTTTGGAATTAATATAATATGGGCTTCTGTACGTTGTGGTGTAAATATTTGTGTGTTAGATATAGAGTTATAGGTTTTCTTAAGAATCGGAATAATTAGGTCCTGAAATTTTTAATAAAATCTGGCAGTATATCCTCGGGTCCGGGACTTTTCCCTAAGACCAGTCCGGCTATAGCCTGTTGGATCTCCTCTGTAGATATTTCATTTTCCAGATCTTCAATTATTTCTTGAGAGAATCTAGGCAGTGCTGTCTCTTCAATATATTTATTTATCTTCTCGCATTCCTCCTCCTTTTCCCTATTCTCTTGATATGATCTAATGTTATACAGTTTAGAATAATAAGTGTGGAACGATTTAGCTATCTCCTAAGGGTCATAAGTCAGTTCCCCGTTAGCTTTTAAAATTTTTACTATAGAGGTCAGAGATTGTTGTTCCTTTATTGTTCTTGCTAATAATTTACCTGTTTTATTACCATACTGATACCATTTTGCTCTATTTTTGTCTCTTATCCAAAGGGATTCTTCATCAACCATGGTTTGTAACTCCATACGTTTATTTTTTAAGTTTATTTTATCTATGGAGTTAAAACTCCGCTTATGTTTTCTCTCTAGTTTATCAATTTCTGACAACAATTGGAGTTTTTTTTGTTCCTTTATTTTTTTTAATCTTGAACCGTGCTTGATGAACACACCCCGCACAACGCATTTTAATTTTTCCCATTGTATGGGAATTGCTGTTTCATTGTTCTCATGAATTGTTAGAAACTCCTTTATTGTTTTTTCAATATCTTCCTCACATTCTTTATCCCTTATTAAATTATCATTCAATCTCCATGTCCCTCTTGATCTTTCATGTTCTATTGTTCTAAATTCCAAATATATCGGGGCATGATCTGACCATAAGAAACCTCCTATATGCGCTGAAGGGGTCATCATCATTCCAAGATGGTTAATAAAAAAAATAGTCTATTCTGTGATATGAGTCATGTATGTTTGAGTAATATGAATAATTTTTTTCATTTTGGTGCAGAGCCCTCCATACATCCACTAATAAATGTCTTCCCAACAGGTCCTTAAATTCCTTTAAATGGCTCTTATTTCTATACGTCTGGGTATTAGTTGTATCCATATCAGTGTCCATTATGAAATTAAAATCTCCCCCCAAGATAATTATGCCTTCAGCATTCTCCATCGCACCTGATAGGACCTTCACTGCATACTTAATTTGATCTTGATTTGGCAAATACAAATTGACAATTGTGAAGATTTTCCCATATATCATTACTTTTACCATCAGAAATCTGCCATCTTTACCTTTTTCAACCAACATTATTCGATGGGGGATATCTCTATGAAGTGTGATAGACACGCCTCTTGATTTGGAATAAGAAAATGTATCGTGTATCCAGGTGACATAACTCCTACTATTCAATTTCGGAATGTGATCTGAGCGAAAATGCGTTTCCTGAAACAGAATAACGTCTATTTTTTGTTTGTTAAATAAATTTAAAATTTGATTTCTTTTTGAGGGAGAGTTTAGGCCTCTTGCATTAAAGGAACATAGTTTAATCCCACCTATAAAAAAAAAAAAAAACATAAACAAAATAAACCTCCTCTCGCACACCTTACTAAATATCACACCAACTACTCTCTTACACCCACACTCTATTTGACTTCTATTAAGTCTATCTTACAATCGTAAGTTCCCTAATGAGGGAGGAACTAGATCTGCTGCTTTCGATTTACCGCCCAGTGATCTGCCCCATGCCGCATTTTTCTTTTTCTAATCATTTTCTTAATCTTATTCTCTTTTCTCTTTTTTTTCCTTCTTCCTCTTTTCTTTCCTTCCTTCCCTTCCCCTTTCCCTTCTTCTTCTTAAACCTCTTTAGGCTGTCCTACTAAGCTTTCTTACCTCTTCTTTTCTATTCCCTTATTTTTTACTCTTCTATTATTGATATATGGCCCCTATATCCATCTCCCCCCTTACCTAGTTCCCACCCTACCCACTTTTACTCTTATTATGGACAGAAGCAGGGTTATATTGGGGGAGAGGAAGAGAAGAAGAAGACCTTCAAAAACTTATAGATATTACAAATTAGCCTAAAAGAAAAAAAAAAGGGAAAAATATATATCTAAATAATCACAGTACATCTTTATATCAAGCATGTACTGCAAATTACTTATATAATTAATAACCCAAACTGCAATCATTAACAGTAACCCAATTAACCTGCCCAAAAAAAAAGAAAAAGAAACTAATTCCCAAGTGTAAGTGCATGTTTCTCCTATATTTTAATAATCATAGTAATTCTGCATGTCCAACATATATTATGAATTTCTCTTTGTATTTAATATCACAAATATTTAATAATCACAAACCCTAAATTCCTTTTATGATTAATACCCTTTAAATCCACCCACCCCCCAACCCACCAAAAAAAAAAAAATTGTTTTGTAATACCATTATTAGTACATATTACTTTTGTGTATTGATAATCACGGTGAAACCTCTAATAGTTTTTATAGTTGATACTCCCAAAATCCACCCTCCCCCCAACCCTCACAAAAAAAAAAAAAAAAAAAAAGTATAATACCACCATTATTAGTGCATATTACTCTTGTGTATTAATAATCACAGTGAAACATCATTACAAACCTCTAATAACTTTTATAATTAATACTCTCAAAATCTACCCTCCCCCAACCCTCACCAAAAAAAAAAAATGTTACCTTTCCTTTTCCCCTTCCTTTTTTCTTTCCCCCCTTCCCTTCTCTACCTTCTCTCTCTTTCCAGTTTTAGTGCATATTTCTCTTATACAGTGTCACAGTGAAACAACATCGCAAACCTCAAATTACTTTTATACTTGATTCCCTCTAAATATACCTCCCGCCAACAAAAAAAACAAAAAAAACAAAACACCACCCTAGGCACCCTGTGCATTGTTTGTGTGTATTTCTCCTTAAGTGTGATTCTTCATAATAGTCAATTAATTAAAAAAATTACTTATATACATTAATACCTCATCATACCCTCCCTTCCCCCTAAAAAAAAAAAAACAAACTCCTTCTCTTTTCTTTCTCTTTTCTCTGCTTTCTCTCTTCCCTTCTCTTTCTCTCTTCTTTTTAAGATCTATTCATAAACTCTTTCTTATTTTTAAATGGATTTATGTATCCAATGGGCCAGTCCGGTAATTTTACCTTTTGAATTTGAAGAGTTTTCAAGAATTCCAGTAAGTCCTCCAGATCCCTAAATGTCGCTATGAGTCCTTCATGTTGAACTAATAGATGAAATGGATATCTCCATCTGTATTGCATATTTTTCTTTATTAACTGCTTCAACAGGGGTTTTAAAGCTCTTCTTCTCTCCAGTGTATATTTTGATAAGTCCTGAAAGAATATTAATTGTTCCCCCTCATAATGCGTGTTTCTGTTTTGTCATGCTGAATACATTAACTTATCTTTAACTTGAGCGTAATGCATTTTACAAATAATGTCTCTTGGCTTGCTAGGGTCTGGTTTTCTTAGTCCCATTACTCTATGTGCCCGGTCGATTATTAAATCCTTTACCTCAAGGTCCTGAACCATTTCCTGGAATATTTTTTGCAATACCGTTATCATATCCTTTGAACTCACATGTTCAGATAAACCCCTAATTCTAATATTGTTTCTTCTATTTCTGTTTTCCTGTTCGTCCACCATGTTTATAATATGCTTTAATTGTTTATCTTGCTCTAGGATTTTCTCCTTTATTTTTATCAAATCCTGTTCCACACCAGTCACCTTTGTATCTATTGTACCCAATTTTTCTTGTGTGTTCTTAGTAGACGTTTTGAGTTCTTGTATCTCGTTTTTATATGATTTTTCCAGCCTATGCACATAAAGGTCCATGTCTGCCCTAGTTGGGAGAGATTGTATATATGATCTCATATCCCATGTTTCTTTATCCATTTCTTTCTGTTCTATTGATGTCCCCATTATATCAATTGGTGAGCTGATTCTAGGGTGACCTATCATTTCCTCCCCTGATGATCTTGATGTTGAAGAGGATTCCGCTACATTAATCAATTCCTGAGACATCTGTAATATTTGTTGTGAATGGGGGGATTGCATCTGCAGCTGTTGAAAATACTCTTTAATGTCCGTCGTTTGTGTTGCTTGCACCCCTGTAGTGTTTTTATTTAAATTTTCCAGTTTATCCTTTTTACTCTTTTGAGGTTGTGGTGTTTTATTGCCTCTCTTAGGTGCCATATTTATTCCCAAAGATCAAGCTTTAGGGAGGGCAGACGGAAAAGGAGCAGTGACCACCTTCACTAAATTACTTTCTATCACCAAAGCCCCCCTTATACTCTTCAATCACAATAAATCCTCCAATTAGCAGTACAATTCTGTATAATTTTTAAATCAACCCGCTTTTGAACAGTCTGTAGGCAATAGGTTAAAAGAATATGGGCTTGATATTACATAATTATATTCATCAACTCACCGCCCTCCTCATTTTGCTTGCGTTCACTTTATGGATCCAGCTTAAGGTGTATTGTAGTAGTATAGGTCTTTTTCTTTTCTTTTTTTTTTCTCCTTCCTTAATCGATGTTCTCCTCCTTTTCTTTCTTTGTATTACATCTATTTCATCAATCTTTGTTCTCTTGCGCTTGACGTATCCCTCTATCTGTCACTGTCAGTGTCCTCGTGTCTCCGGGACTCTCTCCGGAGACACGGAGCTCTCCGGAGCTCTCTGGGATCCTCCCAATCACCACCGCCTGCTCTAACTCACGAGGAAACCGCCGGAGGGTGGGTCCCGAGCGAGCAGCCTCCGCAGCCCACTACTGCTGATGTACGGAAGCTCCCGCCCGGATCCCCTCACTGGTTCTCGGCTGGTTCTCGGCTCCATCCTCGGCTCCAAGCTGTGACACCCCATGGGACGATTCCCACTTTCCTCCGGGACACCTTCACGCTCTCCGGTCGAGGGCAGGTAGGCAACTGGGTTTTCCCATAGGAACGAGGAACAAAGGCAGAGACTCAAGGCGAGTTCAGGTTAAATATCTGCCAGACAGCTACACAGACATTATCCTTACTAGCCTTTCTTGCTTCCTCACTTGCAGCATGTTAGCTTCTTGACCTTACTGAGCGGCCATCTTGGTCAGCAGCTCCTCCCCCCTGATCACCCGTCAGTCTGGGCACAGCCCCGTGTTCTAATACTTTACTTCAGCGGGCTGCCTGTATGCAGCACCTGGACATCACAGATGTTGCAAGGTCCCCAGTCCCCTTTGGTCTAATGAGAACCTCCAGTGTTAGGGACAGCTGACATCCTTCTGTGTATAGTGGGTACAAGGCATGGTGGGTGTAGTGCAAGGTAGATTCATGGGCGCCAGACACTTCCTGAATGCAAAGAGATTTATTTTCTCTTGAACAGAACTGTGGGAAAGAGGGTTTAGGGCCAGGACACCCTTTAGTAGTTGCATTGGTAATTAGCAGACTCAGAGATTTCAATATGTAGACAGCCATGCAGGGAAAGGCATCCAGCAAGACGCTGTCTCCTATAGCACAGTCTTATAACAGTTTCTAACACAAGTTGTAACAAACTTCTGTACTTCCTCTACAATCACTTCTTGAAGATCTTTACTTCACTGAGCTCCCAGTCTCTCACTAGACTTACTGATCCACTGCCACTGGATTCCCTGAGCTCTTCCAATCTTCACACTCAGTATCTTCCTCAAGCGTCACTCCTGCTTCCCTGCTGGGTCCCTAGATTGGCACTCCAGATATTTATCAAGCGCCACCCCCTGGCCTGCTTTGTCCTTGGCTTGGCACTCAACACTGCTCTGCAAGCGTCACCTCCACTGGCTGGGTCCCTGGCTTGACACCTGCTGAAGTTTCCCAATTCTTCATTGTCCCCGGTTGGTGAGAACACTGCTCTGGTACTTGCTTTAGCTACTCACTGTGGTCCCTGGTAATAAGGTGGATGGCCACTTAGTGGCGACAGCTTCCTCTCTATCTCCGGCCATGACAGGTTCTCCGGCCGGCTGAACCGTCACTTCTGGTTGGACTGCAAGCCGCAACCCCAATCCTACGCTGCTCACTTGCTTCTGGGTAGGCCCTCAGACAACCTAGCAGCCAGATATCCCCGGCATAGGCCGCAGACTCTGGCCTAGCAGCCCTGGGCAGCACAACACACGTCCACCCAGACAGCTGTCCAGGTGGCACAGAACACCGATCACCTGACTCCACCCAAATATATAGGTTCTCTCAGCAGGCCAAGGGATTTAAGAAAACCCCTGCCCATTGGCTGAGATACCCCATATACTCCTAATCTGTCCTTACATTGCCCTTGTTTTATCCAATGTTGCCAGGTACCTGGCCACCTAGCGACAGAAGAGAGGAGTGCAGCAATTAGTCAAGACAACTATACCTGGTAGGTAAATTTAAGAGCAACCCTGCCTAAACATCAGGGTGCTACATCGACAGTGAGAAAAACAGCGCAATCCTTATGGCCCCTTTCATTAGGGCGTTCCCTCTGTCCATTTTTCATCCATCTGTTGATGGATGAAAAATGGACAGCAATGCATTTCTATGGGCAAACAGATGTAAATGAATGTCTTCCGTTTACATAAGTTTTTCGTTTGCTTCCGTTTAGGTCTCTTTTTTTAACTGGAACAAGTCTGCATTTTTCTTCCATTTAAAAAATGCTTTAAAGAAGCAGATGAAAAACTGATGTAAATGGAATCCGTTTTTTCTTAGCAAAACCGTATCTGAATGGATGACGCCCGTGTGTAAGGAGCCTTGGTGTAAGTGGCCACTGAAGTTTATATTGGCCACTCATTCCTCTGTGCGGTCCAATGTGCCCAACATACTGACAGGGGCATGGCCGAGAAATTTTGTACTAGGGCTGGGTGGAGTCTGATGGGTAACTGAGAAGTTCTCCATCAGATCTGTTTTATTTTTGATTGACAGCGCACAGCAGTGGACGGATCCATAACCGCTATTCAGTCCAATAGCCACTTTCAAATCCGCCCACTGCTGTGCACTGTCAATCACAGGCAAGGTGGACCATACGAGAAACTGTTCTGTCAGTTCCTCTTCAGGCTCCACCCACCCAACAGGCGCAGAGACCCTGAATTGTCATGTGGGCGGAGACTGATGGGAAGTCTTAAAGACCAGTTCCCCATCAGGTCTGGCCTGTCTATGATGGCAGTAGGTGGGTTCCAAAGCAACTATTGGACTGCATCCATGCTGCCACCATATCCTTGGTGGTACTTCCTCCCACTTCCCCATTCCTTGCTTAGACAAGGATGAGGTTTCTTTGGTTCACCTGCGGCCTTCTGGGATACACATCACACATCAGAGGGAGGCTACAGGACTGGTCTCACTACAATCTGTGATCTTACGCACGTGCAGTAGGGGGGCAGCTGTGATTCAACAGTAAGCCAAAGCCAGCTCCTGAATGCAATCATAAACCACGTGAACCACGTGAAGAATTGGCTGTGTGGAAGACAGCACTAGACTTAGGCTGGGAAGTTCTTAAAAGTCAGCAGTTACAGTATTTGTAGCTGCTGTCTTTGTTTTTGCCATAACCGGTGAAGATCCTCTTTAAAGGGTAACTCCATTTTCGTGGGGAAAAAAATAGCTAATAAAAAAAATAATATAGCATATACAATTGCGACACAAATCATGTTGTAATTAAATGTTACTAAAAATGACCTTTCCTTTTCAATCTGCAGCTCTGTAATTGTCTGTAAAATTCAATGCAATATGGCAACCTGGAGGTGTTTTACACAGAACATTATTTCCTGCTTGGCTCACTGATTTTCCCAGAAGTCTGCACTAAGATACAAGCCAGATATTAGGCATCCCCTGCAACAAAAATTTCATTTTTGGTGAGATACTCCCAATAGGAACACTTCTAAAGGGATGCAGACGCTGTTGCTTTCCTCAGGGCCCTGCAGCACAGCAGCTAATTGATAATTATGAAACCACTCCCATACAGATTCACTTTCACACACACACACACACACACAGACAAACACACAGTGTGTGTGGAATTGAACATGGGCTCTGCGGTGTCCCTCTCTAAATGCTACATTTAGAAGGCAAGGTGTACAGCGGGATGGGATGAAGTGTCATTCAGAAGGGAGTTACTGGGCTGTACAGCTGCACACAGTGATCGGCTCACCTCTAAGGTGGGGTTCCACCTTAATGCTGACTTTCAGATGAACACGGCCCCGCCTGGACATTGATGAGCGTGTCCACGAGTGGAGGTACCACCGTATGCAGGGCAAGTAGGTCCTGTCCACAAGCATACCCTCAACAACTGCTTCATAGGCAGTATTGTGACCATGCTGGATCGAAGATTAAGGGGCCTGCCTCGAATATAAGCATCAGAACCTAAACTCTCATTTGTGGCGTTTTCCAGACCTTTGTATATTGTACTAGTTAGCCACAGAGCACTTCTTACAGGTCCAGAACTATGGCATGACCTCTGGTGTGACCCAGTCTCTGAATTCTTGTTTTATCAGTAGGCTGTATTGGCCAAGCATCAGGCGTTATTTTGTTTATAAGATTTGCTGGTGTCTCTAGGTGGAGTGTCATGCACACACAGTTATCTCTCTTGTTCCCACCATTCAGTATGAGAGGGGGCACCCTCAAAATGCATCAGTGTCTGCAGGTCCTTGTGGAGTCTTCCTGGGCTGTCTGAAGGCATGCACAATGGTTCTGGTTGTTCTTTTCCTAGATATTTGTGATGAGCCTGTTCTTATGTCCATTTGTGAGTATAATCACATACATTTTTGTCGTTCAAAAAAATGGTATTTTGGTTAATGCACTAGGCTGGTGCGCTCTCTTTTGTCTTTTTGCAGAAAAAAAAATGTATTAAATTATGTAAATCCTGCACATTTTATTAAAAAAGGGTCTGCAATAGGAGTGATAAGTTCAAACAGAAGCATACCTCTGGATAGATATTTTTGGTAGACAGGGCCATTATTGATATCAAGATGATAGCAATGTAACCTATGTTGTTTCATAAAACATTTTTTTTACAAATGAATCTATTTCAGATATGGAGTGCATTTCATGTGTGTGATTGTTGGGATAATGTGAAACAAGGACAGTGAAGACAGAGTGAGTTTGGGTCAATCGTAAATCAAAGTCTATTAGAGGAGCAGCCAGCTGGAAAGAAAAATGTCTTCCCTCTACAGTTGAATAGATTGAATATGAACAACGGGCCGGCTAGCTTCCCACGCTAAAGTGCCAAAATAACTCATTGATGCCTTGGTGCACTCACTTTACACTGAATGGAAATTCGTCCGCAGTTCTCATTTATTCCTCACGAAGGTAGCAAAACAATTATCCCACTCCGAATGCAAATGTGCAGTCACATGGCCCTTACCCATGATCCATGTTTACTAGCTACTTCTCCAATTTTATTACCCCACATGACCTATGCCCTAGAAATTTACTTGGACAAGCCCATGATTTGATGTCTGCTTGCCTGTAAATTTCTGATGCCACGATTTAAGGTCTAACTATAAAAGCACAATTAAAATAATTTAAATCGCCTCAACCACAAATCTTTTGTTCGTTTTTATAGGGATTGGCTAGCACACAGTAATATCTTGCATCATGGTACTGCATAGTGGTGCAAGATCAATTTTTGTGCCAAACATTGGCTAGGTACTGCACTTATTTACTGTATATGGACTTACAGCTAGATAGAATTAGCTGTGTCCAGGTCTATGTGACAGCAGAAAAGGGTATTAGCACCCTGCTGGCCCACTTCTTTTATAAATGGGTCCCTACACACAGAGGGCCCTTGTACAGCTGCATAGTCTGCATAAATGGTATGTCCACCCCTGGACTCACAACAGCCAGCAGTCCAGTCTTATGCTCTCCAGCACTGGAGAGCGGACATACAGAGACTCTACCAGTAGCTGTATCTAAAGCCTTGTAAACACCACTAGTTCACCACTAGTTAAATCCGCTGGGTTGTACGAAAAAGCCACTGCACTAACAATTGGATGTTAGTACAGCGATCTCCGCTGCTGTGCTATTGTGTTCTGACAGGGGGACAGCCCCCCCCCACAAGAAAACTCGGCCAGCTGACTAGGAGCCGGTCGGCAGACCTTTTTCGGTCATGAGCCTTTGACAGAAGCCAGCCTCTGTAAGACCGGCTGCCATACATACAGGCCGAATGTCAATAGAAACCGTCCGGTGCCAGCCGACATTCAGCCTGCATGTACTAGGCTTTATCCTGATGACATGGCAGATGATTAGAAGAGTTCTTAAAAGAAAAAAAAAACAGGTTACAGTGTGGTGCACTGTTTTCAGTGCATTAACACTGCTGCCCACACATTGCACAACAGTGGCCATGCAGTATTGCACACTGCTAGTGTGAACAGGCCCATTGTTTGCTAAAGAGCTGAGTAAAAATGCAATTTCACTTTTTAAATTCTGTGTTGCATTTATATACGGATGATCTCTTTTTGCAGCAACTTCTTGTCCACATACACTCCAGTGATAGCAGAATGGCATTCCTCCTGGCGGGTTTCTTGATAATGATGATGGTAGATAATGCGCACTGAAATGGCCACTTGTAGCCTCCATGGGATAACTATGAGGTCAAGAGATGTTGTTACCCTATGCAGACTACATGGACACCTCCCACCATCCTTGGACAGACCATCTCCCCAAGCACCAAAGCCAAGAGTCTCGGAGTCATTTTTGACTCAGGAATGACAATGGATGCACAAATAGGATCAGTGGTGAGCGGATCCCACCATCTCCTCTGCCAACTACGTAGACTCATCCCCTTCATCCCAGAAGAGGACAAAGCGGCAGTTGTGGGAACAATCATCAATTCGCAATACGCAAATTCGCTCTACGTAGGACTACCCCAATATCAGCTTGCGCGCTTACAACTCATCCAAAACACGGCGGCAAGACTGTTAACAGGAAAAAAACCCTGGGAATCCATCTCCCCCTCCCTAAAGAGCCTACACTGGCTAACGGTGAAGAAACGGATCACATTCAAGACCCTCTGCCTCACCCACAAATGCGTACAAGGAAACGCCCCACCATATCTCCGCGACAAAATAAAACACTATACACCGAATTGCAGTCTTCGATCAGCTAACCAAAACCTCCTTACCATTCCCAAATACCGCTACAAAGCAAAGGGAGAACGAAGATTTGCAGTCCAAGGACCTCGACTATGGAACGCTCTTCCTACCAACATCCGCATGGAAGAAAACCACCAGGCCTTCAGAAAAAAACTAAAGACCTTCCTTTTCTGAGAAGTTGACATCAGAGAATGCATCCAGCGCCTTGAGGCGATTCAGTTCACATTTGCAGCGCTTTATAAATCATTCATTCATTCATTCATGGAGATTGTGACATCACTGCCCCTCCTTTGCACCTTGTCCAGTTAGAGAATGCCTTGTATTCCTTAAAGTGGTTCTGAAGGCTGAAGTTTTTTACCTTAATGCAGTCTATGAGCCCCATCTCGATCCAGCGATGTGCAAGAGAGCCCTGGATGATGATATTTATTATTAGCATTTTATGTGTATGTTCTGTTCTCTAGTGTATGTTCTATTATCTAGTGTATGTTCTGTTCTCTAGTGTATGTTTTATTCCCTAGTGCAGTAGTAGGTGTGACGGGAGGGTCCGTGGAACCCAGAATCCCTTGGAAAGGTTGAGAAACCCTTGCTTCAGCTCCACATGCACCTCCTATGTTTAAGTTACCCTGTGTCCATTAGGAGCACAGGGTGATTGAGAAAATATGACTTGGATTACTTAAAATGGGACAGTAATATTTATTCACAATACCTCCCAGGATATATATATAAAGACTATTTCTGGTTTGTTTGATTCTGAGCTCAACATATTCATTGAAAGAGCTGATCACTTTGGCCTCTGTACAATTTAGGCTCCTACTGGACTCCTACTGGAGCTCCTGCTATTATGAGAAGGTGTCCTGTGTTTATACTGATGATAATGTATAATCTACTGTGTGAAGCTCAGTGACAACAAGTCTGACCCGTAGTGAAATCCTGATTAATCACAACAATGGCCAGGCGGGCATGAACTCACATTGGCTGTTTTAAGGGATAAGTTAATTAGCTCATGTTGATATTTATGTTTCTGGTTACAGGTGTATTGTTAGAGTAATATGAGCAGGAGGGGGGAACCTCCTCTTCAACTGTATATAAGACTGTATTCTTGTTCTAATAAACAGTCCATGTTCAGCAACCAAATGAGCATTGTCTTGTTTGTTGTTAGCGGTTGGAATATCTGACATCTATATTCAGACTGGGAGGAAGCGGTATATGACGAAAGCACTCAAGTGGAGGGTGGGATGTTTCGTCACAATTGGTGGTGTCAGACTTACCCGTATCAGACTGACGAACCCGATATAGCAGAGGATGGCCTCCCGTACGTATCTGGTTCCCGGCCCCTGATAGAGCACACAGAAGGCACGGGAGCACAGAATGGTATGAGAGCCTGGCGGGTGGTTAGCAGGGATGAGGCCCAAAGTCCTGATGCAAGCTGGCAGGAGATGATAGGTAGGCTGTAGGTCAGCTACAGGTGCAGAGCAGGAGCAGGCAGATCCGAACACAAGCAAGGTTGGCAACAAGCAGTCAGCACGGTACAAAAGGAGCAGGCAGATACAAAGTCCAGGTCACAAGCAGGTTTAGCAGCAGGCGGTCGGCACGGTACAGAGGGGTCAGGCAGGTTCAAAGTCGGAAGCAGGCCAGGGGTCAGATGCAGGCGGATAGCAGAGCAGAGTCCAGTAAACAAGCCAGGTCACAGAGAGATCAAACAGTACACAGGAAACAGGAAGCACGGGAACAGGAAGCTGATGATCGGACAGCACCGAGCACAGCATCCCAGCAACCTAAATAGGGCAACCAGCTCCAGAGTGTCCAGCAGGTGTCCTGAACCGAGATCCTCTCTGACAGTGCCCCCTCCTTAAGGGCAGCCTCCGGATGCCCAGCTGGGCTAACCTATCCGCATGGGTACTCTGAAAATCCCTTAAGAGTTCTTCAGCGTGCAAGTTGGCCTCCGGTTCCCAAGAATTGTCTTCTGGTCCATACCCCCTCCACTTGATCAAGTACTGGATTTGGTTGCGTCTCTTCCTACAATCCAAAATTGCCTCCACCTCAAACTCCTCCTCGTTGTCGATAATTACGGGTTCAGGCGTGCCAGTATTGCGACCCGAGAAAGAGTTGGGAATAACGGGTTTAAGTAGGGATACGTGAAAAACCGGATGGATTTTCAATGAATTAGGTAAGTCCAGCTCATAGGCCACATCATTGATTTTTCTCTTGACTGAAAAGGGACCCATGAACCTGGGACCTAACTTTCTCGAAGGACAAGCCATCCTTAAGTTACTGGTAGACAGCCAGACCTGATTGCCAGGTTCTAGCAATAGTTGTCCTCGCTTCTTCCTGTCATACATTTTTTTGTTGTATTCCTGGGTTCTAGCCATTGTTTCTTGCAATAGTTTGTTGTTGTTGATGAAGAAGTTCATAGTTTCAGAAACCGCTGGAATCGCACATTCAGGTAAGGAACTGGTTAAAAAGGATGGGTGAAACCCGTAGTTTGCAAAAAACGGTGTCTGTTTGATGGCCGAATGCACAGAGTTGTTGTAGGCAAACTCGGCAATAGGCAGGAGAGAGACCCAGTCGTCTTGTGAGAAGGCAGAAAAGCAACGAAGGTACTGTTCCAGCGACTGAATAGTTCTCTCCGTCTGCCCATTCGTCTGGGGGTGGTAGGCCGAAGAGAATGCCAATTCTATCTCCAGAGACCTACAGAGAGCTTTCCAGAATCTGGAGGTAAACTGAACCCCACGATCGGATACTATACTTGAGGGAACTCCGTGGAGGTGTACAATTTCCTTAATGAATATTTTTGCAGTTTGCAAAGCTGATGGGGTACCCTTCATGGGTAGAAAGTGGGCCATCTTGGACAGTCTGTCTACAATGGCAAAGATGGTGGAGTAGCCTTCTGCCAACGGGAGCTCAACGATGAAGTCCATCGCAATCATTTTCCATGGCCTTTCTGGCACGGGTAAGGGCCTTAATAGCCCCCAGGCCTTCGTTCGGCTGCTCTTGCTCCGAGCGCAGGTAATACAGGACTCCACAAAACTCTTGCACTCGCTTACCAGCTGGGGCCACCAAAAAGTACGCTGTACAAGTTCTGTTGTTTTCAACACACCAAAATGCCCAGCCAATTTGTGGTCGTGGCAGAGTTCCAGTACAGCAATCCTCAGATCCTCTGGGACCAAGATTTTATCCTTGTATCGGAATAAGCCATCTTGCAAGCTTACCTCGCCTTCCACAGAAGGGGACCAATTTCTTGAGGCCTGTTTGATCTGGGATATAAGATCTCCCTGAAAAAGCAGAAAACTTCCAGCATGCAGAATGGTGTCTGGAGGCAGAGATTCCCTGGAGTCATGAAACATACGGGATAATGCATCTGGTTTGGTGTTCTTGGTACCTGGCCTATACGTAATGTGGAATTGAAATCTCGAGAAGAACAGAGCCCATCTTGTCTGTCGTGGTCTCAATCTCTTGGCCGTTCTCAAATACTCAAGATTTTTATGGTCCGTGTAAATCAGAATGGGGTGAGCGGCCCCCTCCAATAGGTAGCGCCACTCTTCAAGTGCGGCTTTAATGGCCAGCAACTCACGATCTCCTACATCGTAATTTTTTTCCATCAGAAAGTTTTCGTGAGAAGAAGGCTACGGGATGAAGGAGAGCCTTGGCACCTTGCCGCTGAGACAGTACTGCCCCTACCGCGACCTCCGATGCGTCCACCTCAAGGACAAACGGCAAGGCAGGGTCTGGGTGCTTCAGGACAGAAGCGGAAGTAAAAAGTTCCTTGAGTTTATCAAAGGCTGCTTGCGCCTGAGGAGACCAACAGAATCGATTTCCCTGTTTCGTCAGTTCTGTGATGGGGGCGATTATAGTAGAAAAACTCCTTATAAATTTCCGATAAAAATTGGCGAAACCGACAAAGCGTTGGACCCCTTTTTTATCAGAGGGAGCGGGCCAGTCCAGAACAGCTGCAACCTTTTGCGGGTCCATTTTAACACCATCGGTAGAGATGATTAGGCCAAGAAACTGAATGCACTGGAGCTCAAAATCGCATTTGTCCAATTTAGCATAGAGTCCATACTGCCTGAGCCGGGTTAACACATTCCTGACATGCCTGCGATGTTCGGTAACAGAAGAGGTGAAGATCAGAATGTCGTCCAGGTATACGATAACATATAAATCCAGGAGGTCACGAAAAATGTCATTTACGAAATGTTGAAAAGTTGCCGGTGCGTTGCACAGGCCGAAGGGTTATGACGAGGTATTCAAAATGTCCGAACCTGGTACGGAAGGCTGTTTTCCACTCGTCCCCCTCTCTGATGCGAATCAAGTTATAGGCCCCACGGAGGTCGAGTTTGGTAAATATTTTTGCTGAACCCAATCTTTGGAACAGCTCTGGCACAAGAGGTAAGGGATAGCGATTTTTGATGGTCACCTTGTTGAGTTCTCTATAATCGATGCAGGGACGTAGCGAGTGGTCCTTTTTCTCGACAAAAAAGATGCCTGCCCCGGCTGGTGATGTCGAAGGACGGATAAAGCCTCTCTTAAGGTTTTCATCGATATACACCTTGAGAGTATACCCAGCTTCTGCTCTGTTAAAGGGAATATTCTCCCAAAAGGAACTTCAGATCCGGGCAACAACTCAATAGGACAGTCGTAGGGTCTATGAGGCGGAAGGGTCTCAGCCCCTTTTTTGCTAAAGACATCGGAAAAGTCCTGGTAAGGGATGGGAATCGCCTGCTGCGATTCCGTGTCGGTGTTCAGACACAAGAGTTGACTGGGTTTTACAGGAGTTCCGTGCAAACAGTGCTGTTGGCAGTAACTGGAAGAGAACTTGACTTCCCCAGAAACCCAATCGATACTGGGGTTATGCGCCTGCAACCAAGGCATTCCTAGAATAATAGGGAAGAGTGGTGAAGAAATGGCGTCCAGCCGGAGAAATTCCTGATGACAGGTGTTCATGGTGGCTAGCAGTGGGATGGTTTCCAAGGTGACCGGACCAGAGCTGAGGGTGGAACCATCCGCGAGATTGACAGCAAGTCCCTGCGATTTTGTCCGGAGAGGGATACGGTGTTGAGTCGCAAAGGTGAGATCAATGAAGCAACTGCACGCTCCTGAGTCAATGATGACTGGGGTAAGCATATCCTGTCCTGGAAGCTGGAGGGTAATGGAGAGAGCCAGATGGTTAGCAAGGTTAGGCAAGGCAGGTGCGATTTTAGAAGTAGCTGAAAGAGACTTACGTGTCTTATTTGGGCAGGATCTCACATAGTGACCTGATTCCCCGCAGTACATGCATAAGTTGTTGACCCGTCGACGTTGTTGTTCTTCGGGAGTGAGGGATGGGCGGAGAAGCCCCAGTTGCATGGGTTCAGAAGTGTCAAGAGCTGAGGCAGCCGGTACCTGAAGGCTTTGGCCTACGGAGCTGGTAGCACTAGGGACCTTGGGGAGGATCCAAGTGGGGCGGAACTGGTTGACCGACCTCTCGGAAAGACGCTCTCTCAAGCCCGGATCAATCTGCACCGACAGGTTAATAAGGTCTTCAAGAGTTTGGGGTACGCCTACCCGTGCCAGCTCATCTTTGAGCGAATCGGATAATCTTAAGCGGAATTGGTATCGCAGGGCCGCATCATTCTATTCAGTGTCTGAACTCCAACGCCTAAATTCCAGAACATAGTCTTCTGCAGGCCTGCGCCCCTGTTGTAGGGCGTGTAAGGCGGATTCAGCCGTGGCTTTTAACTAAGGGTCCTCATACAATTGAGACATGGCAGTAAAGAAGGTATCCAGATTATCCAAGCAGACTGACTTTTGCTCCAGGAGATGGTGGGCCTATGCCTGTGGTTCTCCAGATAGAAGAGAGATGACAAAACCCACCCTGGTTGCTTCCAAGGAGAAGGTGCGTGGTTGCAAGGCGAAGTACAGTTCGCAAGCGTTACGAAATGCTCGATACTTGTTGCGCTCTCCGGTAAACCTTTCGGGTGTAGGGACCCTGGGTTCGGGAGGTAGCATAACCACCTCGGGAGGGTGCAGGTGAGAGCCCGGTAGCAGAAGCACCTTGCGGGTTAGCAGGTGAGGATAGCACCTGAACTCGTTCCTCCAGTCTGGTATAACCTTCTTGAAGGCTCTTCACAGCCTGTGTGAGACCCGCCAGGTGTCTGCATAGCTCCTCCATGGGAGAGGTCCCCTGCTCGGGCTCGGACATGGCTGTCCGATACTGTCAGACTTACCCGTATCAGACTGACGAACCCGATATAGCAGAGGATGGCCTCCCGTACGTATCTGGTTCCCGGCCCCTGATAGAGCACACAGAAGGCACGGGAGCACAGAATGGTATGAGAGCCTGGCGGGTGGTTAGCAGGGATGAGGCCCAAAGTCCTGATGCAAGCTGGCAGGAGATGATAGGTAGGCTGTAGGTCAGCTACAGGTGCAGAGCAGGAGCAGGCAGATCCGAACACAAGCAAGGTTGGCAACAAGCAGTCAGCACGGTACAAAAGGAGCAGGCAGATACAAAGTCCAGGTCACAAGCAGGTTTGGCAGCAGGCAGTGGGCACGGTACAGAGGGGTCAGGCAGGTTCAAAGTCGGAGGCAGGCCAGGGGTCAGATGCAGGCGGATAGCAGAGCAGAGTCCAGTAAACAAGCCGGGTCACAGAGAGATCAAACAGTACACAGGAAACAGGAAGCACGGGAACAGGAAGCTGATGATCGGACAGCACCGAGCACAGCATCCCAGCAACCTAAATAGGGCAACCAGCTCCAGAGTGCCCAGCAGGTGTCCTGAACCGAGATCCTCTCTGACAGGTGGCAAGCAGTGGGACGTTTCTTGCAGTCTGGGACATCGAAACCTCCACCTGGATCCAAGGTCTGGATAGCAGGAGAGGAGAGGAGAGGTACAGATACCAGCCACCATGGAATAGGAAATCGGAAGGAAGTTGAGAGAGATGCAGATACAGCATATAGGACCAGTATCAGAGCAGGTCCTGCTGGGATGGTATGATTTTTATCCGCTGCGAACTCTGGAAGGAAACGCTAGCCTGTGAGCAGCACCACCAGGGAAAAGTTCTCCCCTCCATTCAGGAAAGGCACTGGTTGCAGTGTGGGTTGCGGGTGCTGTTTTTGGGAGAAAAACCGCACAAGGAGCAGACAGCTGAATTAAGCAGGCGCTGGTCTTGGCAGAGATGCGGCTGGATGAGAGCTACAGAGCCCTCCGATGGCATGTATCCCAAGCATGCCCTTGGATAGCAGATGACAGCCCAACGGAAGGCTTTGGCTACGGCGGCCTGGGACTGTTGTTTGTGAAGCTGACAGGGGACCCTAAATTTGGGAGTGATTTGGAGTGGCGGTTGGACGAAATCATGGATTTCAGAGAAGAGCTACTGAACGTCTCAAAAGTGCACTGGGCACTGGAAGATATAGAGTTTTTGGTCGTTCAGGAATGGGACCTGGAGACTGCCTACAGACGGCTGCTAGAAAGGCCCAATAAACCGAGGTGCGAACTTCAGTGAGGGAACACGAAGTCGGAGGTTGTGATATGACAGCCAGACCCTGTCCCCAACCTAGTAGGAAGGCTCAGGCAGGCGTTTGCGGTCAGCATGGAGTCTGTACCTATCATTAGCATGTCGCAAAGCCTCCTGGACTTGTGCCCAAGTGGAACGAAGACCAAGGAGATGCTCCTCTAATGCAGGAATATTCTGCGGAACAAACAAGTCAGACAACATGGAAGGTTGGAAACCATAATTCGCCATAAAGGGGGACAATCGGGAAGCAGAATTCAAGGCACTGTTGTGAGCAAACGCTACCCACGGTAATAGATCTGACCAGTTGTTATGATGGTAAGAAATATAGCAACGTAGGAATTGCTCCAAGGACTGATTGGCTCATTCTGCGGCCCCATTAGACTGCAGGTGATATGCAGAGGAGAAAGCAAGCTGAATTCCCAACTGTGCACAAAAGGCTCGCCAGAACCGGGACACAAACTAACTACCCCTGTCCGAGACAATCACCTTGGGTAGCCTATGTAAGCGAAAGATCTCCCGAGCAAAAATGGAAGACAGTTCCTTAGAAGTGGGTAACTTCTTAAGTTGAATACAATGACACATCTTTGAGAACCGGTTAACCACCATAAGGATAACTGTGTTGCCCTGGGAGTTGGGTAACTCCACAATGAAATCCATAGACAGGTGGGTCCAGGGCCTCTCTCCATTGGGTATGGGTTGTAGGAGGCCCACTGGAAGGTGTCGTGGAGACTTACGCTGAGCACACATGGAACAGGCAGCTACGAAGGCAGTTACATCAGCATGTAGGCCACCAGAATTGTTGGGAAATGGCCCAAAAGAGTTGATTCTTCCCAGGGTGGCCAGCAGCCTTGGGAGAATAGTAAGTCTGGAGCACGGAAGTACGGAGACTCTCTGGGACAAAGCAGCGGTCACAAGGTTTCTCAGGAGGAGCATGGACCTGAGCAACAAGAATTTTGTCACCCAAAAGAGATGTGAGACTGGTGCGAACCGTAGCCAGAATACGATCAGGAGGAATCATGGGAACCGGAACCGACTCCAACTTGGAAGTGGAGGAAAATTGTCGTCACAAGGCGTCAGCCCTTACATTCTTAGTACTGGGTAAGAATGAGACAATGTAATTGAAACTTGACAAGAAAAGAGCCCATTCTGGGAGAGAGGTGTTTAGCCTCAGACAAGAATGTGAGATTCTTATGGTCAGTAAGAATAAGAACCGGCACAGTGGTACCTTCGAGGAGATGTCTCCATTCTTTCAGGGCTAAAATGATCGCCAACAGCTCTCTGTCACCAATCTCGTAATTGCACTCCGCAGGTGACAATATCTTGTAAAAGTAGACACAAGGATGCATAGCGCTGTCAGAGGTAGGACGTTGAGACAAAAGGGCGCCAACACCAGTCTCAGAAGCATCAACCTCAAGGATAAAAGGTAAAGTAGGATCAGGATGTGCCAACACAGGAGCAGAAACAAAGGCAGCCTTAAGACTCTCAATGGCCTTAAAGGACTCAGGAGACCAACTCTGTGGGTTACCGTTCTTTCTGGTCATATCAGTCAGGGGCTTGACCAGAGACTAGAAGTTACGAATAAACTTCTGATAATAGTTGGCAAAGCCCAGGAAATGCTGCTGAGGACGTAAACCCACGGGGCGGAGCCACTATAGAACTGCCGAAAGTTTCTCTGGGTCCATCGAAAAACCAGCAGTGGAAATGACATAACCCAGGAATTTAACCTGTTCTCTCTTAGTTTCTGAAGCACACGACAGACATTTTGGAAAATATGAGGATATCATCGAGATAAACCACCACACATAACTGCAACATAATTGCAACAAATCTCGGAGGACATCGTTAATAAATTCCTGGAAAACTGCCAGGGCGTTACAAAGGCCAAAAGGCATTACGACGTACTCATAATGGCCTGTTTTGGTATTAAACGCAGTTGTCCACTTGTCGCCCTCTTTAATCCTCACGAGATTGTATGCCCCTCTCAAATCAAGCTTTGTGAAAACCGTTGCTCCCTTGAGGTGGTCAAATAATTCCGTAATCAATGGAATTGGGTAGGCATTCTTAATCGTGAAACGATTGCGACCCCTATAATCAATACAAGGTCTCAGTTCACCACTCTTCTTCTTCTTCACAAAGAAGAAACCAGCACCAGCAGGAGACAAGGATTTGCCGATGAAACCTCGAGAAAGTGCGCCTGCAATATACTCCTCCATGGACTTATTCTCCAAGACTAACAAAGTGTAAACCCGGCCATGAGGGGGTATGGCACCAGGTTGAAGGTCAATTGCACAATCATACGGCCGGTGTGGAGGCAAACTACCAGCTTGACCTTTGTCAAAGACATCGCTAAAATCGCGGTACTCCTCCGGCAGGGAGAAGAGCGAAGAGGTGCATAGGACCTTGGCTACCTTCTGGAAGCATGTCTTACTGCATTGTGGTGACCAGGAGAGAACCTGAGCACGGAGCCAATCAAAAGAGGGGTTGTATCTCCTCTTTTATATGGGGAGGGAAAACTCCAAAAATAGCGAAAGCCAAGCTACAACTTCCCCTATCTTCTGGAGGCCTGGCATTACCATGCTTCCAGAAATATTACTGGGCGGCAGTGCTAGTCACTGTTCGCTGGTGATTCAAACAGCCTAGATCAAACCCTGTGGTAAATCTTGAAGCAGCTATAATAGGTTCCTACTCAGATCTCACGAACCTTGTCTATAGAGGAGTAAAGGCCAGTTCACATGTAACTCTACCAATGCGTACCACACTACAAGTATGGGATAAAGTCACTGCAGCTATAGCCAAACAGGATACTATCTCCCCTCACACCCCATTATGGGGTAATCCCAAACTTCCACATTTTAGATCCATCCCAGACCCCAATATATGGGCTAAATTTGGGATAGTGAAGATTAAGCAGATTATGCCTAACGGGAAAATTCTTCCATTCCAAGAACTCAAAATGACCTACCAGCTTCCTTCATGGATGCTATTTTGGTATCTTCAGCTAAAACATGCTACGCAAGCACAATTCCCCAGAATAGTTACAGTGGTATCAAATATGGTGGAAAGTTTCCTTACATCATGGGGGGTAGACAAGATACTGTCATCCATATACTTACGCCTTACCTGTGGAGACGCAGAGAAGAACCCACATCTACTGCAGATGTGGAAGACAGACATCACTGATCTCTCTGACGAACAATGGGAAATAGCAGTTCAAAACTATATACCGACAGTGATCTCGGCTAGGGATAGATTTATCCAACTCAAATTCATACACAGAGCTTACTATACACCACAGAGGCTAGCGCGGATATACCCTACGCAATCAGAACAATGTACAAAATGTCAGCAGTCGGTGGGGACGTTTTATCATGTCATTTGGGAATGTCCTGTCATCCAGGAGTATTGGAAGAAAGTGGTTGAGGAAATTAATACTGTCACCAATCTTTCTGTGCCCTTGTATCCTAGGATTCTTATCTTAGGAATTACAGAATTGATAACTCATTCCACGTATAACAAATAATTATTATTTTATTTATACTTCTATGCCAGAAAAGCTCTCCTCCAACAATGGAAACTAGTGACTCCCTCCACAGTGACAAAATGGCATGCCCTGGTGGATGCGGTGCTACCCTTATACAAACTGACGTATATGGGTCGCAAGTGCCCCAAAAAATTTGACAAGGTGTGGAAATCATGGGTGACTACTAGATCACCTTCAGTTTGAGGCGGCCTACGAAGATAGCCCAATAAATAATGGTACTGCTGGGTACATGGGTTGACTGGCCAGGCCTTGAAATGTAGATAAAAACTAAGTAATGGAGATAACACTTGCTTGCCTAACTTCTCTGGGTTATACCATTATACTAGTATAAATGAGATAGGAACTACAGGGACCTATAAGTGAAGCCCTCTTCTTCCCCAAAAAGTCTTGTATGAATGCTGAGCCCTTCTGCTAATGCGCACCTAACTAACGGGCTTAATTGATTTGTCATAATCAAGTATACGCCTGAGATGACACAATAATATAACTGGGTCGAATATAGTCCCCTTTCCTCTTCCCATTCCCCCCCACCAACTATATTGTCAATTATATGAACAGTTTTATATGCCAGCACAGAGGTCAAGCAGGAATACCATGCTCCGCCTTATACTCCGGAGTAGAATTATGTAGCATCATCAACTTACATTCGTCCTATTCAACTGTGATCTATTATTATTTTTAGATAGGCTTCATTGCTATGATGTACTTATGATGTACCGTGTTTTGTTTGTTTTCTTTTGTATTATTTTTGTATTTGTTATAAATAAAAACTTTTCTGTTAAAAAAGAGGGGTTGTGCCGCTGTAATTGGAATTGGGTTATCTCATGGTGAAGAGCCCCTACGGCCATGGACAACGGAACATCTCATGAGTAACATGGGCAGGCTGTAGAGGTCTCCCGTCAAGAGCCTCAATGGCAAGTGGAGCGTCACGCAGCTGCAGCAGAATCGAGTGCTTTGATACAAAGGCAGCATCAATCAGTCGATTAGAGCCTGTATCTCGACGGACGACTCAGCCCAAGAAAGGGTAACCAAAACCAGGGGCTTATCCTTCTGGATAACTGGGAACAAAATAACGCCACCTAAGGTCTGTCCGTGACAGGACCTCAAGGTTCGGGCTTGACCCTCCTCCTAAGGGTTCTCTCATCCACAGAGAGATGCGTAAAGCCCAAGTGCATGGGTTCACCTTCACTGACCGACTCGGCACCAGAAGGCATGGGAGGTGAGGGAGGCAAGGGTGGGACTGCAAAGCTCGGAGACAAATGTAGAGGAGGCTTCCGCAAGCGCTCCTTAAAAGAGAGTCTTTCTCTGAGTCTGGAGTCATAGAGGATGGCAAACGTGATCAACTTCTCCAGCTCAGTGGGTATATCTCGGGCTGCTATCTCATCCTTGATGGTATCCAAGAGACCATGAGAATAAGCAGCCATGAGGGCCTCATTGTTCCAAGCAACCTCTGCTGCATGAGTATGGAAGTCAATGGTGTAATCGGCAACAGTTCTCGTACTCTGTTTGATGGGCATGAGGCACTTGGCAGCAGAAGCGGAGCATGCGAGAACGTCAAAAAACATTTTAAAAGAAGCCACAAACTCAGGTTAACTCAAGACAACAGGTTTTTGCATCTCGCATAGAGGGTTTACTCAGGCCAAGGCTCTCTCAGAAAGCAAAGATATCACAAAACCTTCTTTGCTTCTGTCCGTGGGAAACGCCTGGGGCAGCATATCAAAGTACATCTCAACCTGGTTGAGAAACCCTCTGCATTAGACTGGATCGCCCCCAAATCGCTGAGGAAGCGGAGCGGAACCAGACATACCTCTTATAGAGGTAATACTCAAGGTGGGTGCCTGCACAGAGACTGGAGCAGTAGCAGGGTTGGCCTGCAACATAGGTTGTATCGGGGCGGCCACAAAAATCTTTGTTCTATCACAGAGTAGGGTTTCCACCTGTCCGGTTTTTGAGTGATGTACCCAGGCTTCCCTCTGCCTGAGACCCGGACACCAGTGCCGCCAACAGGGGGTACCATGAGGCCCCCTGTAGGGGCCCCAGCACACAGGTGGACCCAGACAGCAGGGGGATTGGCGCCATTGGGGGGGTTTGAGCAATTACAGAGAAGACAAAAGAGAAGGAAGAGAGAGGCGCTAGGTGGCAGTTTTAAATAAATTAAATGTTTAAAAAACAATCCACTCATACATGTCAGAGCGGTAGGCATGTCAGTCTGTGAAGTCCGCTGTCAGCATTCTCCCGATCCACACTGCTGTGATCACTGAATCACTGGAGGAAGCCGGTATAAGGATACAGAGCGCTGTGACCAATCTGAGCGTTTTGGAGGCTTAACCACACCTCCGTCATCAGAGGCTGACAGTTCACTGGAGTTTCCCCACGGCGCTCTGTATCCTTAGTCCTCATGCACACGGACGTTTTTACAGCTGCTTTTTTGAGCTTTTTTTGCAGCTTAAAAAGGCCTGTCTATGTTAGTCTATGGCTTCATGCCCACCTAGGCGTTTTTGAGCTGCAAGTGGCATAGGCGTTTTTAAGCTGTAAAAAAAACCCAGGACCAGTGGGTTCTGAAAGACGTTTTTCAGCTGTAAAAACGCTCTAACGCTGAAAAACGCTCAAAAACGTCATTCACCAACGTTTTTTAGCGTTTTTGATCCATTGAAAAAAAAAAAAAAAAAAAAAAAAAAAAATTTTGAAAAAAAAAAAAAACGCTCAAAAACGCTAACGCGGAAAAACGCCCAAAAACGCTCAAAAACGCTAAAAAACGCTATTGCAAAAACGCTGAAAAAAGCTGAAAAAAGTTAAAAAAATTCACTGCAAAGATACTGGCGTTTTCATAACGTTTTTTTAACAGCCTGTGTGCATGAGGGCTTATACTGGCTTCCTCCAGCGATTCAGTGATAACAGCAGCGTGGATCGGGAGAATGCCGACAGCAGACTTCACAGACTGACATGCCTACCGCTCTGACATGTGTGAGTGTGGATTGTTTTTAAACATTTAATTTATTTGAAACTGCCGCCTCTCTCTCCCTTCTCTTTTGTCTCCTCTGTAATTGACCCCCCCCCCCGCCCGCTGCTCTGATCCCACTGCTGTCCGGGTCCCCCTGTGTGCTGGGGCCCCTACAGAAGGCCTTGTGGTACTCCCTGTCGGCGGCCATGGGGGTATTGGGGGGGGGGGGGGATTTGTGCTGGTAGGGGAAGATGACTTGTAATAGGAGGGGTTGGAGATAAGTGCTGGGATGGGGAAGAAGCGGGGATTGTGTTGGGACTGGGGATTTTGTGGATGGTGAAGGGGTACTTGTGTTGTGGAAGGGGGAAGTAGATTTGTTTTGGGGAGGGGGGTTGGTTTTTGCTGGTGGGGATGGAGGGTGAGAATAAAGACTAGTGCTGGATGTTTTTTGCAGGAGAGGGAGTGGGGTTTTTGATGACAGCAGGCCGAAACTAGGGGGGGGGGCCGTGGGGTCTGCCCTGGGTGACGCATCTAGGGGGGTGCCGCCAGGGGTGCTGCCCCCACCCGCACTGGGAACCGCTGCTCTAATGGTGTCACTGCCACCCGATCAAGTGTAATGGACAGGCAGCGCCCGCTACATAGTTTGCCAAATACCGGAGAATCAAATAAGAGGGCGCCTGTACAGGTGCACTAGCGCAGAATCACTCTGCTGCTCCTCCCGCCCACCAGCGCTATAGAAAGGCATTCCAGAGTGACGCTTCAGCTACTGTTTTTTTTCTAGCCAGGCGGGCGGAGTGGAGTGATTCAGCGCCAGTGTGGTCTCCCTCCTATTTGATTCCCTGGTATTTGGCAAATAAGGCAGCGGGCGCTGCCTGTCCATTACACTTGAACTGGCGGAAGTGACACCCTAGAGGAGAGCCAAACAGCCTATGTCTTTTCTGCATGAGGCATCTCATAGAAGGGGAGGCTCTGGGGGGGGTTCAGGATGTGCTGGAGTGGGGGGGGGGGGGCGGGTGCAGAGGAGGCCCTGGACTAGGAGGGGAGTACACCGGAGGCCCTGGACGGGGGGGGGGGGGTGTAGCAGAGGCTCTGGACTGGGGGATGCAGAGGCCCTGGACTTGGGGTGGGCTGTAAAGGAGGTGTCAGGAGGCGCAGGTCGCCTCCGTCCGCCGGGCTTCGGGGCGCATGCGCAGTGGGGGGGGTTGGTCACAGAGGAGGCCATTGACTAGGAAATGGCGGTTGATGTGGCAAAGACCCCTGGATAGGGGGGTACAAGGGAGATACTGGACTAGGTGAGGGGGTGCCTGGAGGTCCCAGATTAGGAGAGGGGGTGTCTGGAGCCCCTGGACTAGAGCAGCAGGTGTCTGGAGGCCCTGGACTATGAGAGGGGGATCATGGAGGCCCTCTGGACTAAGAAAGAGGGTGCCTGAAGGGCCTTCCAGCTTTAGGGAGAAATAGCCTGGATTTAATGCCTGGGCTGAGGAAGATCCTGCCTGGGTCCTGGAGGGTGACTCATTTTAGGCTGACAGTGGGCTTAAGCCCGCTCTCGACTGATGTCACAGAGACCGGGGGGGTGCTCAAAGCCAGAGACTGACAGCCACCAGCTCTCTGCTCAGGGAGCAATGAGAACTGAGTGATTGGCTGTTTGATTACTCGGTTCTCAGCCTTAGAGCCGGCGTGGGATAGATGCAGCATCTACCTATGTAAGTATGATTCATAAATAAAATTCCCATACTTCTCTTTTAATTACCCAACATTTGCTATTTCCTGCTGTCTGGCCCACATGACAAATAGGCCTCACATATGCGTCCATGCCCAGATGCCCCGTGTGATGGCTGTGTAATGCGCGGGGATGCATGGTGTTCTGTGCATGGACATATATATTGTCATATGTCAAAATTTGACATGCAGACATCCAAACGCATAGTGTTAGCATTTGGATCTGTGTACCCACTTCTAAAGGTGAAGCTCTCTGGTGGATGCAGACGCAGCAAAAAGTGTCTCAGCACTGAATGAGCCCTTAGGGGAATTTATCAAAACTAGAGCAGAAAGAATCTGGAGCAGCTGTGCATGACAGCCAATCAGCTCATAGCTTTAATTTTTAAAGCTAAACAAGCTGAAGATAGGAGCTGGTTGGTTGCCATGCACAGCTGTTCCAGATTCTGGCTGCACCAGTTTTATAATACTTACCTGAGCCCCCTCTCGATCCAGCGATGTCCATGAGAGCCTTGGCTGTCCAGGGACTCGCACTCCTGATTGGCTTTTGGCAGCAGTTGGAGCCATTGGCTCCCTTTTAAGGTTAGCTGTGTGTAGTAAAGCACATGCAATAGAACGGTTTTATTAAAATGAGTATACTGAGGTTTGTACTGTCTGCTACATACTCGCTTCTGGCAGTAATTAAAGCAAATTACCCTTTAAGCCCCTCCCACTCTTGATGTAATCTGCCCACACTCACAGTTTGGCTGTGGCGCCACTATATTGCCACATACCATTTTTCTTGGGGGGTTGCAAAAAAAATGACCAGCCCAAGAAAGGTGCCAGACGTGCTAGCTACACCACTGGATGAAAGGGTAACATGGGGAGGAGTATTGCTTGCGAGGGGAATTTTGTACTCTTCTTAGCACTACACTGTGAGTTACACACCCCTGACTCCTGCACTTTTTTTGTTTTGTACTTGTAGCAAGGTCCCAGACCTCCAAAGGCATAATGGTGACCTCCAGAGTTAGGGAGAGCTGACATCCGTCTTTGTAGAGTGGGTTACAAGGCATGGTGGGTGTAAGGTGAGGTGGATGAATGGGCGCCAGACACTTTTTGAATGCAAAAGAGATTTATTGTCACTTAACAGAACTGTGGGAGAGAGGGTTAGGGCCAGGACACTATTAAGTAGATGCAACGTTAATTGGCAGAATCCGAAACTTCTATAGGTAGACAGCTAAACAGTGGAAGGCCTCAAGCCGGATACCACTTCTGTATAGGTAAGACCGCTGTCTCCTATGGCAACAAATCTTGTAACAGTCACTAACGGTAGTTGTACTTAAGAACTATTCTGTGTTGTCAATAGTTATCTTACACTACTAGACTTCCAGATCCAATCGCCACTGAATCTCCTTAGCTCTTCCACAGCTAGCATGCTGTATACTCCTCAAGTGTCAGCCCTGAGGTTCTGCTGGGTCCCTGACTTGGCACTTGATGCTCTTCAAGCGTCACTCCCGCTGTCCTGACGGGTCCCTGGCTTGGCACCTGCTGAATCTTTCCCCCTTCTTCACCGTCCCCGGCTGGTGAGAAGACTGCTTGGGTACTGTCCTCAGCAAACACACTGTATCTCCAGTAACAATGTGGAAGGTCCCTTAGTGGCGACAGCTTCCCCTCTACCTCCGACCACAACTAGTTCCCCGTCCGGCTGAACCTTCATAACTCAGTTGGACTCCAATCCTGCAGTCCCAACCCTGCGCTGCTTCTCTTGCTCCTGAATAGGCCTCCGGCAGCCTAGCAGTCAGGTATTCCCAGGATAGGCCTCTAGCTTGGCCTAGCAAACCGGGGCAACATAACACACGTCCACCCAGACAGCCGTCCAGGTGGCACAGAACCCCGATCATCTGACTCCACCCAAATAAATAGGCTCTCCCAGCAGGCCAAGGGACTAAAGAAACCCCTGCCAATTGGCTGAGACACCCCACCAATCCATAGTTTGACTAGGTGTTAAAGCCCAGCTTTTTACTGCCGCACATATGGGTTTCTTGGGTATAAAGTGGTTAAAGGGGGGTGATGGGGTAAAAAGCATAGCTCAGCTGCATGTTTTTTCTGCCCTTGTTCACCCCTCCCCCCCCAAACCGCAATGTAAAGTAGCATTGCACTGTTCATATGATAATCAGAATTCTGATAATCACATAGCACAGTAGGTGCTGTATGGCTGTCAGTGTCACATGGTTTGTAGTGTGCTGACTTTGTTATGGTTGTACTGTGTTACAGTCTGTACCACACACACAGTACAACCATAAGTTAAAGAAAAGTCAGCACCCAAGATGCCATTTGACACTGATAGCCATACACCACCTACTGTGATGTGTGGCTATTGTAATTCTGATTATTATAAGTGAAGATTCTGTGGAGAGATATTTGTGTCACTCACAGTGCAGCCATGACACCCGCCACTGGGATTAGACTTTCTGCTCCCTGTCAGCCGTCTCACATCAATCTCGGCACCTGGCTGAGGGAGCAGAGCATATTTACAGAGATCACTCCTCCAGGAGAGGCAGTGGGCATCCTACAATTGAGCAGAGCAACCTGCAGCACTGCATTGTGTTCCTCCGCCCGAAAAAGTCCCTCCTCTGCTCTCACCTCCTGGGCCCCTCTGTAGACCTGATGGGGCCCAGGAAAATGTAATTATACACCCCCCTAAGTAGGAAGGGAGGTGTAGTTTAGTAAGCAACATTTTTTTAATTGGCAGAACTGAACTATAAAGCTGCCGGGCCCCTGTGCCAAGCTGATCGGGCCCGGGCCCGGTACAACAGGGCCAGTTGTACTGCCCTATCAGCGGCCCTGCTTGTCAATCTAATGCCACCAGCAAGCGCCACCTAGTGACAGAAGAGAAAAGGTACAGCAAACCAGAGTTAGAGAAGAATCAGTGGATCTTCTAACAATCAGCCAGGATGATTAATTAATACTATTCCTTTATATTGGCTTTTGAAACTTACAAATGCAGCAATTTAGAATGTGGGTGAAAGGTTTAGCACTAAGAAACACGTTTTGAAAGATAAATAGTGCATTTTATATACAACTATAAAGATCAGAACAAAATGAGGGCCAAATGAGGAGGAAAGAGGGACTTTGTTCCAAATCAGGGACAGTCCCTCGAAATCAGGGACAGTTGGGAGCTATGCACACTCCTGTCCCCTGCATTCTGTGCATAAGACTCACAGGCTCTATTCACACCTACACATTCCGGATTGCAGAGGGAATTGCCGCGATTCTGCCCATGATTCTGGAATCGGAGCAAATCGCAGGACGTGCTCACGATCCCTTTACTTTAAATGGCACCCCAATCGCGGAGCAAAACTTCCTTTGGGTAACAGGCATCCTACGATTCAGTTTGTGTGATTTTGCCACGATTTTTTGAGGCGACAATCGGGGCAAAATCATGCCGCGGTTGCTGTGCCATGCCATGCGCTGCTAAAGTGTTTGGGTTTTGCTTGAAGAAAGGTGGCTACCCTTTTTACAGTCTCACTTCTACAGTATATATATATATATATATATATATATATATATATATATATATATATATATATATATAAAATATAAAAAATGTTACAGAATGGGAGAGCAGCAGGTGACTCTCCAGCGTACAGATGTGACATCAGAAGCTGGTAACCCCTCCATGTACTGGGTGATTCTCCTTTATCTTATAATCACGATCACAGGAACAAAGTTTTAGAAAGGGGCGGGTTAACAAACTTCTGTAAGTTCTGTGGGAGGGGCTGGAGGAAGAGGTCTGGTCCAATGAGAAGGGGGGCGTGGCCGTGTAGAGTAGTGCAGCCTGGGGGGTGGAGTGTGAGTGTCAGTGTGATCTGGAGCTGATCGGTAGACATGGCCGGACAGCCGATCTTCCTGGGGGCGGATGTAGTGGAGAAGTACCTGGACTACCCGACTCTGATCCCTCTGCTGGAGAAGGCGCTCATCAATTTCTCTAGCGGCCCCGGAGGAGGGGTGGTGCAGCCAATCAGGAGCATTGTGCCAGTAGCCAAGCACAGCGGGTAAGTGGAGTATAGAGAGAGGGAGGACAGGAGTTGGACATATGGGTACAATGCTAGACACGTCCTTCACATAGGTGTGTACATCTACTCATCACCAATCAATGACACAAGTAGTCTCCAATCAGTAATAAGACCAAAAACATATTCTATTGCAGCTTAGCAGTTCTTAGGTGGGGTAGCTGTCGTTCGTTCTTTTTTATGGTGGCTTCAGTCCTATTATCTGATCGACATGCGATGTAATCAAAATGATCGAATAGTCATGACTTCCCTTCTGACCGATTTAACACTCAAATTACATCAGATTTGTTCAAGGTGACAGACCAGGGTGGGAAAATACTGATCGGTTTGCATCATTTAGCCACACTGAGATACTTTATTCATGAATACGATCGTATTTTCCTTGATTAGATTACATGATGGAAACCGAGATGTGATCAATAACTTGTAATCATCATAAGTTCCAGTTATATCTTTAACTACTTACCTACAGGGCACTTTCACCCCCTTCCTGCCCAGGCCAATTTTCAGCGCTGTCACACTTTGAAAGACAATTGCGCGGTCATGCTACACTGTAACCATGTGAAATGTTTATCATTTTCTTCACACAAATGGAGCTTTCTTTCGATGGTGTTTATTCGCTGCTGGGGTTTTATATTTGTTATTTATTTATTTTTTCCTTAGTTTCTGTCCGTAAATAAGTAATTTTATCTCCTTCACTAATGGGCACTGATGGGTGGCATTGATGGGCTGCACTGATGGCCAGCACTCATTGGTGGAGCTGTATTGTAATCGGGGCACTGATGATCAGTGCTCTGATTACATGTCTGGATGTCCCCTGCAAGGAGATGCCGCTGATTGGCTCTCCTCGCCACACACTCTGTCAGTGTGAGGCAATGAGAGCCAATTACCAGCATCTCCGTGTTTACGCGTGACCAGCTGTGATTGGACATGGATGATCACATGGTTAAAGAGCCGTGTCTCTTTACAGAGATCAGGGTCGCGCTGTGTCCTAGTTACATGACATGGCCATGATCGCCACCCGCCCGCGAGAGCAGCCGTTCTGGGACAAGGTTATATGACGTCATCCCAGAACAAGAGCGGCATTGCCCCTCCGTCATTTGACGGTGGACGGGCGGCAATTGGTTAACGATCAATCAAAATCCACTTCTCGACGTGTGGCATATTGATCAAAATTGTAGTATACTATAGAGAGCGATTCTTCCTATCTAAAAAGCTTGATTGGAAAAGAAATGTATCATTTGTTAAAGCAGAGTTCCACCCAAAAGTGGAGCTCTGCTTGTTGACACCTTTCGGGGGGAGGGGTGGATACCTGTCAAAGCCATGTATCCGCTCCCACTTCCATGTAAGATCTCTGCATCGTTGTTAAAGCCGATCTTCAGGCTGCTCTGGTCACATTATCCCCTTTGTTCGCTAGTGCTGGCTGCAGGGGAGATGAGAGAACAGTCGCTAGTAAAGCCTGGAGTGGTGACGCTACCAATGATGGCCCATCAATTGTCGGCGCTCCATCCTCTCCCCTGCAGCCACACTGGCTGACACAGGAATTCCACATAAATAGAAAACTGTAATCTGGCAGCTCTTTAATGCAGAATGTTATGTCTCTTTTTGCAGTAAGAAATACTTGCCTGTTTGCAGTCTTCTGTTGAATGTGTGGCAGAGTGACAGACTTTTTTGCACATACGTGGGATGATGTCATTCACCTACTGGGCAATCTAAAGCCCAAATTCCAGTACTCTGAAGTAGGGAGAAAATGTCAGTGGCCGGCAAAAAACGTAACTTCCATATCACTGGAATGAGGAGGTACGTATCTGGGAGTTTAGTACCACTTTAACCACTTGCTGCCCGCCTACCGTCATATGACGGCGGGACGGTGCAGCTATTATCCTGGGCCGCCGTCATATGACGTGACGGCCTTCCAGGCCCACCAGGGGGCGCGCGCGCCCGTGTCACTCGGGTCTCGGTGCGCGTGCCCGGCGGCCACGATTGCCCGGTAACTGAGCAGGACCGTGGATCTGTGTGTCTGTAAACACACAGATCCACGTCCTGTCAGGTGGGAGGAAACCGATCGGTCACCTCCACTTGTGAGTCCCCTCCCCCCACAGTTAGAATCACTCCTTAGGAACCTAATTAACCCCTACAGCGCCCCCTCCTGGTTAACCCCTTCACTGCCAGTCATATTTATACAGTAATCAATGCATTTTTATAGCACAGATTGCTGTATAAATGTGAATGGTCCCAAAAATGTGTCAAAAGTGTCCGATTTTTCCGCCGCAATATCGCAGTTACAATAAAAATCGCAGATCGCCGCCATTACTAGTAAAAAAATAAATAAAAATGCTATAAATCTATCCCCTTATTTTGTAGACGCTATAACTTTTGCGCAAACCAATAAATATACGCTTATTGCGATGTTTTTTACTAAAAATATGTAGAAGAATACGTATCGGCCTAGATGGAGGAAAAAATGTTTTTTTTTTTTAAATTTTGGATATTTATTATAGCAAAAAGCAAAAAATATTGTGTTTTTTTTTTTTTTTTTTTTTTCAAACTTGTCACTCTTGTTTTGTTTATAGCACAAGAAATAAAAACCGCAGGGGAGATCAAATACCACCAAAAGAAAGCTCTATAAGTGGGGAAAAAAATGAAAAAAATTTCATTTGGGTACAGTGTTGCATGACCGCGCAATCGTTATTCAAAGTGCGACAGCACTGAAAGCTGAAACGTGGCTTGGGCAGGAAGGGGGTGAAAATGCCCTGTATGGAAGTGGTAACAGACCAAGCTGTCCAGAAAAAGTGGCAGTTAGGGTGGTTTCACACTGCAGTGCTGCAGGTTTGGGTGCAGCGCATTTTACCTGTGGTTTCCCATAGACTTCTAGTTGGGCGTTTTTTGGTGCATTTTCTGAAAGCGCAACAAAGATGCTGTATGCAAGACTTTTGGTGCGCTTTCAGAAAACACAACAGAAATGCGCCATCTAATAGAAGTCCTTTTGGAAATCGCAGGTACACTGCATCTGTGCTAGGATTTGACTGTGTGAAACTGCCCTTAGAGAGAATTACATCCCCTTTTTACACGGAATCCGCTTACTCAGCAGGGGATCCCTCTGCTGATCCCTGCTGAGCAGGCAGATGACAGGTACATGTCCGCTCTCTTCTATGGGGCAATTGATTGACATTAGATTGCCTGTCCATTTCCATCTGATGCCATCTGATCCGAAGGATGGGGTATAGGACCATCATACGTTTTTGGTGAATTGGATTAGATGGCGGCGGGTGCCATCTTGACAGGCGGAAAGCCACAGTGAAAGATATACTTTAACCTCTTCCCGCCGCTGCCTGGGCCTTTAACCACTTGCCGCTTGCCATATAGCAGAATGACGGCGGCAAAACTGGTTTCAATATCCTGACTGGACGTCATATGACGTCCGCAGGATATTGAGCCGCTGCGCGCCCCCGGGGGCGCGCATCGCGGCGATCGTTGTTGCGGGGTGTCAGTCTAGCACCCAGCAACACTGATCTAGGTAAAGAGTCTCTGACGGAGACTCTTTACCACGTGATCAGCCGTGTCCAATCACGGCTGATCACGATGTAAATGGGAAGAGCCGGTGATCGTCTTTTCCTCACTTGCGTCTGATAGACGCGAGTAGAGGAGAGCCGATCGGCTGCTCTCCTGACGGGGGGGTCTGTGCTGATTGTTTATCAGCACAGCCCCCCCTCGGATCCTGCCCAGGACCACCAGGGAAGCCGCCCAGGACCACCAGGGAAACCAGCCACACTGGACCACCAGGTATGCCCCCTAGACCCCCGGGGAAATACTGATCTGTGCAAAGGCAGCTGCCAATCAGTGCCCACTCCAATGCCTACCACTGCCAGTGCCACCTATCAGTGCCACCTATCAGTGCTCAGCAGTGCCCCATATCAGTGCCCATCAGTGCCACCCATAAGAACCCATCTGTGCAGCCTTTCAGTGTCACCTAACAGTGCCCATCAGTGCCGCATATCAGTGCCCATCGTCAGTGCCCGCTCATTGGTGCCACCTCATCGCTGCCGCCTTATCAGTGCCCGTCAGTGCCGCCTTATCAGTGAAAGAGAAAACTTATTTACAAAATTTTTAAACAAAAGCAAAACTTTTTTATTTTTTTCAAAATTTTTGGTCTTTTTTTATCTGTTTCGCAAAAAATAAAAACAAAATGATAAAAATTTAGTTTGGGTACAGTGTTGTATGACATTGCAATTGTCATTCAAACTGCGACAGCGCTGAAAGCTGAAAATTGGTCTGGGCAGGAAGGTGTCTTTTGTATTGAAGTGGTTAAGAATGTCTAAATGCTGGGAGGGCGGGATTTCAGGTCATGTGATTCCTCATAGGAAGGAGTTAAATAGTAGGTGAGGCTGAAAAAAAAGGACACAAGTCCATCAAGTCCAACCTCTGTGTGTAATTATGTCAGTATTACATTGTATATCCCTGTATGTTGCGGTCGTTCAGGTGCTTATCTAATAGTTTTTTTAAACTATCGATGCTCCCCACTGATGGGCTTAAACCTCTTTTCTTCTAATTTTATTGAGTGGCCATGTGTCTTGTTAAACTCCCTTCCGCAAGAAAGTTTTATCCCTATTGTGGGGTCACCAGTACGGTATTTTATAAATTTAAAGAGGAGTTCCACCCAGGGGGGCCGTCAAAAAATTAAAAGTCAGCAGCTACAAATACTGCAGCTGCTGACTTTTAATTGGACACTTACCTGTCCCTGGGTCCAGCGATGCAGGGGATCGAAGCCCCGCTCGTCCCCCCCCCCCCCCCCCCCCTCCGCTCATCGGCGCCGGCATTTCAACTGTGGGCGCCGAGCTGTGGCTTCACAGCCTGGCACCCACTGCGCATGCGCGAGCGGCGCCGCGCGCCGTGATTGGCCGCTCAATCACCTGGGACCTGTAATGGGTCCCAGATGATTGACAGGAGGGAGGGAGCAGAGCGGAGCCCTTCCTGTGCCAAGGGGGAAGTGATGTCACCAGCCCAGGCAAAGGAAGAGGCAGACTATGAAGGACCACCTAGCAACAGGCATTTAGAGGTAAGTGAAAAAAAAAAAATATCCAAATTTTTTTTTTTTTTTGTTTTTTGTTTTTTTTTTTAGAATTTTTTTTTTTTTAGGTATTTTTGTTTTTTTGGGTGGAACCCCACTTTAAATCATATCCCCTCTTAAGCGTCTCTTCTCCAGAGAGAATATGTTCAATGCTCACAACCTTTCCTCATAACTAATATCCTCCAGACCCTTTATTAGCTTAGTTGCCCTTCTGTGTACTCGCTTCATTTCCAGTACATCCTTTCTGAGGACTGGTGCCCAGAACTGGACAGCATACTCTAGGTGCGGCCGGACCAGAGTCTTGTAGAGCGGGAGAATTATCGTTTTATCTCTGGAGTTGATCCCCTCTTTAGTGCATGCCAATATTCTGTTTGCTTTGTTAGCAGCAGCTTGGCATTACATACCATTGCTGAGCCTATCAACTACTAGGACCCCCAGGTCCTTTTCCATCCTAGATTCCCTCAGAGGTTCTCCCCCCAGTGTATAGATTGCATTCATATTTTTGCCACCCAAATGCATTATTTTACATTTTTCTACATTAAACCTCATTTGCCATGTAGTTGCCCACCCCATTCATTTGTAAACCCTCATGTTTTTTTCAACTTAATGCATTCTACGCACTAAGGTGAAAAACCTTTTGTGCTGCAGCACCCCCCCAGAACCCCCTTTTTCTCAAGTAATTTTCCAGGACGGCACCCTGAGAGATGACTGGTCCCACCTGACAGGAAACACAATCAAGATAGAGGTTAAAAACCCCGCCCCTCCCTGTGCTCCTCAGTTTTAAATTGTGTTTCCCCCACAGCTAAACAGTTTGTTTCTTTCATTTCTTATAGACCTAAGGCTGAGGGCTGGAAGTCTCCCCCTGGGAGCCAGGCCAAAGGCTTGGGAAGCCTCTGGGTCTGGTAGGGCTTGCCCTTCCTGGGGGGGGGGGTTTCCCTATTTCTCAGGGGGGCGGAAGAAGATCCCCCATGAGAACTGAAGGACCCTGGGAGCAGTGGAGGTTCCCAGAACTTTATGGACCACATTTCCTGCTCCCCTTCCTTACCTGACTAGGAGTCAGCTTCCTTGGTCCCCTGGTGAGTTCCCCTTCTGGTCCCGGTGGGGTGCTGGCTATCGGTGCCCCTGGGCCTCTCAGGAGGTGATAGCAGGAGGAGTAGACGCAGTGAAGGTCCGTGTGCTTTCCCCTCCGCCCCCGGCACATCCTCTCTATAGAGGCTGGTGCCGGCTCGGCGGCGTGTTTCTTTTGGCATAATTTTGCGGAGGATTTCTTCCTCCTGGGCGCCGGAAGTGAGGTCAGCACGCGTGCCGCTAGAGCGTTGCACTTCCGGTTCCGGGACCACTAGAAAATGGCGGCACAGCGTCTGGAGGGTGCTGCAGGGGGAGCCCACAGTGTGGGAAAGACCCAGAGAATCTGGATTGTGAGGACAAGCAGCTTGGCCGGGACCAGGTGTCCACGGATCTCTCACCAGCCCCAACCATGGAGTGAGAGGAGGCTACAACAGCAGCCGTTCAGGAGGCCACAGGGGGGGTTAGTCTACCTGGCTGGCGGGGGTAATGGAAGTGGGTAGGTCCCCTAATCCATACCATCGCAGGAAATCACAGTTAGGGTCTTTTTTGTTTTGGCTAAATTGGGCTTTTTTTCTTACAGAAAAGGAAACTGTTGCCCAGAGTCTTGCCAGTAGACCTAGGTCCAAAACTCCTTCCCGGTTTAAGAGGTGTGATTATTGCAATGATAAATTGGCTCCAGAACACACAAAACCGTTTTCCTACAAGTTAATATACAAGTTGTCTGAGAAGGAGACCTCACAGGTCATGAAAGATTTTTCTCTCGGTAAAGACTGAAATGTTGTCTACTCTCAAGGTCTTTCAGATGAGCCTTAATTCTAGCTAGGAAGAGCCCCATCCTAGCAGAGAGGGCTCATCCTCTCAGGAGAGTGCTTCTATACTTAGGGGTGGTAGATATTCACGCACTGAGCCCCAGAGGCCCCTGTCCTCTCAAGATTCTGAGGAGGAGGTTGAGGACTCCACTCGGAGCCTCCCTGAGGAGGGGAAGGATGTAGAGAATAGCCAGGAGGAGGAACACTCCAGACCAGGCAGACTTATCTTTTCAGCAGATATGGAGGGCCTCCTGGAGGCAACATACACTTTGGAGGAAATTCAGGAACCCGAAGCACAGATTTCCTCCCAGGATAGGATGTATCGAGGTCTGATTAAGCCTCAGTCCAAAGTTTTACCTATCCATCAGTCCCTCAAGGAGATTATTCTGAGGGAGTGGAAGGAGCCAGAGAAAAAACTTCTAAAATTTAAAACCTGGAAACGCAGGTCCCCCTTCAAAGAAGAGGAGATGTTTTTTAAGTTACCCAGGCATGACGCATCCTTAGCTCAGTTGTCCAAACAATCGGACCACTATTTTGAGGACGCAGGCAATATACAGGACCAGATAGACCGCCAGTCTGAGACACTTTTGCGTAGAGCCCAGCGCTGGCATCGGCCTGTGTAGCCAGAAATACGAATGTTTGGGTAAATATTAGTTGCTGGACCATATAGCACGTACCTCCAAGTCCAAACAACTTTTGGATTCCTTGGAAGTGATTGGGAAGGCGGTTGCGTACGTCATCAAAGGCAGCAGCCCTCCTTAATTCAGCTAGAAGGGCCATATGGGTTAAGACCTGGGATGGGGACCACACATCCAGAACAAGGTTGTGTGATCTACCATTTGAAGGGTCCCTCCTATTTGGTAGAAGTTTGGACCAGATCCACTGAAAAGGGAAAGAAGTTTCCTGTAAAACCTAAAAAGAATAAAGGAAATTTTTGTGATGCCCCCAGGTCAACAACTGTTTAAAAAAAAGAAGGCATGAAATGGGACATGGGCAGGGGCAAGCAGAAAGGAGGTCTCCTTTTCTCTGGCCCAAAGCCTGCAGACAAGGACTCAAAGTGACGCCAGCACCAGGGTAGGGGGGAGGCTCTCACACTTTGTCTCTCAGAGTCCTCTTATCCTTCAGTGGATAAGAGAAGGCTACAGACTGGAATTAGTTTCCAGACCTCCCCAATCCTTTCTTCTAACCTATTTACCCAGGGACAGACCAAAAGCTATGGGACTCTTAGAGCATATCAGACAGTTGGAAGACCAGGGGGTCATCCTCCCAGTACCGTGGACGGGGATTTTATTCTTATGTCTTCGTGGTTCCAAAGCCCTCCGGGAAATATCGTTTGATTATAAATCTAGGAAAACTAAACGCCTTCCTATGATACAAGAAGTTTTGTATGGAGTCGGTGTACACCGTCAGGAAGCATCTGTTGAAGGAGGTCTTTATGGTCACCATAGACCTAAAGGATGCTTATCTGCATGTTCCCTTTTTTCTGGAGCATCAGGTATTCCTTCGTTTTGCAATACAAACATATCAGGGCACACAGCACTGGCAGTTCCGGGATCGGAGGGTAGTCTCCCGAAGGTTGATCATGAGGACTCTGGGACTCATGACGTCCTGTATTCCTGCAGTACCTTGGGCCCAGTTCCACTCCAGGTCCCTTCAAAATTTCCTTCCCTCCACATGGGATGGAAAAAGGGAGTCCTTGGACGTTTGGGTTTCCATTCCTGGAAGGGTAAAGAAGTCCTTTCTTTGGTGGCCCAACCTTCAGAGGTTGGGGGCAGGTCACCTTTTGGACCAGCTTCAGCCTGTCAGGGTGACAACCGACGCAAGCTCCTGGGGTTGGGGGCCCATCTAAAGGGGCTACAGGCTCAGGGTGTTTAGGACAGGCTCCAAAGAGCCGCCTCCTTCAATTTCAGGGTACTCCTGGCAGTCAAAAAGGCTCTAAGAGCATTCGAGGACAGGATCAGGGGGAGAGAAGTACAGATCCTCTCCGACAACTCTACGACGGTGGCCTTCCTGAATCATCAGGGAGGTACCCGGTCGCGCTCTCTGATGAGTTTGACACAGAAATCTTGGAATGGGCAGAACAGAGAGTTCCCTCAATTTCTGCGGTACATTTAAGGGGGATTTTTCAATGTAGAAGCAGATTTCCTCAGTCGGCAGACTGTTCACTAGGGAGAATGGCAGTTAAATCCCGAAGTGTTCTCTTGTGTGTCAGAGGCTGGGTACCCCAGAGATAGACCTCTTCACCCGCAGGGTAAACAGGAGGGTCAAGAATGAATGGGTCAGAAGGTTTTTTTCCCTGTCCAGAGAGGAGGGATTTCTGTCTAGCTTATGCCTTTCCCCCCTTAGCACTCATCCCTAGAATTATTCAGAAACTGAGTTGGTTCAGGGGTAGTTTGATCCTGATTGATTGCTCCGTGGTGGCCCAAGAGGACCTGGGTTCCCACTCTGGGAAACTGGTCAGTGACCTCTCCGTCCAGACCGTCGGGATCTTCTGTTTCAGGGTCCACTCTGCCACCCGAACCCGGGATTTATCAAATTGATGGCTTGTCTCTTGAAAGGGAGAGCCTGTGCAGGAAGGGGTGCTCAGAGAGTAATAGAGACCCTTTTGCTGAGCAGAAAGCCGGTTACCAGACGTATTTATGCTGGGGTCTGGGGGGTCTTCTCGCGTTGGTGTGAAATGAGGGGGACTTTTCAGCAGGACATTACTACGATCCTGGACTTCCTACAGGAGGGAGTTGATCGAGGCTTGGCAACCAGGACCCTCCAAGTGGAAGCTCTGTCTAGCTTTTTGGACAGAAGACTGGCTCTGAATCCATTGGTCAAAAGATGTTTGACGGCTGGAGAGAGGTTGTCTCCGGTCCAAATGAGTAAATTTCCACTGTGGGACTTAGCTCTAGTCTTAGAGGCCCTAACCCTGGGGCACCTTTTGAGTCGTTGGCTCAGTGTTCAGTTAAATTGCTTTCTTTTAAGACTGCCTTCCTTTGGGCCATCACAAACGGCCAGGAGGGTGGGCAGTTTACATGCTCTATTTATGAAGGAGCCATTTTTTCTTTTATTGAAGGACAGAGTAATCCTGAGGCAGGATCCCCTGTACCTTCCTAAAGCGGCCTTATGGTTCCATAGGTCACAGGAAATTATCCTCCCATCCTTCTGTGTCAACCCACAGTACGTCAAGGAAAGAGCCTTTCATACACTAGACGTTAGGTGTCTGCTGCTTTACTTAGTAAAGGAGTTCAGAAGATCGCATCATCTGTTGGTCAGTTTTTGTGGTACAAAGAGGGGTGAGCAGGCTTCAAAGACAACGATTGCTAGATGGATTAGACAAGCTATTTCCATAGCTTATGAACAAGCAGGTAGAATAGTCCCAGCTAATCTCAAAGCACATTCTACGCGGTCTCTGGCAACCACTTGGGCAGAAAGGGCTGGAGCATCTATAGATCAGATCTGCAGAGCAGCAACATGGTCAAGTCAGTACACGTTCCTGAGACATAACAGAGTGGAACTTCTGTCACCTTAGGATCTGGCTTTCGGCAGAAAGGTCCTGCAGGCTGTTATCCCACCCTAAGGTAGGCCTGAGCTACTTGCTCTTCTCTCAGGGTGCCGTCCTGGAAGACGACTTGAGAAAATAACCAGTTACACTTACCGGTAACAGTGTTTCTGGGAAGTCTTCCAGGACGGCGAGCCTACTTCCCACCCATTTTATGTTTATTTAAATAGTTGAACATTGGAGGTGTTTTCACTCTTGTGCACTGGTGTGGGTCAGTACTTTTTCACAACTGAGGAGCACAGGGAGAGGCGGGGTTTTTAACCTCTATCTTGATTGTGTTTCCTGTCAGGTGGGACCAGTCATCTCTCATGGTGCCGTCCTGGAAGACTTCCCAGAAACCCCGTTACCTGTAAGTGTAACTGGTTATCTTCTTACCTGAGCCTGATCATTCCAGCAATGGGGATGAGTACAGCAGCTCCAGCCACTGTCTCGGTTTCTCATTGGATAGATTGCTAGCAGCAGGAGCCATTGGCTCCCTCTGCTGTCAATCAAATCCAGTGACACAGGGGTGGTTGGAGTCCTGCTGTCTGTGTCAATGGACGCAACAGCAGGACTCGGGAGCACGCCCGCTCGAGCGCCCCCCATGGAATGCAGCTCTCTGTGGGGGCACTCGAGAAGCCCAGAAAAGGAGGATCGGGGTTGCTCTGTGCAAAACCCTTGCACAGAGCAGGTAAGTTTAATTAAAAAAAAAACAAAAAAAACAAAGCTTTACAATCACTTTAACAGTAGGCAGTGTAGTCTTTAGCCAGTGTGTTGGCTTGGGGCAGAGGAGCAGGGAAGGGTTTTGCCCTTGCTAGGCTATGGAGTGTGTGTGTGAAGAGAAAGCAGCCACCGTGAAAAAGGAAACCTGGGGCAGTAATCATAGCAGCAGCTTAAAGTGATTGTAAACCCATCATTTTTTTTTTTTTCTTGAAATGACAAAACTGTCATACATACTTTCTCTGTGCAATGGTTCTGCACAGAGCAGCCCCGATCCTACTCTTCTGGGCCCCCCAACCCCTTCCCCCGCCGAGTGCCCACCGTAGGAAGCTGTTTGCTATGGGGGCACTTGTGCATGCTGGCCATGTCTGTCCATACGATACAGAGCGTGGCTTGCCTCCCCCCTCTGAAAATGCATTAAAGTTGAAGTAAACCCTTTTTGCTTTTTCCTTTTTTTTTTTTTTTTTTAAACTTGTACCTACAGGTAAGCCTATAATAAGGCTTACCTGTAGGTACAGTGAATATCTCCTAAACCTGCATTGTTTAGGAAATATTCACACTGCCTGCAGCCATTGATGTCACCGGTGCATGCGCTCTGAAGATACGGCATACACAAGCCGTACCTTCAGAGTTGCGTGCCATGGTCTGTGTCGTCATTGTGGCACGGACATTTAGATGGCTGGAGGACGCGAACCCAGGTGTAAGACCGGGTGAAGATGGAAGCGCCTTCAGCGGTGACAGCGCCACCACTATAGGGCTTCGTTCTAAGGAAAGTATTTCATAATGTGCTAGTATGTGATTCATACTAGCACATTATGTCATTGTCTTACAGGGTTAAAAAAACTAAATTGTGGTTTACTACTGCTTTAAGGTAAAAAAAAAACCTTCAGCCTGTAGAACCACTTTAAACTGGAACGTAGGCAAGGATTAAGATGAAGAAAATGTATACCCAGTAAGAGATTACATAAACTGCTTAAAAATTTGAGGGTCTAACCACTTTCCACCTGTAGGTTGTACATCCTCGGGTTGAAGTGGTTATACCGGGCTTATGGCTGCACCCCTTTTTTTTTTTTTTTTTTTTTTTTTTTTTTTTCCAGCCAGCAATGCTCTTTTTAAAGTTGAACTTGACCCATAACTGGAAAAAAAACAATGTTCTTTAGCAAGGAACATACATTCCAGATTAATAAATATGCTACCAAAATTAGTGTGTGCTGTAAGTTGTCAGTAGTATTCCGGTTTCATTTTGCTGATGCCCAGAGCCCCTGAACAGCAGTAAATCTTTAGACTGTCAGCAGATCGGCCTCTACAATTTGGCAGTGTTTAAAAATAGGGAGCAACTAAGCATGTGCAGAGCCGGATGAGGAAGTGTATTACTGGATTTTAAACGGCATAGGCACTTTCTGTATCTTTAATGTTTACATAGCTATATCTGGGGCCAACCTGAAGTGATTTAGCGGGACTTCATTTTCTGACTAAAGTGCTCTTGCATGCATCGGAAAGAGGTCCAAACCTCTGCCATTCTGGGATCTCCCGTCTTACCAGGGAGCTTTGCAGGTATACCATAGAGATGACCAACCGCCGGAAGATCCCTGACCATCTGTATGGTCTAAAACTAGAAGCGATATGGAGTATTTTGTCACTTCTAGTTTTACTCTGATGTAAATGAGCATTTCTGGCTTGTGAAAGCTTGTGCTTTTAAAGGCAGTAGAGAGATCTGGGGTCTAATAGGCCTCAGTAAAGAGGACCTGTCGCTGCCCATGCTATCGCAAGGGAAGTTGTTCATTCCTTGTCATTGGCAATAAAAGTGACACACAGAATCATTCATATGCACCTCCAGTAAGGTGTACCTCATCCAACGTGAAAATGTGGCAAAGGCTCTTTCGTTGGTGAAACGAGACAGAAGTTGCAAACAAGGATGAATTTGCACAAACGTACCATCAAGGAACACCTGTGGGACACCATGTCTCATATCCGGACTACACTATGGAAGACCTCAATGTCTTTGTTTTTAAAGGAAATTTCAAAACGATTCAGGAAAGGAAAACTTTTGAACTAAGAATGTTTATTTGACACAAAAGATGACGGCCTAAATTTAAAGGATAGGTTTATTTTTCATAACCTATTCAGGGTGTAACATGCTATGAATTCACTAGCCGCCAACAACCCCCGATCCCACTGTGAGAGCAGACCAGGAATCTTCTCCTCGAGTCGGCTGCCACAATTCAAAAAAAAAATGTGGCCTTGCAGGGCTCAGCCCACCCGGCCACGTCACTCATTCACAGTCCTTTGTGAATAGAAAACTACAAAGTCTGGCAGCCTTTGCGGCTTGTAGTTTTCAATGGACTACCGCAGCTCTGGTTTGTTCATTGATACTTACTGACAGGAAGTATCAATGAACTATCAGCTTTGCCTTGTACGGGCAAACCGATACAGTATCAGTAGACCTGTATGGCATCAGCGATCTGGTGATTGCTGGTGCAATGCTTTACAGGCTCCAACTGCAAATGATGATAATAAATGTACTTTTTTTTTTCTGCCAAAGGGTGAACTTATCCTTTTTTAAGCCTTGTACACATGCGCCAAATATCGGGCGGCATCGGCCACTTTAATAGAAACCGGATGACATTGGGACCGACTGCAGTACACACGGGCCAAAGGGGCATGACAGAAAAAGGTCTGGCTAGAGCTGAGAGTGCTGACCGGAGTGATCTGGTGGGGGAGATTGCTGTACTAACATTGGATAGTAAGTACAGCGGCTCCTCCGGAGCTGTGAAGTGTGGTGTGTTTTTTTTTTTTTTTTTTTTCACCAATTCGGCCCTGCTGAGTTGAACGGAAATAAACTACTAATGTTAACTAGGCTAGGCAGACAGTACTCAATTGTTTCTATTGCAAGTGCACTAATATGGCTACAATCGCCTCACCTAGGTCGGATCAAAACCTAGATAGGTCGATTTTGCTCCTTTTTGTCAGAGATCAGAAAGTAAGGGCTAACGGGTCAGCCATTTCTGCAGATAATCTCTGTCTAATCTCGTTCTAATAATAAACAAAAAACGTAGGATTCAATTGCATAAATTTGCAACTCGCGTGGAAGCTACCTTTTGTATTCCTTCCTGCCTAATTTAATAAGCTGACCATTCACTTGTGGATTTCTATGAATATTTGTACAGAAATTCTCAATATGTTCGATGACTTGACAAAAGTTGGAAAGTGCTTTAAAATGTAATTTTTGCTTTTAACATTTTGATTTTGAAAAGCATGGACTTTCCTGGATGAAAACCACCGCACACCGTTAGAAATTTGCTTGGGAAAAATCTTCCATCTTCCAAAAGTCTTTTGTGTTTTCTCTTTGCTGTAAGTCGAAAACTAACGTAGATTTGATTCCACTAGCCATTACAAATAAAAACAAACGTTCCTAGAACTAAAAAAAAGTTCAAACTAAATTCTACTAGTGTGTGGCCAGCTGTAGGGCATCATTCTGATCTGCTTCTCTGTTTATTCTCTGATCCGATCATGCTCTTCATTAGAGCTCTACTTAGATCCTGGTTCCCATCACTTGTCTGCCTCCAGCACAAACCGTCTACGTCAGGTGCCTCAAACTGGCGGCCCTCCAGCTGTTGTGAAACTACAAGTCCCATGAGGCATTGCAAGGCTGACAGTTAGTTACAAGCATGATGGGACTTGTAGTTTTGCAACAGCTGGAGGGCTGCCTGTTTGAGACCCCTGGTCTACGTACTTGCTTGAGGGTATGGGTCTCCCACCTGTCCTGACCTCTGTCCTGTTCATTACAACTCCCTTGCCTTAGGGCTTGTTTACACTTGCTTCAAAACATGGCATTGGACACACATTTTCTTTTTTTTTAATGCCAATCAGGGCACCTGTCACTAAATATGGTAAGCTTACAGTCCTGTTTACACATTGCATTTGCTTTGCTTCCAAATATATATCCCATGTTGCTTTTGTGGGGCTTCATGGTGGCTAGCAAGACAAAGCATGCTAGCAGCACCTGCAACTTTTAAGACCCCTTTCACACTGGGGCGGTATTCAGGCGCTTTAACATTAGAAATAGCCTCTGCTAAGCGCCTGAAAATTGCGTCCCATTCATTCCAGCGTGCCTTTTCGCATTGGGGCGGTATGTTTGCGGGACGGGGAAAAAAAACCCTGCAAGCGGCATCTTTGGGGCGGGTTGGGAGTATACAGCGATCCCAAAATGCCCCTGCCCATTGGAATGAATAAGCAGCACTTTGAAAGCACTGCAAAACGTGAGTTTTCAACCCCTTTTTTGGGGTTAAAAGCATCGGAAAAGCGTCGCTGAAGTGCCACTTAAAAAGCGGTTAAGCACCGCTAAAACGAGCTGTGCTTTAGCGCTGACGCGGCCGCGGGCCCCAGTGTGCAAGGGGTCTAAAGGGGCTTTTAGTCAGCTTAACCTTCTCTTTGGAGGTATTGCAGGTATGAGATATCCCAGGATACATTGGGAAACCAGCAAGCGAACTGGAAAGACGTCATCAGTAGTCAGTTCCGGCTCATGTGTACATATTCTGGAATTGCAGCGCTAAAGTTACAGAGCAATAAACAAAGCTACAAAGAAAAAAAAAAAGTCCCAAGTTATTATTGACAGTTCATCTATGTCACCAACATTAATCCATGAAAAAACTTCCTCATCTACAGATCTTGGCGACAGATGAACTGTCAATCACTTGGGACTTTCTGATCTATTTTTGATTTTTCTTTGTAGTTTTCTTTGAAGCTTTTTTTTTTTTTTTTTTATTGCCCTTTAACTTTATTGCTGCAATTCTTTATATCTGGATATTGTGAGGGTTGTACATTTCCTTTATTGCAAGCAGCTTAAATTTAAATATTTGTTTGGTGTAGCGCTGACTTGACTTCTAGTTTAGTGTACATATTCCGGAAGTGTCTGGTGCAGATATCGCATCTGGTGTACAGCGAAGAGCAGCAGGAAGGTGAGCGGGGTCTGGACCGGAGCGAAGCAACAAGCAGACGCTACACATGGTGTGCAACATGGGAATGCTATAACAGAAGGTGAGCGGGGACTAGAAAGAGGACTGAGCAGCAGAGCATGGGCAGAGCTGGGGGACTGGAAGAAGGAGAAACTAGCGATGTCACATATGGTGTGTGCAGCTTGGAGCAATATTACGGGAGGTGAGCAGCGACCAGAGAGTGTGGGGGCTACTACTGAGTATGGGGATCAGCGGAGCTGGGGGCTGCTACTGAGTGGGGGGGGGGATCAGCGGAGCTGGGGGCTACTACTGAGTGGGGGGGGGGATCAGCGGAGCTGGGGGCTACTACTGAGTGGGGGGGGGGATCAGCGGAGCTGGGGGCTACTACTGAGTGGGGGGGGGGGATCAGCGGAGCTGGGGGCTACTACTGAGTGGGGGGGGGGATCAGCGGAGCTGGGGGCTACTATTGAGGGGGGGGATCAGCGGAGCTGGGGGCTACTATTGAGGGGGGGGATCAGCAGAGCTGGGGGCTACTATTGAGGGGGGGGGGATCAGCAGAGCTGGGGGCTACTATTGAGGGGGGGGGATCAGCAGAGCTGGGGGCTACTATTGAGGGGGGGGGGGATCAGCAGAGCTGGGGGCTACTATTGAGGGGGGGGGAATCAGAGCTGGGGGCTACTATTGAGGGGGGGGGAAATCAGTAGAGCTGGGGGCTACTATTGAGGGGGGGGGGAAATCAGTAGAGCTGGGGGCTACTAATAAGTGGGGGGGATCAGCGGAGCTGGGGGGGTTTGCTGGACCCCTTTTAAGGGCTTGTTTACACTTCCTTTGACTTCAATTAGACATTAAAGCACCTACAGCTTCAACATGCATTTTGACGCTTCAGTGAAGCTTAGCAAACGCCCTGTGTGTGCTGGTTATTTGTTTTAAAGGGGCCCAGTAGAATTCAAGCTCAGTAGTAACCCCCCCAACACACACACACACACACACACACACACACACACACACACACACACACACACACACACACACACACACACACACACACACACACACACACACACACACACACACACACACACACACACACACACACACACACACACACACACACACACACACTTCAGCAGATCCCCTCCTCAGTAGTACCGATACTTCCAGCTCTTCTGATGTCCCATTCAGTAGTAACCTCCAGCTCTGCTGATTGTTGAGTTTGCTGATCCTCATTGGACCACAAAATTAACCCTGTGAGAGGGAGGGCCACACCCCCGAATGGGGGAACCTCACCGTCCACAGGGGAAGGAACTTAACTACTTCAGCCCTGGAAGGTTTTACGCCCTTCCTGACCAGAGCACTTTTTACAATTTGGCACCGCGTCGCTTTAACTGGTAATCGCGCGGTCATGCAATGTTGTACCCAAAACGATATTTGCGTCCTTTTTTTTTTTTTTCCCCCACAAATTGCGTCTTTTTTTTTTTTTTTTTCCTACAAAATTCTTTTGATGGTATTTGATTGCTTCTGCCATTTTTATTTTTTGCGATATAAACAGAAGAAAGATCGAAAATGCCAAGATGGCACCAAATGACCCCATTTTGGAAAGTAGACACCCCAAGCTATTTGCTGAGAGGCATGTTGAGTCCATGGAATATTTTATATTTTGCCACTTTTTTTTTTTTTTTGCACAAAGTTGTCACTAAATGATATATTGCTCAAACATGCCATAGAAATATGTGAAATTACACCCCAAAATACATTCTGCTGCTTCTTCTAAGTACAGGGATACCACATGTGTGAGACTTTTTTGGAGCCTAGCCGCATACGGGGCCCCGAAAACCAAGCACTGCCTTCAGGATTTCTAAGGGTGTAAATTTTTGATTTCACTCCTCACTACCTATCACAGTTTCGAAGGCCATAAAATTCCAAGATAGCACAAAACCCCCCCAAATGACCCCATTTTGGAAAGTAGACACCCCAAGCTATTTGGGCAGTGGCGACAAACTACATACATTTTTAAAGCCTTTACAGGTTACCACTTTAGATTTACAGAGGAGGTCTATTGCTAAAATTACTGCCCTCAATCTGACCTTTGCGGTGATACCTCACATGCATGGTGCAATTGCTGTTTACATTTGACTCCAGACTGATGCTTGCGTTTGCCTTTATTATAAATAACAATTTATTATTGTCATCTCAGGGAATGTACAGTAAATATCCCCTATGATTGCAATAAGTAGTGACAGGTACTCCTTCTTTTTTTTTTTTTTTTTTTTTTAACTGTGGTGGTGAAATCACCTCCGACATCGCTGGAGTCACGGCTTTATGTATCGTGGGAGCAAACGCTGTTGCTGTCAAGATAGATAAATCCGCTCTGCAGCTGAATGGCGTACCTGAAAACAAAAAAATGGTTAACAATAAAACACAGTAAAGTATAAAAAAAATCGTGTACCAGAAAAGCAAACATGATAAAACATAATAATAAAACATTGCAGAATTGAATACAGTAAAAAAGAGCAGACCAGTAGAGAGAATGGAGAGAGAGAACAATAAAACAACAATTTTTTTTTTTTTTATTTTATATATTTTTTTTGTGGTTGTTACCTTTTTTATTTATTTATTTACACTTCTTTTTTTTTTTTTTTTTTTTTTTGTAACTGTAACGGTTCCAGTTTCGGGTCTCTCAAAATGCGATGGCATCTTGGGAGACCCTGTGAAAGTGTGTCCTAGTCTGTACAGTGCTGTACCCTACGCTAATACTCAACTAGTGTATGGCAGCGTTCAAAACATTCACCAATGCAAAGGCCAGAATTGTCAGGACAGGAGGGACAATAATAGCGGGTGTCATGCCTATATCCACGCTTGCTACAGACACGACACCCTTCTTTGGGGGGCTCGTTGGGTAGGGGTACTCGGGAGGACATAAGGAAAATGCCTCTCATGCAGCCGGCTTACTGCATTTGGATTGGGAAGGTAAGGTGGAGCTCCGTCTGGAAACAAAAGGGCTCTGACGATCTCTTCCTGGAATTTAAGGAAGGATCCAGTCCGTCCTGAAGCTCTGTATAGCACATGAGCGTTCAGCAAAGTCAGTTGAGATAAGTATACAGACACTTTCTTGTACCAGCGTCTGGCCTTACGGGCACCTAGGTATGGCGGCGCCAACAACTGGTCGTTGAGGTCCACCCCTCCCATATTTTGGTTATATTCATGGACACAGAGTGGTTTCTCCACAACACCAGTCGCCGTAGGAATTTGGACCGTCGTGTCTGCATGAAGGTAGGTAAGGACGAAAACATTCTTATTATCCCTCCACTTCACAGCGAGCAAATTATTACACTTGAAGCAGGCTCTCTCCCCCAGCCTAAGAGGGGAATCTACAAGCCGCTGGAGAAAGCCCCCGTGATTAGGTGCCAAATGCTCCAATCTGATGATTAAACAAGTGACTAAAAAGTGGCACGCTCATGTAGTAATTGTCCACGTACAAGTGGTACCCCTTTCTGAATAAGGGTGACGCATAGTCCCACACAATCAAGCCAGCTCTCCCTATGTAATCTGGGCAGTTCGGCGGCTCGACGTGGCTATCTTTTTCCCTCGTAAACCATAAAACTACATGTATAGCCTGTGGCCCTGTCACAGAGCTTATACATCTTGACCCCGTATCTGGCATGCTTGCTGGGAAGATACTGTTTGAAAGACAAGTGGCCAGAAAACTTAATCAGGGACTCGTCAACGCAGACCACTTGATGGGGAGTAAACAAGTCTGCAAAACTTTGGTTAAAGTGGTTAACGAGGGGCCAAATTTTGTAGAGCCGATCGTATTCATGGTCTCCACAAAGACGGCAGAGTTCATTTTTGTTGAAATGCATGAACTGCAAGATCTGCTCGTATCGTGCCCTGGTCATGCAGGCAGAGAACACGGGCATATGGTGAATTGGGTCAGTGGACCAATATGACCGCAACTCACTCTTTTTAGTTATGCCCATGAAGAGAAGGATAGGCCCAGAAAGATCTTAAATTCGGAAATCGTAATTGGTTTCCAATCTCTGGCAAGGGAGGACGAGGGAATAGCGGCGATGTATTGACCAGGATACAAATTGCTTTGGTCCACAAAAGATCTATGGAGATCTTCGGTGAAAAACAGTGAATAAAAATCAAGTGACGTAAAATCAACTGATTCCAGCTGAATTCCGGGTTGGCCAGTGAATGGGGAAGTATGGGTGCTGCAGAAGTGGTGGGTTCCCAATTAGTCTTGGCGAATGCAGCAGGAAGGACGGGCCTGTGTTTGTCTTCTTGGTGGCAGTGGGACACTACTTGTGCTTGCCACCTCACCAGCTTGAACTGCACTTATGGGACTCGCCACATCACCACGTGTTACTGCAGTGCTGGTTTGACTATGACCAGGGTTTACTAGGCCGCTGGTGCTTGCCAGTTCACCAGAAGGAATAGCGGCACTAGTACTTCTCTGCTTCATATGAGAGCCCTGCGGTTCTTGCACCTCAACAGCAGAAGAAGTTCGGGGTCTGGTATGCCTGACCTTGGCAGAGACCACAACTCCGTCATCAGAGCTATCTGTCATGGAGCTGCTGTCGTCTACAGGATCGTATTCTGAGCTTGAATCTGACGGGTGAGTGACTGTACCTTTTTGGGCTCTAAATTTACTGGTACAGTAGTGAGACTCACAGGTAAAAAAAGCTCCTAGACTGTCAGCAAATGTAACAAACACTACCAAAAAAACTGTTAGCGATTGCAGGGATCAGGCCTGACTCTGCGAATGCTTTAGTTATGTGTATTTAGTGTTTTGTAAGTGACAGTGATCGATCGATACTGCACTTGGGTGGGCTGGGCTGGGCGGAGGGGCAAAACGCAGGTGCTAGCAGGTATCTGGGCTGATCCCACTAACACTGCGTTTTTGGGAACCCTAAACTGCTGGGGACAATAGTATAGATCTGATCAGATATTGATCCGTTTAGATACTATATCACAGGGAGATGTATGCTGCGTGTGTGGGTGTTAGCGGTACTGGCACTAACCTGACACTGCCTGGGGTGATGCAGACCCTATCTGACCCTAAAACCTAACTTATATCACCCGCCGGGCGATCAGGGGGTTAAACCTTTATTGGGTAATAAACGGCGGGTGCCCTGACACTATAAAAAAAACAAACTAACTAACCAGCGTCACCCATAACAGTTATACGGTGATCACTGGTGAAAGGGTTAACTAGGGGGCAATCAGGGGGTTAAAACCTTTATTAGGTAGTATCTGGGGATACCTGACGCTATAAAAAGCTGACGGTGAACCTAAATACTTACCTGGCTACCTACATACGGCGATTAGAAAAAAGATTGCTTAGTGACACTGGCGACAGGGGTTAACTGGGGGGTGATCAACTGGTTAAACCTTTATTGGGGGGGGGGTGTAGGGGGGTACCCTAGACCTAAAGGGGCCTACCACTAACTGCCCTACCACTTATAACTGCCACAAATGACACCAATGCAGTAATCAGTAAAAAAAATAAAAACTGTTATTGGTTTTTGTGACAGGGTGTGCAGTGGGGGGTGATTAGTGTGCCTGCGTGTTCTACTGTTCGTGTAGTGTTGGTGCAAACTTACTTGATGCCTTCTTTCCTCAGAAGCCGGAACGAAAAGGCTTCACGAGGAGCGATGACATCACTTCCTCTGCTTCTGTTTACATTACAGAAGCAGAGGAAGCTTTCCATTCGCCAGGAGTGATTGCGAGGGGGTGGCCATGAATCGGTGGCCTCCCCCTCAGCACGGATCGCTCCTGAAGCGAATCCGACAGCCTCGGGCACCAGGGGGCGAGTTGCGTCCCCGCCCGTGGGAGGCGAGTAACGTACCCATACCTGCGTACCCATAGTATATCTGCGGCAAGTGCTTAAAGTCTTTTTTTTTTTTTTTTATTCCAGTTGTCAGCGGGATTCCCGCTGACAGCTGGATTATTCATCAGTTGTTAAGAACTCGGCAGCCAGCTTTCTGGCTCGCTCCTTAGCAATCAGCTATTGCGCGCGTATGTGGCGCAGTTTTAACAAGCCAAAAGTGCTTGTCAACTGCGCCACAAACGTACATGGGGCTTTTGGGGAGGAGCGTTTTTAATGCTCATTAAAAGCTTATCAAGTCGCCTATTAACATGCATTAATGCTATAGGAGTGTTTGATAAGCGTCGGAATTTTGAGTAAGTGTGAACAAGCCCTTAAACAAATAGAAATCAACCAACACGTAGGGCATTTGATAAGCTTCATTTAAAGCTTAAAAAAGCATCACTGAAGCATCAAAAAGGCATCCAAAAAGCATGTTGAAGCAGTAGGTGCTTTAATGTGTTGAAGCCAGTGTCAATGAGCCTTTACAGTTGAGCTGGGTATGCACTAGTTTTTAGCTTTAACCCCTTCAGATCCACGCTATAGCCGAATGATGGCTACAGCACGGATCTGCTTTGCCAGGAGGCAGTCAATAGACGTCCTCCCCTTTGCACGCTCCCCGCGCGCCCTCGGCGAGTGCTGTGATCACCAAGTCAATGAGACTCGGGTGATCGCAGATCGGAGTGATCCTTACCACGTGATCAGCTGTCAGCCAATGACAGCTGATCACGTGATGTAAACAGAAGATCGGTAATCGTTTTTTTTTATTCTCACGTTGACAGCGTGAGGAGAAAAAAAAATCCGATCACCATCTTCTGTTGAAGGGACATCGGTCCCTAAGAGGAAGAGGCAAAGCCGCCTCATATGTGCCCACTAGTACTGCCTGTCAGTGCCACGAATGAAAGCAATCGGTGCCACCTATCAGTGCCCACCAGTGCCGCCTTATCAGTGGGGAAAAAATAAAAATTTCATTTGGGTACAGTGTTGTATGACGCGCAATTGTCATTCAAAGAGTGACAGCGCTAAAAGCTGAAAATTGGTCTGGGCAGGAGGGGGGGTTTAGGTGCCCAGTAAGCAAACATCTGTTTTGATTTTCTAATTGTTCGTGGGGTCAAATTTGGCATTCGTTTTCAACCCCAGTGACAAGAAAATTTGAAGGCGCAAGATGAAAAAACTCTCAAACTAACACATTTCTATCAATGTATGTGGTTTTTGTTCGATAAGGTTCATTCATTCCAAAAATCGAATGTTAAAAGCAAACAAAATTTTGAGTTCTTTTCAAACTACATTTTTGAAGTCCTCAAATATACTGACAATTTTCATTCAAGTTTTTTTTTATTAACCACTTCAGTAACCGGCCATAGTCATATGACGTCCACAGATGTCATCTCCCATCCTGGGTCGACGTCGTATGACGGCTTGGGCTTCCCGGCCTCCTAGGGGGTGCGCGCGCGCCGCGTTGCTCGGGACCAGGTGCGTGTGCCTGGTGGCCGCGATGTCCGCCGGGCACCCGTGATTGCCCGTTAACCAGGCCGGACCGTGGATCCGTGTGTGTAAACACACAGATCCACGTCCTGTCAGTTGAGAGGAGACCGATCTGTGTTCCCAGTACAGCGGAACACTAATCGGTCTCCTCCCCTTGTACGTCCCCGCCCCCTACAGTTAGAATCATTCCCTAGGAAACATATTTAACCCCTTGTGTCCCCCTAGTGGTTAACCCCTTCACTGCCTGTCACATTTTATACAGTAATCAATGCAATTTTATATAAAAAAAAATCGCGATCGCCGCTATTGCTAGTAAAAAAAAAATAAATATTTTTTTTTTTTAAAAATGCCATAAATCTATCCCGTATTTTGTAGACACTATAACTTTTGCGCAAACCAATCAATAAGCGCTTATTGCGATTTTTTTTTTTTTTTTTTTTTTTTTTTTTTTTTTTTAAATTTTTTTTTTTTAACAAAAATATGTAGAAGAATACGTATCGGCCGAAACTGAGGAAAAAAATTTGTTTTTTTTTTTTTTTTTTGTTTTTTTTTTTGTTTTTTTTTTAAATTGGGATATTTATTATAGCAAAAAGTAAAAAATATTGTGTTTTTTTTTTTTTTTTTTTCAAAATTGTCGCTCTTCTTCTTTTGTTTATAGCGCAAAAAATAAATACCACCAAAAGAAAACTCTATTTGTGGGGAAAAAAAGGACGTCAATTTTTTTTGGATACAATGTCGCACGACTGCGCAATTGTCGTTTAAAGTGCGACAGCGCTGAAAACTAAAAATTGGCCTGGGAAGGAAGGGGGTGAAAATGCCCGGTATTGAACCGGTTAAAACTTCTAAGGGCTCATTTACACTTGCTTTGACCGTTAAAGTGCTTACCACTTCTATGTGAATTTTTGATGTGTTTGATGCTTTGGTGATGCGCGTTTTTTTTTTTTTGTTTGTTTTGTTTTTTAAGCTTTAGCCCATGTTCACATTGGGCTGTTTTTAAATGTCAAATTGCAGCCTATTGCCAGCAACCGCACTTCGCCAGGCGCCGACTTTGCTCCGCCGCACCGATTCCCAAAAGTAGTTCTTGCACTACTTTTGGCGACTTGAATAGACATCTTTGCATGAACCTGTACAGATGTCTATCAAATCGCCCCCAAAGTCCGATTGAAATGCCAGTTTGAAATTGTGCGAGTGCAGCAATTTCAAACCGACCCTCAGTGTGAACGTGGGCTTAATGATAGTAGTTTTGTCAGTGGATCCGCGCTACAGGGTATATTGCAACTGCAGCCCCCCTATGTAAGCAAGGGACACTAACGTGTGCCCTAAAACGAATAAGTATAACAAAATAGGGAATGGCGCTGTGCATAAAGGATGTGTTGGTATATGATGTTTATTTAATGGTGGTGATAGGTGTACCAATGTGACATACTATAGCGGACACCAATAAGTGGTATCCTCAAAATGCACCCCTGTTTTATCCCACGTATAAATGGGAAAAGTAAGAAATAATAAATAGTGATAGAAGAATGCTAGTTAATAAATAAATTAGTGAGTGACAATAAATATAAAAACCGCTATGATCTCATATAAAAATTATTAGTATTAATGACCACTAATAATATGGTGTAAAAAGATATAAGTGCAAAAAGTGTCAGGTGCAGTACAAATGGCAATATTCCAGCCACGTATCTACTTTTTGCATTGTTATATATGAATTTTTTTACACATATTGCTTTGCATTTTCTGTTTTTCATTATAGAGGATTGTGGACACCCTTTATTCTAATTTAACATCTGCAGTTTATTTCTATCATCCAGCAGTTGGCTGGAATATTGCCATTTGTACTGCACCTAAAACAGGGGTGCATTTTGAGGATACCACTTATTGGTGTCCGCTATAGTATGTCACATTGGTACACCTTGTGGGCTTAATGATGTTTGGCAAATGGGGGGCGGGGGGGGGGGTTTATTGCTTTTGGATTTGTTTTAAAGGGGCCCAGCAGATCCCCCAGCTGCTTGATACCCTCATTCAGCAGATCCTCCTGCTCAGTAGTAATCCCCAGAGCTCTGGTTTGCTGATCCTTTTAGCACTCTCAGGTCCCCGCTCACCTCCCCCACTATATTGCTCCTGCTATGGTCCCCCAGCTCTGCTGATCCTCTGCCGCTCAGTCCTCTCTCCGTTCCCCCTTCACCTCCTTTTTTTTTAAATATATTTTATATAAAAAAAACACACACCACAACAACCAAACATGACACATGAGAAAGTCATAGTACATTTATACCTCAAACTTCAGTGAAATATGATGATATGGTATGACTTAGTAGAGATTTATATATTCAGCTACATGTCCCTGGATCTTTGAACCCAGTCAACAGGCAAAACACTGGTTTGCTTTTAAAGACCAGTCTCCCAGTACCCTATAGTCATGTATTCTCCCTGCCATGTGTAACTGAAATACCTGATAGTTACAGCTGGACATCACTGATCCTTTACAATAGGGCCAGTGCCATCACTTAGGAGCAGGGGCATTGCTAGGTCTACAAACGATCTGGGGCTAGAGCCCATAGCAGCCTAATAAAGAAAGTCATATGCTTGGGCGGGCATACACATGTATATACAGTAATATACGTGTGTGTGTGTGTTTATATATATATATCCCCAAGGAGCCCCCCCTCCCCTTGGGGACCCCTGCAGAGACTCGGGGCTATGGGCCCAAGAATCGGAGCTATAGCCCCAAAAGCTACCCCCTAGCGACGCCACTGCTTAGGAGCAGTGACAAATGTGCAAGCTCTGACTAGGGATCATACCGAACAGCTAAGCAGTGATTGAGCTTTAAAGTGACCCTGTTGAGAGGCAGAATGGGGACAACTCTAAGATATCGCTTTTCCTGATTACTAGGAACAGCCTCTGTGTTGTCCCAGTAAGCCCATCCCCCACACAGTTAGAACACACCCAGGGAACACAGTTAACCCCTTCCCAGACAGTGTCGTTTATATATTGATCAGTGCATTTTTTTTTTTTTTGCATTAAGCACTGTATTGGTGTCACTGGTCCCCAAAAAGTGTCACTTGGGGTCAAATTTGTGTGCCGCAATGTCGCAGTCCTGCTAAAAATCGCAGCCATTACCAGTAAAAAATAAAAAAAAATCTAATAATAATTTTATTTAAGTCCCTAAATCTACATATTGGCCTAAACTGATGAAGAAATTTAGATTTTTTTTTTTTTTTTTTTTGGATGTGTATTACCGCACAAAATATATTTTTTTCAAATACCATCAAAAGAAAGCTCTATTTGTGGGGAAAGAAAAGGACATAAATTTTGTTTGGGTACAAGGTCGCATGCCCGCACAATTTTTTGGTTAAAGTGAGGCAGTGCCGCATTGCACAAAATGGCCCGTCATTAAGGGGGTAAATCCTTCCGGGGCTGAAGTGGTTAATATCCTACAATCCCTAGAAAGGGTCTTGGAGTCAGCAACCTGTTGATCACAGACAGGCAGATGGTGGATAAATGTCAACCTCACCATGCCAATCCTCCATCTGAAATGCTTCTCTCCCATGTGCAGAGCAAGCTTAGCCTTACGGAAATCTATGTTTTTATATTTTTACAGTGAAGTTTATTTTATTTGTCTAAGTTTTATTAATGCTATCCTTACTTTTTAATGAGGCCTTGCACAAAAAACACAAACACACAAACGTCACAGGCTGGAGAGAGAGCACACCAGCGATACTTCACTTCTTGAATGAAGTTCTGCTTTAAGGGGACAGTAGGGTTGGATGCAGTAAAAACAAGGCTCAACCACCTGTTTTTACCCCCCCCCCCCTCCCACACACACACGAACAAGTGTAAAGGAGCCCTAAATCGGATCCAATTACAATCATATTTCACTCCTGTTAATCCTAGAAAATTGACACATTCTACAAAATAGCTGCTTCGTTGAGCCAAACATATGGGCAGCACAGTGGTGTAGTGGGTAACACTCTCGCCTAGCAGTAAGAAGGGTCACTGGTTCGAATCCCAACCACGACTCTACTTGCCTGGAGTTTGCATGTTCTCCCTGTGCCTGCGTGGGTTTCCTTCGGGTACTTTGGTTTCCTCCCACACTCCAAAGACATGCTAGTAGGTTAATTGGATCCTGTCTAAATTTTATGTATGTGAGTTAGGGACCTTAGATTGTAAGCTCCTTGAGGGTAGGGACTGATGTGAATGTACAATGTATATGTAAAGGGCTGCATAAATTGACAGCGCTATATAAGTACCTGAAATAAATAAATAAAATAAAATATTCTTTATAGAGACCTTTAAGTTATTGTTGCACAATCATTTAACAATGACGTGATCTAGTGTGAATCTGAAAATCAGAAATAATCTGCCAAGCAAGATAAGCAGTCTTTTCCATTTTTATTACTTTTAGGTATGCCAGCATGGCACCAAAAGAAAGAAAAATAACGCATTACGCACAGAGTTTAACTAGTTCCTAATTGAGCAACCTTCTAGTAATGCATATCAAACTCAAACTGGCAAAAAGCATGGTTACAGCTCCCCCTACTGGAATTTTCCAATATAAAAATGATATAAGAGTCATTGCTATATACAATTAATGGTGCAAGTAAATGCATTATACTTACTGCCTCCAAACTGCCATTTGATGGGTCAAATAACAGAACAGTTGCCTGGTGAGATGGAACGTCAGATGCGGTTTTATTCTCATAAAATGTTACGATCTTGGTTGTAAGGGCATTGTCCTCTGTGCTGTAGGCAGGCATGACTCCTAAAAACCTGAATAACGCGTGTTAGATTAATAAAAGTTCATACTTTTGCCAAATGTAATTTTTGCTTTCCGCAAGAACCAATTTAATTTGGTTTGAGGACATGAAAGAGAAAATCCTTATCCTGGCAGTTCATAAAACGTAGAAGGATTCTTTCATTCTTTAGAGGAGATGTTTTCTTTCTAAAAATAAAAGTATTAAATATAGGTGGTATTTTATTTATTTCAGGTATTTATATAGCGCCGTCCAATTTACGCAGCGCTTTACATATATATTGTACATTCACATCAGTCCCTACCCTCAAGGAGCTTACAATCTAAGGTCCCTAACTCACATTCATACATACTTGGGACAATTTAGACAGGATCCAATTAACCTACCAGCATGTCTTTGGAGTGTGGGAGGAAACCAGAGTAGCCGGAGGAAACCCACGCAGGCACAGGGTGGTAGTTTTACACACATAAATCAATGATATTAGGAGACTAGCAAATGATTACAGAGACCCCCAGGCTAAGCAGAAAGATGAAAGAGCGAGGTCCACAGTTCACTGTATTAGATATCTGGACTACAAGTCTAGGTGAAGAAAACTTTGATTTTTTTTTTTCAGTTTAACGCTGTTGAGCTCCATCTGCATTATTCATTTTTTGGTGGACTTTAAATATTAGGAAATTTGTCACTCTTAGTGCAATGTGTTATGGTGTGAATGGGCCCTTAATGTTTGTCCCTTAAAGCCCAAAGGATTATAGAAATAGATATACTGCAAGTGAACTTGTAATCACAGTACCAGCCTGTAATATCCCTTTACTACCACGCAATTTTTCAGTTTTTAGTGCTGTGACAGTTTGACAATTACTCATACAACACTGTACGCAAAGTAAATTTTGATGGTTTTTAGTAACCACTGGGTTTTATTTATTTTTTTAATTAAAAAACAGATAAAAAATTCCCTTATTTTCTGTTAAAATAAAAATGCCAGGACATACAACCCCCCCCCCCCCCCCGCCCAAAAATGACCCCTTTTTAGAAAAGTAGATGTTCCAAGGTGATCTCACGTTTTGCCATAATTTTTTGAAAAGGCTAAAAAACCTTCTGGTAATTGAGGTGGGTAAAACATGAAGTTTGGTAGCGGTGTACTAGGTACAGTGCATACAGGCCATACATCGAGCAAAGCTTAGGCGAAGGGGTTAATGTACAGGTTACTTACGATGGCAGGATGGAGACTAGGGGGTAATGTGCAGAGGTGAAGGATGAGGAGGGAGGGAGGAGTTGGAGGTGAAAGGGTAAAAAAAAAATAACATAACAAACTAATAATAGAAGGTTCTCTAATCACAACCCACCTACCCTGAGACCACTGCTAAGTACCATCTGGACGAAGGAATGATCATGCATGAATTGTTCCTTCCATTGTGAAAGGAAGGGACGGGCTCACAAATGTAAACAGTGACACTGTTTAAAAATTTTCCTCTGATTGGTCATTACCTGCAATCACAAGGTACAGAGCCACTCAGATGGGCTCTATTTACTGGAGCCTGTGATGTGAAGCTGTAGGATAATGGCTCAGATCACAGCAAATAATGAGTACACTGGCTGTTTCAGGATAAGGCTTCATGTACACAGATGTTTTTACAACCTCTCCTGAACGATTTAACTTGACCGATAGTAACCCATGTCTGTCTTGCCGCATTTAGAAAAAAAACATTTCTCAAAATAGCCAAAAATTAAAAACTCCTGTAAACGAAACATGGCTAAATGAGTTACCGCTTTTAGAAGCGTCTGGTGCTCGAAATGCCTCTAAACGCAGCTTCTGAACCCATTTTTTGCGTTCCAAAAAAAGCCTCTAAACTCAACTGCCTAGAAACTACTGTAAACGACCCTGTGTACATGTACTGATAAGATATCAGGAGAGTTCAGGAGCAGTTGGGAAAAAAAAAGCCCAACTGTTCCTAAATTTCCGTTTACCAGCAGCCGTGTACATGAGGCCTTACTTCTACAGTTCAGTTTATAAATGGCACTGCAGACATTGAACATCCTCCACTTTGACTTGCTGCATGGCAGTTTCTAGGTTGCAGCCTTCAATTTTGCTTCATTAGTGAAAGCTGATGAATAGATAACCCGGAAAACACCTAAAAGATGGATAAACATAAATATATCCATTAGGGCTCATTTACATTTGCGTCAAAACGTGGCATTGGACGCACTTTTTTTGAAGCGCCCTGAATGCCAATCAAAGCCCCGTCACTAAATAAAATGGTAAGCTTGTAGTCCTGTTTACACGCTGCGTTTGCTTTGCTTCAAAAATCATAACCCATGTCGCTTGCTTGGTGCTTCCAAGCCTCCATAGAAGTCTATAACAAAGCTGGCACCTGCAGTTTTTCAAAAGCTTTTATTCAGCGTTGCTTTATTTTGGAGGTATTGCAGGTATGAGATATCCCAGGATGCACTGGTAAACCAACAAGCAAACCAGAAAGATACCATCAGCAGTCCCTGCTAGTTCATGTATATATTCTGGGAATGTCTGGTGCAGATGTCACATCTGGTATGCAGCAAGAAGCAGCATGATAATGAGCGGGGTCCGGCAGACAGCACACGTGGTGTGCAACATGGGAACGCTATAGTAGAAGGTGAAGGGGGGCATATACAGAGTTGGAATATTGAAGGAAATCATGGACCATTTAAGGAAAATGATAAACAAACTTGGTGAGCGTTTGTCCTCAAACAAGCTCTTTAAGTGTGTTTTGTTGAACACTGCAATAGAGCTCTTTGGTTGTATGAACTCTCCCTCTAAGATTTGATTACTATTCTACACTGCCAGGTGCACACTCACAATGTCCCGAAATCACTGACACAGCTTTATCAACAGAAAGCTCAGACACCTTGACAAATTTAGATGCGGATGCCTTGTCATGTACAGCTACAGAGAATGAACCAACGATTAATACTGAGCCACAGGTTACTCAGCAGATCTTCTATTTCTTGGTTCCTGCGGATTTAATTTCACATGTTGTCATACAGGACCATTGTGATACAGAAATTGTGTACAAGAAATTGCTATTACACCTAGTATTGTCTGGGACAGTTATGATCTCCATGAATAAAACAAGAGAAAGAGTTGTGTGCTTGGAAATGAAACCATACGAACCCTGGATGATTGTGATGCAGAAATCTCCTTGTATGATTTACTGAGCTATGTAGATGGAATAGATGTAACACCTGGTATCTTCTGGGACAGTTATGATCTCCATGAATCAAACCAGGAAATTAGTTGTGTGCCTGAAAATAACTGGAGCACATCGCATGAAGAATTCTGCAGCTATGATGATTTGATGCTCATGGATGTATCCACACTATTCGAAGATGGAAAGAAACCAGAGTCATCTACACTATGGATTCGTAGAAGAAAAATGTGTCTTGCATTTTTTTTTAGGACTTGGCTATGTACATCTGCAATCTGTCCCATTGATCTAAATGTATAGGGGACCTCTAGCCAGAATTTATATCTACAAAGTTCCAAGTCACAGCCACTGTCAGACCTACTATTAACACCACCTACTCCGCTAGGCACACTGGGGTTGATTTTACTAAAAACAAATTGGATGCTATTCTATGCAGAGCTGCACCAGATTTTGCACTCTCCAGTTCTAGTCAATCAACCCCAGTCTGCTCCTGATCATCTGTCTTTCTCCTCACTTATCTGACACATAAACCATCACAAAAGCTCACTGATTAAGCACAGAAGATTGCGCCTGATCATGTCTGTACATTTCTGATTGGTGTGTTTTATCGGCGAGATTGACACCTTGCGAGCCCCATCGCGGGACATACCAGGCCCTTAGGTCTGGTATAGATTTTAAGGGGAACACGCTACGCTGAAAAAACGGCGTGGGATCCCCCCAAAGTCCATACCAGACCCCGATCCGAGCACGCAGCCCGGCCAGTCAGGAAAGGGGGTGGGGATGAGCGAGCGCCCCTACCCCCTCCTGAACCGTACCAGGCCGCATGCCCTCAACATGGGGTGTGGGTGCTTTGGGGGAGGGGGCACCCTGCGGGGCCCCCCCACCACAAAGCACCTTGTCCCCATGTTGATGTGGACAAGGGCCTCTTACCGACAACCCTGGCCGTTGGTTGTCGGGGTCTGCGGGCGGGGGGCTTATCGGAATCCAGGAGCCCCCTATAATAAAAGGGCCCCCAGATCCCGGCCCCCCACCCTATGTGAATGAGTATGGGGTACATGGTACCCCTACCTATCTACCTAGGGAAAAAGTGTCAATAATAAAACACACTACACAGGTTTTTAAAGTAATTTATTAGACAGCTCCGGGAGGGTCTTCTTCCGGCTTCGGGGGTCTTCTTCCGACTTCAGGGATCCCTCCGGTTCCTCTTCTCCTGGCGTCCGGTTGGTTCTTCTCCGCTCTCTCTGGCCTCTGCTCCCCGTGTTCCAGTTCTTCTGCCGGCTCCTCGGCTATCTTCATGCTGCTCTTTTGCTAGCGGGGGCCCAGACTTCTGGCTTCTGGATTCTTGGCTTCTTCCCTCTTCTCTTCTTCCGATGTTGACACAACGCTCTCTCCGTCTGGAATGCTCTCTGAGCACCCGGTGATCACACCCCCCTAAAACGTCACAGTCCCAGCATACCCAGGGACTGTGACGGCATAAGGGGGCAGGGTCTCCGCCTATATAAGTCACATCGGAGCTCTCAGAGAGCATTCCAGCCGAAGAGAGCGTCGTGTCAACATCGGAAGAAGAGAAGAGGGAAGAAGCCAGAAGTCCGGGCCCCCGCTAGCAAAAGAGCGGCATGAAGATAGCAGAGGAACTGGAACACCGGGAGCAGAGGTCGAACACCGGGAGAAGAGGGCAGTGCGAGCGGAGAAGAACCAACCGGATGTCGGGGGAAGAGGAACCGGAGGGACCCCCGAAATCGGAAGAAGACCCACAAAGCCGGAAGAAGACCCTCCTGGAGCTGTCTAATAAATTACTTTAAAAACCTGTGTAGTGTGTTTTTTTTATTGACACTTTTTCCCTAGGTAGATGGGTAGTGGTACCATGTACCCCATACTCATTCACATAGGGTGGGGGGCCGGGATCTGGGGGCCCTTATATTATAGGGGGCTCCTGGATTCCGATAAGCCCCCCGCCCGCAGACCCCGACAACCAACGGCCAGGGTTGTCGGGAAGAGGCCCTTGTCCTCAACATGGGGACAAGTTGCTTTGTGATGGGGGGGCCCCGCAGGGCGCCCCCTTCCCCAAAGCACCCCCCCCATGTTTAGGGTATGCGGCCTGGTACGGTTCAGGAGGGGGCGCTCGCTTGTCCCCACCCCCTTTCCTGACCAGCCGGGCTGCGTGCTTGGATCGGGGTCTTGAATGGACTTTGGGAGGGACCCCACGCCGTTTTTCCGGCGTAGGGGGTTCCCCTTAAAATCCATACCAGACCTAAGGGCCTGGTATGCCCCGCGCTCGTCGCAATAGGAACATTTGTTTTTCCTATTGCAGCGAGCGCGAGATGCAATACCCTGCCCTTGCGTCGTATCTGGTCCGTCGGACCAGCATACAGACGAACGGGCTTTCCGTCAGGAACTGAGGCCGGCGGACTTACGACGGAAAGATTTTAAACATGCTTCATTTCTAGGTCTGGTGGAATTTTGGGGAAAAAAAGTCCGTAGGCGCCTACACACGATCGAATTGTGCGGCAGACTCTGGTCCGCTGGACCAAGTATGCCGGAAAGTTTGCTCGTGTGTACGCGGCATTAGTTTACTTGGACCTTTTAGGATGAACTGTGTTTTGGCCATGGAGGACAAAGCAACAGGGTCACTTTAAAGCTCAGTCTCGGCTTTGGGTATGATCCCTAGTCAGAAGCGTGCACCTTTGTCATTGCTCCCAAGTGATGGCACTGGCCCTATTGTAAAGGATCAGTGATGTCCAGCTCTAACTATCAGGTATTTCAGTTACTCATGGCAGGGAGAATACATGTCTATAGGGTACTGGGAGACTGGTCTTTAAAAGCAAACCAGTGTTTTGCCTGTTGACTGGGTTCGCAGATCCAGGGACATGTAGCTGAATATATAAATCTCTACTAAGTCATACCCTCATTATCGCATATTTCACTGAAGTTTGATTGCATGCACAATGATTTTACAGTTTGTTTTTTTTTCACTCGCACAGGTGTTATAAATGTACTATGACTTTCTCATGTGTCTGTTTCATATTTGGTTGTTGTGGTGTGTTGTTTTTTTTTTTTTTTTTTTTTTTTTTTGTGAAGTTTGATCTCCTCACCCTTTCCCATTGAACAAATACACCCCCCCCCCCCAACAAACCTAAAAATGGTGGTTTGCACTTAAGTGCACAAAGACAATTGCACATAATTTACTTCACTATCACTTTTTTTTTTTTTTTTTTTAATTTAAATGGTTGACAAGAAAATGTTTTGTTTTTATATTTTTTTTTATATGCACGATCGTTAACATGTGAACCCTAGTGTTTTAGAAAGCTGTGTGGTTTGACTCTGTATATCAAAGCAATTTGATTTCTAATAAAAATATATTTTATATATTTTAAAAAAAATAAAAAAAAAAAAACAGGTGAAGGGGGAACGGAGAGAGGACTGAGCGGCAGAGGATCAGCAGAGCTGGGGGACCATAGCAGGAGCAATATAGTGGGGGAGGTGAGCGGGGACCTGAGAGTGCTAAAAGGATCAGCAAACCAGAGCTCTGGGGATTACTACTGAGCAGGAGAATCTGCTGAACGAGGGTATCAAGCAGCTGGGGGATCTGCTGGGCCCCTTTTAAAACAAATCCAAAAGCAATAACCCCCCTCCCCCCATTTGCCAAACATCATTAAGCCCACGTTCACACTGAGGGTCGGTTTGAAATTGTGCGAGTGCAGCCGCACTCGCACAATTTCAAACTGGCATTTCAGTCGGACTTGACAGACATCTGTACAGGTTCATGCAAAGATGTCTATTCAAGTCGCCAAAAGTAGTACAAGAACTACTTTTGGGAATCGGTGCAGCGGAGCAAAGTCGGCGCCTAGCGAAGTGCGGTTGCTGGCAATAAGCTGCGATTTGACATGTCAAAACAGCCCAATGTGAACGTGGGCTAAAGCTTAAAAAAAATGTGCATCACCAAAGCATTAAACACATCAAAAATTCACATAGAAGTGGTAAGCACTTTAATGGTCAAAGCAAGTGTAAATGAGCCCTTAGAAGTTTTAATGAAAAAAACTTGAATGAAAATTGTCAGTACATTTGAGGACTTCAAAAATGTAGTTTGAAAAGAACTCAAAATGTTGTTTGCTTTTAACATTCGATTTTTGGAATGAATGAACCTTATCGAACAAAAACCACATACATTGATAGAAATGTGTTAGTTTGAGAGTTTTTTCATCCTGCGCCTTCAAATTTTTTTGTCACTGTGGTTAAAAACGAATGCCAATTTGACCCCATGAACAATTAGAAAATCAAAACAGATATTCTTAACCACTTGCTTACTGGGCACCTAACCCCCCCCCCCCCCCGCCCAGACCAATTTTCAGCTTTTAGCGCTGTCACTCTTTGAATGACAATTGCGCGTCATACAACACTGTACCCAAATTAAATTTTTATCATTTTTCCTCCACAAATAGAGCTTTCTTTTGGTGGTATTTGATCACCCCCTTTGTTAAAAAAAAAAAAAATTAAAAAAAAAAAAAAAACGGAAAATTTATATCAAATACTTACTGTAATTTTCCTTTCCTGATAGGCTCCATGGCAGCATACGTGTGGGTAGGCTGAGCCTCCATAACTACCCAATAGGACCCCCTCTCCCATAAATCTTTGCTCTAGGCTGCTGTCCATGTTCCGTAACTAGCCTACTCCAGACATTTGGGAGGGACTCCTGCTGCCATGGAGCCTATCAGGAAAGGAAAATTACGGTATGTATTTGATATAAATTTTCCGTTTTCCTGACGGGCTCCATGGCAGCATACGTGTGGGAAATAACTCGCCCAAAAATACACACGGGCGGGCAAAAATGTTTGAGCAAAGAAACCAAATTTATTTTACATTGTCAACCGACAATACTTGTAAACCAAAATTAATGGATGACAGAGCAGCAGGCTCAACACAGTAGTGAGAAACAAATGTGTTAATAGAAGACCAGGAAGCCGCTCTACAAATGATTTCAGGCGCGACATGCCGGGAAGCTGCCCACGAGGTCGAGATACTCCTGGTCGAATGAGCTGTCACTGCCTCTGGAGGAGCCAAGCCCTTTGCCTTGTATGCCCTCTGAATGGTCTGCACAATCCAAGAAGAAATTGATCTGACCGAAGCTCGCATTCCCTTGTTTTTACCATGGAAAAGAACGAAAAGTTTGTCTGAATGGAGCCGTGACCTCCAGATATTGCTTTAGAGTGTGGCCTACGTCAAGTGGATAGACATCCTGATCATCCGTTGTTCTGAAAGTAGGAAGTACAATCTCTTGATTTTTATGAAAGACTGAGGTCACTTTAGGGTTTGCCCCAAGCATGGGAATCAACACTACCCTGTCTGGAAAGAAGGTTAGGAAAGGTTCTTCTGATCCTAGACTTTTAATCTCTGACACTCTTTTAGCCGATGTCACAGCTACTAAGAAGGTGGTCTTGAGCGTGAGATCTCTCATGGAAAGAGGTTTGTCAGGATCTGATCCGAGATTGGAGAGAAAATCCAAGACAATAGGAAGGTCCTATTTGGGAAACCTAGGTGTTCTTTGAGGTTTAAGCCTGATAGCTCCTTTAAAGAATTGACGGACTAATGTGTGATTAGCCCAAGATACTCCTGTGAAGGCCGAGATGGCTGAAACTTGAACTCTTAGTGAGCTGACTGCTAAAGATAGGTCCAGTCCTGATTGGAGAAAACTTAGAATGTCCTGTACTGTTGGAGAATTACACGGATTTGACCGGGAAGACATATGATCAGATAATTTAGACCATATCCGTTCGTATACTCTGTTCGTACTTCCCCTCCGGGCACTAAGAAGAGTTGGAATAGCTTCTTCCGGACAACCTAGAGATTCAAGCCTTTCCCTTTCAAGAACCACACCCTGAGGTGTAGGCAAGATGGGCATGGGTGTAACGTCGAGCCTTGCGACAGTAGATCCAGCCTGAAAGGAAGGGGAACTGGGTCTTGATAACTCAGGAGCGATAACAGAGGAAACCACGGCCTGTTGGGCCAGAAAGGAATCACTGCAATGATCTCCACCTTCTCTGTTCTGAGCCTCCGGAGGAATTGAAGAATTACCGGTACCGGAGGGAAGGCATAAGCCTTCTGAAACTTCCATTGATCTGAGAGAGCATCTATCCCGTAAGCTTGAGGGTCTCTGAACCTCGAATAATATCTGAGCATTTTGTGATTGCATGGAGAAGCAAATAGATCGACCTCTGGAAGTACTCCCAGGGTCAGAAGCCACTCGAACACCCCTCTGTGGAGAGACCACTCGTTGTTGTCCATTTGCACTCGCGAGAGGAAGTCCGCCTGTACATTCTGAATCCCCGGAATGTAAACTGCCGAGATGTTGGACAAATACTTCTGAGCCCAGCTCATTATTGGCTCCACTTCCTGTAGCAGAGACCAGCTGCGAGTTCCACCTTGCTTCTTTATGTAAGCCACCGCGGTTGTATTGTCCAACCTTAGCATCACAGATGACCCTACTATTAGATGGCGAAATGACAGGAGTGCCTGAAAGGCCGCCCTCAGCTCCAGAATGTTGGATACAATCCCTCAAGCAGGGAAAATCCATTGGCCTTGCGCCACTTCTGAAAGGCAGTGAGCGCCCCAACCTCGATTGCTGGCATCCGAAGTTAACGTGACCCATGAGATGGGCATGATTGAATGGTGATTACGCAGATTCTTCCCTTGAAGCCACCAAAGGAGAGACGTCCTCATGGATGACGTAAGGTGTATGCGCTGGACTTGGCTGGAAGAATCCCATTGTTGAAGGAACCCTTTTTGGAAGGGTCGTGTATGCCATTGGGCCCACTTCACCATAGGAATGGTAGCTGTCATCGTGCCAATTATTTTCAGGCATTGGAGAGCGGAGAGGTGAGACGACGCAAGGGCTGCGTGTATTCTGTCTCGAATCACTCCAATCTTCTCCTCTGGAAGGGAGATGGTGCCTTCCAATGTGTTGAAGTGAGCCCCTAGAAACACCAGAGATTGTGTTGGCTCTAGATGGCTCTTCTCTAGATTCAGAAGCCACCCGAATTCCTGCAGTGTGGAGATAACTAAGCTCTTGTGCTCTAACAGTTGATCTTTGTTCTGAGCTAGGAGAAGTAGGTCGTCTAAATAGTGGTGTAGACGAACCCCCTTGATACGAAGCAGAGCCACAACAGACAACAGGACCTTTGAGAAGACCCGAGGTGACGTTGTTAGGCCGAAGGGTAGACATGTGAACTGCAGATGTTGATTGCCTACCGCAAAGCGGAGGAATTGTTGGAACTCTGTTGCCACTGGCACGTGAAAGTATGCATCTTTCAGATCGATTGAAATCATCCAATCTCCCAGATGTATTGATTGTTGGATCGTAATTAAAGACTCCATTTTGAACTTTTCTTTTCGGATAAAGGAATTGAGATGTGTTAAATCTATTACTGGCCTCCATGTACCGTTTTTCTTCTGTATCATGAACAGAGGAGAATACATGCCTTTCGTTTTCTGGAACAGGGACGGCTGCGCCTTGATCCAATAAACAGCTCACGTAGGTTAATAGGACCTGCTTTTTCTCTTCTGAACCTGGAAGAGATGTGGGAACAAATCTGAGTTTTGGGGTATTGTTGAAGACCCACTTGTGACCGGAGGAGACCGTCTTGATGGTCCAGTAATCTCGGATTGAGACCGCCCAGACATGCCCGAAGTGGCGAAGACGAGCCCCCCCACCTGGCATGCCTGAGCGGCCCAATCTCAAAAGGACTTTGTGACGTCCTGGTTGCCAGAGGAACCCCCTTTTGCGGGTTTCTTGAAAGAAGACTGACTGGATTTCCAGGATCTTGAGAACTCCCGACCAGGTCTGTAGCTGCGCGCATCCCTAGCGCAATCAGAGTTTTTTGTCTTCTACGAAAACTGCGTTTCTGATTTTGTAGGCGTCTGTCTTGAGGGAGGAAACCAGACTTCCCACCTGTGGCCCGGGTTATGGCACTATCGAGCTTATTGCCGAACAATGAAGAACCTTCAAACGGAATTCGGCACCAAGCTTGCTTGGAAGCTGGATCCGCCAACCACGGACGGAGCCATAAGGCACGACGAGCTGAAACAGCTGCCAACATAACCCGGGACATCAGGCGGATGACATCAATAGATGCCTCCCCAAGAAAGGCTGATGCCAGCCTGATCTCTTGGATAGGAGAATCCTTAGCTGTTTCAGTAGAGATACAGGTACCTCTTACGAACTCATCCACATTATCAGACCAAGATTCCAAAGCTTTGGAGACTGCAGCTATCGCAAGGACTGGCTTACATGCCATTCCTGACGTCAGGTAGATCCTTTTTAAATCCGAATCAATTTGCCTCTCCAAAGGATCTTTAAAAGATACAATGTCTTCTAAGGGAAGCATTACATATCTTGCTAGTCTCATTAAAGCTGCATCCACTAATGGAGCTGATTCAAGGTGCTTTACTTCCTCTTCCTTTAAAAGGATATGGTTTCAAGACCCTTGACTGCATGGAACTTTTCTTGTCCATTTTGCTCCATTCCTCAGAAATGACATCGCCCAGCTCAGAGAGAAAAGGAAAATACTGTCGCTCCTTATTAAGCTGCTTGAAAAACTTCCTCTGTTTTGGGGGAGAAGTAACTGGATCTTCCCACTTCAAGGCCTCTTTTACTGCCTTCACCAAAGAAGGAACTAAACGTAGGGCTGCAACTAACGATTATTTTCATAATCGATTAGTTGGCCGATTATTGTTTCGATTAATCGGTTAATAACCTTAAAAAAAAAAAAAAAAATGGTGGCATATAATTTAGTTAATGAGCTAAGTTTTAAAAAACTCTATGCAGTGGTAAATATAAATAACCAACTATATGGTTAGGGAGTAAAATATCTAATCCACTCTGAGAATAACAGACAGAAGAGATATACTGTATATACTATTAGAGGAGATATACTGTATAAACTGTTAGAGAAGAGATATACTGTACATACTATTAAAGGGTGAATCTGATAAATATCAGACTCAGAGATCAAATGTCTTCCTTCAAAAAAAATTTAAATTTTAAGTATGTTCGTTCGATTTTCTAATCGTTAGTGGGGTCAAGTCGAAGTTCATTTTCAACCACAGTGACGGGAAAATTTGGAAATAGAAAACTTCTTGGTCAAAGGAATTTTCAGACAGTGTTTGTGGTTTTCGTTCATAAATTACATTAATTTTAAAAACAATATTAAAAACAAGTGAAAATTTTAAACATTCTTTTATTCAGCGAATATACAAAGATTTTTCGTCTGAATATTCTCGTCTGAAAATTGATCTGTGTGGCCAGCATAAGGCTCGGTACACACCTATGCAGTTTGCTTTTGATCTGTTTCTGCAGTGCTTTTTGCTGTGCATTTTGATTTTTGCGCACGTAATTTTGCGGCGATTTGCGTTTTTGCATTTTTTTTTTTAGACAATTTGTTGTTGGGCAGATTAAAAAACACAAATTGCTGCAAAAACGCATTAAATGCTTTTCTGCAGCTTCTCTATTGAAGCATATTGAACCAAAAAAGCACAGTTTTTGCGTTTAAAAAAAAGTCCCTGACCCTTTCCAAATACGCAGCGGCTGAAAAAAGCATAGATGTGAACGTGTCCAATGGGAAACCATGTTAATGAACTGCAATGCGCTTCTGCAAAAAAGCACCAAAAAAACACATAGATGTGAACCAGGTCTAAGACGTTTAGTAACATAATGGGGTTAAAAAAACTAAAATGAGCCCTTTTTATAGTACAAAAAAAAAAAGCAGATAATCACTACTGTAAGGGGTTCATTTTTTTTACTGTAGAACAGTGAAAGTAATATTTACAGTAGTGATTATTTGCTCTTTTTGTACTATAAAGGGCTCGTTTTAGTTTTTTTAACCCCATTATGTTACTGGCCGATTAATCGATTATGAAAATAGTAATCGATTAATTTCATAATCGATTAGTTGTCGATTAATCGATTAGTTGTTTCAGCCCTAAACTAAAGCATACTCAAACCCCACGCCAGGATCTTCCAGATCCGATTCGCTATCTGAAACAGGAGCAGAAGGGTGACTTGGCTGGGAAGATTCCCATGTCTCATGCACAGAACCTTCACCCACTGGAGGGCATAATGGGTCTGATGGGGAATCACGGGGCTGTTGGGCCTTTCTCTCCTGTAGAGATTCTTTCACAACCCGCCTCACCATAGATTCTAAACGCTGGTCTGCACCATCCCTCTCATCTGCAGCTTTAGAGAAGCAGTGATCACAGAGAGATTTGTCTGTTGGAACAGGCATCCTGCATCCCCAGCATGATTTTCCTGAACTCTCTCTAGAGTGAGATGAAGGGGGGTGAGAAGGATTTTTATTGCGCTGTTCAGATCTGGAAGGAGATCTATGATGGCTAGACCTGGAGGAAGATTGCAGGTGGTGCGATTTTGATGATCCACTTCCTTTATGGGAACTACAGTGTGGATCAGACCTAGAAAGACTGTGAGGAAAGAAATCAGCTGGTGTCCTAAAATCCTACTCTCAATCCTTGTACAGGCAGAAAAGCAAAACTGCAAACATACCTGCTACAAGCGGGCTGGCCACTAGGGGGCAGTGAGGAGTCCATATTGTCAATACAATAGGAAGCTGCAGAGACAGATTCACAGATTCAGCTGACTGACAACAGACCACCCCCAGACAATAGAGATTGTCTTACCTTGAATCGCCAATATAGTTGCCCCGGGAAGTCGCCGTATCCCCCATGATCATTCCCAGGGCTCTGTAAGCTTCCCACAGCTTTTAAAAGTGGCGCCCGTGACGTCATCGCCGACGTCAGACGCGAGGCGCTCGCGCGCATGCGTGAACCAAGCCTCGACTTCGTATTGGGTCCGCGCATGCGCAGAGCGCACGCCGGTACCCGGAAGTCACAGAGAGAGCGGCTGCTGGAACGCAGAGAGCGTCAGCACCGATTCTAGGACACCAATGAAGCAGGAAAGACACACAGAGGTATGATAACACATAAACACTGCTGCCATATGTAAATGAATGTAAAAACCTTACCCCTCCACCTACGATCACCTGGGCCGAGGAACGCCATCCATACACACACACACACACACACACACACACACACACCGGACTTGGCAGCAGATAATGGTCGCCTGAAGCATTAGGCAAACAGACCGTGCGCACATAGATGAACCGATCCAATCTTCAGCGTTACTCTGCTATATACTCCATACCCTGCTTAACAGTCAGGGCTTGTCGGAGGAATCTTTGGCACTCGGCAGCATCGATCGTAGGGAGGTTTATCTTCAGGTAGGAGAACCAACACCTGGTCCTACGGAGGAGGACAAAAAAGGAACATGGATAGCAGCCTAGAGCAAAGATTTATGGGAGAGGGGGTCCTATTGGGTAGTTATGGAGGCGAAGCCTACCCACACGTATGCTGCCATGGAGCCTGTCAGGAAAAGTTTTTTGTTTTTTGTTAATACATTTTGCAAACAGGTAATTTTTCTCCTTCATAGATGTATGCTGATAAGGCGGCACTGGTGGGCATTGATAGGGGAACCCGCTGACAACTGGAATAACAAAGGAAAAAAAAAAAAAAGGAAGGTGTGGGGTTGGCACATTTAACCACTTGCTGACCGCCTCACGCAGATATACTGCGGCAGAATGGCATGGGCAGGCAGAGTAACGTATGGGTATGTTACTCGTCTACCACGAGCAAGTTGCACAATGCGCCCCCCGGTGCCCGAGGCAATCGGCATCGCTTCAGGAGCGATCCGTGCTGAGGGGGAGGCACTGATTCATGGCCACCCCCTTGCGATCGCTCCTGGTGAATGGAATACTTCCTCTGCTTCTGTAATGTAAACACAGAAGCAGAGGAAGTGATGTCATCGCTCCTCGTGAAGCCTTTTCGTTACGGCTTCCGAGGAGAGAAGGCATCAAGTAAGTTTGCACCAACACTACACGAACAGTAGAACATGCAGGCACACTAATCACCCCCCACTGCACACCCTGTCACAGTGACACCAATAACAGTTTTTATTTTTTTACTGATTACTGCATTGGTGTCATTTGTGGCAGTTATAAGTGGTAGGGCAGTTAGTGGTAGGCCCTTTTTAGGTCTAGGGTACCCCCCTACCCCCCCCAGTAAAGGTTTAACCTGTTAACCCCTGTCACTAAGCTATCTTTTTTCTGATCACCATATTAGTGTCACAGGTGACGCTAGGTAGCCAGGTAAGTATTTAGGTTCACCGTCAGCTTTTTATAGCTTCAGGTACCCCCAGATACTACCTAATAAAGGTTTTAACCCCCTGATTGCCCCCTAGTTAACCCTTTCACCAGTGATCACCGTATAACTGTTACGGGTGACGCTGGTTAGTTAGTTTGTTTTTTATAGTGTCAGGGCACCCGCCATTTATTACCTAATAAAGGTTTAACCCCCTGATCGTCTGGCGGGTGATATCAGTTAGGTATTACTGTCAGATATGGTCTGCATTGCCCCAGGCAGCGTCAGGTTAGTGCCAGTACCGCTAACACCCACGCACGCAGCATACATCTCCCTTAGTGGTATAGTATCTGAACGGATCAATATCTGATCAGATCTATACTATTGTCCCCAGCAGTTTAGGGTTCCCAAAAACGCAGTGTTAGTGGGATCAGATACCTGCTAGCACCTGCGTTTTGCCCCTCCGCCCAGCCCAGCCCACCCAAGTGCAGTATCGATCGATCACTGTCACTTACAAAACACTAAACACATAACTGCAGCGTTTGCAGAGTCAGGCCTGATCCCTGCGATCGCTAACAGTTTTTTTGGTAGCGTTTGTTACATTTGCTGACAGTCTAGGAGCTTTTTTTACCTGTGAGTCTCACTACTGTACCAGTAAATTTAGAGCCCAAAAGGTACAGTAGTGAAGAGGCCTACACGTTTCTGAGCATGACAGATAGTTAAGAGGAAGTCACTCATCTGTCAGATTCAGGCTCAGATAAAATGAGAAAAAAAAAAATAAAAATAAATATATATATATATATAAATATAAATATTCAGAAGCTCTGACCCTGTTGGTACTGGGAGTCACAGTACACGGTTCATTGGATTGCACCCATCACTTTAATCATTATCTTTTTTGCTTTTTTGGACAATAATCACACACATTGGTGTGTCACGCTATCACATATTTATATTTTATTTTTATGCACATCGTTCGATTTGTTTGTTACATTCACCTTTTTGCACTTTGTTTATATACATTGCACTTATCCAGATTATTTTGCTTCACCCAATATTGCACTTTATTATTGATCTATTTCGCACTATTTAGAGTTTATTTATGCAATATGAATTGTATTCTATGCATTTATTGTTTACTATGTTTTTTTTTTTTGTTTGCTTTGCAGGTATGGTATGTCTTACTGTTATACTGTAATGTTACTTTGTCTTATTGTTAACCATCATTTGCTTAGCAGGTACGCCATTCAGTTGCAGCGCAGATTTATTTATCTTGACAGCAACAGCGTTTGCTCCCACGATACATAAAGCCGTGACTCCAATGCTGTAGGAGGTGATTTCACCACCACAGTTAAAAACAAAAATGGTGTATGTATGCCCATCAATAGAAGTGGGTGGATGAAGGGAGGTATTCTAATGGTGGGCATACCCACCGATCAATCTCTTTTTTTCGTTCAACCCACAGGCTGCATGAAAAAAGAAGATTAAAATATATGCCCAACAAGGGCCAGTAATGTACTGGTATGTTGCTGGACTTTGAGTGGTTAAACCAGAATGATGCCTGTGGGTTTAGGTATCATCTTGGTATCATTCTTTTCAGCCAGCGCGGTCGGCTTTCATGTAAAAGAAATCCTAGCAGCTAATTAGCCTCTAGACTGCTTTTACAAGCAGTGGGAGGGAATGTCCCGTCCCCCCCCCCCCCCCTCCCACCGTCTTCCTTGGTTTTCTCTGGCTTTCCTGTCCCAACAGGGAACCTGAGAATGCAGCCAGTGATTCAGCAAGTTGACCATAGAGGTGATCAGAGACCAAAACGGCTCCAATCATCTCTATGGCCTAAGAAACCGGAAGCTACGAGCATTTCATGACTTAGATTTGGCCGGATGTAAACCGCGCCATTGGGAAATTGGGAAAGCATTTTATCACACCGATTTTGGTGTGGTCAGATGCTTTGGGGGCAGAGGAGAGATCTAGGGTCTAATAGACCCCAATTTGTTCAATAAAAGAGTACCTGTCACTACCTATTGCAATCATAGGGGATACTTACATTCCCTGAGATAACAATAAAACAAAAAAATGAAAGGAACAGTTTAAAAATAAGATAAAAAAGAAAAAAATAAATAAATAAAAAAAAAAAACCTGTCCTCCCTTGCTCTCACGCAAAGGCGTTCTGAATGCAAGCGTCGATCTGGCGTAAAATTTAAACAGCAATTGCACCATGCATGTGAGGTATCACTGCGAAGGTCAGATTGAGGGCAGTAAATTTAGCAGTAGACCTCCTCCGTAAATATAAAGTGATAACCTGTAAAGGCTTTTAAAAATGTATGTAGTTTGTCGCCACTGCATGTTTGTGCGCATTTTTAAAGCATGTCGTGTTTGGTATCCATGTACTCAGCCTAAGATCATCTTTATTTCATCAAACATTTGGGCAATATAGTGTGTTTTAGTGCATAAAAATTAAAGTGTGTTTTTTCCCAAAAAAATGCATTTGAAAAATCGCTGCGCAAATACTGTGCGAAAAAAAAGGAAACACCCACCATTTTAATCTGTAGGGCCTTTGCTTTAAAATATATATATATATATATATATATATATATATATATATATATATATATATATATATATATATATATATATATATATATATATATATATATATATATTTGGGGGTTCAAAGTAATTTTCTTGCAAAAAAAAAATATTTTTTCATGTAAACAAAGTGTCTTCAAGTGGTTAGAAGAGTGGGTGATGTGTGACATAAGCTTCTAAATGTTATGCATAAAATGCCAGGACAGTTCAACACCCGCCCCCCCCCCCCCTCCCATGACCCCATTTTGGAAAGAAGACACCCCAAGCTATTTGTTGAGAGGTATGTTGAGTCCATGAAATATTTTATATTGTGACACAAGTTGCGGGAAAAAGACAATTTTTTTTTTTTGCACAAAGTTGTCAGTAAATGATATATTGCTCAAACTTGCCATGGGCATATGTGAAATTACACCCCAAAATACATTCTGTTGCTTCTCCTGAGTACGGGGATACCACATGTGTGAGACTTTTTGGAAGCCTAGCCACGTACAGGACCCCGAAAACCAAGCACCACCTTCAGGCTTTCTAAGGGTATAAATTTTTGATTTCACTCCTCACTGCCTATCACAGTTTCGGAGGCCATGGAATGCCCAGATGGCACAAAACACCCCCAAATGACCCCATTTTGGAAAGTAGACACCCCAAGCTATTTTCTGAGAGGTATGGTGAATATTTTGCAGACCTTTGCTTTTTGTCACAACGTTTTGAAAATTGAAAAAAGAAAAAAAACAAACAAAAAAAAAAAAATTGTGATAGGTAGTGAGGAGTGAAATCAAAAATTTACGCCCTTAGAAATCCTGAAGGCAGTGCTTGGTTTTCGGGGTCCCGTACACGGCTAGGCTCCCAAAAAGTCCCACACGTGGTATCCCCGTACTCAGGAGAAGCAACAGAATGTATTTTGGGGTGTAATTCCACATATGCCAATGGCATGTTTGAGCAATATATCATTTAGTGACAACTTTGTGCAAAAAAAAAAAAAAAAAGAAAGTTTGTCAACTTGTGTTAAAATATAAAATATTCCATGGACTCCACATGCCTCTCAGCAAATAGCTTGGGGTATCTACTTTCCAAAATTGGGTCATTTGGTGCCATCTTGGCATTTTTGGTCTTTTCTCCGTTTATATCGCAAAAAATTAAAATGGCAGAGGCAATCAAATACCATCAAAAGAAAGCTCTATTTGTGGGTAAAAAAGGACGCAAGTTTTGTTTGGGTACAACATTGCATGACCGTGCGATTACCAGTTAAAGCGACGCAGTGCCAAATTGTAAAAAGTGCTCTGGTCAGGAAGGGGGTAAAACCTTCCGGGGCTGAAGTGGTTAAGTTCCTTCCCCTGTGGACGGTGAGATTCCCCCATTTGGGGGTGTGGCCCTCAGCTGGACATCACTGATCCTTTACAATAGGGCCAGTGCCATCACTTAGGAGCAGTGACAAATGTGCAAGCTCTGACTAGGGATCATACCCAACAGCTAAGCAGGGACTGAGCTTTAAAGTGACCCTGTTGCTTTGTCCTCTATGGATAAAACACAGTTCATCCTAAAAGGTCCAGGTAAACTAAGAGGAACCATGAAAATGTAATTCTGCAATCAATATTTGACAGGTTAGTGCAAAATTGCAGGTTCTCTAAAATCTAAAAATATTCAAGAACATGCACAGGAGAGGCAACTAGAACTGGTTAGATCATGTTACTACAATAAATATTGTCCATAGTGATGGGAGGAGGGCCTCAAAAATAATCAGAAAGGTATAGACATGATCAGGAGCAATCTCCTGTGCTTAATCAGTGAGCTTTTGTGAAGGTTTATGTGTCAGATAAGTGAGGAGAAAGATAGATGATCAGGAGCAGACTGGAGTTGATTGACTAGAACTGGAGAGTGCAAAATCTGGTGCAGCTCTGCATAGAAATCAATCGGCTTCCAGGTTTTTTTTGTCAAAGCTTAAACAGGCCGACATTAGAAAACCTAATGGCCATTTGGCTACCATGCAGAGCTGCACCAATTTGTTTTTAGTAAAATCAACCCCAGTGTGCCTAGTGGAGTAGGTGGTGTTAATAGTAGGTCTGACAGTGGCTGTGACTTGGAACTTTGTAGATATAAATTCTGGCTAGAGGTCCCCTATACATTTAGATCAATGGGACATATTGCAGATGTACATAGCCGAGTCCTAAAAAAAAATGCAAGACACTTTTTTCTTCTACGAATCCATAGTGTAGATGACGATGATGAAATTGTTTCTTTCCATCTTCGAATAGTGTGGATGCATCCATGAGCGATGTGCTCCAGTTATTTTCAGGCACACAACTCATTTCCTGGTTTGATTCATGGAGATCATAACTGTCCCAGAAGATACCAGGTGTAGCATCTATTCCATCTACATAGCTCAGTAAATCATACAAGGAGATTTCTGCATCACAATCATCCAGGGTTCGTATGGTTTCATTTCCAAGCACACAACTCCTTCTCTTGTTGTATTCATGGAGATCATAACTGTCCCAGACAATACTAGGTGTAATATAAATTTCTTGTACACAATTTCTGTATCACAATGGTCCTGTATGACAACATGTGAAATTAAATCCGCAGGAACCAAGAAATAGAAGATCTGCTGAGTAACCTGTGGCTCAGTATTAATCGTTGGTTCATTCTCTGTAGCTGTACATGACAAGGCATCCGCATCTAAATTTGTCAAGGTGTCTGAGCTTTCTGTTGATAAAGCTGTGTCAGTGATTTCGGGACATTGTGAGTGTGCACCTGGCAGTGTAGAATAGTAATCAAAGCTTAGAGGAAGAGTTCATACAACCAAAGAGCTCTATTGCAGTGTTCAACAAAACACACTTAAAGAGCTTGTCTGAGGACAAACGCTCACCAAGTTTTTATATCATTTTCCTTAAACGGTCCATGATTTCCTTCGATATTCCGACTGAATCTGCCCCCCCTTCACCTTCTACTATAGCGTTCCCATGTTGCACACCACGTGTGCTGTCTGCCGGACCCCGCTCATTATCATGCTGCTTCTTGCTGCATACCAGATGTGACGTCTGCACCAGACATTCCCAGAATATATACATGAACTAGCAGGGACTGCTGATGGTATCTTTCTGGTTTGCTTATTGGTTTACCAGTGCATCCTGGGATATCTCATACCTGCAATACCTCCAAAATAAAGCAACGCTGAATAAAAGCCTTTGAAAAACTGCAGGTGCCAGCTTTGTTATAGACTTCTATGGAGGCTTTGAAGCACCAAGCAAGCGGCATGGGTTATGATTTTTGAAGCAAAGCAAACTCAGCGTGTAAACAGGACTTCAAGCTTACCATTTTATTTAGTGACGGGGCTTTGATTGGCATTCGGGGCGCTTCAAAAAAGCTTGTCCAATGCCATGTTTTGAAGCAAGTGTAAATGAGCCCTAATGGATATATTTATGTTTATCCATCTTTTAGGTGTTTTCCGGGTTATCTATTCATCAGCTTTCACTAATGAAGCAAAATTTGAAGGCTGCAACCTAGGAACTGCCATGCCGCAAGTCAAAGTGGAGGATGTTCAATGTCTGCAGTGCCATTTATAAACTGAACTGTAGAAGTAAGGCCTCATGTACACGGCTGCTGGTAAACGGAAATTTAGGAGCAGTTGGGCATTTTTTTTTCCAACTGCTCCTGAACTCTCCTGATATCTTATCAGTACATGTACACAGGGTCGTTTACAGTAGTTTCTAGACAGTTGAGTTTAGAGGCTTTTTTTGGAATGCAAAAAAATGGGTTCAGAAGCTGCGTTTAGAGGCATTTCAAGCACCAGACGCTTCTAAACGCGGTAACTCTCATGTAGCCATGTTTTGTTTACAGGCGTTTTTAATTTTTGGCTATTTTTTACTTACCTAGTCTCCATCCTGCCATCGTAAGTAACCTGTACATTAACCCCTTCACCTAAGCTTTGCTCGATGTATGGCCTGTATGCACTGTACCTAGTACACCGCTACCAACTTCATGTTTTACCCACCTCAATTACCAGAAGGTTTTTTAGCCTTTTCAAAAAATTATGGCAAAACGTGAGATCACCTTGGGACATCTACTTTTCTAAAAAGGGGTCATTTTTGGGCGGGGGGGGGGGGGGGGTTGTATGTCCTGGCATTTTTATTTTAACAGAAAATAAGGGAATTTTTTATCTATTTTTTTAATTCAAAAATAAATAAAACCCAGTGGTTACTAAAAACCATCAAAAATTACTTTGAGTACAATGTTGTATGAGTGAGTAATTGTCAGTCAAACTATCACAGCACTAAAAACTGAAAAACTGCGTGGTAGTAAAGGGATATTACAGGCTGGTACTGTGATTGCAAGTTCACTTGCAGTATATCTATTTCTAAAATCCTTTGGGCTTTAAGGGACAAACATTAAGGGCCCATTCACACCATGACACATTGCACTAAGAGTGACAAATTTCCTAATCTTTAAAGTCCACCAAAAAATGAGAAAAAAGCAGATGGAGCTCAACAGCGTTAAACTGAAAAAAATCAAAGTTTTCTTCACCTAGACTCGTAGTCCAGATAGCTAATACAGTGAACTGTGGACCTCGCTCTTTCATCTTTCTGCTTAGCCTGGGGGTCTCTGTAATCATTTGCTAGTCTCCTAATATCATTGATTTATGTGTGTAAAACTACCACCTATATTTAATACTTTTGTTTTTAGAAAGAAAACATTGCAGAATGAAAGAATCCTTCTACGTTTTATGAACTACCAGGATAAGGATTTTCTCTTTCATGTCCTCAAACCAAATTAAATTGGTTCTTGCGGAAAGCAAAAATTACATTTGGCAAAAGTATGAACTTTTATTAATCTAACACGTTATCTTTTCAGGTTTTTAGGAGTCATGCCTGCCTACAGCACAGAGGACGATGCCCTTACAACCAAGATAGTAACATTTTATGAGAATAAAACCGCATCTGACGTTCCATCTCACCAGGCAACTGTTCTGTTATTTGAACCATCAAATGGCAGTTTGAAGGCAGTAAGTATAATGCATTTACTTGCACCATTAATTGTATATAGCAATGGCTTTTATATAATTTTTATATTGGAAAATTCCAGTAGGGGGAGCTGTAACCATGCTTTTTGAAGGGCTTTTTCCAGTTTGAGTTTGATATGTATTACTAGAAGGTTGCTCGATTAGGAACTAGTTAAACTCTGTGCGTAATGCGTTGTTTTTCTTACTTTCGGTGCCATGCTGGCATACCTAAAAGTAATAAACGGAAGAAACTGCTTATCTTGCTTGGCAGATTATTTCTGATTTTCAGATTCACACTAGATCACGTCATTGTTAAATAATGTGCAACAATAACTTACAAAAATTTGAATAGCAGAAATGTTAACTACTTGTCTAAGTCATAAATAAAGGTCTTTATAAAGAATATGTTTGGCTCAAAGAAGCAGCTATTTTGTAGAATGTGTCCATTTACTAGGATTAACAGGAGTCTGATTTAGGGCTCCTTTACACTTGTTCGTGTGGGGGGTAAAAATAGGTGGTTGAGCCTTGTTTTTACTGCATCCCACCCTACTGTCCCCTTAAAGCAGAACTTCATTCAAAAAGTGAAGTATCGCTGTTGTGACAAAGGGCTATATATTAAATATGGTGCTGCGCTAATCCAAAATGAATAAAAGTCGTAATGTGACACTTACAATCATGGTGAGTATAAGACTACCCTTGTGGGGGCGTGAAGTGCACTGAAAGTGAATTTGCTGATATGTAAAGAAAAGCAAAGTGCAGGGTGCAGTGGGGTGTATATACTCTCTATAGTAATAAATTAATTTCCCTTAATCAGCTAGTGTACAGAAACTAAAAAAAATGATACATCCAATATAGTAATTAATACCAATCATACAGTGTGAACCAGTGATAAGCCGTGCGTTTTTTGAAACGTGAACATTAAAAAATAATGCACTCAGTATAACGATAATAAATAAATAAAACATCCAGTGTGAGCCAATATTGTGCTGCACGTCCAAGCAAGTCTCAGGACGTATTAACCAATCTAAAGTGGCCAGTGCAAACAAAGCCAGTGCTTAAGACGAGGGTAACACGAAAAATTACAAACAATCACAAAGTGACATGTGCAATAAAAACAGTGACTTCAATAGGTCATCAGTCCGTATAGTGCCACTCGGTGAATCAATGCATATAGCAAGATATCTCCATAGACCAATCAATCTGGTAGATTGGAGCTGTGGAATGTGTAGACCAGAAAGGAATAATGGATCTTCTTCATGCAAAAATCCTACACCAGTAAGCAGTGGCCCCTTACCTCATTATACTGAGGTTACAGCATAAATCAAAAGCCGCTGGTACCGGCTCCTTAAAGAGTGGGTCCTGGATCCTAAACACGATCTTCATATGCCTTAAAACCCTCAGGAGGCGAAGCGGCCATAAATAAAGAAAAGGGGATGCCACATAGTGCAGTAGTTTGAACGAAAATCAATATTAAAACAAGCGGTACTCACATAGCATAAGACAAAGATCGCAAAACTCCAACGAGTAACACAATTCACCCCCCGATCACCCCCCAGTTAACCCCTTCACCACCTGTCACTGTGTCGACAAGTACAGCAATCAGATTTTTTTTTTTTGATCGCTGTACTAGTGTCATTAGTGACAAAAATCAGTGTTAGGGTAATTAGTCTTAGGCTCAGATAGGTCCAGGGACCCCCCCCCCCCCCAACCCCCCCAATAAAGGTTTAACCCCTTGATTACCCCGTCACCTGTGATCACAGTATAAATATCACAGGTGACGCAGAATATATTTTGGGGTGTAATTCCACATATAACCAGGCCATGTGTGAGCAATATATCATTTAGAGACAACTTTGTGTACATTTTTTTTTTTTTTTTTAAATCATTTTTTTTGTGACAAAAAATAAAATATTCAATTGGCTCAACATGCCTCTCAGAAATTTCCTTGGGGTGTCTACTTTCCAAAATGGGGTCATTTGGGGGGGTTTGTACTGCCCTGCCATTTTGGCACCTCATGAAATGACACAAACTAAAAGCTGCGTAAATTCCAGAAAATGTACCCTAGTTTGTAGACGCTATAACTTTTGCGCAAACCAAAAAATATATATTTATTGACTTTTTTTTTACCAAAGACATGTGGCTGAATACATTTTGGCCTAAATGTATGACTAAAATTAAGTTTATTACATTTTTTTTATAACAAAAAGTAGAAAATATCATTTCTTTTCTTTCTTTTTTTTCTTTTTCCGTTTATATCGCAAAAAATAAAAATCGCAGAGGCAATCAAATACCATCAAAAGAAAGCTCTGTTTGTGGGGAAAAAAGGACGCAAGTTTCATTTGGGTACAACATTGCATGACCGCGCAATTACCAGTTAAAGCAGCGCAGTGACGAATTGAAAAAAGTCCTCCGGTCAGAAAAAATATGACGATCGCCCTCTGTCGTTACATTTCGCACAGTCCCGTGGGGGTGACCCAAAGGGGTTAAAAGTCAAGGGTATCTGTGCTTAATCTGCCTATGAGAAGAGGCGATTTTGACACAGTACTTTTACAAAAAGAAAAAATGTGGATATACTATTTGGATTCTTTATTTCCACAAGGCCTCAACAATGAATGCAACTTGCAACCGTTTTTGGAAAAATAATTCTAAATTTAATAGATGCATTTGATGGGGACCACTTACTTTATTTTGCTTATTGTAATCTTTTTTTTATTTTTACTTTCATCTCTTTACCCCTTTACTCCCCATCCTGCTTTAAACACGAGCCAAATGTACTCAAAGATCTGCTAATTTGCTTTCTTGTGCTGAAAGTTGAATGGAAGTGAGTGTGTAGATGACATCTAGTGGCTGAAGCAAGGCTTTGCAGTCATGTACTTGGCATCTTTAGCTCCTCCTTGCTCTGAGGAAGTTAGCTGTCATTGGCTAATGAAACGTGTCAGCACATTCGTGACGACGGAGGGGTCGTAGCGCAAGCACGAACAGCATACCGAGGCAGTGGCGAAGGAACAGCCGGAAGCCTCCTGGAGGCGGGGACGGTATCTGATCCTGTTTATGGACGAGCTCTCTGAGATAACCCGGTGACTCAAAGAGCGGCGCTCGGGCCGGAAGTGATGGGTGGAAGTACGAGGAGACAGGTGTATGGGTGAGAGTATCTTCTATCGCTACCGTTCATATGAACCTGCTTATCAGCTGTGGACTGACAACTTCAAATCCCCCTGCTTTGATCCTCCCTCCCCATCCTCCATCAGATGGATCAGTGAACTTCCCAAAGAATATATCAGAAGTTTTACCCCTGCAGCCTTTACCTATGCCTCTTGTAGGTAAATGAGAGCCCCTAGTCCTAAGTACCTCTGAACTCTGGACTGTGAATTTTGGATTAAGGATTTAGGATGGCCCATTCAATACCTACCTGCTTAAACATATGCATCCACATTTCAATCAGCTAATAGCTGGATATCCTCTATGGGTCAGCTACAATTTACTGCTGAAGTAGGATGGTAGTACATGCAGTTTATTGTAAGCCAATACTTCAATTAATCCTTAGGCTGCATTCACACCTGAGCGTAGCGTTTTTGAGCCTTTCTTCCAGCGTTTTGTCGCGTATTTTTTCGGGCATACTTGCACGTTTCCATGCAGCGTTGTCTGCCATTTTTGAGCTTTGCCATTTTTTTTATTAGCCAATAGGAAAAATGATCATCTGTTTCATCATTTGTTGCTATGTTGTTAGATTTTGTCATCTGCTTCCTGTTCCAAAAACGCCCAAATCTGCCCGATTTGCGCAACAAAAAAGGGTCCAGAACTGGTTTGAGCTTCAGGCATAGGGCTTCAGGCGACTTGGAGTGGAGATGTGAACCATCTCCATAGAGAATAATGGATTTTTTCCCCTCAAGTGTTTGTAGCTTCAGGCTTCAAGCTATAAAACGCTCAGGTGTGAATGGGCTCTTAAAGCTGTTTTTCCAGTTGATTGTATAGATGTATGTGCAGCTGCGATTCCCCCTTTTTTTTATGACAACGTTGTCTTTTTAATTACCCTGGAAGGTATTATTACTCAGATCGTTCTTTTTGCTGTATTTGATATTATGGTGTGTTTTTGTCTCTACAATAAAATTTAATGAAATCAACTGTAGTGTCCAGTCACTGTGACCCTCTTGAAAGGCCTCTTCCTGCCTCTTTTCAGAGTGTCGGTACTAGTGCCGCTTTACCTTCTGGTGAACTGGCGAGCACCAGCGGCCTAGTACACCCTGGTCATAGACAAACCAACACTGCAGTAACACTTGGTGACATGGTGAGTCCTATAAGTGCAGTTCAAGCTGGAGCGGTGGCTGATTGGCAGCCCACAGATTCTGCAGTGCCTGTACTTTCCCCATTCACTGGCCATCCCAGAATTCAAGTGGAAACCACAGATTTAACACCCCTTGGTTTTTGTTTTGTTTTTTTAAATAAATTGTTTTTCACGGAAGATCTGTACGGATCTATTGTGGACCAAAGCTATTTTTTTGCCAATCAATTTATCGCCGCAAACCCAAATTTGACCCTTGCCATACAATTTGCATGGAAACCTATCATGGTTTCCGAGTTTAAAACTTTTTTGGGCCTATGCCTCAACATGGGTATTACTAAAAAGAATGAGGTGGGGTCATATTGGTCCACTGACCCAATTCATCATATGCCCGTGTTTTCTGCTCCGTGGCCAGGACTAGATACAAGCAAATCTTGCGGTTTATGCACTTCAACGACAGTGAACTCTGTCCTAGGGTGACCCTGAATGATTGGCTCCACAAAATTCGGCCCCCGGTTAACATGGGCATTACTAAAAAGAATGAGCTGGGGTCCTACTGGTCCACTGACCCAATTCATCATATATGCCTGTGTTCTCTGTTGCCGTGGCCAGGACTAGATACAGTTGTGCTCATAAGTTTACGTACCCTGGCAGAATTTATGATTTCCCGGCCATTTTTCAGAGAATATGAATGATGACACACACTTTTCTTTCACTCACTCATAGTTGGTGCTTGGCTGAAGCCATTTATTATCAACTGTGTTAACGCTTTTTAAATAATCACAACAGATACTTCCCAAATGACCCTGATCAAAAGTTTACATACCCCAGTTCTTAATACCGTGTGTTGCCCCCTTTAGCATCAATGACAGCTTGAAAACTTTTGTGGATGAGGCTCTTTATTTTCTCAGATGGTAAAGCTGCCCATTCCTCTTGGCAAAAAGCCTCCAGTTCCTGTAAATTCTTGGGCTGTCTTACATGAACTGCACATTTGAGATCTCTCCAGAGTGGCTCAATGTCATTGAGGTCAGGAGACTGAGATGGCCACTCCAGAACCTTCACTTTATTCTGCTGTAGCCAATGACAGTTAGACTTGGCCTTGTGTTTTTGATCATTGTCATGTTGGAATGTCCAAGTACGTCCCATGCGCAGCTTCCTGACTGATGAATGCAAATGTTCCTCCAGTTTTTTTTTGATAATATACTGCATTCATCGTGCCATCAATTTTGACCAAATTTCCTGTGCCTTTGTAGCTCACACATCCCCAAAACATCAGCGATTCACCTCCGTGTTTCACAGTAGGAACGGTGTACTTTTTCATCATAGGCCTTGTTGACTCTTCTGCAAATGAAGCGTTTATGGTTGTGGCCAAAAAGCTCAATTTTGGTCTCATCACTTCAAATGACTTTGTGCCAGAAGGTTTTAGGCTTTTCTGTGCTGTTTGGCGTATTGTAAGTGGGATACTTTGTGGCATTTGTGTAGCAATGACTTTCTTCTGGCGACTCGACCACGCAGCCCATCTTTATTCAAGTGCCTCCTTATTGTGCATCTTGAAACAGCCACCTGAAGTTATTTGTGGGTTTTTCTTTGCATCCTGAACAATTTCCTGGCAGTTGTGGCTGAAATTTTAGTTGGTCTACCTGACCCTGGTTTGGTTTCAACAGAACCCCTCATTTTCCACTTCTTGATTAGAGCTTGATCACTGCTGATTGGTATTCTTAATTCCTTGGTTATCTTTTTTATATCAAAAGAAAAAAGTGCAGAGCAATATAGCAATAAATATAGTATATAGTCCAAGATACAAGTCCTAGAAAGATGACTCCACTGGTGAAGATCAGCAATTTCAATAATGGTAACAGACCCTCCACCTTCGATCTAAGTTCTACGCTCACCTCTAGGCATGGACTCCTGAACTAACGGGTAGTCATGCAAGCAGGTCCCACACAGAAGGTAGGTAGCAGAAACGAATCGATTAGAACGTCTCCTCCAGATCGATACTCTCAATGGGGGCATCAGACCATAAGTATATGGAAAAAAGAGGAGCTCTAAGTGCTCACTGTGCAAACTTTAAAATGCGGACTAATCACATTGATTAAAATGATACAGGCATGTAGCACCACCGTGTGCTGTTAGCTTAAGGGATGGCAACGGGTGATGTCATCTGTATGTCCGGGGGAGGAGCTACATACAGATGACATCACCCACTGCCATCCTTTAAGCTAACCGCACACGGTGGTGCTACATGCCTGTATCGTTTTAATCAATGTGAGTAGTCCGCTTTAGGACACATTTTAATGTTTGCACAGTGAGCACTTAGAGCTCCTCCTTTTTTTCCATATACATATGGTCTGATGCCCCTATTGAGAGTATAAGTAGTGGCACACCGCGCACCCAGCATTAGAGCGGGAGAGAGTGTTTGAGTCAACATCAGAAGAACAAAGGAAGAAGACAGCGAAGAAGACCTCGCAAAAGAGCAAGAAGACAGCGGACAAGACCCGGCAGCGGCAAAAGACAGCGGACAGAGGGAGAAGAACCGGAGAGGGCTAGAAGAACCAGAAGCAGAAGAGGAAGTCGGAAGAGGCGCCGGAGCTGTCTTTAATAAATTACTTTTAAAACCTGTATATTGCGTTCTTCTCTTTTTTTTTTTTTTTTTTTTTTTTTAACTTGTTTTTAGGTGAATGGGTAGGGGTACAATGTACCCCATACTCATTCGCATAGGGTGTGGGGCAAGGATCTGCGGGCCCCCTTGTTAAAAGGGCTTCCAGATTCCGATAAGACCACAGACCCTGACAACCAATGGCCAATGGTTGTCGGGAAGAGGCCCTGGTCCTCATGAACATGGGGAGAGGTGCTTTGGGGTGGGGGGGTGCAAGGCCCCCTGCCCCGAATCCCCCCCCCCCCCAATGTTGAGGGCATGCGGCTTGGTACAGTTCGGGGGGGGGGGGGGGGAGACGCTCGCTCGTCCCCACCCCTTTCCTGACCTGCCGGGCTGCGTGCTTAAGTATGGGTCTGGTATGGATTTTTTTTTTTTTTTTTTTTTTTTTTTTGGGGTGGGGGCTCCCATTTAAAATCCATGTCTGACCGAAGGGACCTGATATGGTCTTGGAGGAGGAAACCATGCCGTGTGTGTTTGTTTTATTTATTTATTTATTTTTATTTTGCGTGGAGTTCCCCTTAAAGATCATCAGAGCACAAGTCGCATGCCAAAGTCTGATCAGTCAAGACGGCGATCTGACTTTGATCCGACTTCAGTGACATTCAATGGGCTGAAGTAGGATCAAAGTTGGACCAAAGTAATGCAGGGAGCATTTTCAAAGTCGGACCGACTTGTGTTGGACCAGTTAAGACGGCTCCCATAGGGAATCCTTGATTTTCACACGCCATGCCACACAAGCTCCCAATGTTGGGGCGTTTGTCGTACAAGTGTGAACCCAGCCTATTGCTACTTTCACACTGGGGCGGGCGCCCCTATTTTTAGCGGCGCTATTTGGCCGGTAATGGGGTGCTTTTAACCCTCGCTAGTGGTCCAAAAAGGGATAAAACTGCTTGCAAAGCGGCGCTGCAGCAGCGCAGCCCCATTGATTTCAATGTGCAGGGGCGCTTTAGGAGCGGTGTATACACCGCTCCTACAGCACTGCAAAGATGCTGCTTGCAGGACTTTTTTTTACCGTCCTGCAAGCGCACCGCTCCAGTGTGAAAGCACTCGGACTTTCACACTGGAGAGACAGCGGTGCTCTTTACAGGTGCTATGCAGGTGCTATTTTTAGCACTGTAGCGCTTGTAAAGCGCCTCCGTGTGAAAGTAGCCTAATAGCCATTCAAACCCCTTTGTGTCAACTTGTGTGCATGTTATCAGGCCAAAATCACCAGGATATATAAACTTTTTTGATCAGGATCATTTGGGTAGTTTCTGTTGAGATTATGATTTAAAGAGAGTAAACACAGTTGATAATGGCTTCATCCAAACAATAACTATGAGTGAAAGAGAAGTTTTTGTGTTTATCATTCATATTCTCTGAAAAATGGCCAAGAAATCATAAATTCTTCCAGGGTATGTAAAATTATGAGCACAACTTTATATACCATAGTTTTTAGAAGCTATAACTTTTGCGCAAACCAATAAATATACGATTGAGGGTGTTTTTGTTTTTCATTTTTTGACATGTAGCTAAATACATTTTGGCCTAAATGTATGACAAAAAATTGAGTTTATTGGATATTTTTTATAACCAAAAGTAGAAAAGTGTTGCATGACCCCGCAATTACCAGTTAAAGTAGCGCAGTGTCAAATTGCAAAAAATGCTCTGGTCAGGAAGGGGGTATAACCTTCTGGAGCTGAAGTGGTTAAAAAAAAATAAAAAAAAAACTCACAAGACTTTAATATCACTTGGAAGCGGATTTCTATGCACAGCTGCACCAGATTTTGCACTCCCCTGTTTTAATAAGTCAACTCCATTGTGTTGGGAAAAGGATCTTGGGAGATTAAGTTCTGGTAACATCCCTATGGCATTAGTAAATAATTTTAATCTGGTGATGGCATTACAGAGAGTAAAAATAATAGCTGTTGCTTGCTACAAGAAAGTAAAGGAATTAAAAAAAAATGTTGGGGCATGCTGTAAATGTAGAAGGTTTGGAATTCTCTCTCTCTCCCCCTCTCTCTCTCTCCCTCTCCCTCTCCTTTTTTGGGTTTTTTTTTTCCACCCCAAATATTCTATGTAATCAGGAAGAGGCAACTACAGTTTAACAGGACATTAGTACAGAAACTGTGAAGGAAAAATTAGCATTTAGAACAGGGGTAGGCAACCTTAAAGAGGTGGAGAGCTAACTGAACAACATGGGAGAAGTCAAAGCTCACCTGGCACAGTGTCGCCTCACACCTGATTTAAACCTTTAATTGCCGTACTACCATGTAGCAATCGCGTGCATTGCACAGCAATCATAGATTTAAACCAGGTGGTAAGGAGGCAACATATCGCCTCCTCACATCTGTCAAACACACTTGGATCACTTTTCAGAGGAGCAGCAGTGCTTTGTGCACTTGTGAATGTACCCTTCGTTGCATTCAGGAGCGGCACCCTTAGGGCTCATTCACGCGTAAAGTTGAGGGGTGGTAAAACCCTGCGGTTGAGTTGCAGTTTTACCACCTCCTATACCTACCTGCTTTAGCTGCTGAGGCAGCAGCCAAAGGTGTACACATGCAGCAAGAATTAAGCCCCTGTTGCTTTTGGTGGGTGCTACCCCCTGCCAACCACGACCCATTCAAGTAAATGGGGCCATTCTGCATGCTTCAACGGGGTTCAAAGGGTTAAACCAGGTGGTAAGAAAGCAACACAATGCTGCCTGCTTTAACCCCTTGTTTGTACTGCACAAGGCTGCATGGCCTTTGCATATTGGCCTCATTTACTTGAATGGGTCATGCTTGGCAGGTGCTATACAGGTGTGGTGCACTTTCAGAAAGTGCACCAAACCTGCAGTATATAATAGAAGTCTATGGCACACTGCACCCACGGTGTGGGTAAACCACAGCACATCAGTGTGAAAGCAGCCCTATACTATTATGCCCAGTGTATTGCTTCACACTGACCTGAAGACCTCTTCTCTTCTTTTCTGCTGCTGGCACCACTCTGGAGACCGCTAGTCAGGATAAGAGGTGGAGTGCAGTTAGTATTACTCCGCATTAGGTAAGAAGACAGTGTTTTGCTTGCGCCTATCTAGCAAGCTTACTCTGTGGTATAAGCAAGGAAGCTGAGATTTCTGCAGTGTGTAAATGTGCATTTACTATACAAAGATGCTGTACATACAAAACTATTACAATATTAGGAATACAATACAAGACTGAGAGATATTTATAACAAGCAAAAATGTCTAGCAAATGAACAGCCTATAGTCTATACCAGTGCAAAGACACTTAAAGGTTACTTATCTTCTGTTACTGTATGTTCGTGATCTCCATTGGCAGTGATTCTCCTGGAGCATCAGGCACCTTTCTTCTATCATGAGTGTCTTCGGATCTTACAGATGATGGTGTGTGTGCGTGTTCCTAGCTTATACCTGAATCCCCCTTTTATGTGCCAGGCTGTTTACCATAGTTACCAAACAACAGAAAGCATACCTATTTACTGTAGCTGTGTAGACAATGGACTGTTGAAACTGTCAATTGTATACAACAATATCTATGTAAACCATTGTCTACTCAAACCAAGACCTCACAGTAATCTAACAGTCATTCTTTCAGTTTGAGAGTTGAAAGAACCTCAAACAAGTAAATCTCTTACTTGTGTACTGTAGCTATAGAGACAATAGCCTGTTGAAAACAGTCAAAGGAATACAACAATGATGTCTACATTGCCATTGTATCCAACAACATTTGTTTGAGAAAGTTTGTTTGAGAATGTCGGTCTGTGACACCAGAATGCTATGAGTCTTATAGAAAAATTATATTTTATATCAAACGCAACACATTCCGCCCTTGATTTTTCTCTTAGACTACACACAGAAAATCACTTCATCACTAAGAAAACTCATTCTAAACATTCATTTTCCTTGAATGCAACACCTCCCATATTTCTGTCATTGAGAAGGTGTTTCAGTCTAGTATGATTGTACAAATGCTATATTTTAACATCAATAAAAGCTTATTTAAAAAAAAAAAAAAAGTTCATTAGAAAGTCCATTCTAAAGTTCTTTAGAAACAAGTCCAGGCTTGTAGTACATCAAAGGCCTTGCTCTCCACAGCTCTTGCGATCTTCCGTCATTCTCTCCATCATGTCCTATGGATCAAATCGGAGACCGCCTGTGGAGTGGAAAACGAAGCATATTATCTGTTCCTTCTAATAATACATAAACAGTAGATCCAAGCTCTTCAGCTACAATCTCTCCTCTAAATGGCTTCTTGCGTGGATATCTGACTAACACTTTGCACCCTACCTGTACCCACTTCTGCCCCTCCCAAAGAACATCAATAGGGAGGAAAGGAAATATACTGATATTTCCCAGAAGATCACTGCTGTTTATTTTGGAAGGTTTGATGTTATGTAGCAACACTTTCCACTCTTGCTGAGAAGTATCCACTAACCAGTCAGAGTCCCAGCCACTGTCTTGAAGCTCATCTGCTAATGCAAATGTAACTTCAAACCTTCCTGCCAGATTCCCTCTCATTCCTAGATAGGCTTCAGCTTCAGATACGTCACTTTTGGTTTCATGGGGAGCAGTAACATGGTATCTGTTAAGCCCTGTTCTTTGAGGAACATTACATAAATACTGAACTCTGCACTCCAGCTGTGGAATATGTGCCCCAGCCTCTACCATCCTCATATGGTGTGCTTTTTGGCTATTGGCCTAGAATTTAACATGACTGCCTGTGTGAGGACCCGATCCCACCACCTTAGTGTATGTGTGGGTGTAAGTTTGCGTATCTAGTCCTTCACTAGCCCGTTGTATCTGTCAATCAAACCAGCTGCCTGTGGATGGTTTGGGATATGGCACAACCAGTACACTCCAGAATCTTTGGCCCACTGCTGTACTGTTGATCCGGTGAAGTATGGGCCGTTATCACTTTGGACTTGTTTGGGACAACCATAAGCAATGACAAGTTTCTGGAGCAGTTGAAGTGTTGCAGCTAGATCTGCACGTTTGCAAGGATGAACAAGCATAAGTCCTGAATAGGTGTCCACTGCAGTGCAACAATGTCTCAATCCATTGTTTCCCCGGGGCAGGGGACCGATGAAGTCAATCTGCCAAATCTCTGCAGGCCTCTCACCCCTCTTAATCGACCCGGTGGAGTACTTTTGCAATGGCCATTGTCGCTCTTCTCCACACACTGTACAGTTCCCTATTACAGTCTTTATCATGTCCATGGCTATAGGCAATCCTCTCTGCTGTGCCCATTCATATGTTGCTTTCTGCCCCAAATGTCCAGATTGCTTGTGGACCCAGTTGGCCAAGTTCATTAAAACCGGATCAATTGGCACAACTGCCTTCACTTTGGTGATTTCATCTGCAACTCTGTTATAGTTCTCAAAGTCTGGGACTAGGCGCACATGTGCATCAACATGCCCCACTTTTATGGTGCGAGAGTGAGCTTCCTTCCAGATGTAGTCCCATACTTCCTTGCCTCTCCACACCACCTTTCCATGAATCATCCATTCTTTGGACTTCCATGTGGGCATCCAAGTTGTCAGTCCTTTAAAAACCGCCCAGCTGTCAGTGTAGATAGTGACATGGGAAGAAGAATCATCACTACAGATTTCAACTCTGCATACTGACTGGACCCTCCAATTCCAGTCTCCTGCAGGCATGTGTTGGTACTTGGGTTGTAGGCTGCTGCTGTCCATTTATGCCCAGACGAGGTGACTATGGCTGAACCATCAGTGAACCACGCTAACTCCTTCTTGTCTTTTGACAGAAACTCAAGGGGTGGAGCCTCTTGAATGGGAATGACTGCAGCACAGGAATTTCTTCTTCTGGCCGGGTGCTGGTAAAAGTAACAAGCCATGCCAACTATTTTGAAATGTCTCTAACATCCCCAGCTGCAATACCCCTTCTTTCTTGAAGGTACAACTTCCATTTCATAAGTGTCTGGTTCTAGGCTACAGCTGCCCTAGTGGTCAGTCCATTATCTCTCACCCATCCTGCTATTGGCAATGCAGTATGGATGGTGACTGTGTCCTTTCCTGTAATGGTCTCTACATGTTGAAGTGCTGTGTAGGCCCCAAACAGGTACTTCTCTAGGGGCGTGTATCTCTTCTGTGCCCCTGTCAGTTGTTTGGACCAAAATCCAATGGGTATTGCTCTCAGTCCTTTCTTTTCATTTGGTTGCCACAGACTCCAAGATATGGTACCATTCTGCTCCACTACATCCAGCTGAAATGGTACTCCTTGTCTCATGGGTCCTAATCCCTGATGCTGCAAAATAGCTTCTTTAGCAGCCAGGAATGCAGTCCACTGCTCTGAACCCCATGAGAACTGTCTTTTTTCTGGTGACATTATATATAGGCCTCAGAATCAGTCCAAGATGTGGGATGAACGATCTACAGAACCCCACAACTCCAATGAACTTCTGTGCTTCCTCTTTGGTAGTAGGGGGCGACAGAGCCTGGATAGTTTGCACAACTGTCTCTGGAATTTTCCTCTGCGGCCCAGTCCACATTATTCCCAGGAATTTCACTTCTGTGGCAAGTCCTTGGACTTTGTCTTTGTCGATAGCCCACCCTCTGTTCTCCATGTGATGTATCAGCAGGTGCAGTGCTTCAGTTACATCTTCATTTGTTCCAGAGATCATGATGTCATCAATGTAGTGAAACACAGTGACTTTCAAACTCAGGGTACTTAGATCTCAGGCAATCAGTCCATAAAAAATTGTTGGAGAACGAACATAGTCTTCAGGAAGCACGGTGAAAGTGTACTGGCGGCCGTCCCACACCATAGCAAACTGGTCTTGACTCTCTGGGTCTGTCAAAATCGAAAAGAAAGCATTAGCCAGGTCTATCACAGCATGATATTCTCCTGCATCTTTAGCAATTTTCTCAACAATTGAGATCATATCTGGTACAGCTGACTTCAGTGGAGGTGCCACTTTGTTTAGACCTCTGTAATCCACAGTCATTCTATATGTCTCATCGGTTTCTTTACTGGGAACCCCGGAGACGAGAAAGGACTTACAGCAGGTCTAAGGATCCCTACTCTCAAATATTCTTGAATGGTCTCCCCAATTTCTTTATGGCATCCAGGAAGTCTGTACTGCTTGAGACAGACTGGCTTCTCTGGTGGAGGAATGTAGACAGGGTCCATTTCGCATGACCTCTGACCGCAGCCTTCACCGCCCTTACCAGATACGCTTTATTAGGATACCCGAATGTGAATGTACCTCTTTCAGTCTGAATTGACTGGCCTTGAAGTACATCCATCCTAAGAATAATTTCGGGTAACTCTGATACCAAAACATTTGTCATAAATCCTAATCCCTTGCCAATAGCCAATTTCACCCGTATCCTAACTGCAGGTGTAGTTTGCCCTTCCAAACCTTCTACATAAATCAATTCTCCTTGGTGATGGGAAGGATTTCCTTGCAAAAGTGTAACTTCAGCTCCGCTATCAACTAAAGCCATTACATGTGTAGGAGAAGATGACTTCCCCCACCATACAGTGACAGGTGCATATGGGCGTCGTTCTCCTGCTGTTACAGGAGACTCGCCTTCCCTTCATAAAGGATAAGGAACCTCCCAATCCCCTTTTCTGATTCTCTCTAATCAGAAAAGGTTTGGGTTCATGTTCAGTTTTGGGAATTGGTTTGGGGCTAACAGGAGGGGTCTGTTCTGTTTTCTTTAAGTCCAGGCTGATGTTATCTTCACTAGGAGTAGTGTTTCTAACCCTGACAGTTTTCCCTACTAAATGTTTCCACCTCTTCAGCATTTCTGCAGTAGAAATGCCATCTATCTCATCTTTAGGTACTCCTGCCTTTAATAGGTCCACCCACATTCCTTTCCTTGAAATAACTAGCCTGGTTTTCTCTTCACCTCCTGTCTTCTCTACCCCTTTCCCTTTCTTCTCTGTTCTTTTCTGCTTGTATTCTTCCTGTCTGGCCGTGACCTTATCTACTGCCCTGACAGGTTTTGTTTTAGTCTCCTCTAGTTCCCCCAACTGGCTTAAAATGGTTGTGGCTTCATGAATCTTTCTGTTTAATCCCAGGCCTCCCAACAAGCCCTGAGATTAAATGGCGCAGACTTCATCAGCTTAGAGCGCAGAGCAGACATAAAGGGTTCCATATCTGGACCCATCCATTCTGGAAATGTATTTAATCTGGTTATACAACCCATCTCATGTAACCTGGAAATACCCTCCCCTATTGACCTCCAGGAGTAGGTATTTTCCAGGTCAGTAGGACTAGCCTATACTCAGACTATTCCATCTCTCACGAGGTCTAACAGTGAAAAATTCACTATAAACTCTGGGGCTTTTTGCATTGCCTGATGCAATTGTGGATCATGGATTAACACTCCTATAGTCACTGCTTGCTTACCTGACAAAACAACACTGTCCACCCCTTCATCCCATAAGCGTAGGAGCCAACACAATAGGGGCTCCCAGACCTTTGTTTGTATTGTTTTGCCAGCTCATGGAGTTCAGTTTGTGTAAACCGTACTTCTTCAAATTCAACATCTCTGGGGTTGCGATAATGCACCTCCCCATCTGCCATATCCTCTCTATCATGTTGCCGTTTCCTATGCTTAGTAATGAGAGGTCTGGCATACTTTTTCTTTCCCACTAGCAGATCATCATGCGAAATATCAAACTGTCTCTTCATCCTCACTATCATTCGAGGAGAGCACATCCTCATAATCCCAATTTTGGGATGTGACAATGGCACGTACCCTGGCTTTACTAACAGGTTTACGGCCCTTCCTTTTCCTTAAGGCATTAATTGATTTGGTCATAAGGGCTGCACACCGCTCTTGCAAATCATCAGCCCGACTAGTGGTTGAAGGTACATACTCAGAAGCAACTGCTAGCTGGTCTTTTAATACCTTAACTTCTGCCTCTGCCTTCTCCCTTCTATGTAATTCATTGTAAATAGCATGAAGAAAATACCAGCCCACTGTGGACACTGTCCTCTTCTCTTTTACTTAAATCCAACCCCTTAAGGCTAAAATCTACAAAACGATCTGAGACTTTATCACCCCAAGTCAGCTTCAAGGGAGAAGCATATTTCACAAATTCTTTAGCAAGAGGCTCCCACCCATTGTCTCTGGCCCAGATAGGTAAGCTGCACACTTCCTTCTGGCCACCAGAACCCTCTGCAGCCTTGCTTTGACAAAAAAGCTTACACAGCATTTTACCTAGCACAAGCTACAAAACGCACTACAGAAAAACAGGTCTGCTTCAATTGAATTATAGCACAGATCATGGCACGAGCCCCCAAATGTTTTGCTTGCGTCTATCTAGCAAGGTTACTCTGTGGTATAAGCAAGGAAGCTGAGATTTCTGCAGTGTGTAAATATGCTTTTACTATACAAAGATGCTGTACATACAAAACTATTACAATATTAAGAATACAATACAAGACTGACAGATATCTATAACAAGCAAAAATGACTAGCAAATGAACAGCCTATAGTCTATACCAGTACAAATACACTTAAAGGTTACTTACCTTCTGTTACTGTATGTTCGTGATCTCCATTGGCAACAATTCTCCTGGAGCATCAGGCACCTTTCTTCTATCATGAGTGTCTTCGGATCTTACAGCATGATGGTGTGTGTGCGTGTTCCTAGCTTATGCCTGAATCCCCCTTTTATGTGCCAGGCTGTTTACCATAGTTACCAAACAGAAAACAACATACCTGTTTACTGTAGCTGTGTAGACAATGGACTGTTGAAACTGTCAATTGGATACAACAATATCTATGTAAACCATTGTCTAACTAACAGTCAGTCATTCTTTCAGTTTTGAGAGCTGAAAGAACCTCAAACAAGTAAATCTCTTACTTGTGTACTGTAGCTATAGAGACAATAGCCTGTTGAAAACTGTCAAAGGAATACAACGATATCTACATTCCCATTGTATCCAACAACATTTGTTTGAGAAAGTCTGTCTCTGTGACACCAGAATGCTATGAGTCTTATAGAAAAATTATATTTTATATCAAACGCAACACAGCCAGCACTACAAAGGAGGCATCAGCTTATGTGGCTCTTGCTTCCTACTACAGCTCCAACTGTACAAGTAGTTCCTCTGCGCTGCACTCTGATGATCTGGGATGGCAGGTCAGCAAGCCCAGACTGTGATCTACCAGGCACCTGTCCCTGTTCTACTGGTAGATCACGAGCTACAGGTTGCTGACCCCCGATTTTTAGAAAGTCAGTAAATCAACCAATTGTGCTCTTCAATGAGAAGTACCAAACCCTAATCGAGCCCAAAAGGAATCTTGGTATGGATCATTTGGAGGATCACACGGTGCTACCCATTCCTTTTTTTTCCTTTTTTTATGTAAGAAGACCAGCGGTAGAGAGGAAGAAAGAAAAGTTAAAAAGAGAGGTAGGTGGGGAAAGGGGGTTGGAGGGGAGGTTTGTAACAGTAAGGCAGAATGGCAAAATAACCCAGAGCAGTTACCTGACAAATGGGTTCATAGTCAAAAAAAAGAGCTGTCCTTTCCTCAGGACAGATGAACATATTTCACAGCCTCCACGTTTTACAACATTTTTCGCGTTTGTGTTGTGAGGATTAAGTCCTCTATTTTTATTTATTTATTCCACTTTGTGAAGCCAAAGACTTATAGTCGGTAGGTGTGTACTCTTCCAATGGAGGGGTACACAGGATTTGGCAGCATTCAGGAGATGTGGTACAATTAATTGTCTTTAATAAAATTTTGACGGAATGCCCAAAACATGTAATAAGAAAATGGCTGGACCGTCAGGAACCTTGTACTCGGTAAACTTTTGGGTAATTCCCCGGACTTCTTTCCAAAAGTATTAGATTTTTAGGGCAGGACCAAAAGATATGAAGCAGCGCTCCCTCTTGGCGTCTCCAACGATTAATGGTAGTGGGAAAGATTTTATGAAGTTGGTGGTGGATGTAATACCACCTTGTGCGGAGGTTTCTTGAATCTTTGTACATATTGAGGATTTAAGGGAAAAACAGATAATGTTTTGTTTGTCCGGTGTAAAGGAGCAGTTCAAGTCCCTATTCCATTTCCTAAGGCACGACAGGCTTTGTTCATCGGAGGGGGTGATTAATGAGCTATAGGATTTAGAAAGTACCTGAGGCAATGTACCTTCATCGGAGCAGTATTCCTCAAAAGTGGTCTGTTGGCGACCAAAGCCTTGTGGGTATGGTAAGGAACATAATAAATGGTGCAGCTGTAGAGCTCTCCAGAAGGTTAGACGGAACAGGCCCGTGGCATCCATTAAGCATGTAATAAAGGCCATCTACCTGTTAGGAAATGGAAGGCCTGGCATCTCCCACTATGGAGGTGAGCTTGAAAAATCGTATCATGAAGGCCTGGGGAGAAGCATGAATTCCCAATGATGGGAAGTGGTTTGAAGGAGAGAGAGAAGCATATGTAAACAAATGTGAGCATATACGCGTTGTGGGTCCTATCAAGGGATATATTTTCAGGATACAAGGTAAAACCTCGTAGCACCACGGTGCCATCGTTAGCGATATCGTACTTTTGTGCCTGTTTAATTGGTGTGCAGAATTTGGCGTTGTAATGGCGACGCCAATCAATAAGTCAACTTGGGTGGGTTGCCTGGTAATATTTCTGAATGTCCTAAACTGCTAGACTGCTAGGAAGTGAGAGATGACGCAGAGGAAGGTGAGGGCGTTTGTGCGTCCAAATTTAATTTAGAGTGAGTGTACTTGCTTGAAGTAATGGGAAGGTATTGCTAATGGTAAGGTTTGAAACCAATACAGATACTTTGGTAAAAATGCTTATTTTTAAGAAGGTTGCAACACCCACACCAGGAATGCAATCTGCAATGCCACGACTCAAATAAAATGCCAGTCTTGTGCAGGAGCGGGACAACTTAGCCGGGATATATGTACCTAAAGTATTTCAAGGCTGGGTTTGTCCACCCAAACTTAAAATTGCGTTTCATAGTTTGGAGGAGAGGAGGCGGGATTCTGATCCCCATTGCTTCTGATTTGTTGAAATTGATTTTCAAATTGGACAACATGTCATATGTATCAAACACCCGAAGAAGGTTCAGGAGGGATATCGTCAGCATAAGCTGAGACTTTGTGTTGGACTCCACCAATGGTCAGTCACATGATATCTGGGTTTTAAGAATTTTGCATAAGAAAGTTTCAAGAGAACGCAAAAAAGGAGGGGTGATGGGTGTCCCATTAGTGATAGGGAAGGAGTTGGAAAGAACCCCATTTGCTTTTTGACTTGGGCAGACTGGTCTGAATATATTTTGCGGGTCCATTTAATCATGGTCTCCCCAAGACCAACATGGCATAGAACTGAAAACCTAAAGCTCTAGTTTACATGGTCGAATGCTTTTTCGACATCTGTAACCAGAAAAACACATGGAGTGTGAGTCGCATTGGCCACATGGATCAAGTTAAGAACTTTAACTGTTATCACTGGCCTCTCGCGTGGGGATGAATAAATTGTTGCAAATGGTGTTGGAGACGAGATGCCAGAATTTTGGTGAACAGCAGAAGATCGATGTTTGAGATATAGGTCTATAAATACCACAGGAGGCAGGGTCCTTTCCCTTTCTCTGGGAAATGCTGTCTCCAATCCAAGTGCATGAAATGGTTTCACCATGTATGAGCCAAGAGTGGGGAGGAACTGTTTGTAATATTGTAGTGTGAAACCGTCAGGGCCCAGGGCTTTAGCCGGATTGGTTGCACCATTGGCTGATTTGGAGTTCCTCCACCGTAATAGGGGCTTCATGTTCTTTCCGTAACTCAGAAGATAGTTGGGGCATTTTGAGACTAATTAAGATGTTCTTCTAATTGTGTTTTTGTGAAGGGGATTGTACCGGTAGATTGTATAAAGAGGAATAACATTCTATAAACTCTCGTGCGATCTGTTTGAGTAGAACAACTTTTTTATCACTCGACGACGAAATGTGAGGAATGCAAGTTGACAATTTTTGGTGCCGGACTGATTTGGTCAGCATCAGGCCACACTTCTTGCTCGATTCATGACATATTTTATGACAAGTTTGTAAAGCTAAATGTAGAAGAAAGGGTGTATAATATGGCCTGCAAAACACACCCGCTCAGCGCCAGATCAATCCCACTGTTCTATGTGCAGTGCTTAAAACTGAAGAAAATAAATTAAAATAAATATAACACTTTAAAATAGAATACTCAAAATATTAAAAAGTAATGAGCAGCTGTTTAAAAAAGAAAATTACATAAATATAGTAGTATAAAAGTCTAGCAGTCAAACGCTGTATCATTAAATACCAAAAACAGCGCTGGAGTGAAAAAAGAGCCCCCTTTGCCAGTGGATCCTGCTGATGATGAGGACTTTATATTGAAGTGGATGATGATTACCTTTACTCAATGCTTTTTTATTAGTGGCTTCTGGTGAGTTTGACCCCCTGGGGGAGTGTGCATCACGTGGTGGAATACGTTTATATTTCTGGTGAAAGGTGCACGCTTGGACATCAGTGATTCTACACCTGTGAAAGCCTTTGAACTCTCCATTATCTCCTTCTACATAGAGACTTGTGTTTCTGGCCACATGCTGTGACACATTTTTTGTCTTTTTTTTTTTCACTCCAGTGCTGTTTTTGGTATTTAATGATCCAGCGTTTGAGTGCTAGACTTTTATACTACTGTATTTAAGTTTGTAAAGCTGCTTTAGCTTTATAATGAGATAACATTTGGGTTATGCCTGAACACGTTAAAATAGTAGTAAACCCTCAACATTTTTTAGTTCAACACAATGAGCACAATAAATAAAGCATTCCCTATTGAACTATTTTGTTAAAATTGTTACCCTAGCAATTGCAGTTTACAGCTTTTAGTGTTGCTGACTGCTCAGTGCTGCTTCCCTGAACTTCCAGAAAGAGTTAACAGTGGGCAGTGCAGATTCAAGTCAGTCTCTTGGCATAAAAAGGGAAGGGGGAGATGGAAGGAGGAACAAGGAAATTACATTGGCATCCTAGGACTGTGTGTTTCTATTGATGCAAACAGTGTAGCAAGACAACTCCTAGTCCCTACGTGTTAGGGTGGCTCGATCGGATGCTCTAAGAGAAAGTAGCCATCAATTGAGGGTTTACCTTCACTTTGAAGCTGGCCATACATTATACAACTTTCTTGTTCAATGTCCTTTAGATTTACCTTCAACTGTGTAGTGCAAGGGCCTGCCTGATTGCATGCAAATTAAAAGGGTTGAGGTTTGACCTATTATATGGTTTTTGATAAATCCTAAATGAAAATTGTAAAAGACAATTGTATAATGTATGGCCAGCCTGAGAGCACCTTTTTTTAAAACGTAACATCAAATTCTGAAATTGTTATTGCCCTTTTTTTTTTTTTTTTTAAGAGCAAGTAGAGCAGAGGTTTTGCCCTTTGCTGTTTCAACCCTGGGATGAAGCAGTATAGAGAGAGAGAGGTCCGAGTCTCTACACTGACTCTTTCTTTCTTTCCATTTTCTGGGAATGGATACCTATTTCCTAGGCTAGAATAGTGGAAGTTTGGTGCCTCCCCAGCCAAGACCCCCTGGGACACATCACATGTGGCTATGGGACCAGTATACAAGTGCAGCTTGTCTTGCACATGCGCGGTGGGAGACAGCTGAAAAACAGTGAGTCAATTTTTTAAATAAATAGTAGTCGTTCCCATTACTACAAGTGTGGAAGAGCATGGTTTATAATATGTAAAAGTCACAAAAATGTTTTACTTTTGATACTGCATTAATTACACCATGTGTGCTCACTGAAAATACTCACTCCTTAAAGGGGCTGTAAACCCTCAGTTTTTCGCCTTAATGCATTCTATGCATTAACCACTTCAGCCCCGGAAGGATTTACCCCCTTCCTGACCAGAGCACTTTTTACAATTCGGCACTGCGTCGCTTTAACTGCTAATTGCGCGGTCATGCAATGCTCTACCCAAACGAAATTTGCGTCCTTTTCTTCCCACAAATAGAGCTTTCTTTTGATGGTATTTGATCACCTCTGCCGTTTTTATTTTTTGCGCTATAAACGGAAAAAGACTGAAAATTTTGAAAAAAAATGATATTTTCTACTTTTTGTTATAAAAAAAATCCAATAAACTAAATTTTAGTCATACATTTAGGCCAAAATGTATTCGGCCACATGTCTTTGGTAAAAAAAATGCCAATAAGCGTATATTTATTGGTTTGCGCAAAAGTTATAGCGTCTACAAACTAGGGTACATTTTCTGGAATTTACACAGCTTTTAGTTTATGACTGCCTATGTCATTTCTTGAGGTGCTAAAATGGCAGGGCAGTACAAACCCCCCCCAAATGACCCCATTTTGGAAAGTAGACACCCCAAGGAAATTGCTGAGAGGCATGTTGAGCCCATTGAATATTTATTTTTTTTGTCCCAAGTGATTGAATAATGACAAAAAAAAAAAAAAAAAAAAAATTTACAAAAAGTTGTCACTAAATGATATATTGCTCACATAGGCCATGGGCATATGTGGAATTGCACCCCAAAATACATTCAGCTGCTTCTCCTGAGTACGGGGATACCACATGTGTGGCACTTTTTGGGAGCCTAGCCACGTACGGGGCCCCGAAAACCCAGCACCACCTTCAGGATTTCTAAGGGCATACATTTTTGATTTCACTCCTCACTACCTATCACAGTTTTGAAGGCCATAAAATGCCAAGATGGCACAACCCCCCCCCAAATGACCCCATTTTGGAAAGTAGACACCCCAAGCTATTTGCTGAGAGGCATGGTGAGTATTTTGCAGCTCTCATTTGTTTTTGAAAATGAAGAAAGACCAGAAAAAAAATTTTTTTTTTTTCTTTTTTCAATTTTCAAAACCTTGTGACAAAAAGTGAGGTCTGCAAAATACTCACTATACCTCTCAGCAAATAGCTTGGGGTGTCTACTTTCCAAAATGGGGTCATTTGGGGGGGTTTTGTGCCACCTGGGCTTTCCATGGCCTCCGAAACTGTGATAGGCAGTGAAGAGTGAAATCAAAAATTTACGGCCTTAGAAAGCCTGAAGGCGGTTCTTGGTTTTCGGGGTCCCGTACGCGGCTAGGCTCCCAAAAAGTCCCACACATGTGGTATCCCCGTACTCAGGAGAAGCAACAGAATTTATTTTGGGGTGTAATTTCACAAATCCCCATGGCGTGTTTGAGCAATATAACATTTAGTGACAACTTTGTGCAAAAAAAAAAAAAAAAATTTGTCTCTTTCCCGCAACTTGTGTCACAATATAAAATATTCCATGGACTCGACATGCCTCTCAGCAAATAGCTTGGGGTGTCTACTTTCCAAAATGGGGTCATTTGGGGGGGTTTGAACTGTCCTGGCATTTTATGCACAACATTTAGAAGCTTACGTCACACATCACCCACTCTTCTAACCACTTGAAGACAAAGCCCTTTCTGACACTTTTTGATTACATGAAAAAATTATTTTTTTTTTGCAAGAAAATTACTTTGAACCCCCAAACATTATATATTATTTTAAAGCAAATGCCCTACAGATTAAAATGGTGGGTGTTTCATTTTTTTTTTTCACACAGTAATTGCGCAGCGATTTTTCAAACGCATTTTTTGTGGAAAAAACACACTTTTTTAAATTTTAATGCACTAAAACACACTATATTGCCCAAATGTTTGATGAAATAAAAAAGATGATCTTAGGCCGAGTACATGGATACCAAACATGACATGCTTTACAATTGCGCACAAACGTGCAGTGGCAACAAAATTAATACATTTTTAAAAGCCTTTAAAAGCCTTTACAGGTTACCACTTTAGATTTACAGAGGAGGTCTACTGCTAAAATTACTGCCCTCGATCTGACCTTCGCGGTGATACCTCACATGCATGGTGCAATTGCTGTTTACATTTGACGCCAGACCGACGCTTGCGTTCGCCTTAGCGCGAGAGCAGGGGGGACAGGGGTGCTTTTTTTTTTTTTTTTTTTTTTTTTTTCTTTATTATTTTTTTGCTTTTTTGTCTTATTTTTAAACTGTTCCTTTCATATTTTTTTTTAAATCATTTTTATTGTTATCTCAGGGAATGTAAATATCCCCTATGATAGCAATAGGTAGTGACAGGTACTCTTTTTTGAAAAAATTGGGGTCTATTAGACCCTAGATTTCTCCTCTGCCCTCAAAGCATCTGACCACACCAAGATCGGTGTGATAAAATGCTTTCCCAATTTCCCAATGGCGCTGTTTACATCCGGCGAAATCTAAGTCCTAAAATGCTCGTAGCTTCCGGTTTCTTAGGCCATAGAGATGTTTGGAGCCACTCTGGTCTCTGATCAGCTCTATGGTCAGCTGGCTGAATCACCGGCTGCATTCGCAGGTTCCCTGTTGAGACAGGAGAGCCAGAGAAAAACACGGAAGACGGTGGGGGGGGGGGGGGGCATTCCCTCCCACTGCTTGTAAAAGCAGTCTAGAGGCTAATTAGCCACTAGGATTGCTTTTACATGAAAGCCGACCGCTGGCTGAAAAGAATGATACCAAGATGATACCTAAACCTGCAGGCATCATTCTGGTATAACCACTCAAAGTCGTGAATGGCGTACCTGAAGACAAAAAAATGGTTAACAATAAAGCACAGTAAACGGTAAAGTATAAAAAATTGCATACCTGAAAAGCAAACATGATAAAACATAATAACAATAAAACATTGCAGAATAGAATACAGTAAAAAAGAGCAGAACACCAGAGAGAGAATAGAGAGAGAGAGAACAATAAAACGACAACTATTTTTTTTTTTATTTTTGTTTGTGTTTTTTTTTTTTTTTTACACTTTTTTTTTGTAACTGTAACTTTTATAACTGTAACCGGTTCCAGGTTCGGGTCTCTCAAAATGCGATGGCATCTTGGGAGACCCTGTGAAAGTGTGCCTAGTCTGTGCAATGCTGTACCCTACGCTAATACTCAACTAGTGAATGGTAGCGTTCAAAACATTCACCAATGCAAAGACCAGGATTATCAGGACAGGAGGGACAATAATAGCGGGTGTCACGTCTATATACGCGCTTGCTGCAGACACATCTTTTTTGGGGGGGTTCGTTGGGTAGGGGTACTCGGGAGGACATATAAATGCCTCTCATGCAGCCGACTGCATTTGGTTGGGGATGTGAATGGGGGAAGTACGGGCGCTGCAGAAGTGGTGGGTTCCCAATTAGGATTGGCGAATGCAGCAGGAAGGGCATTATGGGCATGACGGGCCTGTGTTTGTCTTTTTGGTGGCAGCGGGACACTACTTGTGCTTGCCACCTCACCAGCTTGAACTGCACTTATGGGACTCGCCACGTCACCAAGTGTTACTGCAGTGCTGGTATGACTACGACCGGGGTGTACTAGGCCGCTGGCGCTTGCCAGTTCACCAAAACGCTACAAAAAAAAGTGACAGTGATCGATCGATACTGCACTTGGGTGGGCTGGGCTGGGCCGGGCGGAGGGGCAAAACGCAGGTGCTAGCAGGTATCTGGGCTGATCCCACTAACACTGCGTTTTTGGGAACCCTAAACTGCTGGGGACGCTAGTATAGATCTGATCGGATCAGATATTGATCCGATCAGATACTATACCACTAAGGGAGGTGTACGGTGCGTGCGTGGGTGTTAGTGGTACTGGCGCTAATCTGACGCTGCTTGGGGCTGGTGCTTGCCAGTTCACCAAAATGCTACCAAAAAAACTGTTAGCGATCGCAGGGATCAGGCCTGACTCTGCGAACGCTGCAGTTATGCGTTTAGTGTTTTGTAAGTGACAGTGATCGATCGATACTGCACTTGGGTGGGCTGGGCGGAGGGGCAAAACGCAGGTGCTAGCAGGTATCTGGGCTGATCCCGCTAACACTGCGTTTTTGGGAACCCTAAACTGCTGGGGACGCTAGTATAGATCTGATCGGATCAGATATTGATGTGTTCAGATACTATACCACTAAGGGAGGTGTACGGTGCGTGTACGGTGCGTGCGTGGGTGTTCGCGGTACTGGCGCTAATCTGACGCTGCCTGGGGCGACGCATATCACCGCCGGGCGATCAGGGGGCTAAACCTTTATTCGGTAATAAACGGCGGGTGCCCTGACACTAAAAAAAATAAACGAACTAACCAGCGTCACCCGTAACAGTTATACGGTGATCAGTGGTGAAAGGGTTAACTAGGGGGCAATCAAGGGGTTAAAACATTTATTCGGTAGTATATGGGGGTCCCTGTCGCTATAAAACGCTGACAGCGAACCTAAATATTTACGTTCCTAACTAGCGTCACCAGCGACACTAATACAGCGATCAGAAAAATGATCGCTTAGCGACACTGGTGACAGGGGGTGATCAAGGGGTTAAAACTTTATTAGGGGGGGTTAGGGGGGTACCCTAGACCTACAGGGGGCTAATACTAACTGTCCTACCACTGCTAACTGTCACAAACTGACACTATGCAGTAATCAGGAAAAAAACAAAACAAAACAAAAAAACCTGCTTGGTGTCAGTTTGTGACAGGGGGGGGGGGGTGATTGGGGGGGATCGGGGGGCGATCGGGGGGGGATCGGGGGTGTTTAGTGTGCCTGGCATGTTCTACTGTGTTGTGTGAGTGTTGGTGCACTTACATGTCTTCTCTCCTCGGTGCTGGAACGGAAACTGGCCAGCCGAGGAGAGATGACATCACATCCTCTGCCTCTGTGTACTATACAGAGGCAGGGGATGTTTCTCATTGGCTGGGAGCGATCGCGAGGGGGGGGCCACGATCGGATGGTCTCCCCCTCGTCTCTCAACTCTCCCAGCCAAACGCCGACCGCCGATGGCACCGGGGGGGGATCCGATCGGACCCCCCGCCCGCGGGAAGGCAATCACGTACCAGGTACGTGATTTTGCCTGCCCGTGCCGCTCTGCTCACGTATATATGCGTGAGGCGGTCGGCAAGTGGTTAAGGTGAAAAACCTCCTGTGATGCAGCAGCCCCCCAGAGTTCCCCTTTTACTTACCTGAACCCGGTCTTTCCAGCAACGGGGATGAGCACACTGGCTCCAGCCCATGTCTTGGGTCCTGATTGGATAGATTAAAGGGGTTGTAAAGGTAATTTTTTTTTTTTTTTTTAAAATAACAAACATGTTATACTTACCTTCACTGTGCAGCTCGTTCTGCACAGAGTGGCCCCGAACCTGGTCTTCTGGGGTCCCTCGGCGGCTGTTTCAGCTCCTCCCCGCAAGCATTTACCACCTTAATGCGAGCTCCCTCGCATGGTGGTGAGTGCTTGCGGGCGCGCTCCCGTGATACAGCCGGCGGCTATAGCCGCTCGCTGTATCACTCGGCCCCGCCCCCCGGCGCGCCGCGTCATCGGATGTGATTGACAGCAGCGCGAGCCAATGGCTGCGCTGCTTTCAATCCATCCACTGCAGCCAATCAGCGACCAGGCTGAGCTGCAATGAAGATGACGAGGACGAGCAGCGAAGATTCGAGGCGTCAGGTAAGTAAAACGGGGGGCCTGGGGGCGGCGGTACTGTCAAAAGTTTTTTCACCTTAATGCATAGAATGCATTAAGGTGAAAACATTTTTACCTTTACAACCCCTTTAATAGCAGCGCAGCCATTGGCGGGGGGCGGGGCTGAGTCCTGCTGTTTGCGTCAATGGACACAGCAGCAGGACACGGGAGCGTGCCCACACGAGTGCCCCAAGGGATAGCGGCTCTCCAATGGGGCACTTGAGAACAGGAGAAGCCAGGAGTGCTGCTGAGGGACCCCAGAAGAGGATCATCGGGGCTATTCTGTGCAAAACCAACTGCACAGAGGTAAGTATGACCAGATTTTTCTGTTTTTTTTTTTTTTTATTTAAAAAAAAAAAACAAAACAAAAAACCCTTTTTAGATATCCTTTAGGAAACCATTTGCTCTTGTTTACCCCCCCCCCCCCAACACTGCATCCAAATTAGTGAATCGGCTGAATGGGTTTTTTAAAGCGTCCTTTATTTTCAATAAATATAACTTTACTTTTTTTACCAGCATCTCATCTAGCTTAAAGCAATTTACAAACCATTCTTTTTTTTTTATTTGTTGTTTTATTGACTAGGTAATCGATGGAAAAGTAATCACGGATAAAAGAACAGCTGCGGTGTCTGCAATTGCATCAAAGGTAAAGAAGTTTATGTAACTGTTCTGCCCATTTACATACATCTAAAGTCCAAACAAGTCCCGAATCCAGTTACTTTGTGATGCACAAGCCTCAAAAAATAAACAATCTTTTCTTACCTGGTCGATGGATGGATGTAAACGGACGTGCATCTGTTTATATCCAAAGAATTCAAAAGCATGCCAACCCGCAGACTAGAAGGTAGCCAAATATAAACTTGCTCTGTTTATATCTGCCTGCCCATAGACTATTGAGCTTCAGTTCAGTTTTTTCAGGCGGATCTGATCAGAAAACTTGTCTGAAAGGACTAAGATGCATTCGTTAAAAATTTAATTTTTTATAATTTCATTTTGTGTGAATATTGTCCAGCCCATGACCCCTGGAGAATCTAGTTCTGACCCCTAATTATGAATCGGAGGTTATAAAGATCAGAGGTTTAAAATAATGTATGAGCCATTTGTATGTATAGTAGGTCCTATCATGAAGATATCAGAGCCTGTGCTGTAAACCTCTGAATGAGAAACTGACCTTGTGGTCAGTTTTCCAGAAAGATGAAAAATACAGGCCTAATGACTGCACTACTATGTACGTGTCCTCAGTAATCACCCCAGAAATGCTTTATTTCACTTCATCACTCTACCAATTCACAATTCGATAGAATGAGGATGTGACATAAAAGCTAATCTTTTAAGTGTAGTGTCTTTGAGGGGGTAAATGATTTGTTTTTATTCAAGATGAAGATAATTCTGTTAGGATTTGTTTTTTTTCTAATTTGGTTTTTTAAAAAATATTATTATTACGTTTTACTTTTTAAATGTCCAATGACCGTATTAGAGAAGGCTGCTGGATTTATTTTGAATAACTACAGTTTTATAACAATAAGCCCTAGCTTCTCGGCCTCACCCTTTCAATGCCAATAAAATTCTACCTGAAGATCAGCTGTTATCTGGGACTTCTTCCTCCTTGGGCCCTAATAGAGGAGCCATCTACTTGCAGGCTCTATATATATATATATATATATATATATATATATATATATATATATATATATATATATATATATATATATATATATATATATATATATATATATATATATATATATATATAATGTTTTTTTTCTCATTTTTGATTGAGTGGGAAAGGGTTAAGCCCACTGGGGTGATTCTCTATTTGTCCTGGAGACCAGTATCACCTAGATGGAAGGTAGGGGGGAAATCCAAAATCTTGGAATTTTCATAAAAGCAAGAGGTGAAGGTAAAAATTAAGCTCTAATCTTTCCTCACAGCTGACCTCCGCCATGCCTTTTATCAGTTTGGTTGCCTTAACTGCATGAATAGCCACCCCCCCCCCCCTTCCTGCAGGGCTATTGTAATCTGACAGGCAGCAAAGCCAACTGTCAACCTAAACCAGGGGTGCCCAACCTTTTGAAGAGCGAGGGCCACTTTAGCGACTTGGTAACCAGTCACGGGCTACAGTGAGTGGAGCGGGCGGATGACCAGTCCGTGTCCGCTCTGCATATGCAGAGCGGACATGGACACAACCCGTAAAAAAGTGAAATACCGCGCTATGACGAAAAATAAAAATAAAAAAAGCAGCTGCTAGAAGTGAGATACACACAAATAGTAAATAAAAAGAATATAGCAGCGCTAAAGAGTGAATGAATAACACTTGTGCTAAATATTTGACATATAACTAAAAAATAAACAATAAAAAATCACCAAAAACAATTGATCAGACCAAATACTGAGGTTATAGTGAAAAAGTATAAAAAATATATATATATTTATATTTTTATATATATAACAAATCGTGTAGATAAGGAATCTTGGATCAGAAGGTATAGGATGAATTCTCCCACCGTGACAACAGTCCAAGTTCATAAACCAAGTGTTCAAAAAATTAATTGATTGATATTGATTTTGTAAAAAATCCACCACCGCAACAAAATTGTGACCACCGTGTGAAATGCAAGCTTACCAAATAGCAAGCTAACCAAGCTTGTGACCTATAACCCGGTCAGGGCCTTTATCCAAAAGTAAACCAGGTATCGCCAATCCGGGCTCATATCCTAGAAACAGGCCAGATACCTCAGAGGGATCCATGCTCTAACGGATGTTTGCTGGCAACTCAATGGGCTCTTCTAATCCAGGAAGCTCCAATAGGTGGTGATACGAAACCCAAAAAAAGAAAGGCTCACCATAGCATAATTCCTTCTGAACATGTTTAATAGAGGATTAAAATTACAGTTACAGTGTTGAGGATAAATAACAGCAAATAGCCAGCCGGCTGTGCAAGGACGCCCGTTCACTGGGACACTGGTACGCGGTGACGTCAGCACTTCAACTCCTCCCGACGTACGTTTCATCAAAACAATGACGTTGTCTGGGGAACGGGCAACGCGCTGACGTGTCGCGTATTATATAGAGCCAAAACAAGCCAAGCCTCGATGTGAGTCAAACCGGAACATCAGGCATAATCCATGGGAGGCCAGCATGAAGCCGAATCTACCATGCAAAGGATTGGCAAAAACTAAAAATACGTTTAATGCAACAAAAATAAGTAATTTCCATAGATGGGTACATGTTACAATATTCCTATCTATGGAAATTACTTGGGCTATTTTTGCGCTGCTATATTCTTTTTACGGACACAACCGGCTCTACTCTATGGGGTCTCTGATCTGCCCAGACAGAAGGAGACCGTTTCCCTTCTGTTTTTTTAAGTGAATCAGATTGGAAATAGGTGGGTGTAAACTGACACAAGTCTGTTTACATCTGACACTCTATAGAGGTGAATGGAGGGTCTGACTGGGTCAGCTTGAAAAACGGACAGACGGACCCGTTTGGACTGAACATGTGAAAGGGGCCTAAGGCTGCTTTCACGCTGATGCACTGGGATTTTCCTTCACCTCAACTGACCTCAATCTTCACCTCTCCCTCGGGATTCTTGCAGGTATTGCTGGCTGCTGCTGTTCCCCAGGCAGGTATGGCTGTTGGCTGCTGCTGGTGCGTACTGTTGGCGGGTACTGTTGGCAGGTATTGCTGGCAGGTTCTTGACCCACCATCCCCGAGCATCAGTGTGAAGTATGGAGCTGGCACTAGTGGAAGCATGCGGCATGCTCCTGTCATGGGTGGAGTGCATTTGGTATCGCTACGCCTGTGACAGGAGCCGGCGCTGCAACGGCTCTGCTTCCTCTAGAGCAGGCTCCGTTCTTCACACTGATTCTCGGGTATGGCGTGTCGGGAACCTGCAATCTGGGCTTGCAGACCCGCCATCCCAGAAGAGGAGGTGGCGGGCCACATCAGAGGGCACCCCTGACCTAAACCATGTTTGCATCTGATCGGATGCAGGCACTGTTCTGCTGACAACCTACCAACAAGCGCCTTCGAGCTGATTGAACAATCAACTCTGTTGAATAGGGTGGTGCCAGCGGGGCCACCCACTGCTCGAATTTCAGCTGAGCCTACAGGAATCGTCCAAAAATTCGGGCAGTGTATGCTTAGTTTAAAGGGTAACTCCACTTTCGTGGAAAAATATAACAAAAAGACATATAGCTACACAAGCCATGTTGTAATGTTATTAAAAATTGCCTTTTGCTTTTCAGTCTGCAGCCACTGTAATTTTTTGTAAAATTCAATGCAATATGGCAACCTGGAGGCGTACATAACGCCTTCAGAAGTGTCATTTCCTGCTGTGTGATTGGCTCACCATTTTTCCTAGAAGTCTACAGGCCAAAATTTAAGGCACTCACTGCAATAGGAATTTCAGTTTTTATTGAGATCCACTCCAACGATTAAATACTTATAAAGGGATGTGCTGCAGCTTTTCTCATTAGAACATTTAAGAGTGCACCAGCTGATTATAATGAGCCAGTTTCTCCCATTTAGAATCGGTATCCAAACAGCATTGTAAAATCGCCTTTTCTTTCTTTTTTTTTTTTTCTTAAGTACTTTGTGACTCCATCCAGCCAAAAACAGCCAAATCCGTAAACTGTCACCTAATGTCTTTTTACTTGTTTGCTGTAAAAGCTTTGTAGCTGGTTTGCATATTTTAAAAAAGTGGAATTAATGGCTGCTCTTGCTTTATGTTTGTATTTCAGCTGCTGAAGCCTTCGCCTGCTGAAGTACTCTGCATTCTGGGCTCTGGAGCTCAAGCACGGAGTCATTACCAAGTCTTTACACAGCAGTTTTCTTTCAAAGAGGTAAATAAGAACCATCATTATTATTTAGAGAAATTGATGATCAGCTGGGCTAAGAATTGCTTACATTAAGCTCTGCGCTGAAGGAAATACAATTAAAGCTTTCATTTCTCTGGCAGGCAGGGATTCAGTGGAACAAAATGTGAAAAATCCCTCTAAGAGCCATAGTGAGTAATTTTCATCATAAAATATCAATATTGCTTTGAATAGAGACATTGGAAGTCTGCGGGAGAGGGGAGGAGTGCATTTCATTGTGTTGGTGTCATTTATTAAAGGCTAAAAGTTCAAAGGCATTCTAACTCTTTGAATTTAGAATAATGTATTATTTATTTATAAACTGGCATTGGAGAATGCAAAAGTGCACAAATCAACACAAATTTATAGAGTTTTCCTCCACCGGGGTTTGAAACGAGTATGTTTTGTTATCCTAAAACTGGAGCAAAAAGGAGGTGCTGCCTATATTGATCAATCTGATTTAGGCCTTGTTCACACGGTCGATTAAGACCATAAACTGCCAAGAATCGGCATCACAGGCGTTCGGATCAGGCAAGGCCTGGATGCTTGTATAAATCAATGCTAGGCGCCACTGCGTGTATACAGACATCTGATGTGTTGCATGCGATTAGGGACAGATGAGTGGCTCTGGACACAGACAGATTGCATCCAGGACTGCTAGTGGGAGGGGGGTCCTAAAGCTCTACTGACCAGCAAAGTGCCACTTGCTTATAATGATTAGGGGAGTGCTTGTTTTAAAGGGTTGGGGGGTTTAAACTGGTACAGACTACCAACAATTGTGGGTTCTCTTGGGGGGGGGGGGGGGTTAAACAGGCACTAACCACCAACCATTGTGGGCTCTCTGGGGGGTTTAAACTGAAACTGACCACCAACAATTGTGGGGTCTCTTGGGGGGGGGGGTTAAACTGGTGCTGACCACCAACAATTGTGGGGTCTCTTGGGGGGGGGGGGGTTAAACTGGTGCTTACCACCAACAATTGTGGGCTCTCTGGTGTGTGGGTGGGGTTAAACTGGCACTTGCCACCAACAATTGTGGGCTCTCGGGGGGAGGGGGGGGGCTCTTTCTCTGTCTCAAATGATATCAAATTAATTTGGGTACAGTGTCAGTCAAGGCACCTGGTTTTACACCCTGCATCTTGATGACATCATCAGTTGGTAGGATATGTCTGTCGTACTCCTGATACACTCCTGTAATGCTGGAAAAGCCTTGGTAGAAGTGCTGTGTTGCTTCCAATCAGGATTTGTATGCAAAAAAATACATTTTGACTTGCCCTTAAATTCCATACCTTGGCGTACAGGTACTACTATCAGGTAATTGAGCACTGGCAAAGCTTTTGGACATGTCCCTTGGATGTGCCCTATAAACAGATCACACTCTGAGACCCTTTTATCAAGCAATATCTTTTTAGACTTTGCAGATCTCTTAGTACTCAGAGGGGCATATCAAGATGGGAAAAAAATCAAGGGCGAATAGACTGAAAATTGTGCGCACAGCTGAAGTGCATATATCTACACTGAACTGCAAATTGCAGGAAATGAACCCCCCCCCATGTAGTGCTGCTGGCCAGCTTTCCCTCCACCCACTCCAACCAGCTACAGCAGAGATTCAGAGATTGGTGTTGGATTGGAGAGGAGGGAGTGGGGCTGGTACCAGCCCCCCATTGCTTTCCTGAATGGATACAGTCAGATCAGTACAGTGTTTACTATGCTTCAGTTTGTGAACAGGAGTCTATACAGACTCCTAGTTATTTGTCTACAGTGCAGTTCAGACTATCAGTCCATTTCTCTCTCTGAAAAAAGACACTAGAGATCTGTTTGGACCCCTGATGTCTCTCCAACACCACCCCCCCCCCCAAACAAAAAACTGCAGAAAAACATTAACAATAGAATTGTAAAAAATATTTTAAAAAATAGGGATTTAGACATGCAACTAAATCTCCCTTGCCTCTGAAACCCGATGCGCATTAGGATCACACTTCAGGGGCTACTAACAGACAGTGAAGAAATGATGCAGTGCGTTCTCACCTCCTGTTTTAACTCCATTTTTGTTGACAAATGCGCTGCAACCGTGTGCATTGCACACAGTTTCCGGGTGTTTGTGGCGCCTCCCTATCAACTTGAATGTGTAGTATTCAGAAGGCGGCATCACTACAAGACGGGTCATGTTTGCCACGGGCGCCAAGCATCGTGGCTGCAGCATGTAAATACAGTCAGGTCCATAAATGTTGGCACATCGACACAATTCTAATCTTTTTGGCTCTATACACCACCACAATGGATTTGAAATGAAACAAACAAGATGTGCTTTAACTGCAGACTTTCAGCTTTAATTTGAGGGTATTTACATCCAAATCAGGTGAACATTCAGTGGCTTGCTTCACTGATAGTGACAGCTCTTTGGATCTCATATTGAGAGTTGAAAACAACAGATTCCAAATGCAAATAGCACACTTGAAAAACTCTGGACCTTTTATCTGCTCCTTGTAAATGGGATAATGAGGGAATAACACACACCTGGCCATGGAACAGCTGAGCAGCCAATTGTCCCATTACTTTTGGTACCTTAAAAAGTGGGAGGCACATATACAAACTGTTGTAATTCCTACACTGTTCACCTGATTTGGATGTAAAGACCCTCAAATTAAAGCTGAAAGTCTGCAGTTAAAGCACATCTTGTTCGTTTCATTTCAAATCCGTTGTGGTAGTGTATAGAGCCAAAAAGATTAGAATTGTGTCGATGTCCCAACATTTATGGACCTGACTGTATTTACATGCTGCAGCCACGATGCTTGGCGCCCGTGGCAAACATGACCCGTCTTTATGGGTCATGTTTGCCACGGGCGCCAAATATTTATGGACCTGACTGTACAGCCGTCTGCTGCCTATTGAAGCAATACAGGGCACTTTCACCCCCTTCCTTTTTTTTTTCAGGCTTTTTCGGGTTTTTCAGTTTTTTTTCAGGTTTCAGCGATGTCGCATTTTGAATGACAATTGCTCGGTCATGCAACACTATACCCAAACAAAATTTTTATCATTTTTTCCTCAAAAATAGAGATTTCTTTTGGTGGTAGTTGATCACCACTGGGTTTTTTTTTTATTTTTTGCACTACAAATAACCTCTAATTTTGAAGAGGGGGAAAAAAAAATCTGTTTATAAAACTTTGTAAATACGCTTTTTTTTTCTCCTTCACTGATGGGGGGGCACTGATGAGTCACTGATGAGGTGGCACTGGGCACTCATAGGTGGTACTGGTAGGCAGCACTGATATGCAGCCCTGGGCACCGATAGGCTAGGCGGCACTGAAAGGTAGCACTGATATGCAGCAATGGGCACTCAAAGGTGGCATTGGGCACTGATGGGGTGGCACTGATAGGAGGCACTTGTAGGTGGCACTGGGCACTGATGAGGTGGCACTGATGGGCACTGATGAGGTGGCACTCATAGGTGGCACTGATGAGGTGGTGATGTTGCGGCACTTATATGCAGCACTGATAGGCACTTGTAGGTGGCACTGATGGGGGTGGCACTGATTAGGAGGCTCTCCTCTACTTGCGCCTTGTCAGAATTAATAGAGGAAAAGCCGATAAAAGGCACTTCCTGGTTACCATGTGATCAGCTGTGATTGGACACAGCTGATCACATGGTAAAGAGCCTACGTCACAGGCACTTAACCGGGATAGGAGATGGGGTTTGTCAGACCGGCACACCACTGATCGCCACGCTACGCGCCCCCGCTATTTATCCTGCTGGACGTCATATGACGCCCAGTCAGGATAATACAACCACTTTCTGGCCGTCATTCTGCTATATGGCGGGCGGGTAGTGGTTAAGGTATGTGCAGTAGGAGGGCTGCAGAAATGAAGCTCAACCGTGCATTTTTGCTGCTTCTCAGCAGCAAGTGTAAACCAGGCTTAACGCCTTGTTCACGTGGAGCATACTACAGCAAGGCCATATATTATGCTGCACAGGTGTCCTGTGCATCCCTATGCAGGCAATATCATCTGTGTCAATTGTGACAGCCACCCCTCCCAACTTGACATCCATGTGAATGAGGCCCTAGTAGAAATTTAGCTGGAATTTTGTAAGTTATGTTGTGTTTAAGTGTGCAGTAGCATCTTCCTTTTAATTCTACTGGTCATGTGCTTTCAGAAAATGTATGGTTTGGGGGGGTCTTTTACATACTTTTAAAGCTGTAAGGGAAAAAAAAAGCAATGGAAAAATTGAAAAACTGGTTGGGCAACCTGAGTTTAAAAGCACAGGGCCTAGCAGCTTATAGGTTAAATAACAAAAATGTCATACATACCTGCTCTGTCCAATGATTTTGCACAGAGCAGCCCTGATCCTCCTCTTCTTGAGTTCGCTCCAGGCTCATGTTTCTGACACCGAATGCCCACCATAGCAAGCCGCTTGTTATGGGGGCATTTATGTGTGCTTGATCCTGACAGGCTGTGACTCTATAGACCCTGTCTATCAGGGTCCCTGTACAGTCCTGTCCCCCGCTCTCTCATGCAGAGCTGCATCGAGAGTGGACTCAGGGAAGTATGGGGGGGGGGGAACATTGCTCTCAGGTTTTTTACCTTTAACCACCTCAATACTGGGCACTTTCACCCCCTTCCTGCCCAAGCCATTTTTCAGTTTTCAGCGCTGTCGCACTTTGAATGACCATTTGCGCGGTCATGTTACACTGCACCCTAATGAAATTTTTATCATTTTTTTCCCCACAAATAGAGCTTTCTTTTGGTGGTATTTGATCACCTCTGCGGTTTTTATTTATTGCGCTATAAACAAAAGAATATGCTATAATAAATATCCATTTTTTTTTTTAACAAATTTTTTCCTCAGTTTAGGCCGATACATATTCTTCTACATATGTTTGGTAAAAAAAAAAAAATCGTGATAAGCGTATATTGATTGGTTTGCGCAAAAGTTATAGCGTCTACAAAATAGGGAATAGATTTATAGCATTTTTATTTATTTATTTTTTACTAGTAATGGTGGCGATCTGCGATTTTTATTGTGACTGCGATATTGCGGCGGACATGAAAATTGCACAATAAAGATCAATTGTGTATGTGATTCCGCGCAAAACCTCTAACTGTGCTTACTAATAGTAAACAATGAGAGAATAAATAAACTTGATGATTGAATTCCGTAAATAAAATCCACAATTAATAAAAATAACTATATATATAATTGTCCATAAGTGATTAAAACGTGACTTCAGTGCTGATCAATCAAGTGAAGTAAATAAATAAATAAATATATAAGTAAAAAGTGACTTTCAAAGTGCAAGTATGTTGATAGGAGATCTGGTGACTTTCGTGGTGTTGGATACCCACTAGGGGCTCCCAGAACTCTCACCTTGGTGACACAATAAAAGTGCCTTTGTGAATCCGTTAGGAACTGTACTCGTTCTGGTCCAATCTGTGCTGACGTTCTGATGCGTCTGTGGAGAGGAGGCTCTCCCTCTGGTGCACGGACTCCACATAGGGGATAATCAAAAGGAGGGGACTCCAATAGGGTAATATCGTATAGCCAAAGACTTTTATTAAAATTATATTTGCTTACATTAAAGTAAACGAAGTAGCGTTGAACAGCAGTAAAAAACAGCGTGGTTTCAATCCCCGCTACGTCACTTCCGGTCCGCGCTATTGTGTATCCGGTTACGTCCTACGCGTTACGTCATATCACATGACTTCCTCAGGGCACCGGAGGGAGTGCCTCCTCTCCATAGACGCATCAGAACGTCAGCACAGATTGGACCAGAACGAGTACAGTTCCTAACGGATCCACAAAGGCACTTTTATTGTGTCATCAAGGTGAGAGTTCTGGGAGCCCCTAGTGGGTATCCAACACCACGAAAGTCACCAGATCTCCTATCAACACACTTGTACTTTGAAAGTCACTTTTTACTTATATATTTATTTATTTATTTACTTCACTTGATTGATCAGCACTGAAGTCACGTTTTAATCACTTATGGACAATTATATATATAGTTATTTTTATTAATTGTGGATTTTATTTACGGAATTCAATTATCAAGTTTATTTATTCTCTCATTGTTTACTATTAGTAAGTACAGTTAGAGGTTTTGCGCGGAATCACATACACAATTGATCTTTATTGTGCAATTTTCAGTTCATAGGTAGTGAGTGGTGTTCACTATTTTTTGATTTTGCAGCATTACACACATAATTTTACACGGTTTTATATTAGTAGCGCAGAAGTCTATCCTAGGATATCTCACATTATTGCGGCGGACATATCGGACACTTTTGACACATTTTTGGGACCATTCACATTTATATAGCGATCCATGCTATAAAATTGCATTGACTACTGTGTAAATGTGACTGGCAGGGAAGGGGTTAACCACTAGGGGGCGATCGAGGGGTTAATGTATGACCTAGGGAGGTGATTCTAACTGGGGGGGGAGGGGACTGACTGGGGGAGGTGACCGATCGGTGTCCCTATGTACAAGGGACACGCCATCGGTTTCCTCTCCTGTCTGACAGGACGTGGATCTGTGTTTACATACACAGATCCACGGTCCTGCTCTGTTACCCGGCAATCACGGGTGCCCGGCGGACATCGCGGCCGCCGGGCACGCGCACTGGGTCCCGAGCGACGCAGCGGGCACGCGCGCGCGCCCCTTAGTGGCTCGGGAGGGCGATCACGTCATATGACGTCCGCCCAGAACAAGAGAAGCCTCGTCCCGCCGTCATATGATGGTGGGCGGTGGCTTAGTAGTTAAAGTGTTACTAAACCCACAACAGTAAAATCTGTATATGCAGAATCGCATGCTTGTTGTACTCACTGTGGGACTTAAGGGGTTAATCCTCTGCATTGTGTAAAAAGGCTTTTTGATCCTGTATGCACAGATCCTTCCCCCTCCTGCAGGGTCTCTCTTGGCAAGGCCAGATAATACACAGTCAGTGGTCCCCCTGCACATGCTCAGTTTGGTCTCTATTACTGGAGAGAATATTTCCTTGTTGAGCTGAGCTTTTCAGGTCACATGATATTGACCTCACATATGTGGGCATGTATACAGATCCTAAATGACAGCCCAGTCCCTCCCTCCTCCTCCATGCCCAGAAACTAAAAAAGAACACAGTGGGTGAGCTGTCTCATCTGGATTGATGGATGATCCGACTCCCATAACGGCATGAGGACACAGGCTGTAGTGGAAATCTTCTCCTATCGGAACAATCAGCACTCAAGCAAACTCTGCAGTTTATCACATGAGCGTGGTATACAGATCAGCCAAAAAGGTATGTAGTGTCAGTATTTATTATAAAAAGATTTATAATCTGTGGGCACTGCGGGGGGGGGGGGGGGGTGTTAACTATTTTTATACTACTGGGTTTAGTAACACTTTTAATGTAGAGAATGCATTAAGGTAAAAAACCTTCGGCCTTTAAAACCACTTTAAATATAAAGACATACTATACTTATTTTCTGCTGATTAGTCCAGGTTATCTGCTAAAGTCATTAAGTGGCACAATTATAAAAAAACTGTAAAACTTTTATAAAAAAAAAACTTTGTGCTGTTTTAGATGCATTTGTTCCACTGTCTTCCCAGCAATTTTAGGAATTGATTTTTAAAAACGGCAATTTTGAAATGCTGGAGATCTTTCATGGGTAATTTTCATCTATTTCCTAAGCATAAGCTGTAATCTTTCCTAGACAGAAGAACATGACATCTGGGAAGATTTATTTTTCTATGCTGTATTCTGTAGCATTATCATTGCTACCCTAGTGACCTAGTAAATCACTTTTTTCCAAGCATAAGGCAGACTCTAAAAATACATCTTGCTGTCTTTCCTCTCACCCTGAAGGTCAGGATTTGGAGTCGCACAAAAGAAAATGCAGAAAAATTTGCAAATGCTGTAGAAGGAAACGTACGCGTGTGTTCAACCCCACAGGAAGCGGTGACGGGTGCTGATGTAATCGTCACAGCTATGATGTCTACAGAGCCTGTGCTGTACGGTGACTGGGTCAAGCCGGGTGCACATATCAATGGTACATGTTCTAGTTCTTTTACTAAGAATCTGATAACATGCTTTTTTTTTTTTAGTTGACAGGTTTTATAAAATGCAGGTGTAACTGTTCCAGGGATGTTTAGGGGGGTGTGTTTTTTTTTTTTTTTATTGTAGGAAAAAATAAATAAAAGTCTAGGCGTGCAAAGTATTGGTGTCAGTGGCTGCAGTAATCCCCAGAACTAGTGTTGGTGGCAGTCGGTGTTCGTTTTGACGTCACATTTCGATTTCGTCTTAGGCATTTGACTAAAATGCCATTTTAGTTTTAGTCGTATTTTAGTCTACTAAAATCTCCAGTATCATAAACAAAAAAATATTGCTTTTTGACAAACAGAAGTGTAACTTTACAGCTTTTTTTGTTTTTAGATTTTAAACTCGATTGGCCATAATGACCTATTACCTGAATATAAAAACTTTAACAGTTCTCTGTTAATAATGAAAGACAGTATTAAAGTCGATGTGAACCCACTCATCAATTATAAACTACTGCCATAGTGCTGAACTATAAGGATATACATGCCTCTTGCATGTATCCTTATCTGTCAAATGTCTCCCCCTTCTCTATTTTGGAGCCCCGAAAAACTCTGGATTCAGTGGGCGGGTCTGTTGTGACATCAGCAGACTCCCCGCCCACCTCTACATTCCCCTTGGTCAGAGCGTGCACAAGAGAGGCAGAGCATGTTCTGGGCAAAAGCAGAAATACACAAATGTCCAGTGACTGTCGGATGGTCGGTGTGGCAGGGACAGCTGTGAGCACCGATCCCCCTGCATGGCTTTTCAGCTGATAGCCACTGGAGAGAAGTAGAAGCAGCTGATGAAAAGCCATGCAGGGAGATCGGTGCTCACAGCTGTCCCCAGTGACACCGATTATCCCCGACAGTCCCCCGTGTCTTCCTCCAGCACCCGTGTTCCCCTCCAACACAACCCCCTCTTCATCTCCGGCCCCCTCCGTGTCCTCCTCCACCCGCTGTGTCTCCGATGGAAATCTGTCGGGATGGAGAGCAGAGGAAGGTCCCTTCCTTTTCTGACTGGGACATAGAGTGTTTGTTAACGATTGCTCTCTATGTCCTGTGATAACTGACCAGAGTAAACTGTGTGTTACTCTGCTTCAGTTTTTATGAATGGAGAGGAGCCACTGTCTCCTCTCCATTCATCTTCAGTGGTGAGAAAAGGACTGGCATAGTCCAGAGCCCCAAGTCCCAGTCCCCAAAAAGGATTGTGAAAAAAAATTAAGAACAAATTAAAATGTTAAAAAAAAAAAATACATTAAAAAAAAAAAAAAAAAACTACTGACACCGTCCTCTGCCCCACTAACCCCGTCATCTGTCCCACTGACATCATCCTCTGCCCCACTGACACCGTCCACTGCCCCATACCCCCAACCCTTTCCCTAAAAGCACTGTGAAAAAATATATTTAAAAAATAAAACCCCAACCCCCATCATTGTGAAATAAAAATAGCACAAAAATGTAAAACATTTAAAAATAAAATTGTAAAAAATAAAAAAAAAATTATGACACTGTACATTGCTCTACTGACACCATGCACTGGTCCTCAAAAAAGCATTTTGTAAAAAAATATTAAAAAAAATTTGGAATTGTAAAAAAATAAAGAACTACTGACACTTTCCACTGTCCTACTGACACCATCCCTCAGGGAGTATGGGGGGCAGCCGGAGAGCACAGGGGGTGGAGAGCACTGGGAGGGGCCGGGGAGCTGGAGAGCAGGGGGGGGGGGCTTGAGAGCACTAGGAGGGAGACTTTACAGAACAGTAGGGGGAGAGCCAGGGAGCACTGGGGGGGGGGGGGGGAGCATGTGGGTGGAGAGCACTGGGGGGCAGGGAAAACTGGGAGGGGCCACAGAGCACTGGGGGGGGGGGGGACTGGACAGCGCAGTGGGATGGAGAGCACTGGGGGGGGGGCGGAGAGCACTGGGAGGCAGGGAGAACTGTGAAGGGTCAGGGAGTACGGGGGAAGCCAGAGAGCACTTTTGGGGGGGGGGGGGGGCTTTGGTTAAGGGAAGACTGGACAGTACAGTGGGGTGAAGAGCATGGGGGGAGAACTGGGAGGCACCAGGTAAACATGGGGGGGGGGGCATGCAGCAAAAGAAGTTGGATAGGAGGAGCAGTGGGGGCAGCTGCATATAGAAAAACTGATCTTTTCATATTCCTCCTGAAGCCTCTGAAAGTCTGCAGGAGGAAAAGCGGGCATTCAGTGGCTGCAGGAGGAATATGGAAAAATCAACATCTGATGTGGCAGGTGTACTTTTATTGTTGTAAGTCTAAGTTTATGTATAAAAAAAAAAAAAAAAAGGCACAACCAGATGTGTCCTAAACATTAAGATCTATATGTTCACAGATGGGATGACCTTGGAAGATAAACAGAATAAAGAGAATAGAAAGAAGGGAGAGAGTTGATTACAACATTTATATAAACTATGGACATGAGATGAACGAGTGTAGTGGTATCCCCCAACGGGATGGGATCAAATGTGTGGGCCCAAAAAGTACAGGTCAGTACCGGCGAATGTGGGGACCACACACCAGGGGGCACACAGTCCACTGTCTAATAAGACCATAACAGTCATATACTAGATTGATATATGGACTTTTAAAGAAAGCATTTAAAAAAAAAAAAGACAAAACAAGTAATGTTTGGGTCATTGTCTGTTGTAACACACCGTAGCAGCAGACGCAGAATATCTAGATCAGATCCTCCCAGGTTAGGAGCTGAATGAAGGCAGAGATATGCTCTTACAGCAACAAGGCACTGTTATAACATAGTAAATAATAAACTGTAATAAAACTGTACAGTTAGCCTGATCCCAGAATTCAGACCACAGATAACATGGGTATGTATAAACTAGACCCTTAATAAGATAAGCTGAAGAGGGATGAGAGCGTGTCTCTCACACATTTTTGTAAATATTTTATTCTATCTTTTCATGTCACAACACTGAAGAAATGACACTTTGCTGCAATGTAAAGTAGTGAGTGTACAGCTTGTATAACAGTGTAAATTTGCTGTCCCTTCAAAATAACACACAGCCATTAATGTCTAAACCGCTGGCAACAAAAGTGAGTACACCCCTAAGTGAAAATGTCCAAATTGGGCCCAAAGTGTCAAGATTTTGTGTGGCCACCATTATTTTCCAGCACCACTTTAACCCTCTTGGGCATGGAGTTCACCAGAGCTTCACAGGTTGCCACTGGAGTCATCTTCCACTCCTCCGTGACCACATCATGGACCTGGTGGATGTTAGAAACCTTGCGCTCCTCCACCTTCCATTTGAGGATGCCCCACCGATGCTCAATAGGGTTTAGGTCTGGAGACATGCTTGGCCAGTCCATCAACTTTACCCTCAACTTCTTTAGCAAGGCAGTAGTCATCTTGGAGGTGTGTTTGGGGTAGTTATCATGTTGGAATACTGCCGTGCGGCCCAGTCTCCAAAGGGAGGGGATCATGTTCTGCTTCAGTATGTCACAGTACATGTTGGCATTCATGGTTCCCTCAATGAACTGTAGCTCCCCAGTGCCTGCAGCACTCATGGAACCTCAGACCATGACACTCCCACCACCATGCTTGACTGTAGGCAAGATACACTGGTTGCCGCCATACACCCTTGACACCATCTGAACAGAATACATTTAACTTGGTCTCATTAGACCACAGGACATGGTTCCAGTAATCCATGTCCTTTGTCTGCTTGTCTTCAGCAAATTGTTTGCAGGCTTTCTTGTGCATAGTCTTCAGAAGATGCTTCCTTCTGGGACAACGGCCATGTAGACCAATTTGATGCAGTGTGCGGCATATGGTCTGATCACTGACAGTCTGACCCCCACCCCCCCACCCCTTCAACCTCTGCAGCAATGCTGGCAGCACTCATACATCTATTTCCCAAAGACAACTTCTGGATATGATGCTGAGCACATGCACTCACCTCCTTTGGTTGACCATGACGAGGCCTGTTCTGAGTGGAACCTGTCCTGTTATACGGCTGTATGGTCTTGGCCACCGTGATGCAGCTCAGTTTCAGGGTCCTGGCAATCTTCTTATAGCCTAGGCCATCTTTATGTAGAGCAACAATTCTTTTTTTCAGATCCTCAGAGTTCTTTGCCATGAGGTGCCATGTTGAACTTCCAGTGACCAGCATGAGAGCGTGAAAGCGCTAACACCAAATTTAGCACACCTGGGACCCTGTAACACTAACAAGTCACATGACATCATGGAGGGAAAATGGCTAATTGGAACCAGTTTGTACATTTTCACTTAGGGGTGTACTCACTGTTGTTGCCAGCAGTTTAGACATTAATGACTGTTTTGAGTTATTTTGAGGGGACAACAAATTTACTCTGTTATACAAGGTGTACACTCACTACTTTACATTGTAGCAAAGTGTAATTTCTTCAGTTTGGTCACAGGAAAAGATATAATAAAATATTTACGAAAATGTGAGGAGTGTACTCACTTTTTGTGAGATACTGTACACTAGAGCTGCACTATTCTGGCCAAAATGAGAATCGCGATGTTTAAATTTTTCTTGCTTAGAATAAAAAGATCACGATTCTCTCACGATTCTTGCAACTTAATTTTTTTTTTAGGAGAAAGAGAGATTGATTGAGAAAGAGCGATTGATTGAGATTGATTCATTGAGAGCGATTACTTCATTGAGAGCGATTGATTCAATCTTTCTCAATTAATCAATGTCTCAATTAATCAATCTCTCTCTCTCAAACACACTCTCTCAATCAATCACTCTCAATTTGAGAGTGATTGATTGAGAGTGATTGAGAGAGAGATTAATTCAGAGAGATTGATTAATAAAGAGATTGTTTAATTGAGACTTGTCTTCATTGAAAGATTAAGCATTTGATGATTCTAAAAAAAAATAAAGAAGTGAAGCAGCTCATGTTTTCTCAGTGCTGCAGCCGGCAGTCACGCTTGTTCCCGAGATCTCAGTGTGAAGAATAAACATTACTTACCCGACCAACCAATCACATTCTTCTTTGCTGAGTGACTTCAGCACACTGGCTCCGACGGCTTCCCCTCTGCTCCACTCCGCTCCAAAACAGGGAAACATCCCGGGGACAACATCGATCAGTGCGCGGCGGAGCACGCTTTTCAGCTCACAACATTTAAGTTGCTTGATGGTGAGAATCGCACAACTCCGGAGTTGCGATCGCGGCGGGTGGAGAATCGCGATAACGATTCTCCGCGATTAATCGTGCAGGTCTACTGTACACGTGTTATCTGTGGTCTGAATTCTGGGATCAGGCTTACTGTATATCCCTGCCTTCATTCACCTCCAAACCTGGGAGGATCTGATCTAGATGTTCTGTGTCTGCTGCTACGGTGTGTTACAACAGACAATGATGCAAACATTACTTGTTTTGTCTTTTTTTTTTTTTTTTTAATATAAATCATTATAAGTCCATATATCACTCTAGTATGTGACTGTTATTATCTTATTGGACGGTAGACTGTGTGCCCCCCTGGTGTGGTCCCCACATTCGCCGGGACTGACCTGTACACATTTGATCCCTGGGTAAGACAGCATGCAGGGGATACCACTACACTCATTCATCTCATAATATACATAATTTCTATAAATGTTGTAATCCGCTAACTCTCTCCTTTCTTTTCTCTATTTATAGAATTTATAAGGTGTTGTTTGCTCTATATTATATAAAAAGCTCCTGAAGAAGCGGTGGTTGACAATGATTTATCTTCCAAGGTCATCCCATCTGTGAACATATAGAGCTTAATGTTTAGGACACATCTGGTTGTGCCTTTTTTATACATATGTATGTTTTAATTTATTGTTGAAATAAATTTTATTTTTATATTCATCTTGTGTATGTTTAAGCTTTGGTACGGTACCATGAAAGTCCATACTAGCCACAGTCCATTGTTCTTTCTACATATTTGATAGGACGTAGGTACCATTTATGTTTTGCTATAGTTGGCACTTCCTTATAATAAAAGTCAGATTTTTGCACTCTTTTTATTCTGTTTGAGTTTGTTGGCTTTCTACTCTGTAGTTTTAAAGTGATTCTAAAGTCTAACAAATTTATTTATTTGTTTTAACTTTTAAAAGGATCTCCATGAACTGTTACCCCAGACACTTATCTGAGTCTTGTTGGCAATTCAGCACTGTCACAGCTTCAGCTTTTTTTTTTTTTTTCTTCGCTTCCTCTTGCAAGAGACGAAGGGAGCATTGGAAGCCATAGGCTTCTGTTGCTGTCAGTCAATTCTCATGGAGAGGGAGTGGGGGGGGCATGGCTGAGCCACATGAGTACCCCCAAAGCACAATGTGTGCTATGGGCCACCTGCAGGAAAGAGGAGTGGACAGCACCGGAGGGGGCCTCCAAAAGAGGAGATAAGGGATTGCTTTGTCCGATACCATTGCATAGAGCAGCATTTTTTTTTTTTTTTTATTTAAAAAAATAAAATGAAATGGGCTTTAATATCACTTTAAGACCTATGTGCAGAAGAGCTTCCACGTGTTTCCCTCAGCCCCCTGTGACTTGAATCTGTTTCTTTTGGCACTTCAAAAGTTCCCATCTAAAACTGTGAGATATTTTAGACCCAGACCTTCCTTTCTGCTGAAGATAGTCTCTGCTTTCCACCTTTTAATCAGGATATTGTCTTTGCCTGGTTCTGGTTCATCAGATTTCCTTTTTGCCATCCCAGATGGGCTCTGGAAGGATGTCCTGGCTTCTCATTCCACCATTACAAGATGGCTCAGCTAGACCATTATCCAGACTTATGGTCTTAAAGATCGGGTTCACCCCTTTTCTAGTTAAGGCTCACGCCACTAGGATAATAAGTGTCTCTTGGGCAATTCGGCATCAGGCCTCTTTCTTTCTTTTCTTTTTTTTTTTTTCCCAATTTGCAAGACAGCCACTTGGCCTTCTGTTGACACATTTTCAAGTTCTACTAGGTGGATGTTTCTGGCTCACCTGAAGCTAGTTTTGGGTGTAAAGTCTTTAAGATGACTCTGAGCTGCATGAACATTCCAGTTTATTATTATTTTCTGTTGGGCCTCTTGGTGGTTGTTTGAGAGGTCAGTCAGTGCAGAGCCCTGACCCCTCTCTAGATGCTCTGTCGCTGTTCTAAATGAACAATCAGCAATGCTTGTTCATTCATAATGGTAAAAGATCATTTAGAACTTCAGCTCTGTGTAAATTATCTACTGATGCCCTGCATAAAATAAAAGCAGATTCAATACACAGAGCCAGAGCTCTGAGTGATCTTTTACTTTTGCAGTGTCGCAGCTCTGTCTCACCCATTGTCTGTGCTTTGTGTGTCTAAAAACAGACACTGATAGACACCAAAGATGGGCTCGGGTGTGTTCAGGAACCCACCTGCTCGATCCTCCCAGGAAGCCGACAGTGCACATCACTAATCGCAGGCAATGAAACATTTCTCGATCTGTGCAGCTGCTGACCGGGAAATGTCTCTCTACCTGTAATTAGCGGTGTGCAGTGTCGGCTTTCTGGTGGGATGGGGCAGGTGGGATCCCGAACACACCCGAGCCCATTCCTAATAGATGCACGGCACTATGAATGGCAGTGCTGGTCTGCAGAGTGACCCCCAGAGCTGTCATAAATCCATCTCCTGAGGGATGAATATAAGCACCTGGTCACCTAGGAGTAAATTACCATTAAATATTTGAGAAGTTCCCCCACACCAGCTGTCACCTCTTGAAAAGGTGTTTTTCTGTCAATATGGGGTGCTGTGTGTACATTATGAGGAAAAAAAATGAACTGAAATGATTTTAGCAAATGGCTGCAATATAACAAAGAGTGAAAGATTTAAGGGGGTCTGAATACTTTCCGTCCCCACTGTATATCGGCCTAAACTGATGAAGAAATGTGTTTTTTAATAAAATTTTTGGGGATATTTATTATAGCAAAATGTTAAAAATATTTTTTTTTTCAAAATTGTAGCTATTTTTTTTTATAGCGCAAAAAATAAAAACCGCAGAGGTGAACAAATACCACCAAAAGAAAGTTCTATTTGTGGGAAAAAAGGATGTCAATTTTGTTTGGGTAGAACGTCGCACAACCACGCAATTTTTGTCAGTTAAAGTGACGCAGTGCCGTATCGTCAAAAAAATGGCCTGGTCATTAACCACTTGCCGCCCGCCATATAGCAAAATTATGTCGGCAAAGTGGTTGCGATATTCTCACTGGACGTCATATGACGTGGTCAGGATAACAAGCTGCTGCACGCAATCGTTTTTGCCAGTCTGACACACCGCAACTTCGATCTAGGTAAAGAGTCTCTGACGGAGACTCTTTACCGCGTGATCAGCAGTGTCCAATCATGGCTGATCACGATGTAAGCAGGAAAAGCCGTTTTATTTTATTCATTCGCATCTGACAGATGCGAGTAGAGGAGAGCCGATCGGCTGCTCCTCTGACGGGGGGGGGGTCTGTGCTGATTGTTGATCAGCGCAGCCCCAGATCGGATGCCACTAGAACCACCAGGTATGGCCACTACTGATGACCACCAGGGATGGCATCCCTGGTGGCCATGGGTGCCAATGTGTGCCCACACATGACGGCAATCAGTACCCACCAGCAATACCTGCCAGTGCCTCCTAATCAGTGATGCCAATCAGTGCCATCTATCAGTGACAGTGCCACTCATCTGTGCCGCCTATGAGTGCCCATCTCAGTACCACCTTATCAGTGCCGCCTCATAAGTGCCCGGCAGTGCAGCCTCATCCGTGCCCATCAGTGAAGGAGAAAACTTACTTGTTTACAAAATTTTATAACAGAAACAAAAACTTTTTTTTTTTTTCCCCAAAATTTTCGGTCTTTTTTTTGTTTGTTTAGCAAAAAAAAAACAAAAAAACGCAGAGGTGATCAAATACCACCAAAAGAAAGCTCTATTTGTGGGAAGAAAATTATAACAATTTTGTTTGGGTACAGGGTAGCATGACTGCGCAATTGTCATTTAAACAGCGCTGAAAGCTTAAAATTTGGCTTGGGCAGGAAGGGGGGTAAGTTCCCTGTATTGAAGTGGTTAATGGTTTAAGTGCAAAAATCCTGTGTTTGCTGCAATACTTTTATAGCTGTTTATTTTTCAACTTTAACCATCCAACCTGTTGCAAACATTGTAAAATAAAGATTGAAAATAAATTCAGCTGCTGAATACAGAATTTTAAACTTTACACTGAATATAGTATAGAGGATGGTTATGCGTCTTCTGCAAAAATTGGTCCCATTGTGTGTGTTTGCGAAGTGGAGGTTAGGCCATGGGATCAATAACTCCACTGAAGCATGTACAAATGAAAACAATTCAGTAGTCTACATCTGAGACTATTATTGTTTTGGGTCAAGGTTAAAGTGTCTATCTTTAACTAACACTTCATTGCTAGCGAATGCTTCTCTGTTAACTCTCTCATGAGCAGAGGTAACTGAAACCTAGATGCTCAGACCACATTCAGCAACATCAGCATGCGTCTGAGAGGTTTATGCCCATTTCCTGTCCTGACACTTTAAACGCAGATTCAACTCAGCTAGAATATTATTTTATTTCTGCCTGTGTTGCTCTTTCAAATTTTACCCTTTTATGTGTATATAAAGTGAATTAGCGCTAATTACTATCAACAAAATAAATAAATGTAAAGATGAAAAATAATCTCAAATATGTCTCATCAAGAGACCTAAAAAACCTGTGTTAAATAAAGTAGTGTTCAAAAATAAATTGTCATAACATAATATCTTACAATAATCATACAATATAGATAGTCCAATAATGAAGTGCAATGATAAAGTGCAGTCCAAAGGAATCTGGTGATTCAAAGTAGTAATCAATCTCTTATTCAAGATGTAAATTGCTATTTTCCTGTGTAGACAAATAACGATGAGGGGGAAAGGGACAAATGTGGGAGTCCAATCTTCAGGTGTATGATCGCATACAAACTTGTTACAATCCTCCCCCAGTAATACTAGCCTCTCACCTTAAGGATAGACCCCAACGGGACTAATGGTACATTGATAGCTATCAAGGTGGTGGCTTGAATCCTCCTCAGTGTATCCAGGGGGACACAGCAGTTCTTCCCGATCTCCACGGCCTTTTATCCTAGAAGGAATTATAATAAGTATCAAACAGGCATATAACAAACGAGCTGTGAGCTCGCCCACGTCACTTCCGGTGCCTTGTGTTCGTCACTGTCACATGACTTTATCTTTACATTTATTTATTTTGTTGATAGTAATTAGCGCTACTTCACTTTATATACACATATTTAAGGGTGCTGGCAACACTCTAGAAGTTTGGCCGCTTTTTACTTCATTAAGCACTGTTTATTCATAAAGGCACTTTTAGCACAGGAGCACTTTATTCACATTGCAGTGGTAGCGCATCAGTACCTTTTTTTTTTTTTTAATGTACTGTCTAGCGAAACCATTTTCAGCAGGACAGGAAATGACGATAAACCTTTCTAATGGAGATCTACTCTACTGAAAATTTGAAAAACTGTCTGGCTTGACATACACTTTTACTCGTGAAGTTACCATCTTTTATTATAGAGGATTTTTTTTTAACTCCTAGGTGACCAGAGTGGGACATCAAATGTGGTTTTAGAGCTGCATGGTTAATATTAAAGTGTTTGTTAACCCAAAAAAAAAATATATACAGATCCTGGTCCCTTAAAGCAGATTACACGGCAAAGAGCTTGTGCTGTGTAATCTGCCCCCCTCTAAACTGTAACCCCCCCCCGAATCTGCCACTTCCTGTATGCCATCTATTCTGACCAAGAAAATCAGGGCTGCTCAGCCCTGATCACCGTGGTCGGTCAAAGTACGTCCCCTTCTTCATACGCTGCCCTTCCCTGGTCTGCTCTTCTCTTCTCTTTCCCCCCTCACCCCCTCCTTCCTGCCTGTCAGCTGTGTCTGTCTCCACCCTGCCCCCCCTAGTGTCCACATTGGTCACTGCCAGCCCCTCCTATTAGAGGCTGGCATAGCACACTATGTACATAGTTTTAGAAAAACGAGCAGTCTAAATACCAAATTTCAGCTGTCTTTAGGCTGGTCACATGACTCGCGACCACGTTACAGCTATGAGACAGAGCTTCTGCGGAGGAGATGAGCGGCCACGTGATCTCCCCGGGTGACATCAGAGGGAGATCACGGCTCCTCCTGCAGAAGACTTCCATCAGAGCTATAAAGCACCCGCAAGTCATATAACCGGCCTGAAGACAGCTGAAATTCTGTATTTAGACTGCTCATTTTTTTAAAGCTAAGTACATAGTATGCTATGCCAGCCTCTAATAGAGGGGCTGGCATAGTCTTATATAAATGGGTTAACAAACCCTTTTAAAGTATCATTTTTGTGATATCACTGTTATCTCATGGTATGTTGTCTCATACATATGATTAAGAGCTTTGAAATTTGTCCTTTTGAAATCTGTATCCTATTTGGAGGACCCAGGGGTTTACGGTGGCATGAATCAACATAGATTCTGCATTATGGCTAGAAAATAGCTTTAACATTAGTTTTTCTTCTCCTTTTACACAGAAAAAATGTCCATGCAGTTTCACTGGATGAATTGTTATGCGTTTTTTTTTTTTCCTTATTTCTGTATTGTTTAAAAATTTGCAACAGAGATGAGGGCATTTTTTTCCTGTTTATTGAAGGAAACCTTAAAGTGATTGTTATTTTGTCTAAAAATAACAAACCTGTTTATAATTACCTGCGCTGTGTAATGGTTTTGCACAGAGCAGCCCAGATCCTCCTCCTTCTCGGGTCCCTCTTTGGCTCTCTGGGCCCCTCCCTCCTGTCAGGTGTCCCCCACAGCAAGCAGCTTGCTATGGGGGCACCCAAGCCAAGACCCGGTTCGTCTCTGCCCCTTCCCTCTCTTGATTGGCTAACTGACTTTGATTGCCAGCAGTGGGAACCAATGGCACTGCTGCTGTGTCTCAGCCAATCAGGAGGAGAGTCCCGGACGGCCGAGGCATTCGTGAACATTGAGAGAGAGATTGGGCTCAAAAGTAAAAGGGGGTGCTGGGGCGGTTGCTGCTCACAGAAGGTTTTTTATCTTAATGCACAAAACGCATTAAGATAAAAACCTTCTGACTTTACAACCACTTAAAGCTTTTACGTTTTTAGCTTATCTTCCTGTAGACAGCAGTATAATCTGAAGGTTTCTGGGATTGATTTACTAAAACTGAACAGTTTCAGCCTGGTGCAGCTCTTCATAGAAACCAATTAGCTTCCAGGTTTTTTCCAGGTTTTTTGTCAAAGCTTAACCTAATATATATATATATATATATATATATATATATATATATATATAGTACATAGTACTGTGCAAATGTTTAAGGCAGGTGTGAAGAAATGCTGTAACGTAAAAAAAAATTTTATATATTTTTTAAATCCAGAAAGCTTTATTGAACCACATAAAACATTCCAGTGTACATACAGTTGAGATCATAGGGGAGAGAGGGTGTCCCAGGCTTTTGCTCTTGGTAGGGGGATCAGGCATGGCTGTCCCCTATCGGACACTCTAATTGCTGCTTGCGAAGAGCTGTACAGTACAGTTCCATGAGATAACCTACCCCCAAATCCGAATCTAGACAATACAACCCACAGATACCGCCAGCTAATTCTGTCAAATGCTTTAAAAAATGTTTTAATTGTTTGATTTTTTTTTTTTACAATTTACACAATGCAAAGTAAGCAAACAGAAGAAACCTCTAAATCAAAGCAATATTTAGTGTGACTATCCTTTGCCATCAAACCAGTATTAATTTTTACACTTGCACAAAGTCAGGGATTTTTTTAGGATTATAGTCAGGTGTACAGTATGTGTAGGCGATACCAAAAACGGGTATCCAGCAATGATGACCAGATCAGTGGGCTGTACCTTTTTTAAGTAATCCAGCAGAATAATGTTAAATTAAGTGATGAAAAGTGCAGCAGCCCAAGCAACCACCTAACAAACTATGTACAAATGGTGGAGGCACACATGAGCAGGGCAAGGTCAGGACTGAGACTGGAACAAGGGAACAGGGTATGGAGTACTGGATGCAGGGAGCAGGGTACTGGGAGCAGGTCACAGGAACAATACCCGGGATCAATTACAGGAGAAGGCACAGGCTCAGGACCAAGCAGGTATATGGCTCACAGGAAGAACACTGAAGTAGTTAACTTCAGTTAAGGGTGGGATTAAATACCGGTGCAGTCTAATTACCCAGATAAGCTGGCTGCTAGGAGATGCCGATTGAGGGGCCACTGGAACTGCACCCTTGGACTACAGGAACAACAGTGCCACCAGCAGGTGACCCTGTTACTGACAGTCATTTACTGAAACAGAAACCGTTGCACAAGAGACTAAAAACTGGGTGTAGAACAGCCATACTCTGCTACTAAGGTGAGGTTGTGGAAACCGGTTTCATATCCAAGATCATACATCATGGCAAGGTAGGTATGGTAGTAATACTGTATCAGCAAGGTCTCTATCAGGCAAAGATTTCAGTATAGACTGGTGTTTCAAGGTGTGCTGTTCAACCCCTTTTGAAGAAGCACAAAGAAACGGGCAATGTTGAGGACCGTAGAAACCGTGGTCGGTCATGCAGCAGATGAAAGACACATCATGCTTGCTTCCTACAGCAGGGCCATCAGCACATAACTAGAGGAAATACAGTGGGATCCATGTACATACTGTCCTGAGACGTCTGGCCAGAAGTGGTCTTCATGGAAGCCAGAATTACAGCCAAAGAGCCATACCTCCGACGTGGAAAAAAGGTTAAGTGACACAACCATGCATGAAAACATAGGAACTGAGGTGCAGAAAAATGACAGCAGGTGCTCTGAACTGATGAATCAAAATTTAAAATTTTAGGCTGTAGCAAGAGGCAGTTTGCTGAAAGGCTAGAGAGTGGTACAATGAGTGTCTGCAGGCAACAGTGAAGCATGGTGGAGGTCCCTTGCAAGTTTGGGGCTGCATTTCTACAAATGGAGTTGGCGTTTTGGGCAGAATCAATGGTGCCCTCAATGCTGAGAAATACAGGCAGATACTTCTCCATCAGGTCGTACCATCGGGGAGGCATGTGACTGGCCCCAAATTTATTCTGCAGCAGGACAACTACCTCAAACATGTCATTAAGAACTATCTTCAGCGTAAAAGAGCAAGGAGTCCTGGAAGTCATGGTTTAGGCCCCCGTTAGAGCCCTGATTTTAATATCATCAAGTCTTTCTGGGATAACATGAATGGACAGAAGGATTTGAGGCAGTCTACATCCAGAAGATCCGTGGTTGGTTCTCCAAGATTTTTGGAACAACCTACATGATGAGTCCCTTTAAAAAAAACTGTGTACCTAGAAGAATTGATGTGGTCTTGAAGGGTGGTCACACCAAATATTGATTTGGATTTCTCTTCTGTTCATTTACTTTCCATTTACTATTAACACTTCTATTTCTGAAAGCATTCTTAGTGTTTTTCTAAAGGTAAAACATTTTTTTTTTTTTTTTACAAAAATTAAAAAGCATATCATACTCACCTGTTCTGTGTAATGGTTTTGCACAGAGCAGCCCCAATTCTCCTCTTCTCGGGTCCCCTGCCCATACTCCTGGCTCCTCCTCTTCATCTAGTTCCCCCATAAGTAGCTGATCCTTATGGGGGCACTCCTCCCATGCCCTAATGCCTGCATCTATAGCCACTGGCAACAAATCTCCCCTTTGAGAAGGGATAGAGCCTCTCATGCACAATATGGGATTGCAATGGGGCTCAGGTAAGTATAAGGGGGGGGGGGGGTAGCTGGTTACAGTTTTTTTGTTTTTTTACCTTCATACATGGTGTGCATGAAGGTAAAAAAAAAATTTAGCATTTTAAATTTTTCTAGAATCGTCTTCCAGGGCAGCATCCAAGAGATAAGCTCCTCCTCCCTGAAACAGGAAACACATTAGTCTACCATTTTAAATTTCACAGTCTTACCTGCGTGCCTCAGTTGTTTGTGTTTTCTCTGACCCACAGGAGCTGCAAGAAATGTTTATTATTTTACTTGTCTCTGTGCTAGTTGCAGGAGACCCCCTGCCAGCATCCCATTCAGCCCTGCGGGTCTTGGGAGGGTGAGCAGGAGCAGCAAATTTGAGCAAACTTGCGCTGCCTGAGATTTCACCCCTACAGAGGTCTGCAATCACCCCCCCACCCCAAACTGAAACAAATGCACTGGCATTTTTCCCCATACCGTTTTTTCATGCTGGAGGGACCTGCTGCTGCTTCAATCTGGCATTGCTGGTGATCTGTTTCCTGGCACTAAGGATGTCTTGCCCCCTGACCACAGGCCGCACTGGATCGCCGCACGGGTAGGTGTCAGTTTTTTTACTCTTTGTCTACCTACCGTCCACCTGCCCAATTGCCTCCACCAGCAGAGCTGGCTCCTTTCCTCGTGGAGGCTTTGTGGGGTGTACCAAGATGGCGGCGATGCCGGAAAAATTCACTTCCGGTCACGCGGTTCTGGTCGGCGGCCATTTTCCTGGAGTCTGGAGACTTCTAGGGGAATACAGAGCGGCACACTTCCGGTGACATCACTTCCATCCATATATATAAAAAGAGCAGCAGAGTCCCTCTCCCTAATGGAATCTCAGGAAGGAGGACACCAGCAACAGCGGCATGTGCAGGTACATCCACCAACCTGCACGGGGTCAGCTGGGGGCGGGGACGGAGCTTAAGCAGGAAGCGGTTAAAAAGGCTCCTCTAAGCAGAGGATCCTGGTGGCTGACCATGCATGACGCTTCTCCGCCCTGCCCTGCAGATCCTGCAAGCCAGGACAGCTCCAAGGTAAGCCAGAATACTCCAGGGTCACCTGTGTCTTAACCTCACTGCAAAAACTGCCCATTTACAGGCAGTCTTTAACCACCTTCCTCACTGGGACATTTTTGTGCTTGATTTCAGGTGAGGACCCCAGAGGAAAGGAAAACGAAAAGCAACTAAACTTGTGCTTCGTGCAGCCACCGGTTTTCATCTGAATGGAAAAAGCCCCTGTGCCAAAAATGCATAGACAAAATGGTGGCCAAAGAGTCGCAATGTTACCTGAGAGATCTACTCACCTCTTTTAAAAAAAGAGATAAAGAGCACCATGGCACCGCTACGCTCATCAATTGAGAAGTTAGAAGTGCCAACAAATGCCAGTCAGGCTAGTACCCCATCTACCAGCGGGAAATGCGTTCCTTCAGGCGACAGGGAACAGGCAGAACGACAGGAACAAGAGGAGGATTTGAACGAATCCGAATCGGAGGATGGACTTTGCTCGGCAAATTATTTCCCTCAAAAGACACTGATAACCTTCTAAAAACTATAGTAGACACGCTAGGTATTAAAGGGCAAAAAGCCGCAGAGCTCACACTGCATGACAAGATGTATAAAGGGTTACAACCCAGGAAATCTAGAACATTTCCTGTACACCAAACTCTTAAAAATATCATCAAAAAAGAGTGGGAAGACCCAGAGGAAAAAAAACACTTCATACCATCTGTGGTCAAGCGCAGATATCCATTTGCGGAGACAGACACCAAAACCTGGGCTAAATGCCCCAAAGAGGATGCCTCTCTGGCAAAAGTCACAAATAAATCTGACTTGGCCTTTGATGACGCGGGTACGTTAAGCGACCCCATGGACAAGAAAATAGAAGCCCTTTTAAAGAGGGCCTGGGAAGCAGGAACTGCGAATCAGAATCCAGCAATAGCTTCCACCTGCACAGCCCGCCCCTTGCTAATCTGGTTAACCCAGCTTCAGGAACTACTGGAAAATGACACACCTAGGCAAGAATTAATAAAAAACATCCGTACACTGACCAGAGCGACCGCTTTTCTAGCAGATGCCTCAGCTGAAACCGTCAGATTATCTTCAAGGGCCACAGCACTACTCAACTCAGCCCGAAGAGCCCTGTGGCTGAAATCTTGGGAAGGTGATATCCCTTCTAAGAACAGACTGTGCAGAATTCCATTCACTGGAGACCTACTGTTCGGGCCTGAACTAGAAACGTTACTAGACAGGACCGCAGCAAAGAACAAGGGTTTTCCCCAAACCAAAAAGAAACAAGGTAAGGCGCCCTTTCGACAATTCAAAAAATTCAACAAGCCGGGAGAAACGTTGGGGACAACAAAACAAAAAAGGCAAGGGTGAATTCATCCTCAAGACTAACCCAAAAAACAATGACTGTCATCAGGTGGGGGGCAGACTCGCAGCTTTTTCCCACCAATGGATGGAAGCAACAAAAAACAAATTCATCATACGCACCATAACGGATGGCTACACAAATTTTCCACCCGCCCCCCCAACCAAGTACCTAGTAACCAGGTTACCAAAGGACGAAGATCGAGAAAAGGCCTTTTTAGAGTCCCTGGAGAATCTACTAGATCAGAAAGTAATTTGCTATGCACCTCAAGAAAAGGAACAAAGGGGGTTTTATTCCCCTATCTTTGCAAAGAAAAAACCGTCAGGCAAGCTAAGGCTCGTACTGAACCTCAAGCCACAGAGGAATAAAATACAAAAAATTCAGAATGGAGTCTATTTACTCGATCCGAAACATCCTACCACGGGAGACATTTATGGTGACAATAGACCTACAGGATGCCTACCTACATGTCCCCATAAAGACGGATCATCAAAAATTCCTGAGGTTCGCAATGCAAGGGCCAGCAACCACTCTGCAACTGCAATATACAGCTCTCCCTTTTGGCATCTCTTCGGCACCCAGAATCTTCTCAAAGATAATGATGGAAGCGCTAAAAGGTCTAAGACAACAAGGCATTGGCATTCTGCAGATTCAGCAGAGACCCTAGAGAACAACCTGTGCACAAGTATGTCCTATCTGCAAAACCTGGGGTGGATAGTGAATGCAGAAAAATCACAGATGACCCCAAGCCAGAGTGTGGTGTATTTGGGCTATGTATTGGACTCCAGACTAACCAAAACCTTCCTAACAGAAGAAAAGAACGAAAAAATCACGCAGGCAGTAACCTCTGTAAGAGGGACCAACGCCATTACAATCAGACAAGGAATGGCAGTGTTAGGGCTGATGATGTCTTCAATCCCAGCCATCACCTGGGCGCAGATTCACATGAGACCCCTACAGAATTACATTCTGTCCCAGTGGGATGGCAGCCACTCATCCCTAGACAAGTCCATTCCTGTTCCGACCACAGTCAAACAAACACTCCAATGGTGGCTCAATCCACTTCGATATGTTGAAGGGCGCAAATGGGCTCAATCCAACCCAGTCAGGATTACCACCGATGCCAGCTCCCTAGGCTGGGGGGCACACATGGAGAGCCTCTGCACACGGAAAATGGAGTTCCAGATGGTCTCAAGCCTCCTCAAATATGAGAGAGCTAAAAGCTGTGGGGGAAATGTTAAAAGCAATCAAACCAGCATTATAGGGGAGAGACGTAAAAATACAATCGGACAACGCCACGACCGTGGCATACCTAAACAGGAGGAACAAAGTCCCAAAGCTTGATGAGGCTGACGGAAACAATCCTGCTATGGGCAGAATCAAACATAAGGTCAATATCAGCCTTTCCACCTGAAAGGAACAGACAATACACTGGCAGACTTCCTGAGCCGGAAGACCATAAAACACACGGAGTGGTCACTGATCCAAACGACTTTCGCACAAATCACTCAAACGTGGGGGATACCCGAGGTAGATATGTTCGCCTCCAAAGCGAACGCAAAATCGCCAACATTATTCTCACTGGATCCCACAGATGGCAACAGCAGAGTAGATGCCTTCAGCCAAAGCTGGGGATGGCAACTGTGTAATGCATTCCCTCCAACTGCCAAGACCGAGAGAACGGTGATACTAATAGCACCGCACTGGCCTCAAAGGCCATGGTTCAGCCACTTGAAGAACCTCAGCATCCAACCTCATCTGACGCTAACAGACCGGACAGATCTCTTATCACAGGGCCCAGTCAGCCATCCGAACCACAGAATCCTGAAGCTTTTGGCTTGGTTACTAAAAGGGTAAGACTTCCGAACAAAGGGCTGTCAGACAAGGTGATCAATACCATCCTAGACAGCAGGAAGCCCGTGACTAGGGCAATCTACGAGAAAGTGAGGAAAAAGTTTGTCTCCTGGAACAAAAAAAAAAACGATTCCCAACAGAGGGCTAATCCCAACAATTCTGGATTTCCTGCAAGATAGAGCAGACAAAAATATCTCCCAGGGCACACTGAAGATACAAGTGGCAGCACTCTCCTCATTCATGGACACCAGACTCCAGAGGATCCGCTCATAAAGCGATTCCTAATGTCACTTAAAAGATCTAGACCGGCTAAAATGAATAGAACTCCAACTAAGGACATGTCCACGGTGCTTAGAGGTTTTCTCTCCCGTCCATTCGAACCGATGGAAGATAGCTCAGACAAAAACCTCACTCTAAAAACAGCACTTCTTGTGGCCCTAGTATCAGCCAGAAGAGTGAGCAAAATCCAAGCCCTGTCTATGATGGAACCATACTGCCTAATACATTTAGACAAGATAATTCTCTCGCCAGACCCGGCCTTCCCACCCAAGCCCTCTTCAGCGTTTCATAGAACACAAAATATCATCATCCCGTCGCTTCCAAAAACTATGGACAGCAAAAAGAGACACAACAAACTAGATGTAAGAAACACACTTCGAAAGAATGAAGGATTGACGAAGAACGACCTCTCTTTTCGTCCTCTATGCAAAAATTAATAGAAAGGAACTAAAGTCGAGCTGATCCTAGAGACCTCTGCCACATCCCATGATGTATGAGAGAAACAGAAATGCCCCAAAGGGATATTGTGGGCAGTGGATCAACAAGGATCAATGGGTTGTAAGTGCAGATAGAGTACAACAAACTAAATAAAAATATCAAAATTTTATTAATATACAAAATATACAAAACGCATACTGACATCTAAAAACATTGGTACAGTGAGAGCAATTAGTGTCAAAATACAACTGCTAGAATGCTGCAGTAACCACAATAGGGGGCCAATAAATGGTCAAAAACAAAGTGAAACTGCAACAAAACACCCTACATGTTTCAGAAAAACACAAAAAGATTAATTTCTTTTTATGATGTTTTCTTCCTTCCTCAGGGGTTTCAGGAAAGCAGATTATTGTATTTCTAAAAAGAGAAATATATGTGTGTGTGTGTATGTGTATATATATATATATATATATATATATATATATATATATATATATATATATATATATATATATATATATATATATATATATATATATATATATATATATAAAAATAAATATATATAAATAAATATGTTTTGCATGTATATAAACACTAACAGAGGTGGTAACATCGATTAAAAGGCTTAAATTTCTACAAAAAAGCAGAAGAAACATCAAAGTGGATGCTAATTAAAATGGTACTCACATGACTCCTGTTTCTCTATAGCAACAGTAATACAGACTCCCACGTCCATAGGTCCAGTGAATAAAGATAGTCCTCACAGCTAAATCCAACCAGATAATAGTTGATTGAAAAATAGAGATTTGGTTTTAAATGGGGCTGGCCTTGTGTCAGCAGGCAGGACAGCAGGTCAGGGCTCACGAGAACCGCCACAAAAAAGAGGCATGGATGGTGCAAATCTAGAAGTGGTGGAGAACAAGGGGAAATGAATGAATATATATATATATATATATATATATATATATATATATATATATATATATATATATATATATATATATATATAAATATGAATAGATGCGCATGAAAATGTAAGTATAAATATATCAAGAGAGAAATGCGAGGGAGATCTCTGAGTGGCTATATTAACTCAGGCTTAGAGAAAAATAAGTAACTAACCTTAACCATTCAGTTCACTGGTCATTGTGCAGAGAGCAGAGCTCATCCCAGCTGTGTAGCAGGATTTTGTCTGTGTTTTACTAGGCTAAGTACCTGATACGGTGGGAGTGGTATGACAGGACAGCCAATCCTGCATATTTGGATATGTGTGGACCCAGGAGAGGGGAATAAACTTTAATGAGGGGCGGGGATGAGAACTTAGAGCACTCAAATGAGTGCATGATTATATGTAGAGAGCACCAGCCAATCATGGCTTCCCAGCCTGCGCGGCGTCCAACGTCAGCGCGCAGGCTAGCGCGATGATGTCAACGGGGGCCGCCGACACGGAGAGAGGGCAGCACAACAGGGCAAGTATGGAGAGCCCATTGCGCAGTTGCGGGATACTAGATCGGGCGCATACGTGCTGCTAAGGAATGCCTCCGTCCCTGCTAAACGAAGACGGAGGCCCCTCCGTGTCGGGGAGCACCGGCGGGTCATCCCCTCAGGGACAGAAGGAGGGAAATCTAAGCCCAAACAGCTCAATGTTGATATGGAAATGAGTGTAGATTTTATTGAGTGTTATACAGGAGGAGTTTACCAATACACACTGGACTAACAGGACGTGGGATTCACATCTGTACAGAGTGATGATGTTCCCTAAAGAAAAAAGGAAATTACAATTAGACACATAGTATATAGACAATAAGAGAGACAAATGTTGTCTTGATACTGGAGTAAACCATACTATTTTAGCAATATCAGAGTATAATATATAGTATAAAACTTTTTCGGGGACACCCTTCATACGGTTAATACTCCAAGGATGATCATGGTGGTAGGAAAAAATGAGAGAAGGGTAGAAAAAGGAAAAAGAAAAAGAAAGAAAAAAGAGAGAAGCTCATTGGTCAGATTAACGGTTTAAAGTTCCTTGTCATAGCTCCCTGTAGTGAAGCCTGGAAGGAAAGGTTTCAGATTAAAGGCTTCATTAAGGCCAGGTGGCAAGGTCGCACTGAGCCTTGATATCCAATGAAGTTCTCGTTGTAAGAGAATTTTGTTAGTCTCCACCACGAGAATTTGGGTGTAGGCGATCTAATACCAGGACAGATATTTTTGGGCAAATACCATCATGTACTTGGGATACATGCCTTCCTAACGGGAGATCAGGGTCGGCTGTTTGCATAGCCCTGATATGGCGGTAAAGTCTTTGCCATAATTTTTGTAGGGTTTTACCCACATAAAAACATTTACAGTTGCATAATAGCATGTAAACTACTCCCGTGGTCTGGCAGTTGGAATTATGTCTAGGTACAAAGTGGATGCCATTGGGCAGGTATATATTTTTCCTAGTGTCCATGTACTTACAATAGGAACAAGATCCACATTGGAAAATGCCTACTGTTGTGCAAGGATCGCCTCTCTCTTGGTCTTTGAATTCGCTCTGAACCAACAAATCACCTACAGAGGTTGCCCGTCTGTAGGTGATTAAGGGCGTTGGAGGCACGAAAGGGCCTATGATGGGGACAGAGGTCAATAGGTGCCAATATTTTTGGCATATATGTCTAATTTTGCTGTGATCATTGGTGTAGGTGATAATTATTCTTGAGCTAACATTGGTAGTTGGGGTTTGTTTGGGAGCTAAAAGTTCGTGTCTGTCCCTCAAATTATCGAGTTGGAAGGCTTTTTTGAGGCATTTGTGGCTATAGCCGTGTTCAAGTAACCGGCTTTTAAGTTTATTGGCCCCATGTTTAAAGTCCGAGTGGCCAGAACTGTTACGTTTTATCTGTAGATATTCGCCATAGGGGATTGAGTTGATAAGTGGTTTGGGATGAAAACTAGACGAGTGCAGTATCGTGTTCCCTGCAGTGGGCTTCCTGAAAAGTTTACAAGATAGTAGATTGGATTCATTTATTGAAATTTCAATGTCTAAGAATGTAACTGTGGACATATCAGACAGCATAGTGAATTTGAGATTAAATTGGTTCTTGTTTAGTGCATCTGAACATTCGTTCAAAAGGGATTGGGGGCCGTCCCAGACGATGCAGATGTCATCTATGTACCTGTGCCACATAACAACGTGGCACAGGTACATAGAGAGATCATTATCGCTGAAAAACGTATTTTCCCACTCCCCCAGGTACCCAGGTACCCCCTGGCACGCCCCACTCTCTTTTCGTCCTTTATGCGGGAGTTAACAAAGGGAAGCAGGCATCCAAGAATACCATCAGCAGATGGCTAAGAATGGCCATACAGACAACCTATGAGGCACAGAACCTCACCCCTCCAGGCAGGATCAGAGCACACACAACCAGATCCTGGGCAATCTTGGTCGCAGAGAAAGCAGGGGCAACTCCGGAGCAGAGCAGCGACATGGTTGAGCTTCAGTACCTTCTCAAGGCACTATTGTATAGACCAGCTGTCCGACCAAGACCAGGCATTTGGTCGCAAGGTGCTCCAGTCTCTATCCCCACCCTAGTAAGTATTGCTTGATACATCCTCTCGGATGCTGCCCTGGAAGACGGTTTGAGAAAATAGTTAGTTACCTGGTAACTCTTTTTCTAAGAAGTCTTCCAGGGCAGCACTATTTCCCACCCTTAAACGACAAATACCAGGTACAATGGGGGAGCTTTAAGCTTACTGAGATTTCCTTCGGTGCTTTAATACAACTGAGGCACGCAGGTAAGACTCTGAAATTTATAATGGTGGACTAATGTGTTTCCTGTTTCAGGGAGGAGGAGCCTATTTTTCGGATGCTGGCCGGGAAGACTTCTTAGAAAAAGAGTTACCAGGTACCTAACTCTATTTTTTTTCTCACACCTGCCTAAAACATTTGCACAGTAGTGTGTATGTGTGCGTGTGTGTATTTATAATATACACAGTGTAAATATACTGCGTGTGTGTATTCCTGCTTGTCATTGTATAAGGTGAGAGATGATGCAATATTGTTTTTCAGCTCTCGGCGCTTGTAGGCCTGACTGGAGGGAGCTGGATGACATGCTCATGAGGAACTCTGTGCTTTACGTGGATTCCAAGGATGCTGCTCAGAAGGAGTCTGGAGATATAGTTCTATCTGGGGTAATGAAACAAATTAACAAACTGAGGAGGTAGAACTGTACATTCAATATAACAATATTACTATAATACCAAATCCATAATGCATACCCAAATTAACTAGAAACATTTAGTTGGACTTTACTGGTACAGAAAAGAAGACACATTAAAATATATAAAACCATAATGAAGTTTTATTACAAACCATTTATAAAATCGGATGGATTTGCTCAAGGTCCTAAAATCAGTTGCCTTGTATACAGTCTTCCTGCTAATAGGCGGTATATACCAGCTGCTGGTTATAAACCCCAATAATGGTCCATTTAATTCACTCCTTGGTTGGAGTATAATCTGTGGCCTTGTGGAAATAAGTCCTCTTAGGCTTGATTTTTCAGCTAGCTTCTTCTCATGTTGCCATCCCAACGGGCGATGGCGTCCGAAGTGTCCGCACCGTTGTGATGGCAACCAAGATGGTGCTGTGATCCGCCTTAAATCGCGTTATTTCCTGTAGGGAAAAAACTCAATTTTTCTTCTCACAGTACTGCCCACTGACTCACATTTCCCAGGAGCATAGGCAAGGGAGGAAGTGATTCTGAGCGCCGCGGCCCCGGAAGTGGCAGATTAGGAGCCACCACATGGCAACAGAGGATTTCTGTTAGAGTTAAAAAAAAAAAAATTCACTCAATCTTTTTTAATAATACTAAACGACTGAAAATGTAAAAATGTTTTTCAGGATGGCACTCCGCTTTTGGCACACCTCTAGCTCTTGACTGTAGAAACCATGTGTGAAACTCCCAGGGCAGCCACACAATCATAATATCATAAATCACACTTTATTATAATAAAAATCCAGTAGATGGCAGGCACTGCCTCCAGCTAGTATATCATGTCCAAACAGCTTACCATTCCCTAAAGTGGAAGTCCGGTCAAATACTAACTAGACTTAAACCTACTCCAACCCCCCCATTCTAAGCCCTATTCTATCTGCCCTATAGAGGAAAGATGTCTATACTTGCCTTTTCTGAGGGTGCTTCGGACTGGTCACATGACTGGCCCCCAAACATTGGCTTCAGTGTAGAGGAGGCTGACAATGGATGCCCCATATTAAGCCTATGGGCGACATCACCACCCAGGCACTGCAGCCATTGTTGGTGATCTCTCCTCTTCACTGAAGCTGGCCACAAGGGATATAATTTGACCAACTGGAACGCTGTCAGAATAGGCAAGTATAGACCTCTTTCCTTTTACAGGGCAGCTTAGTATAAGGTTAAGCTTGGTCCAAACAAATTCCTATGTTCATTGCTCTTCTCATTTTTGACCCTAGATTTATAGCGCCACCTACAGGAGGAAGTCACTAGGCAGAAAAAGAACATAGCACTGCCTATGGGCAGTCTTAGCTGATATAAACCCCTCTATGCTTTAGGCAAGCCAGATATTTCTCCCTAGTGTTTCAGGAGTAAGGACCTAGTTCCCTGCTGGGACCTCCTGGTTCCAAAGCTTTTCTTCTTTTTTCTTTTATCCTGCTATATATATATTTTTTTTTTTCCTGCAGAGATCTTCACTCAATAGACGGGATAGATTATCTAGATCCAGTGGTGATTCCAGTCTGACCAACAAGCATATGCAGACTTTTAGCTATTCACTAGGTAGGCTGCAACAGCCCCATCCTGGACCAGGGCAGCCAGAGAGTTAGACGTCTCGCAGGGACACATATTGTCACATACCTCCCAGGACCTCCTGCTCTCTAGCTCCCTTGTTACCTCCTCCCATACTCACCTTCAGGACTTTTCTAGAGCCTCTCCCATCCTCTGGAACTCTCTGCCCCAGTATGTCCGATCAGCCCCTACCCTGTCCACCTTTAGGAGATCCCTGAAAACTAATTTATTCAGGGAAGCCTATCCCACACCCACATAACTGTCCCTGAGCCACCCCCATCAAATCATTCTCTGCAGCTATTACCTTTTGTACCACCACCCCCTCCCTTTAGAATGCAAGCTCTACGAGCAGGGCCCTCCTGTACCTTTCGTATTGAACTGTACTGTAATTGTGTTGTCCCCCCTATACATTGTAAAGCTTGGATTTCGCTGACTCTTCTGGCCGATACTAGGGCCACAAGAAGTGCCGTTTTTAGAGTGAGGTTTTTGTCTGAGCTATCTTCCATCGGTTCGAATGGAGGGAAGAGAAAACCTCTAAGCACCGTGGACATGTCACAAGTTGGAGTTCTATTCATTTTAGCTGGTCTAGCTCTTTTAAGTGACATTAGGAATCGCTTTATCAGCAGAACCTCTGGAGTCTGGTGTCAATGAACGAGGAGAGTGCTGCCACTTGTACCTTCAGTGTGCCTTGGGAGATATTTTTGTCTGCTCTATCTTGCAGGAAATCCAGAATTGTTGGGATTAGACCTCTGTTGGGAATCGTTTTTTGTTTTTTTTGTTCCAGGAGTCAAACTTTTTCCTCACTTTCTCGTAGATTGCACTAGTCACGGGCTTCCTGCTGTCTAGGATGTTATTGATCACCTTGTCTGACAGCCCTTTGTTCGGAAGTCTTACCACTTCAGTGGAGAGGAGGATCTATCATGGGTACATTATGGGCATCCGGAAGGTCGCATTGCAGCTGCCATGTATTTTACTGTGGCTGGCGGCCATTTTCCCAGGGATCCGGTGGTCATTTTGCAGTGGACTTTCCCATGGACATGTATGGAAAGTGGCTGGGGAAGTGCATGGCAGTTATCCCCCTCTCAGGCTGGATACAGTGGCTGTCCCTGGGACAGGAGGGCACGCTTCATGAGACACGTTCGGCACAGCAGCATCCACAGCTGGTTTACTGACCACATCCATAGGTGGCATCCATGTCCGCACCCACAGTGCTCCCCTGGTGGTCGATTAGTGAGTCCTCACTGGGGTACCTTCTCTCTGCTGTAGTCAGCTTTGGGGGGGGGGGGTTGGGGGTAGGCATTTTGTTCCCCCTGGATGTCCTAATTTTTGGCAATGTCTTGCCTGAGTGGGTGGGCCGTATGGAGTCTTAAGACGCACGTGTCCCCTCCTGATCCCATTATGAAGGCGGTGTATTCCTGGGGTAGTTATCTCCTGGGTGAAGGGAGCATTCGGGCAAAAGCAGTAATCGCCTCACTCCTCCCCTCCGCCGCCGTGGGTGTGTGTATGTGTGTGTTCGCTTTTTGCGAGCCCTGAAGGTGCCTCCCCAGATTCTTCAGACAGCAATGTTGAGTCCTCTGCCTCTGTAATCACACAGGAGAATGTGCTGGTGACTGCACTGATTATATCTGTGTGAAAAATGCTTAAAATTGGGGATGCCGCTGGGGTGGCTGACATGCCTGTCCCCTTTATTATGTACAAGCCGGATAGGTCAGTTTTAAGGCTTTTCTTTGTTTACTTACAAAGCTTGGGAAGGTCTGAAGTGTGCTTTTGTGGTTCTGAAGTTCTGTGCGGTATCTTACCCCTTTGAAGATGCCCTTCTGATGAAGTGGACCTCTCCTGTGGAAGTTCACCCCAATTTTGAGGTTGAATAAATAGGCCATGATGCTTCTGGAGGGGTCACCCTCCTTTAAGGACCCTGCAGACCACTGGGCAGAATTAGTTGCCTGCTCTTTACCATTGCTGGGTCAGCATTTTGGCCTTTGTTGGCCAAAGCCTTGGTGTTTCTGCTGCAGAACCTAGGCTCGTTCAGTAAGCCTCTATTTGTCTGCCAGACAAGTGGATCTGGTGGACCAGTTGGTCCAGAGCCTAAAGTAATGTTTGTGATGCGTCCTTCGATGCTCCACTCCTTTCTAGGCTCTGTCTTAGCGGTGGATTGTAGGTGCTTTGTCTCAAATGCTGGTCTGTTGACAAGGCAAAAAAAAAAACCTTGGCGGATCTTTGGTGCTACCTTGAATGACATAATCAAGAACCTCATGGGAGGCAAGAGTACATTGCCACACAGTCCAATCTTCTTCTTGGTCTGTGGAAGGAAGTCCAGGACTATCTATACTGACCTTGAGGCTTTTTCATTCCCCTGGCTCCTCTAATGTAGGCTCAATACCGTTCAAGGCCCCTGCGGGTTGTGCTCAGTGCTCCTGGACACGCAGGTCTACCAAGCCTCCAGTAAAATCTGCTTTAATATGACAGTTTGTCCCCACCCATTTCCAGGGTGTGGATTCGTCTTTGCTAGTTTTGTGGTCCCATGGACAACCCTCATTCCAGGCATGTCATGTCTGCAAACTGGTTGTGCCCGGTGACCGCATAGCATTTTTTTTCTTGACCACAAGAGTAATTTTCCATCTAATCTTACCTTCCGCCATTGCGCCTTCAGGCCCTGTGCAGGGCAGTGCAGGATCTGCTGCAATAGGGAGCAAAAGTCCCTGTGCCCGACTCGGAATGGTTCCAGGGGTTTTACTCCAATCTGTTTAGGGTTCCAAAGGACAGGGATCATCTGATTTTTGACCTCCATGGCCTTGAATTGCTTTGTGCGAGTGCTGAAGTTCAAGATGGAAACCATCCATACAGGAGTGGCTTCTCTTCATCAAGGGTTTTTCTGGCATCCATAGACATCAAGGATGCATGCCTGCACATTCCCATCTACGAGGAAGATCAGCAATTTGCTTTGCAATGGGGGATGCAAATTATCTTTTTGTGGCACTGGCCTTCGGGTTGGTCTTGGAGGTTGCTTTGCACTACTTGGATATGGTCTAGGCAGTTTGTGTGTGCCTATCTGCTACGGTGCTACGTCCTTCTTCTGGATGTCAGATTCTCTTTGTGCTCAGACTGTCAAAAAAAAAAGGCCTAACGGACCCCCTCTGCAATTATATCCCATTGGCTTCGGCAGTCAATTGTTTCGGTGTATGCCATGAAGGGTCAGGCTCCTTCCTTACCTGCTGTGGCGCATTACACCAGGGTGATTAGTGTCTCTTGGGTAATTAGACCTCGGGTGTCTGTTTTTTCAGGTTTGCAAGGTGGCTTCCTTGTCATTTGTGCACACTTGCATGCATAAATACATTTTACAAGTTGACGTGTTTGCATCTTCGGATGCTTGTTTTGCCCGCAGGCTGCTGTTTAGGATTACTTTTAGGGTTTTTTTTCCTTTTTGTTTTTTTTATTTTTGTTTGCCCACCCCTTCTTAAAATACAGGTTTGAGTTCATTGATGTACACAGCACCCACCCCTATTTTTTGAAGTTTATACTTTGGACACAGCTTTGTGACCAACTGGCTTACCGATAGCAGCGGAGCGAGTTTATACTAGCCGGGACTGCCCATAGGCGATGCTGTTCTTTTTCTGCTTAGTGTCCTATTTCTGTAGGTGAAGAAAATATTACGGTGCACACATGCAAAAAAGATATTTACCTCCAGCAAGGCTAGTTTAAAACACCTAAACATTTTCAAAAAAACATTATCAAAAAATATGAGGATTTGGTCACACCATATTGCTATATGGTGCTAAGCCCACTTACTGCGACAAAGTATACCATGATGAGTGGGTCCTACACTATCCATAGATTGGGAGATCCTGCTTCTCTGAACCATGAGAGCAATACACTCTTCTATATGGGAGAATCTTGAGGTCTCGACCCATGACACAAGTGGACGCTAATGAGAGGTACTTAATGAGGGAGTGGGGTGCTCCTCACCCAAAAGGATTTGGTCAGAATCCATACAATAGACCAGTACCTCTCATTAGTATCCACTTGTGTCATGGGTGGAGACCTCAAGATTCTCCCATATAGAAGAGTGTATTGCTCTCATGGTTCAGAGAAGCAGGATCTCCCAATCTATGGATAGTGTAGGACCCACTCATCATGGGGTACTTTGTCGCAGTAAGTGGGCTTAGCACCATATAGCAATATGGTGTGACCAAATCCCCATATTTTTTGATAATGTTTTTTTTTAAATGTTTAGGTGTTTTAAACTAGCCTTGCTGGAGGTAAATGTCTTTTTTGCATGTGTGCGCCGTAATATTTTCTTCTGCTGTATCATCTTATGGCTGCACCCTCTTTAATGCATCTTTTAGGGTGTGCCCCCCCAGATATCTTGTTTGTCTATTCCTGTAGGTGGTGCTATAAACCTAGGGTCAAGAACCACAAGAGCTGTGTCCGTCAATGAGCTCTGAGAAAGGGATTTTATGGTGAGTAACAAAAATCCTGCTATGTAAAGTGACAGGAAACGTGGAGATCAGCTTTATTAAAATATAAATACATCAAAGAAACCATCATCTAAACCAAGATAAATGCTGTCAAAAACAAGGTCTTGCAAAATACACCATGGGAGCAATGTAATCTGCCAAGGCTACTGCTAAAGAACTGGTTCATATCATTGAGACCTTGGTGGAAAGTAGCTCCTAAATTATTAATCCATTTGGCCTCTCTGTAAAGGGATTTATTTTTTATCAAAATGGGATCTTCATATACCTTGTCTAGAGCAGCAAACCTGATTACAGATATATTGTAATTTATGAGGTAGTCCCAAATGTCTGCCGATTTGATGTGTTTTAATATTCCATTCCTAATGTAATAGATACGATTATAGCTTCTTTTCCAAATGGCCTACATGAAACGCCCTAAACTGACTGTATCAACCAATCTGGGAGTCTAAAGAACATTCCTTTCTGTACACAGGCACAGTATGAGAAGAACCCTTTTCTTCCAACTGCTCAGCCTCTTGTCTAGCATAGTGGCTTTTAACTACCCAGTAATGCATTGAACATATAACCTATAGGTGATTTCTGGGCACTCTTTGGTATATTTACACAAGAGGAGAATTGCTCATCAAAAGTGCCAATATGTTTACACTATATTACGAATTTATGCATGCTGATAAGAGAATGTGGTAATCAGCCTTGCTGTCCCTTCTTCTTTCTTAATAGGTCTTCCAAAGAGAATATCATGTCTGTTCTTATTGCTCTTCTATACGCCTTCTCGAGGATTGTTTTTCCCCACATAACCCCTCCTTAGTAGCCTTTAATTTAAAATTTCTGCTTTTTTAAAAGTTTCCTCATTAGAACAGTTTCTTTTCAGAAGTAGGTATTGACTATAAGGTATGCTTTGCAACAATGGAGGTGGAACTGTGAATATACAGTATATTTTGCAAACTGGTTACAAAAAGGTACATTTGAAATGCATTTCTTCTACTTACATTGGTGGTTAGTGGAAAGAACAACTCCCCTTTTACATAGTTGGCCTTTGGAAGGAAGTATGTCCCTTTCATAATAAGAGTATATTGGTGTTGGTAATTTATCTGAAGCAGGAAAGTTCAGTTACCCTCACGATGCTGGCTCTGGTGAGTAAACAATGGAATCGCCACTGGGTGGCATGGATGGTATGCATGTTACCATCATGCTACAGGGAAAGTGTGTTGATCTGTGTACAACAGGGATACTTACAATTTTATACGAGTAAGCACATACTGTATAAAGGTGGCATACAGATAAAATGCTAAGATTTGTGCTTGAATGCAGCTTTAAAAACTCTTCACATCAATTTTATATTTCTGTTAAAGATATTTTTGTTTTTATTTTTTTTAAACTGATACTTTCATGTTTAAAAAAAAATTTGAGATGGAAGGGAGAGGGAAGGAGACCATCTCCACTGTGAGTCCATAGCTATGCTGTTGCGCCTATAGGGACTTTATAAATGCTAAACCTGAATTAAGGACCATTTTTGGGTTGATGGCGCCCAGTGTGCGAATTAACCACTGCAACAGTATGTGTGTTAGATATATATCTATATGTATATTTCTCTATAGCTCTATCTATCTATCAAGCAGCCATTAATGTCTAAACCGCTGGCAACAAAGTGAGTACACTCCTAAGTAAAAATGTCCAAATTGGGCCCAATTTCCCTCCCCGGTGTCCAGCACTGCCTTAACCCTCTTGGGCATGGAGTTCACCAGAGCTTCACAGGTTGTCACTGGATTCCTCTTCCACTCCTCCATGACGACATCACGGAGGTGGTGGATGTTAGAGACCTTGCGCTCCTCCACCTTCCATTTTGAGGATGCCCCACAGATGCTCAATAGGGTTTAGGTCTGGAGACATGCTTGGCCAGTCCATCACCTTTACCCTCAGCTTCTTTAGCAAGGCAGTGGTCAACTTTAAGGTGTGTTTGGGGTTATGTTGGAATCAGTGGTGTATTTAGGTTTTGTGCTGCCCTAGGCCTGACTAAAATCGCGCACCCCCTAATTTAAATACCTGTCATCTGTAAACCACACCCCTTCCTCTTAATGTGGTAGTAAACCCTGTACTACCACTTTTACCTACAGGTAAGCCTATAGTAAGGCTTACCTGTAGGTACTGTGAATATCTCCTAAACTTGCACCGTTTAGGAGATCGTCAGAGTGCATGCCGCTGATTACACCATCGGTGCATGCGCTCTGCAGGTCCGGCTTACAGTGCTGGACCTTCAGAGCCTGTACCAGAAATGGCGGCTCCCGTGCGCATGAGCGGGAGTGACGTCATCGCACCCCTGCGAACCTGGAATGAAGACCAGGAAAAGATGGCAGCCATTTCAGCGGTGACATCACAGTACTGTAGGGCTTCAGTCTAGGGTAAGTTTCTCATAATGTGCTAGCAAAAAACATTTTTGCTAGCACATTAATAATGGTTAATAAAACCTGGCACAGGGCTCTTCTTTTCAGTGTAAGGAGGGACTCTGTCTACCCCGATGTAAATCAGATCTCTGACAATTCTGATGTAAAAGAGACTGCTGCAGAGTCCACAGAGCTCCCCCTTACATCACAGCCCACAGAGACTGTGGGCATGGCACAAGGGACGGTCAGACTGTGGGCATGGCACAAGGGATGGTCAGACTGTGGACATGGCACAAGGGACGGTCAGACTGTGGGCATGGCACAAGGGACGGTCAGACTGTTGGCATGGCACAAGGGATGGTCAGACTGTGGGCATGGCACAAAGGATGGTCAGAGAATGTTGGCATGGCACAAGGGAGGGTCAGACTGTAGGCATGGCACAAGGGACGGTCAGATATAAAGGAATACAGCAGCAAAAACAAATCATTCATGTCAATGACAGGCTGTACACTGCACCTGGGCTGTCTGGATGGAGGAAATTCAACTGCAATTACACAGAATGGGCTCAGCCACCTGTCTGTAAGAGACCTGGCTTGTTTTCTAAAGAGTGGGAAACAGCATTAGAATAACACCAGAGGACACATTCCTTTTTTATTCTACAGTGGAACCTCGGATTACGAGCATGTCCTCTCCTCTGTGCATTTCAGAACTCAGAGAAGGTGGGCTGCAGAAGGGGGAGGGTTCAGCACTTTCCTATTGGCTGAGAAGGCAGCAAAGAGGCTGTATATAAATCCGCCTTTGAAATCTGACATCCAGGTCTAGCTAAAGATCATCAGCTTATGCAGTAGGGGCCGCTGTATCCCTCCGCAGGAACGTGTGCCCAGCTTCCTGGCATCCGTACAGGATTTACAGGTAGAATAACATTTTAAAAAACACTGTGACACATGCAAGAACTGTTATGTGAAATTTGGGGGTGCTGTGTGGGGGTGCCTAAAGAAATTTTAAGGGTGCTTGAGCACCCCCAAGCTCCTATCTGGTGCCGCTCCTAAACCCAGGGACAAAACCGAGGACAGATTTGGTCTGGGGACAGTGTCCTCAGTCCGGGGACTGTCCCCGGAAACCAGGGACGTCTGGTAACTTTATTCTAAAGGCAATTCATTTAAAAAAAAATACCCAACATATCCTATTTCCTTGCTCTGTAATTTTGCTGCAGAGAACAGCCCTGATCCTCCTCTTCTCCCACCGCCACTTGCTAAGAGGGCACACATGCATGCTTGCTCATGCAACTCGCACAGAAAAAAAAAATATGGCAACACCCACCAAAGACACTTCGCTCTCGCGGTGCTACATAGGCTGGATCGCATCTGTGTTACTAAATGCATGGCAACCCGAACAGAAAACGCACACTTTGTTGTGCCCTTCTAAAATGCACGGTAATGCACATCACACTTTCTATTTAGGCTGCGTTCTCATCTGCATGCTTCTGAAAGCATAACAACCTGCAGGAAAATGCACGCTTTGCCGTGTGTTACAAAAATGCGTGGCAATGCACATCACATTTGCGTTACCATTCATTCACATCTGCCTGTTTCCAAATGCTCACCAACCCGCAATAAAAAATAAGCGCACACTTTGCCATATGTTTTGAAAATGAGCAGCAATGTATGTCACGCTTCATTTACCATTTAGGCTACGTTCTCATTTATGCATTTTCAAATGCAACCAGCAGAGAAAACACATACTTTGTTGTGAGTTTCAAAAACACATAGCAACGCATGTATGGCAACCTGCACAAAAACACGCACTTTTCTGCACATTTTGAAAACGCATGGCAACGCGCAACTTATGTCAACATTTGTTTGCATCTGCACGTTTATGAATGCAGGCAACTCACAAGAAAACGCATGCTTTGGTGAGTGCTTCGAAAATGCGTGACAATATGTGGCTCGCTTGCATTACCATTTGTTAGCATCTGCGTGTTTCTGAGCGCACAGCAACCTGTAATACAAAAAACGCACACTTTTTTGCATACCAAAAACGAGCAGCAACCAGCAAAGAAAATATGTGCATTGTCGTGCGTTTTAAAAACGAATGGGAACACGTGTCACGTTTGTTACCATGCATTCACATCTGCACATTTCCAAACGCACGGAAATCCACAAGAAAGTGCACAGCACGCTTGTGTTACTTTTCTTTTGCATTTGCGTGTTTCTGAATGCATGGCAACCCACAAGAAAATGCACGCCATGCTTTTCAAAAACGCATGGCAACGCTCACTGTGCTTACGTTAACAGTGCACCAATGTGTGTCATGTTTGTGTTACCATATAGGCTGCATTCCCATCTGTGCATTTTCAAGAGTGGCAACCCACACAGAAAACGTGTGCATTTCGAAAACACATGGCTACACACATCGTGCTTATGTTACCATTCGTTCACATCTGTGCGTTTCTGAATGCAGGGCAGTCTGCAAGAAAAAGCATGCATTTTCTGTGTGATAGTTTTGCTGGAAGTCACGTGACTTCCATATGGTGCTGGTGGGAACCAGGGCTGTCTATTCAATCCCCTTCCCAGCAGGCTGTGTATATTATATGGAGGGCTTTTTTTTTAATAATACCGTGATCTGTGGGGCAGAACTTGGAAGGTTTGGACTCTTCCTGTAGGTTTGACTAGGCTGGGCTTAATGGTTATTATGTATTCATTCCCACCCACCATCGGAGTTGTGAATGAAGTTGCATCATTTGCAATGTCTCAAATACTACAGAGGGGTGTGTTTTAGACCCCTTTCACACTGGGGCCACGGCTGCTTTAGCTCTAAAGCGCCGCTCATTTTAGCGGCACTTTAGCGCTGTTTAAGTGGCACTTTTCGAGAGCTAGCGGGGCACTTTTAACCCCAAAGAAGGAGTTAAAAACGCCTGTGTTTCGGTGCTTCCAAAACGCTTTTCTGGGGCTATGGAAGCGCTGCGCATTCATTTCAGTAGCCAGGGCGTCTTGGAAGTGTTGTATACAGCGCTCCCAAACCACCCCAAAGATGCTGCTTGCAGGACTTTTCCTAATGTCTCACAAGCACACCTCTCCAGTGTGAAAAGACACACTGAAATGAATGGGAGGCGGTTTTCAGGCGCTATTTAGAGACTATTTCTAGCGGTAAAACGCCTAGAGATGCTACAGAAAGTGGCGGTGGAAGAGACTCAGACTACATTCGACTATACAGAGTGTAACATGGTACAAGGCCAACACTAAACCCAGAATATCAGAGGATCTGCAGAAAAAAGTACAGAGGTATGATCTATCCTGGGACTGATCATTCCGGTCACTTCTTGTGAAAAGAAAGTTGGAGTTTAGCTTTAACTGCGTGCATCCTGCAAAGGTGTGTCATTAATTTTCATACTAAACAATTTAGCCAGTTTTATAGTAGTCGTTTCTGAACCTTATCCTAGCAGCCTTTTTATCTCCAGGCCAGTCATCATTTACATATACGTAAACTGGCAGTGTGGCAAGGCAATGTCGGGACCATATAAGATCGAACCCTTTGATATAAACATGACTAGTAAATCAATATTATGGTGCTACCTCCGGGATCAATACTGCATAAATATATTACCTAGTTAAATTCTATGGAAATGTGTGTAAATTACATATTCACAGAAACTCCTGTTATGCTAATACTGCGTTTAAATTCAGATTTGGCCTTTATTGTGAAGACTATTTAATGAAAAATATTAACATAATCATATTATATTTATACAAAGCCTACGGTATCGTAAAAGTGCTTCCAGTTTCATATGCTTTAGTCTTGGAAATAAATTTTACATTTCTGTAGGTGTATTGAAAAGGACCATTTCCCATGTTTAGCAGTGTTAAGATTAATTATCAGGCTATAGTTAAAGAAAGTGTCCAAGTAAAATAAAAATTCAGTCTTGGGCAAAGTGAGCAAAACGTGAGATCAAGAAAAAAAAAAAAAATTACACAATGCAATTCCATGCAGCAGCAAACCCTTCACTGTCAACAGTTAAGGCAGAGTTACACCCAAAGTATTTTCTGCCCCTCCACCCCCCCCCTCTGCCTTCTGGGAGACACACAGGTCCCAGAAGACAGCAGGACAATTCAGAAAGCACAGCACTTCTCGCACATGCGCAGTAGGAAACAGGCTGCAAGGCTTCACTTCCTGTCTCCTATAGTAAGGATGCCTGTGTCCAGGGCTTTGGGTGCCGACATCGTGGGCTCCCTGGACAGGTAAGTGTCCTTTTATATTAAAAGTTTTTTTTACTTTTTTCACAAGAAGAAAATGTTTATTTGATTTTTACAGCACAAGCGATGCATATACACAGTTGTTCATATAGACATTGTTACTTGAATTGTCACAGAACTAATGGGTTACACATTTAAACAGCAGAAAGATGTGCAGAGCAGTTAAGTCACATCACATTAGGATATGGATACGGAGGTAGTAGATTCCAGCAATACTATTTAAGGAGGTTCTGGGGGTGGGGAACCAGGGAAGGCAGGATATGTGGAAGACGAAAAAGAGGGGGGGGGGGCTGGGAGAGGAAGGGGGGGAAGGCAGGGGGCGATGGAGGGACCTCATCTAGTTTGCTAAGTTTACAGAGCTCAAACAATGATTAGACATTCAGGAGATCATAGCAGTGGTACACTATTGCAGGGCAGGTCCAGCAGTAATATCTCAGTGATCACCTGCCACTTCTGTACCCCAGGCATCTATCCATCCCGACCATATCTTGTAAAATTTGCCAGGGCAGTTTTGGTTGGCATAGGTAAGCTTATACAATGGCAATACCGCGTTCAGTGTTAGGCGCCATGAGGACACCCTGGGAGGCGTAGCGTCCTTCCAATGAAGGAAAATCTCTCTGCAAGCATAGAATGTAGCATAATTCAGGAATAGTCTAGTGTATTTGCCCCTTACCCTAGAGTCAAAAACATTGAGCAGCATCATTTTTTTCCAGTTCCAGAGAGGTAACCTGGCTAAGGGTGCCAGCTATCTCTGACCAATAGTCTCCGAGGCGGGGACAGGACCATGGCATATGAAAGAAGGAGACGGAGCTCTGATCACATCTAGGGCAGGCCACTGGGGTGTTAGGATTCATAATTGTTAACCGCTTTGGAGTGTAGTAGGCTCTGTGGAGGAACTTGACCTGCATAAATCGGTCTTTGGCCGAGATCATGTTAGTGACAAAGGAAGATACATGTCTCCCATTCCTCCTCTGACAGATCTGGGATGTCTAATTTCCACTTATCTAGGGTTTTTTCAAGTTTCTTCAAAGGAGCTATGGACAAGTGGAAGTATAGGGAGGAGAGGGGTTTATCTATGATCTTGGCTGTAAGTAGTTCCTCCACAGAGTCTGATTTCAATATGAGTTGCACTGGGAACTGTTTCCTATACGCATGTCGAAGCTGGTAGTATCGAAACAACATCCACCCCAGTAGTGAGTAGGCACTTTTGAGATCAGAAAAGGATCTCAGTTTACCCCCCACCCCCCCCACCCGTAACTATATGCTTCAATTTGACTATACCCTTCCTTGCCCAAACCTGAGGGTCTGGAATAGCACTCGTGTGGTGGGTTAGGATTGCACTCATGTGTGGTAGGTTGGGATTGCCTCAGGGAAGAATGTGGGGAGAGAATGTCTCAGGGGAGGCAAAGCATGTCCTAGCTTTATTCCAGACATTGATGGCTGTGCACATCAGCTCTGTGATGCCAGGGTGAGACCTCGCCCCCCTGAATACCACGTTGTTGAGGGAGGCGTATGAGCCCATTATGGCTGCTTCCAAGGTCACTGCTGGGTTGCCTTGTAGTTGGGAAAACCACCATCTGACCGTCACCAGGACGGCCGCCCAGAAGTAGATATGAAAGTCTGGTAGGGACAGGCCTCCCCGGGTGACGAGTAGCTGAAGGGTAGTAATGGCCAGTCGTGGGGGTCTACCGTTCCAAACAATTGAAGATATTATACTTTTTATTTTTGCGAAGAACGAGGCCGGAGGGATCAAAGGGGCATTTTGAAAAAGGTAAAGGAATTTGGGGAGATAGATCATCTATCCTAAGTTTACCCTACCCACTGGTGATAGGGGGAGGGTTTTCCAGGCCATACATTTCTGCAAGAAGTTTTTAAGTAATGGTTGAAGGTTTAGCTCATAATATGAGGACATCGGAGTCCCAATCCTTACTCCCAGGTATTTGAACTTAGATGTCCAGTTTAGGGGTGTGCCTGTTGGTGGGTGGTGACCTAACGCATTCAGTGAGAAAAGGAGGGATTTCCCCCAATTAACCTTAATGCCCAAGAATGATCCAAATTCATCTATTATTTGTAGCGCTGGTGGGAGGGAGGAGACGTCTTTAAGGAAGAGGAGGGTATCATAGGCATATAAGGATATTATATTTGTTATTACACCGACCTTGATTCCCCTTACTGAAGGGGCGGATCTTATACGAGCTGCCATGGGTTCCATGGCTAGCGCGAACAATCCAGGGGATAATGGGCAACCCTGTCTGGTGCCCCTGGAAAGGGGGAACGGCAAGGACAGCGAATTATTTGTGCGTATACGGGCCGTGGGATTGTGGTATAGCATCTGGACCCAGCTAATAAAACGAGGGCCAAACTTGAATTTGTGAAGGACCGCCCAGAGGTAGCACCACTCAACCGAGTCAAAGGCCTTTTCGGCGTCTAAGGAGGCGACTACCTCCGGGCCGTCCCCGCTTGCCCTAGAGAGATGTGTAAGGAGGCATCGAATGTTTGTCGGCCCCTCTGCCTGGCATAAATCCAGACTGGTCCGCGTGCACTAATGCTGTAATCACAGTGTTCAATTGACCTGCCAGCACCTTAGCCAACAGCTTGGCGTCCTCATTAAGGAGGGAGATTGGGCGATACAAAGAACACTGTTCAGGGGGCTTACCAGGTTTAAGGATAACCACTATTACTGCCTCAGCCATTGTCGGGGGCAATGAATTCCCTTCCATGGCTTTTTGCAGCACTATTCTGAACGATGGTAGTATTTCTTCTGCATACGTTTTAAAGAATGTGGCAGGTATACCATCCGGGCCTGGCATTTTGCTATTTTGCAAGGAGGCTACTGCCCTCTGCAACTCCTGTAATAGGATAGGACCGTCTAAAGCTTCTCTAAATGTGGATGTCAGGCAAGGGAGCTCCACCCCATCGAAGTATGTCATTAGTTCTTCGTCCGTGCATTCCATTCGAGCACCATAGAGCTCCCGGTAGAATGATGCAAATCTGTCATTAATGGATGGGGGATCTGTTAGGATCGTCCCATCCGAGTTGCATATGGTTGAGATAGTCAACGGGGAGGAGCTTTCCCTCGCCAGCCATGCCAGCATACTGCCAGTCTTCTCCCCGTGCTCGAAGGTTCTTTGGGACTGATGTAGGAATTTAGTTTTGGTGGCTGATGTTCATAACAGGAGAACATCCCTCAACGCTGCCTGAAAGTCAGAGTATGCTCTCGGAGTCTCCGACTTGGAGTATTCCTCCTCAAGTGCTGTCACCCTCTCCTCAGCCTTTCGGGTCTCCTCCCTCAGATCCTTATGGATCTTACAGATATGAGACTGTAGGCTATCCCTGATGAAGGCCTTAAATGCGTCCCAGGACGTGATCAGAGGCACTGATTGATCCAGTTCCCGCCAATACTGTACCGCCTCAGACCTATATGGTTCTGATATTCTGAAATCAGACAGCCAGAACCTGGACAATCTCCAGAGGCTCTCCCCTGGTATACAGGACACACACAGCTTCAAGGCAAGCGTGGCATGATCGGATATTCGGCGGGGCAGAATGGTGATATCCCTGACCCTGGGTAGGACAGACCCCTCCGCATAGGTAAAGTCTATGTGTGAGAAGATTTTGTGTGACGCTGAGTGGCATGTATAGGCCCTTTAGGAGGGGTTATGCCATCTCCACACATTGGTCAGATTAGAGGCGTCCGCCCAGGAGAGCAGCTCTGAAGATGAGCCCGCTCCGGGTGAGAGTCTGCCCATCCCAGGGTCCAGGGCCAGGTTAAAGTCCCCCAGCATCACCACATTGTGTGTAGCATAGGTGGCAATTTTATCTGTCTTTATCAGTGAACAGCGCCAATCCCCTATCTCTTCAGACTACATAATTATCGGATCGCACCTTTGGTGCTTTCCTATTTAGGGGGGCTGCGGTTCGGTCACTGGCCCGTCCTAAGCGCGGAACACCATTATATATAATTTTAGAGATAAGCTGGTTAAGTAATCTCTTGGAAGCCGGTGGGGGGGGGGGGGGGGGGGCAGGTACAGTCCCACCACCACTAGCTCCAATCTGTCTACCATGGCATGGAGTATAACGAAGCGACCCTCCGGGTCTAGTTCCAGCACTAGCAGCTTGAACGGTAGAGATTTATGAACAAGAATGCTGACCCCTCTAGAGTAATTTGTGTATGTGGAGTGGTACTGATGTCCCACCCAGGGCCGTGTAAGGCTCAAAAGCTTACTGCCTCTCAAGTGAGTTTCCTGCAGTATACATATTTGGGGATGATAGGTTTTGAGAAATTGAAACACTAATGACCTCTTCACAGAGGAGTTCAAACCTCTAATGTTCCATGAAACAATAGTACAGTCAGCCATAATCATCTAATGGTACATTTTCAAGCTGTGGACCTCCATCCAAAATTAGATGCAAGGTCCGGACCACTATATGGGTCAGGATGTGGCATCCCAAACATCTAGTGACATACATGTTTACATTGCTTGTGAAAAAACAATACAAGAACCAACTATAGCAAAATAAACCCAACCAACTCCCCCATCCCCCACCCCGCCAACCCCAGCCCCAACTTTGGGGAGTCTCAGGATCCCAACTTAGAACCAAGGCGAACACGCCTGTAATGGGGGAACGCGTGCAAAACGGCATCCGCAGTTCAGCAGGCAGATGTTACATCTAGTCTCTTGCTGGAGACCGGATTAGTAAAAAAGCGGGTGCAGGCTCCTAGCAGCTGCCAGGGGTACAAACTTAATTGTTAACATTGCAGAGTTAATCAAATTAGTTCGGCCATTGCCAAAGGAGAAAACAGGGTGGCAAAAAAAAAGGGGGGGGGAGAGAGAGGATGTGGCAGGAGTCAACCTTCATATATATTCCCCTTCGGGATGCCTCAATCAGCTTCAAGGAGGGCTGAGGGGCATCATCTCCAAATTTTCACCCATAAGGGTGGATATGCAGTGGCACTCAGTGGATGATCTGGGTTGAGTAGCGTTATTCGGGCCAATGTTCAAGAGAGGCAAGGCACTTATGGGTTGCATTCCCAAACATAGGGAGAGTAGTAGCTGAGTACATGCCGTCACATTCGGAGGGGGACCTGGGTCCAGGATGTAGAAAGGGGGGGAAGGAGAGAAGAAGTAGGATACAGACCTGGAGCCATCTTTCCGGCAACAAGGCCTCAAGGGGTATTCCGAGGCCTAGCTGTCTTACCCTCGGGGTTCAGAAGCGGGAAACCGCGGCATGTGGAGGGTATCAGAACCCAGTAGGAAGACCCAGGCCAAAGTGTAGGAAAAGGCACGTTAAATTAAAAACGGCAGACAACAGCAGTTCGCTCAATCGGGAGGTCAAGTAGGATACTTATCTGGGCGGGAGTGTCGATCCAGCCGGAGGCCTTCTCTGGGGACATGAAGAACTGAACAGACTCCCCATCCTCCACCTTCAGCCTGGCCGAGAACAGCATGCTGTACTTGATATGGTGGGAGCGGAGCCTCGCTCTTACAGCATCAAAGGATTTCCGTTGCTTCTGGGTTCCAGCGAATAATCCGGAAAGATTAGGAGCTTAGCGTTTTCGAAGCGGAGTTCGCTTTGGGTCCTAGCCTCCCTCATCACAATATCTCTGTCCCGAAAATGAAGGAGTTTGAAGATAAAGGTTCGGGGTGGGGTTCCTTGGGGCTCCCTGGCGGTGGGTATGCGATGGGCCTTCTCCATGGTGAAAAATGGAGAAAAGCGTGCTGAAGGGAGTAGCTGTTGCAATAAGCGTTCAACGAAGGCCGTGGGGTTCGTGCCCTCTGCCCCCTCAGGGAGTGCCAGAATCCGCAAGTTGTTTCATCTGCACGGGACTCAAGCGTCTTTACCCTGGCTTTAAGTGCATGAATGTCGGCCCCATGATCACGTACCGTATCCTCCGCCTGGGAGACCCTTTGCTCCACCTCAGTCATTCTGCCACGAAAGGCATCAAAGTCCTTCCTGATAAACTCCACATTAGCTTGAATATGATCCACCTTACCAGTCAGGGTGGTTATGGCCTGTAGAACTGCCTTGAAATCGGCAGCCGTGGCAGGCGGCCTGTAGGGGTCTTCAGCCTGGTTCTCCATCCGGTTAAGAGACTTAGCGAGGCCGCGGCCCTGTCTGTAATGTTGGGCCTCGTGGCCTTTTTCTGGGATCGGGGCTGGGTCTTCCTCCTTTGCATACCCCGAGGAGGGTATCAGGAGCGGAGAGAGACAGGGAGAGCCTGCTGGAACTACTTTTCCCGGCGTCCGGACGGGTACCGTGCCGGCCCTGGGAGGCCGCGGGCAGGATTTTTAGGCGAGTCCACGGCTTCGGCCTAGTCCGCGATGTTCGGTCCTATCACACTTTCCCGGGATCTCGGCCGGCCGATTCTTTCCCCAAGTGCTCCGGAGTAGCCCCCCTGTCAGGTGGGACTCAATAGAGTCTGTTTTGGGGGCCTGCACCCAGTTAAAGGAGGATTATTAGCTCCAGTCCTGGGGAGCTCAGACAAACACGTCTGCTCCCTTTGCCATCTTGGACACGCCCCAGTTTTTTTTACTTTACCCAGGATGGAACTCTGCTTTAAGGGACCAGTGCATTTCTGAACCTCACACAATGTGAGCTGAGGTGATTTATACAGTATATTAACTAGAATTTTTATTTGATGAGAAATAGGGAGTATAAGTAATAAAAATAGGGAGACTGTGGAGACGTTCTAAACATCACTGCATACTCATACCTCCCAACCTTTCATCGAGGGGGTTTTGTCACAATGCCTAGTCAGTCTTTTTAAACCCAACCCCCAATCCTCCTATACTTGCTTTTATGCACCCGCCTCTGGTCTGTGACTGTCAGAGCCAATTCAAACTATCCAGTGCTGTGATCTCTTCCCATGATGCAGTGCTGGGGTTTAGCTGCCAGTTGATGGTTCCAAACCCTGTCTCGTCAGGAGGAGGAAACCCCCAACAATCTTTGTGAAATCTCTATAATGTACTGCAGGGGTCTCCAAGCTTTCGAAACAGTAGACCAATTTATTGTTCTTCAGACTTTATGGGGCAAGACTGTGGCCAGTAGGAGTGGAAGATGCTCTGGTGTCAGTGTGAGTAAACAATGCAAACAAAAGGAAAGGTCTGGTGTCACCAGTGACACACCTCCATCCCTAAATATAACAAGTGTACAAAAAGTCACCCTGGGACTTTGAATGAGGTGAGCACAGTTTGCCACTAAGTAACAGACGTAGGTACAGTATAGATATTTATTCAAGAATTGGTATACATATATGAATGATGTAAACAGCTAAGCCAATAAAATTTCACATGATAAAAATGCATTGATACAAATGTCATACAATATGTACAGGCATCAGAAAATCTGATGCGTTTCGTGAGACCATAGCTCGCTTGTTCAGGGGTAGATGCAGGTTTGATGTATCTAAAGGAACAGAGAGATGTAACAGTGATGAATGTAAAGGCAATGGTAGGTAGTAGGGGCCAGAGGTGAAAGACCCCATTCTTGCCAGTAGACAAAGCCAGAGTGCTCATTGCTGGATTCCCAAAGAGTGGCAGGTGTGTCGCATGGGAGCTGAGGGGGAGAAGCCAAACACATTCACCACCAGGGAACAATCGGACAGCAGACATGGCGTGGGTGGAAGTATGTGGCCCTTAAATGTCTGAATATGTAAATTGGTGGATATCAGTAAACAATGCCCCATCTTTGTATTAGGGGGAGGAATAGTGTCCCGTTGTTTGTGTCAGTAGGAGGAGTTGCGTCCTATTGTTGGCGTCAGTTAGCAGAATAGGGCCGAATAAAGGCAAGAAAATGGCAGCAGTTTGGAGACCAATGATTTATTTCATTCAATATGTAGGATGTGATCCTTCTTATATATCTCAGGGTTTGATATCAGTGTTGGTTGCAATGTACCATTTTTAAATGGATTCTTTGCTTTGCCCATAGACTCATTAAAGTGGTGTTCCGGCCTTCCCCTCCAGAAATTAAGTCAGCAGCTACACATACTATAGCTGCTGACTTTTAATATTAGGACACTCTCCTGTCCTGGAATCCAGTGATGTCTACACCCCAGCTGATGTTTCCATTGGCTGTCGAGTGCTGTTGCCGCCATTGCCAGTAATGGATCCCGGCTGTGAAGCCTTGCGGCTTCACAGCCGGGCCCCTGCTGTGCATGTGCTCTTATTGGCCCGACAGCAGGGGAAGGCGGAGGAGGGGGCCTAACTTGTGACGTACTGCGCTGCAGTGAGGGGCAGTGACAGTGGGGACAGGGTGCCTGTCAAAAAACAGGTACCCATTCAACCCCCTGCCCCCAAAAGGTGCCAAATGTGGCACCGGAGTGGGGGAGGAATCAGATAAGTGGAAGTTCCACTTTTGGGTGGAACTTCGCTTTAACTCTATCGTTGAACATTTTGCAGTTAAGATTAAAATTAGCACCTCTTACAAAATTACAGGTTTGTAGGCCTTTTTTTCTTCTGGACATTGGGCCTGTCTTAGATTGGCAGTTTGTAATGTAGCAATGTTTGTTAGCTTGTGAGACACTTTATGGTACCAACCAATGGTTCTCGCTGACCGTTACAGAGAATCTCTTGAGAGGCCGTCATAAACCTAAAAGGCAAAGCACGAGAACAGAGTTTAATTCATCCTATGTCTTGCTGAAGTATGGTTCATGGGAGCTGCTGCAAAGTACTGTTGGTGCGGTGTCATGAGCTAATATACTTTTTTTTTTTTTTTTCAAAAGTACCTTGGTGTTGAATGTGCAATCAAAGTTTTAGTCCCTTCATAGTAAATGTATACGCTCAATTCCCTATATGAAAATAGAAATAGAAAAAAGTCTGCTCAAAACTGTCCATCCCTGACTGATAATCAGTTCTGGCCATTAGTCTCTCACTCAGCGACTTGCAATAAACTGTTGGGGAAAAAAAAAGAAAGGTAAAATGGCTTTTCAGGGCTGCAGAAATATTGTCTCTATGCCCTTGTATAGACATATGAAAAAAATAGTTTTCAAAGCAATAGCAATTACCCAAAAGAAAACTTTTGGTAGGAATATCATTGTCCTATTGGGTGATGCAGTGCCCACCATTCCCTAACTATGCTTTTTTGTATTTTAGGCATCTATTTACGCTGAAATTGGCGAAATACTGAAAGGAACCAAACCTGTTCTTGCAGGGAAAATAACAGTTTTTAAGTCAGTAGGTAAGAGATATAATTGATTTAAAGTGATAGTAGTAAAGCTTCATTTTTTTTTTATTACACTAACAAACATGTTATACTTACCTGTTCTGTGCAATGGTTTTGCACAAAGCTGCCCTGAGCCTTCTCTTCTCGGGTCCCCCGACTAGGTATAAAAACCTTCTATCTTTACAACCACTTTAATGTACAGGACGCATACAGAGGGAGGATGAAGATGAGGGAGTTAATTTGTGGATGTTCAGGATAAGGATGGTGAAGGGTTAATATACAGAGATGGAGATCAGACATAGGATGAAGATCAGATGAACAGGATAGGAGAGGAAGGTGAAAGGCATAAAAAAATATCCCACATTCACAAGCCCCCTATCCTGAATCTGCTTCTGACATTCTGCATCTAAGGAATGGTTGTTTCTTAGTTCCTCCTTCCTCTCTTGTGAGAGGAAGGTGTGGGCTGTCAAATGTAAACAGCAGTACATTATGTGATCTGTGATTGATCATTTCAGCGATCATGAGGTACAGAGCTGCTCAGAACAGCTCTGTAAACTGTGTCTATGATGTGAGCCATCAGATGACTGCTCAGATCACAGTAATTAAAGCAGAACTTCACCCAAAAGGGGACTTTGTTTTGAGGGGGAGGAGCAGGTCCATGGTTTTGACAGGTACCTACTCCCATTTTCACCCACTGTGGAAGTTCACCCCACCCCTTCACCAGCAGCCTTCTGGGACACATCAACTGTTCCAGAAGACTGCAGGACCATTTGCAAAGCGCAGCGCTGCTTGTGCATGCGGAGTGGGAAGCCAGTTTTGAAGCTGCAGGGCTTCACTGGCCGTTTCTCTTAGTTAAGGAAACGTGTCATTTTTTTTTTAAAGAGCACTGCAGAAATAAAGGTGCCCCAGAGTTTGCAGTTCAGGAACATCTGGCGGTAGACAAGTGGTTAAAGCATTTGCAAACCTTTTTAGGCTGAGATTCTTTTTTTAAGCATAACTGTTTTCAAGCAGGAAAAGGTATTAAAAACGCTAGCACTACAGAGAACTGCTAAAGATAAAAATGTAGTATAATATTAATTGTTATCCAGAAGCTCTGAAATAAAGTGGAGTTACATGCTGATTTTGATGAGTCATAGTCCAACAATGTCACCTCTAAATCCTTAATTAATAAGGTACTTGGTGTGCCTGATCCATGTATTGTGTAAATAACAGAACTCAAACTTTATACACATTTTTTTGCCAGCAATTTCTGACTTCTTCATAATTAGTCAATGCAATCCATTAGTTTAAACTTTTACACAAACTTTCCTTTTTTTAATATGCAAGTAAACATTTTATGCATTGCAATCAGTAAAGTAAACAATGCAAATGTGACTTGTGCAATTATGTGTGGATACTATTTGAGTTTATACATAGTTTGTGGTTGAAGGTAAAATTGAATCGTCAAACAGCAAGCGAGATGGTAATGTCACTTCTATTTAGAAGAACTGACTACAGCATTTTATTCAGCTGTCATATTTTGCTCGTCCAAGCCTTTTTCTGAATGTGCACCTTTCTCACAGTAACACATTTGATTGTATAAATCTGCTAATAAGCAAAAATGTGATTTATAATGCAGGTTTGAACACAAAATAATTTTCTCAGTTGGCCTTGGCATTTTTTATATAAGGCCAACCTTCAAAATAAATCCCTGTATAGAGGAAATTCTTGAGGGACGTCCATTTAAAGCGCAGGTGTACAAACTTTCTAAGCAAAGCACCGGTTTATGAGGGCCAGACTGTGGCCAGCGTGAGTGGAAATTTTCCTGGCATCAGTGGGAGTAAACATCGCCACAATTGGTATTAGGGGGAGGAATACTGCCCCATTATTGGTGTCAGTGGGAGAAGTGGTGCCCCATTGTTGGTGTCAGATAGCAGAATAGTGTCTTGTATCAGTGGAAGGAGTAGTGTCCTAGGGGCTGGCTAAAAGCAAGTGAAGGGCCGCAGTTTGGAGAACACTGATTTAAAGAATATAAAGGAAACCTTATTTGTTATTATTAGCCAAAAATACAGCAAAAAAAATAATTTATACTCATATACAATTCCTTAAAAAGACAACACACAAATTCCTACATCACACACTCAAAACCTGAAGTCCCACTATGAAATAAACCGTAAATAATATATATAATGAGTACACTAACCAAGAGTTTAAAATGTTTCTTGCAGACTATACTCCTGTTAATACAAATTTACATAACTGTTGTGCAAATCCCGTTATTTCTAGCCAATTGCCCTTTTTCCCAGGGAACATCCACCTGTCCACTACTGAGCAACCAGCGTACCACATGGCAATACAGTACATTAGTATGCTCTGTATGTAAAGCAATACATTTTCCTTCCAGACCATCTTTCTCAAGAACTCTCATGAAATGTAGTCACTGCTTTGCTTTCCTAACAACTGCAGTAGTATTAGCAGACCAAGATAATTCCTCAGAAATCTGAATTCCCAAAAACATAAAGGTATTAATGTTCTCCACACAATCCCAATTAATATAGAGAGGGCCCGAATCTCTTGAAATCAGTTATAAACTCTTTTGCTTTACAATATTTTATTTCAGATTGTTTACCAAATACCACACAACCGATTTCTGAACTTTTTCTCTATAACCCACCCCATCTACTATTTTTTAATATAAACAGCCACTGTAGTGTCGTCTGTAAATTTGGCGATTGTATTGGTATGATGAATTGGGCTCCAGACATAAGTGTACAATGCATGAAGTAATGGAATCAACACCCAGCTTTGTGAAGAGCTAGTACTTGTCAGAGGAGTAGAGGAATCACGAGGGTCCAGTTTGACTATTTTTAAACTGTTCATAAGGAAGTTCTTAATCCAAGCACAAATAAATAGGGAAACTCCTAAGTTCTGCAATTTACCAAATAATATATCTGTAAAAATTGTGTTTGAATGCTGAACTGTAATCTAGGAATATCATGCTTGCATAACATTCCCCCATGGTCTACATGACTTAACACCTTACATTGGGGTAGAACCTCCATAGACATGTTATCTCTCTCATGTGCCCCCCCCCAAATTAAGTGCTGTACTGTTTTTGTATAACCGAAACAATGGCCACCGGCCGGCACCGCGGCTGTCCGCTTGTCTGATCACTGAATGACTCATTATTGCGTGGCAGTCTGTCAGGTGACGGCCGCCGCTGTTGTTTATGGGAGTTGTAGTCCGCGGTGGCGGCTGCGTGCTCAAGCTCCCTGAAGTCAGTCTGAGGAGAGCAGCGCAGCCAGCCTACCGCGTGCTACAACTCCCATCGCCGCAATCAGAATCCAGGATATTTTGCCTGCCCCAGTGCCTCTGCTTGGCTGGACACTGTGTAAAAACACCACGTGATGTAGCTGGCCTGGGCGCGCTGCTGCTAGCTGGTGGTACAGTAACAGTACTGTGGAGTAGATGTGACCCCTGGCCAGAAGCAACATCATCACCCACCCCCCATGACTGGAGGAAGCTGAACAGAGCAAGCTGAGGTGAGGAGACCTTGACACAACCACAGTATCAATCATCCCATCGATCTGTCCCCCATACACATCCTTTACCTTGCCCATGGCCCGTGAATCCTGCTGGGAAGCTGCCCACGGCCTACAGGCCAGCAGGACCCACATGCCATGGTCAGCTCCCAGCAGGACCCACAGACCATGGCCAGCAGGACCCATAGGCTGTTGTCAGCTCCCAGCAGGACCCACATGTCAGTGACCAGCTCCCAGCAGGACTCGCAGGTCAGTGGCCAGCAGGACTCGCAGGTCAGTGGCCAGCAGGACTCGCAGGTCAGTGGCCAGCAGGACTCGCAGGTCAGTGGCCAGCAGGACTCGCAGGTCAGTGGCCAGCAGGACTCGCAGGTCAGTGGCCAGCAGGACTCGCAGGTCAGTGGCCAGCAGGACTCGCAGGTCAGGGGCCAGCAGGACTCGCAGGTCAGGGGCCAGCAGGACTCGCAGGTCAGGGGCCAGCAGGACTCGCAGGTCAGGGGCCAGCAGGACTCGCAGGTCAGGGGCCAGCAGGACTCGCAGGTCAGGGGCCAGCAGGACTCGCAGGTCAGGGGCCAGCAGGACTCGCAGGTCAGGGGCCAGCAGGACTCGCAGGTCAGCACCCGTCAGTGGCCAGCTCCCAGCAGGACCCACAGGTCAGCAGCCAGCTCCCAGCAGGACCCACAGGTCAGCAGCCAGCTCCCAGCAGGACCCACAGGTCAGCAGCCAGCTCCCAGCAGGACCCACAGGTCCGCAGCTTGTGGGTCCTGCTGGGATCTGGACACTGACCTGTGGGTCCTGCTGGGATCTGGACACTGACCTGTGGGTCCTGCAGGCCACTGACCTGTGGGCCCTGCAGGCCACTGACCTGTGGGCCCTGCAGGCCACTGACCTGTGGGCCCTGCAGGCCACTAGCCTAGGGTGATCAGAAGTCCCTAGCACCACCAGATTACAAATATCTCCGCTTACACATAATTAGTGCTTTTGTACTGTCCCATTTCAATCTGTAATTTCTTGTTTTCAATTTATTGCTTTTCAAGCTTGTGTTATATTGTCCAAACGTGTTAATGTTTAACCACTTCAGCCCCGGACCATGTGGCTGCCAGAGCACTTTTTGCGATTCGGCACTGCGTCGCTTAAACTGACAATTGCACGGTCGTACAACGTGGCTCCCAAACAAAGTTGACGTCCTTTTTTTCGCCACAAATATAGCTTTCTTTTGGTGGCATTTGATCACCCCTGCGGGTTTTATTTTTTGCACTATAAACAAAAAAGAGCGACAATTTTGAAAAAAAACAATATTTTTTACTTTTTGCTATAATAAATATCTCCCAAAAATATATATAAAAAAATGTTTTTTTTCCTCAGTTTAGGTTAATATGTATTCTTCTACATATTTTTGGTAAAAAAATTGCAATATTGATTGGTTTGCGCAAAAGTTATAGCATGTACAAAAGGGATCGTTTTATGGCTTTTTTAGTAATTTTTTTTTTTTTTTTTTACTAGTAATGGCGATCTGCAATTTTTATCGGCACTGCGACATTATGGCGGACACGGACAATTCTGACACATTTTTGGGACCATTGTCATTTTTACAGTGATCAGTGCTATAAAATTGCATTGATTACTGTAAAAATGTCACTGACAGTGAAGGGGTTAATCACTAGAGGGCAGTGAAGGGGTTAAGTGTGTCCTATTGTGTGTTTTAACTGAAGGGGGGGAGGGGACTGTGCAGGAGACATGACAGATCGCTGTTTATACTCTGTATGAACAGACGATCTGTCTGTTCTCCCCTCAGAGAACCGGAAACTGTGTGTTTACACAGATCCGGTTCTCCGTGTGATCACGACCGCCGGGCACTCGCATCGGCTCCGTGGGCAAGCAGGGGGCGGCACGCACGCGCCCCCTGGTGGCTGTCTATGGTACCGACGTATCAAGACAGCGATTCGCGCAGCCGAGCCATGTTGCTGCAGTATAACTGCGGCAGCTGGTCGGCATGCGGTTAAACACCGATTTTGTTGGAAGTACCAATAAATATAGCCTTATTGATAATTTGCATTTTTATTCTCGTGCGTGATTGTGTAGACCGGGCCCCAGTGCACTATATTGCCCGGGGGCCTATAATGCTCTTAAGATGGCACTGATCAGGATAGGGCTGCAACTAACGATTATTTTCATAATCGATTAGTTGGGCGATTATTGTTTCGATTAATCGGTTAATAACCTTAAAAGAAAAAAGGGTGGTGTATAATTTAGTTAATATGTAAAGTTTTAAAAAAGGCAATTTATTCTTAAATATCTCTATGCAATGGTAATTATAAATAACCAACTGTTTGGTTAGGGAGCAAAATCTTTAATCCACTCTGAGAACAGACAGAAGTGATATACTGTATATACTATTAGAAGAGATATACTGTCTAAACTATTAGAGGATATGTGTAAGGCTGACCGTAGGTCAGCCTGTATTTGTAGGAGTCAGGCTGCATAAAGCCTGCTCTCCTTTGCCTCCTTTTTCCTTATGGTCGTTGGCTCTCGTGTGAGCCGACGCGTCATTTCCGGGTTTGGGCAGGTCACGTCACATCACTACCGGTTTCGGCTTGCAGGGCGGCAGCGCGGTCGGCTGCAAGATTCTTGTTGGTTCTCTCTCCCGGTGGTCGCGGTTCCGGTAGGTGTGGGCGGGTGGCATCAACGGAGGATCCGCATCGGATGCCACCCGTCCCGCTCAGGTACCGGCCTGGGCTGGGGGGGCAGCCTGTTTGCAGGGGGCATGTCGGCTCAGGGTTAAGCCTTTGTGTAAGTAAGGGGTAAGCATTGAGTGCATACACATGCGGCATGTTGATGATCAGGATAATACACTGCACCAGGTGTGTTCGGGGGAGATATGGAGGCGATCAGCTGTCACCAGGCACACCTCACACACATCGCATACCTCCTGCCTGCAGTGTTATAGCGGAGCACTGTTTTGCAAGCGTATGCAAGAGCGGCTTCCTCAATACGGCCTGTCTCCTCCCCGTGTTATGATGTATCTGCCAGTGCCTGCTGAGTGACGTAATTTCCGGCATGTCTCTTTGGGGCACTTCAGGGTTGCAGGTGCTGTGAGGAAGATGAACGGAAGCTTGTTCCCCCTGCCTCGTTTCTCGCCCGGCTTACCGGGGGCTACGGCAGTCTTTTCGGAGGGTCTCGTGCGCTGTGGGCGCTGGTAAGAGGGAAGTTGCCTTCCCGCTGTTCGCACCAGACTCCTGTGTTTTTTGTGGGTTTCAGTGCTTGCCTGTAACTTGCTGGAGCGCATTTTTGATTCATGACTCTGACGTCACTTCTGGGTCTCGGATCGTACAAGAAGGATGTTCAGCAGTTTCTCACTCGCAAGCACGGTGCCGTCAGGACTAGGAGTTGGCAGGACTAGGGATGGTTATGACTGCATTAGTGTTTTTGGGATTTGGGTCCGCTGTCGCCACTGGCTGGTGGTGTACCTGTTGGGAGGTTCAGGGATGCCTTGGTTAGGTTGCAGCATAGGTATGTATGGGCAGGGTCTCCTCCCTCCTTAGCTCCTCATGGTGGGTCTCCCCTCCTCCTGAGCTCCACGTAGTGGGTCTACCATCCCCCCCCCCCCCCCCCCCCAGTGCTCCAAGTGATCAATAGTATGGGTCTTCAGGGCTAATTCAGGCTGTAGACATGACAATTTACGTTCTCATACAATTTACGTTTACAATTTCTCATGCAATTTACGATTTCTCATGCAATTTACATTCTCAGTTACTTTACGTTCTCATACAATTTACGTTTACAATTTCTCATGCAATTTACGATTTCTCATGCAATTTACATTCTCATACAATTACGTTTACGAGTTCTCATGCAATTTACGTTCTCATGCAATTTACGTTCTCATACAATTTGTTTACAATTTTTTCATGCAATTTAGGATTTTCTCATGCAATTTACGGTTTTCTCATGCAATTTACGGTTCTCATGCTAATTCACGTTTTCCAATGTTTCCCATGTTTCTTAAGTTTCCCATGTTTAGTACGTTTCCCATGTTTAGTATGTTTCCCATGTTTCTTACGTTTCCCATGTTTCTTACGTTTCCCATGTTTCGTACGTTTCCCATGTTTCGTACGTTTCCCATGTTTCGTACGTTTCCCATGTTTCGTACGTTTCCCACGGTTCTCACGTTTCCCACGGTTCTCACGTTTCCCACGGTTCTCACGTTTCCCACGGTTCTCACGGTTCCTACATTGCTCACGGTTCCCACGTTGCTCACATTTCATGTCATTGCATTTCGTTCGCTGCATTTCCGTTAGCACGTAGTGCTTACATCCAGGATCTGTCACATCTACAGATCCATACGGGCTGAGGTTTCGTTTTTATTGATTGTCCTCCCACAATCTTCTCGCCTGTAGTCCATACGTCATACATCCACTTCACCATTACACCTTCACCCACCACAGTCTGTGGGGACCTTAGCCCTGAGTGTTCGTTTTTAATTTCCTGGCTTGGCGCTGCAAGTTGCTTGGGCTCGCTTACTGCATACAGTAGGGTGGTGTTGTCATTAGGTTTACATTCATACACTGTTGGTCTTGTCATTTCTGCACCCACATCCTCATACTTGTCAGGTACTAAGGGTGTTGTTAGGTCATGGGTTGGTAGTCTGTAAGGTTCTCTGGTCACTTTCACACAGCTGGGTTGTCCATGTTCTTCCACTGCAGGTTACCCATCACGTCTATGGGTTCAACAGATTGAGGAGATCGTTTTTTAATTGGCTTGTTCGGTGGCAAGTGTCCTCATCATCTGTTCTTATGCTGTTTACATATTTCGTACAAACTCACGTTTCTCATGAAATTTACATTTCTCATGCAATTTGTTTCTATGCCAACTCACGTTTTCATGTTTTTCTAGGTTTCTCCTGTTTTCTCATGTTACTCTCGTTTCTCATGTTTCGCACGTTGTTCATCAATTCACGTTCTCGTGCAACCGGCGTTTTTCATGCATTTGCCGTTTTTCTTGCAGCCTCGGTTCTCATGCTGCTCACGCTTTTGTCAGCTCGCGCTATGCATGTTTCTCGTTCCTTCACACAACTTACATTCCTGTCACAGGTTTCTCAGTCGGCTCGCGTTTCTCTCGCAGTTATGTTGCTGACCCAGTGGTGTGTCATTTCCACTTAGTTCTTTGTTGCTATTTTCATCATTTTGCTGGGTACCGTTCATATGTCTTGTCCTCACGGTTGAGTTGGTCGGCATGGGCAGCAGCAATTCTTCTTCTCATCGGGGTTACATTCTTTATATCTCGGTTTCTGTTTCATAAATTTACATCTTGCCATGTACTGCAGCACCCGGACACATTTTTTCAGGTTGCAAATTCCGGTTCTGCGGGTCATGTCTCAAGTAGCGGATACTGGGGACTTTGCTTCTCCTCCTTCTCCAGCTGGTGGGGTTGGAGCATGGTTAACTCACCCTCTCTCAGTACCTGGACTGTCCCAAGGCTTCATATTTTCACATAGATAGCCTCTACTCTTTGACCTGATGGCAGTATTCCAACGCAGTGGATTGCTTTCCCGGCTTCGGCTCGGAAAGCCCAGCTATTAGGTTACTGTTCCCCTGCGCGTCGAGCGTGAGTGCGGAGCAGCATACCCGGCGAACTGTGGTTTCTTCCCTGTCCCAAATGCACACTACCTTTAATTTCCCAGCCACATCCGGCCAGGAGTGGCAATAGTATGGAACTATTGGTAAATCAGACTATTGCAGCTCCAGCAGCTTCTACTGGCTCAGGGGCTTTAGTGGATTCCGGAACCTTCTCGGTGCCTAGGCCGGTACCAGTAGGCCAGGTCTCGGACACAGATGCTGGCATCATGCCTTCTCTTCGGTTTCCAGCTTTTGTAATGGATTGGGTTTCTATTTGGCTGACGCAGAAGCCTTGATCGTAAGTTTTTATTTTGAATACCAGGAAGGCGCATGACACTGCTTGGGATGTATTCCAGGCTTTCCGGTCAAGGTTTCCTAGTCCTGACGGTTAACATCCAGTTTCTATTTGCTTTTCTGTTTTTTGCCTCTTCTAACTCATATTGGCCCACAGCACTATTGGGGCGTATCTGGCTGAGACTCAGTATTTCATGGAAGACCCCGACAGGCCTTTCGTTATTTTTCTGCGCACTCTATTTAAGCCATCCTCAGGGATCCTGAAAATTAGCCCTCCTGCTGTGCGCAGCAGACTTCCCATCCCTCTCAAGGTCTCCTTTTGCGTTGGTTACCAGCTTGGTGCTCAAGGCAGCGCTGTAGCTGGCCTTTTGTGGGTCCTGAGGCCAGGGGAGTTGCTCTTCTGGCTCAGGGTCTCGCTTACTTTTGACCAATCAACTGCTTTTGCACCCCGGCCTTTTCTGTTACACCTGCATGCTCGCAAGACGCTGCTTTCGGGAGGCGGCACTGTCATCAGGTTCTTGGAGCCTGGCAAGGCGTGGTTCCTGGTGTTGGTTTAAACTAGCTCGTCAGTGCTACATCTGGTAAACCCATGAATGTTCCTCTGTTGCTTTTCCTAGCGCTTCCCTCTCCGTAGCTCAATGCATACTTCATTGCCGCCCCCTTTTTGGCCAATTCAGAGTCTGGACCCTAAAGCATACTTTGGCATTCATTTAAGAGAGGAGCAGCTTCTGTGACTTTGCGCCAGGAGGCCCTGGCCCTTATTATTTGGTATTTGGGTAGGTGGAGGTCACCTTGTTTCTCTGGGTATGTCCCAGAGCCACTTTTGAGAAGCCACAAGTGTTGGTCAATCTGGCAGATTGTACATTAATTCAGTGTGTAATAAATCTGGTTGTTAAGCTTTCATCCTACTGGGTTATTTTTGCCCCCTTTTAGGCATACTGACCACGTGACCGAGGCACACTTTAGGTCTATGTTCTCTGTTGCTTTTTGTTCCTTTCCTACACTATCCACAGATTGACTCTGAGTACAAGTGTAAGGCTGACCTTAGGTCAGGCTGCATAAAGCCTGCCCTCCTTTGCCTCCTTTTTCCTTGTGGTTGTTGGCTCTCGTGTCCCACCCACCCATTCCCCTTTTTTCTTTCCATTTCATTTCATTTCATTTCATTTCATACTTGGGTATGCCCCCTTTTAGGTATACTGACCACGTGACCCAGGCACACTTCAGGTCTATGTTCTCTGTTGCTTTTTGTTCCTTTCCTACACTATCCACAGATTGACTCCGAGTACAAATACTATTAATGGATGAATCCGGTAAATATCATCAGACTCAGAGATCAATTTTTTTTAGTTAAAACAAAAACAAACAATGTCTTCCTTATAAAAAATGTCATTTTAAGAACGTTCGTTAGATTTTCTAATCGCTAGTGGGGTCAAATCGACGTTCATGTTCAACCACAGTGATGGGAAAATTTGGAAATAGAAAACTTCTTGGTCAAAGGAATTTTCAGACGGTGTATTTGGTTTTCGTTCAGAAATTACATTCATTTTAAAAAAATGTTAAAAACAAGTGAAAATTTCAAACAACATTCTGTCATTCAGCAAATGTACAAAGATTTTTCATCTGAATATTCTCGTCTAAAAATTGATCCGTGTGGCCAGTATAAGGCTCGGTGCACACCTATGCAGTCTGCTTTTGATCTGTTTCTGCAGTGCTTTTTGCTGAGCGTTTAGATTTTTGTGCACGTGATTTTGCTGCAATTTGCGTTTTTTTTTTTTTTTTTGGCCAATTTGTTGGGCAGATTAAAAAACACAAATTGCTGCAAAAACGCAGTACATGCTTTTCTGCAGCTTCTCCATTAATGTAGATTGAACCAAAAAAAGCACCGTTTTGCGTGAATGTGTCCCATAGGAGACCATGTAAATAAACCGTAGTGCTTTTCTGCAAAAAGCACCAAAAAACACATAGATGTGAACCAGGTCTAAGACGTTTAGTAACATAATGGGGTTAAAAAAAACTAAAATGAGCCGTTTATAGTACAAAAAAAAAAGATCACTACTGTAAGGGGTTCATTTTTTTTTTTTACTGTAGAACTGTGAAAGTAATATTTACAGTAGCAATTTATTTCCTCTTTTTTGTAGGGCTTATTTTAGTTTTTTTTTAACCCCATTATGTTACTGGCCAATTAATCGATTATGAGAATAGTAATTAACCACTTGCCAACCGGCCCATAGCTGAATGACGGCTACAGGGCGGTTGCATAACTCTGGGAGGGCGTACAGTGACGTCTTCCCAGAATCCCGCTCTCGCGCACATCCGGGTCCAGAGGATCCATCGCATCACGGTAAATGGCCGCTGATTGCGGCCGTTTGCCATGTGATTGCTCCAAAGCGAACGCTTGTAAACAAACAGGCGTCATATCATGACGCCGATCCCTTTCTCCCCTCAGGGGCGGATCCAGGGGGGGCAACGGGGCAATTGCCCCCTCCGAGAAATGCAGGTGACTGAGAGCAGGGTGTGTGAGAGAGCCGCCGGGCGGCTCCGTGACTGAGAGAGCCGCCGGGCGGCTCGGTGACTGAGGGAGCCGCCGGGCGGCTCGGTGACTGAGGGAGCCGCTGGGCGGCTCGGTGACTGAGAGAGCCGCTGGGCGGCTCGGTGACTGAAGGAGCCGCTGGGCGGCTCGGTGACTGGGGGAGCCGCTGGGCGGCTCCGTGACTAAGAGAGCCGCTGGGCGGCTCGGTGACTGAAGAAGCCGCTGGGCGGCTCGGTGACTGGGGGAGCCGCTGGGCGGCTCCGTGACTAAGAGAGCCGCTGGGCGGCTCGGTGACTGAAGGAGCCGCTGGGCGGCTCGGTGACTGAAGGAGCCGCTGGGCGGCTCGGTGAATGAGGGAGTAAGTGAGGGAGCTGCCGGGCGGCTCCATAGGCGAGGGAGAGCCGCTGCTCAATGTGTTTGTGGGCGGGCTGCTGCCTGCTGACCAATCAGGGAGCCGGTGGGCGGGGGAGCAGAGAGATGACATCATCTCTCGGCGCCCGCCCTACATCCCTGCAGCTCAACTTCCCCCCCTCCATGCAGGCAGCTGCGGCAGCAGAGAGATTACATCATCTCTCTGCTGCCAGTCTCTGGGACACAAGAGACCACCTTAGCAGGTGGCAAGTGACAGGCGACGTGGCAAGTGACAATCCGCAACATGTGGCAGGCTACGTGGCAAGTGACATGGCAAGTGACAATCCGCAACGTGGCAAGTGAAAATCTGCATCTGGTGACAGGCGACGTGGCAAGTGACAATCCGCAACGTGGCAGGCGACGTGGCAAGTGACAATCTGCATCTGGTGACAGGCGACGTGGCAAGTGACAATCCGCAACGTGGCAGGCGACGTGGCAAGTGACAATCTGCATCTGGTGACAGGCGACGTGGCAAGTGACAATCCGCAACGTGGCAGGCGACGTGGCAAGTGACAATCCGCACAGTGGCAGGCGACGTGGCAAGTGACATGGCAAATAACAATCTGCAACGTGGCAGGCGACGTGACAAGTGACAATCTGCATCTAGTGACAGGTGACGTGGCAAGTGACACACTCGGGGCTCCCACTGATTCTGCATTATGGTGAGTTAAACTATTTAATTTTTTATAACAATGTAATTATGGTAATAATGCGCTTCAATCATCCTGACACCATAACAACCATGGTGCCGTGATGATTGAAGCGCCAACACCAGCCATTTCCCCGATAAATGTACCCCAAAAAAATATATTTTCTGGCAGTGCCCCTCCCGAGACTAGACTCTGGATCCGCCCCTGTCTCCCCTCTGTGCACCGTTCGGTACAGTGTGAGAGGAGAGGGGGAGGGATCAGATGGCAGAGCGCTGCTCTGTGACAATTGCCATCCATCCCTCCATGTTCAGCCATCCCTCCATGATCAGCCATATTCTGCAATGCCCCGCAAAACTCTGCAATACTCTGCCATTCACCGCAATACTCTGCAATTCCCCGCAATACTCTGCAATACCCTGCAATACTCTGCAATACCCCGCAATACCCTGCCATACTCTGCAATACCCTGCCATACTCTGCAATACCCTGCCATACTCTGCAATAACCAGCCATGCCCAGCCATACTCGGCCATACCCTTCCATGCTCGGCCATACTCGGCTGTCCTCAGCCTCTGTATGTGGCCAGGCTGTGTAAGTCTCACACATGTGGTATCACTGTACTCAGGAGGAGTAGGAGAATCTATTTCGGGGTGTCATTTTTGGTATGTACATGCTATGTGTTAGAAATATTGTATAAATGGACTTTATGTTAAAAAAAAAATGCGTTTTAACCACTTTTTGCCAGCCGTCATATAACGTCCTTGACTTTGTGTGGGCATATCTGAATGATGCCTGCAGCTACAGGCATCATTCAGATATCAGCTTTTTCATCCGGCGATTCCCTATAAGAACGATCATGGCGGCTGTTCCGCTGCTTGATCATTCTTACGGGAGGCGAGATGGGATGCCCCCCCCCGACCTCCAGTGCTTCTATTGACTCACTGCTACGTTTGAAGCCAGGATCGTGTATTTTTTTTTTTTTTTTTAATTTCAGGCTTCCCAGTCTAGAGGTGAGATGCGGGGTCTTATTGACCCCATATCTCACTGTAAAGAGAACCTGTCATGCCATATTCCTATTACAAAGGATGTTTACTTTCCTTGTAATAGGAATAAAAGTGATCAAAAATGTATCTTTTGGAAAAAAGTGTCAAACTAAAATAAGGTAAAATGAACAATAAAAAAAAAAAATTTAAAGCACCCCTGTCCCCATGTGTTTGCATGCAGAAGTCAATGCATACGTAAGTCCTGCCCACATATGAAAACGGTGTTCAAACCACACATGTGAGGTATCGCTGCGAACGTTAGCGCAAGAGCAATAATTTTGGCCCTAGACCTCCTCTGTAACTCAAAACATGTAACCAGTAAAAAATTTTATAGCGTCGCCTATGGGGATTTTTAAGTAGCGAAGTTTGGCGCCATTCCATGAGCGTGTGCAATTTTGAAGGGTGACATGTTAGGTATCTATTTACTCAGCGTGACTTCATCTTTCACATTATGCAAAAACATTGGGTTAAATTTACCGTTTTGTTTTATTTTCTTTTTTAAGGCACAAAACTATTTTTTTCCAAAAAAAACGTGCTGGAAAAATTGCTGCGCAAATAACGTGCGAGATAAAAATTTGCAACAACCGCCATTATATTCTCTAGGGTCTTTGCTAAAAAAACATATATAATGTTTTGGTGTTCTATGTAATTTTCTAGCAAATAAATGATGATTTTTTACATGTAGGAGAGAAATGTCAGAATTGGCCTGGGTGCTCCAGAACGCCTGAAGGTGCTCCGTGCATGTTGGGCCTCTGTATGTGGCCACGCTGTGTAAAAGTCTAACACATGCAGTATTGCCATACTCGGGAGTAATAGCAGAATGTGTTTTGGGGTTTATTTTTGTGGTATGCATATGCGGTGTGTGAGAAATAACCTGCTAATATGACAATTTTGTGTGAAAAAAAAAAGAAAAAGGAAAATCTTAATTTTGCAAAAAATTGTGGGAAAACATGACAACTTCAAAAAATTCACCATGCATCTTTCTTAATACACTGGAATGTGTTCTTTCCAAAAAGGGGTCATTTGGGGGGTATTTGTACTTTTCTGGCATGTTGGGGTCTCAAGAAATGAGACGTTAGTACTTCAGGTGTGATCAATTTTCAGATATTGGCACCATAGCTTGTGGACTCTTTAACTTTCACAAAGACCAAATAATATACACCGATTTGGGTTATTTTTTACCAAAGATATATGTAGCAGTATAAATTTTGGCCAAAATATATGAAGAAAAATCACTAATTTGCTAAATTTTATAACCGAAACAAAGAAATTCATTTTTTTACAGAATTTTCAGTCTTTTTTTTTTTTTTTTCTTTTTATAGCGCAAAAAATAAAAAATCCAACGGTGATTAAATACCACCAAAAGAAAGCTTTATTCGTGTGAAAAAAAGGATAAAAATCTCATATGGGTACAGTTTTGTATGACTGAGTAATTGTCATTCTAAATGTGAGAGCACCAAAAGCTGAATATTGGTCTGGTTAGGAAGGGGGTTTAAGTGCCCAGTGGTCAAGTGGTTAATTTCATAATCGATTAGTTGTCGATTAATCGATTAGTTGTTTCAGCCCTAGATCAGGATACAAAGTCCTGGGTAAACTAGTACCGTAAGACCAATCTGTCCAGGCACTTCATAACCAATGACGTCAATGTGATCAGTCAAAAGTCATTGAAGCAACTGAAGTGATAACTGCTGACTTAAAACAAGATGAAATAATAGATGGTGTTAAGGAAAGATTAAAAATCTTAGTCAAAACAAAAACAGTGCAGTCCCTGCGACTCCATTAGGACTGGAAGCCCTTCTAAGATGCACTACCCTAAGCACCTGTCTGACTTTGTGCTCACTAGTGTTTCACTACTAGAAGGTAATAACAGTGTACCTCTGCAAGGTTGTTTAACTTAAAAATGAGTAAAGTAATTTAGCTCATCTGCTAGTCAAACACTGGCATTCCCTGTCATGAAGTTGCAGCCCTTAAAATTTGTAATATGCCCAATGCCATTCTACACCTGCCTAAGGTCAAATCTTTAAAATACTCTTCAATTCCACTGTAAGCTCCCTTTGCTTCTCTAATACCAAGTTTTGATCTAACTACGTTCTACAAATCGCTTGCGGTCTTGAAGACATTATTATCTCTTAGGAAAGCCCGGACCTCCTTTAGTCATCAAGGGTTTCTGGTTGAGAAAGGCCTGGATACATTTATCCATGGCAACACAATTCTTTATGTAGCACAATAGTTTGTGTGATCATTTAAATTCTGTTCAAATTTAATATGCTGTTCAAATCTTTCCTGTTCAAAAAATACTGCAACAGAGCGAGTGCACCCTCTAGCTATGTTTTACAATTTTTGTGTTTGGCTTTGTGTTCCTTCTGTTCCCCCTAAGGAGAGTATGTGCTGGAACAAGGTGCAGGGAAAGCTGATCCAACTGCCCAGTGTGAAGAAGACATAGCTTTTATCTGGATAAACACAATGTTTGTTTATGGTATTTAAAAGATAAATGAGAGCTATACTGACATTTGCATCTGGTAAATTACCGAATGTATAGCCGTTAAAGTTACCGCTGTTCAAGTAGATCTATAAGCAAAAATATTTTTATTTTGTATAGAGTAAAGTGGGGTGCACACTATATATAAGAAAATCGAGCGAACGTTTGTCCGATTTTTCTTGATGTTTCACAGCAAGTTGGAACCAATGAAAGAAAATTAGTTCAAAATTCTTATGAATATTCTCGTAGGACAAAGGCTTTTTTGTTGTTTGTTTTTGATCATGCACAGTCTTTCTTTTCTGATTTTTCTTGTACAAAAATTGTACAAAAACGGTATACTTTTAGATGAAAATTGTTCGTCCTGTTCCCATACAAGAAAAATTTTGGAGTTTGTCCCTTCTGGGATTTTCGTACGAAAATTCGAAATCGGCTGTCGAAAGTTGTGTACACACTATATGAAAATCGTACGAAAATTCTTTGGACGAAAATGTTTGCCCGATTTTCTTATAGTGTGTACCAGCCTTTAGGGAGGGATAAAATCTCTGTAAGGTTTAGTTTTGCCATCTTTGCCCATTGGGTGACTTGCCTTCACTTCCTATCCCATTGCAAAAACAGGAAGTGAGGAAATCCCTGCAAAGTAAGGGAATCTCTTGGTCCCCCCAGGTCACCAGAACTAGTATCCACATCGGAAGATTTCCCTTCTTCTTCCATCCCTTTTTTTTTTTTTTTTGGAAGGGGGGGGTATTCAACCCAAAATGTAATATTGTCTTTTACTTTCACTTTCAGTAATAGTAAACATGACCAATAGAGGGTGTAAATCGCCCTAACAGGTACAGACAGCAATAAAAACAGATAGGTGTTCTAAGCCCTGTCCCCTCTATCCAAAACTAAAAAAAAAAGTTTAAGCCTTAGTTATACTTTAACACTTATGGCAATTAGAATGGTCTGCACTTAACTTAAATAATTTCTAAATCAGAAGAACAAGAACAATTTATAACGCTCGCAATCAGTGCACCAGTCATTAAAATGTAAAAGAAAAGCCCTCCGCCTCTACTCTTACCAGATTCTTCGTTCCTAATATGGCAGTGGTTTGTAAGACACACACACACACAACCAGTATCGCTGCATCTGGTATTTGCAGATGAAGCCAGGTTTTTATCATCATCAGTCATCATCCATTTATGACCATCATCGTTTTGAGCCAAACTGTTTTCAGCCATCTGTAAGACCCCTTTCACATTGGGGCACTGCGGGCGTCAGCGGTAAAGCGCTGTGTATACACCAGTGTGTATACATCGCTCCCGCTGCTTGCAGGACTTTTTTTTTCCGTCCTGTAAGCGCACCGCCCTGCCCCAGTGTGAAAGCACTCGGGCTTTCACACTGGGGTGGCTTGAGAGGCGCTTTTCAGGTGCGTTTTAGCGCTATTTTTAGCGCTAAAACGTCTGAAAAGTGCCCCAGTGTGAAAGGGATCTAATTCCAGCTCATCTATATTTAATCTTTAAATATGCCTTCAGCGTTATTAAGAAGAATGCCTAGCAGCGAAGAACTATGATTGTTCTCTTAGCTTTGCGCACAAGCTTGACTGGAGTCCTCCCTTCTACTTTTGCTCCGTCTCCCTTTTTTGTTACCTTCCAAGTATAATGATCTCTGGAACACCTACTGGTCCCGCTATATCCTCTGGTGTATTAAAACAAAAAAAAAACCTCACTTGCAACAACTGTATTATACTGTTATACTGTATTATACTGTTGTGTTATATTAAATATATATTTGCGGCTATACAAATAATTTACGTACTTTAATTTTAGCTTTTCACAGATAATTCCAAACAGAACCCCAAAAAAGCTTACCTAGTAATAAATTAGCAAGTTGTTGCCCCAATGCATACCGCAACAATGCATGCCATTTCTCACTAGTAGGGAGTAGAAAACTACAGGATTGTCCAATGATCTCACAGAGCCACTTTGCTCTGATCTATTGATGTCAGTAAATCTGGATGCAATAGGGCAGAGTTTGAGATACAATTATCTGTCTCTTCCTTCCCTTAGACTGGGTCAATAATAAGAACTTTGCATTTCAATAACAGGCGACTTGCCACTGAATGTGGCTTGTCCACAGCGGGCTGAATGCTCAAAGCCTATCAGTCATACAACTGTCACTAAGTCAATGTCTTCCTCCAATGTAACACAGCACCCCACAGCTCCCTGTCTGCTCTCCTCTCCTGAACATACCCAAGAAGACACCGACTTGTGAAGCACCGATCAACTAACAACCATTTAATAACATGGCTAGACTTCAATGCCTGTGTATGTGTATGTATGTATGTATGTATGTATGTATGTATGTGTGTGTGTGTGTGTATGTATGTGTATGTGTATATATATATATATATATATATATATATATATATATATATATATATATATATATATATAATATATATATAATATACTTTTTTCACACAAAATATATATTTTCCCCCTTTCTGAATTTTTTATTTTTTTGCATATTTGTCACACTTAAATGACTCAGATCATCAAACACACATTTTATTATCATACAAAGATAACCTGAGAAAATACAAAATGCATTTTTTTTTAAAATGATGGTTTCATTTATTAAGACAAAAAAGCTGTCCAAACCTGCCTGGTTTTATGGGAAAAAGTAATTGCCCCCTAAACCTAATAACTGGTTGTGCCACTCTTGGTGGCAACAACTGCAATCAAGCGTTTGCGACTGCCAACGAGTCTTTCACATTGCTGTGAAGTAAATTTGGCCCACTCTTCTTTGCAGAATTGTTTTAATTCAGCCTCACTGGAGGGTTTTCCAGCATGAACAGCCTGTGTAAGGTCATGATACAGCATCTCAATTGGCTTCAAGTCCGGGCTTTGTCTAAGCCACTCCAAAACCTAAATTTTGCTTTGAACCATTTGGAGGTGGACTTGCTGTTGTGTTTCAAATCATTGTCCTGCCTCATAACCCAAGTGCACTTGAGCTTGAGGTCACGAACTGATGGCCTGACTTTCTCCTTTAGGATTTCCTGGTAGAGCTCAGAATTCATCAATTATGGTAAGTCGTCCCAGACCATCAGGCTACCACCACCTGTCTGACTTGGTATGATGTTCTTGTTATGAAATGCTGTATTTTTTATGCCAGATGTAACGGAACGCACACCTTCCAAAAAGTGAAATTTTTGTCTCATCAGTCCACAGAATATTTGCCTAAAAGTCTTGGGGATAATCAAGATGTTTTTTTGGTAAATGTGAGATGAGCATTTTGTTCTTTTTGGTTAGCAGTGGCTTTGGCCTTGGAACTCTCCCATGGATGCTACTTTTGCCTAGTCTTTCTTATTGTTGAATCATGAACACTGATCTTACCTGAGGCAAGTGAGGCCTGCAGTTCTTTTAGATGTTGTTCTGGGTTCTTTTATGACCTCCTGGATGAGTCCTCGTCATGCTCTTGAAGTAATTTTTGTAGGCCAGCCACTCCTGGGAAGGTTCAGCACTGTTCTAAGTTATCTCCATTTGTGGATAATTGCTCTGACTGGTTATCTGGAGTTCCAAAGCCTTAGAAATGGCTTTGAAACCCTTCATAGACTGATACATGTTTTGTTTCTAATCTGTTCTTAAATTTTTTTTAGATTGTGGCATGATGTGTGGCTTTTTGTGATCTGTTAGCGTGCTTCACTTTGTCAGGCAGCTTCTATTTTTGTGATTTCTTGATTCAACAGGTCTGGCAGTAATCAGGCCTTGGTGTTGCAAGTTAAATTTAACTCGGCTTTCCAAAAAATTGTGGTTAATCACAGTTCATTCATGATTCAGCATGGGAGGGGGCAATTACTTTTTCACATAGGGCCAGGCAGGTTTGAACAGCTTTTTTCCCTTAATATATTAAATAATTTAAAAACTGCATCTTGGATTTACTCAGGTTATCTTTTGTGTAATATTTAAATTTGTTTGATCTGAATCATTTAAGTGTGATTACATATTCAAAAAAATCAGAAAGGGGCAAATACTTTTTCACACAACTGTGTGTGTATCTATGTATGCATAATATACATATATACACATATACCATGTATATAGAAAGTCTACACACCCCTGTTAAATGTCCTGTTTCTGTGATGTAAAAAAAAAAGAGAGACAAAGATAAATCATCATTGCAAAACTTTTTCTACGTTTGTGACCTAGGAACTGTACAACTCAATTGAAAAACAAACTGAAATCTTTTAGGCGGGAAGTAAAACTAAAATAATGTGGTTGCATAAGTGTGCACACCCTTAAACTAATACTTTGTTGAAGCACCTGTTGATTTTATTACAGCACTCAGTCTTTTTGGGTTTATCCGCATGGCACATCTTGACTTGGCAATATGCGGCAACTGTTCTTTGCAAAAAAAAAAAAATATATTTTTTTAAATATATTCTCCCAGAACGTCTTTCAGAACAGCACCCGAGAGATCATGGCTACTCCCACAACAGGAAACACCTCATCATCCAAAGCCTTAATAGGAGGCGCCCACGCAGTTTCCTTCAGTTTTTTGTGTTTCCTCCAGCTGGAGGAACACCTCGGGTGGGAGCCATAATCTCTCAGGGTCCTGGGTAGAGGTCGACCGGTATATCGGCCGATATTTGGCGTTTTTTACTTAATCGGCATCGGCCGATTGTGCTGATAAAAAAGGCTGATTGTAACTTCAGCAGTGACTTGCAAATGACTTCTGTAATCAAGTCAATGCAAGTTGCCTGACATTATCTGTGGAGAGGATTCTCTCCTCCTCTGGGCAGCCTGCCAAATCTGATAAGAAGATACATTGTATCTTTTCAGGTTCTTTTTATCAATAGACTGAATGTAGGAGTTCTCAGTTTAACCATTTAAAGACTAAATCTTTTCTGACACTTGTTGCTTACAAGTAAACATCCTGTATTTTCTGCTAGAAAATCACTTAGAACCCCCAAATATTATATATATTTTCTTTAGCAGAGACCCTAGGGAATAAAATGGTGATTGTTGCAATATTTTATGTCACACGGTATTTGCGCAGCGGTCTTTCAAACGCAATTTAAAAAAAAAAATACAGTAATGAATTAAAAAAAAAACTAAGCAGTAAAGTTAGCCCATTTTTTTTCGTCCAAAAGTTTTGATTACCTGTTTTTGTGTATTTAATATTTAAGATAGTTTTTTTTTTTTTCTAAATTATACATACAAGTGAACTGATTGGAGGTTTGTTTTGTTTAATGTTTAAATGTAAAAAATTTTCTGCATCACTTATTACTTAAGGCTGCTTTCACACTGCAGCGGGCATGCGTTGATGGTAAAACGCTGCTAGTTTTAGCGGCGCTTTACCGTCATTTTAGAGGCGCTATTCGGCTGCTAGCAGGGCGCTTATAACCCAGCTAGCGGCCGAGGAAGGGGTTAAATGCGCCCCTGAAGCGCCGCTGCCAAAACGCTTTGCAGGCGCTTCGGCAGCGGTGCGCATTCATTTCAATGGGCAGGAGTGGTGGAGCAGCGGTATACACCACTCCAAAGATGCCGTTTGCAGGACTTTTTTTTACATCCTGCCAGCGCATCGCCTTAGTGTGACAGCACTCAGGATATCACACTGAGACTGCAGGGGAGCCGTTTTACAGGCACTTTACAGGCGGTCTTTTTAGCCCAAAAGCGCCTGAAAAACGCCCCAGTGTGAAAGGGGTCTAACTGTTAGATTTTATGAGATGAAGGGAAAAAAAAAAATCGGCCAAATATATCGGCCCAAAAAAATCGGCATCACATATCGGCCATCGGCCACCGCGATTTCTAAATATCGGCATCGGCCAGAGAAAAACCCATATCGGTCGACCTCTAGTCCTGGGAGACGAAAGTTTCTCGCATGTCCTTTTTTTCATCTGCAGGAGATGTGATCCTCCCACTTGCCTCTTGCTTAATGGTCCCTTAGGCTCCCTCTCCCTCTTTGTGCTCGGGAAGAGCCTTTACTGCCTGGGAGTGCTGCCCAGTTTCTTTGCAGATGGGAGGTGTGTGGAGGCCCCCCGCTTGCCGCCCGCATCGGGACAGCGGCGGTGTAAGGCTGAGCAGCTGCCATTGTTCTGGTGCCCGAGGAGAGCCCTCGTCCATGTCCTGTGCAGTGCATAGGAAAAGGCGGCACTTCCATGTCAGGCGCGCAACGTCATTTCCGGCCGCAAAGCGCCCTTTTAAACTTCTGGGTCGGCGCGGCGGCACTTTTAAACCCAGGAACCGGCTTTTCCTTAGCCACACGATTGCAGTGCGCTCTGCAATGGAGGAAAATGTAGCAGATTATGGGGCAAGCCAAGGCACCAGCAAGGCCAAGGTAAGGGACAGTGTTCCTTTCTTACTGTGGCCATTTCCACTATTATAATACAGGATTTATGGGGTATCACCCCCCCACCCCCCTCCACCTGGGAAGGAGTTCTACCTGGTGAATGTGGCAATGCAGCTAGAGGGTTAGCACTTCTGTCTAGCAGTAGGGGACTCCAAAAGGGTTGGTTGTGGTGGTGGGGCTTGCTTGGGCGCAGGGAAGTAAGGTTTCCTTTCCTAATGCACCTGGGTGTTTTTTAGATTTGTGCCTGCTGTGCAGCAGCATTTCAGCATGGTTTCTATTTTTTTTTCTTCTGTTTGTCCAGGCTAAGAGCTCTGTTCAACCAGTAAAGAGAAGGTTCCCTGTTTGCAAAGAAGTTTTGCGAATCCTGGACAAAGCCTCTTTGTGCGGATGGTATCTCGGATTTAAATAGTCAAGGAAGAGTCTCCATCCATTTGTGGCGATCTGGTTACAACCATTAAGGATGTGCTCCAGGCCACTTTTTCAAGCTTTCAGGTCAAACCTGGGAGAAGAGCCAGGACCCTCAGGGGAACCAAGGGCTCCGCAGCCATCCCGGGGGGGGAGGGGGGGCTTGTCGGATACAGTTGGGAGGTCCGGCCTCCCAGAATACTTCTCAAGAACCTGTTTCCCCCGCTTAAGAGGGGACAGATTCTGAGGAAGAGGAGAAAGGCAGATGCCGCCTCCAAGTACAAAATGTCCCTGGAAAAGAGGTAGCGGGACTCCTGAAAGTAATCAATGCTACCTTGGGGATAGAGGATGACCATGCAGGTCTAGGAGACTCCAAAGGCTGCACTTTTCCGGTCCATTCAATAATCGGACATGATTAAAAAAGAATGGCTGGAGCCGAAGAGGAAACCATTATTTTCTCGGGCCTACAAAAGAAGATTCCCATTTGAGGAAAATCTGGAACAAGGTCCCAAAATTGGATTCCGCTTTCTCGCAGGTTTCGAAGTCAACCGACCTTGCTTTTGAAGATATGGCCATGCTAAAGGAGTCCATGGATAAGAGGATGGGCTTACCACTTAAAAGAGCCTAGCAATCGGTTTTGATCAGTCTGAAGCCGGCAATGGCAACAAAATGCATTGCTAGAAATTTAGAGCACTGGATTAACCAGATGAAATCCCATATTACTGCGGATTCCCCGAAACAAGAGATTTTGGACTCCTTTACAACCTTATCTGCATACATTGCGGATGCTTCAACAGAGTCCATACGTATGTCGGCTAGGTCCGCAGCGTTAATAAACCCTGCCAAGATGGCCTTCTGGCTAAAAACCTGGCCTGGAGACGCAGCATCAAAAACCCTGGCTGTGTTTTTTGCCATTTGGTTCAGAACTAGAATCCATTCTTGACCGCACAGCCGATGAGGAGAAATAATTTCTGGTCAAGAAAAAGAAGGCGCAGACACGTAAGCAGGAAGGTAAAACCAAGGGTAAAAAGAAAGCCATGGTCTTTCCAAAAGCCCAAAGGTTGGAGTTGAGTGCTCTTTAATCCTCCTGCGACTTCCGGAAAGTCGCAGTGACTCCTTCCTGCCAGTCGGAGGAAGACTCCAGGGGTTTCTTCCGCAGTGGAGAGGTATTACACCAAACCAGTTTATTTTAAACCTGCACTCCCAGGGGATTCTCTTGCAGGAGGTGTTGTTCTTGGGGTAGTGTATCTCAGTGGAGCAAAAGATCTTTCTTCCAGAAGAAAAGGAGAAGAAGCTGGTGGAAGTAGTGTCATTGTTGTAGTCCAGTCAGCTCCTGTCCATCAGGAAGATCATGTCAGCATTTGGAACCCTGACCTCTTCCATATCTGCAATTCAGTGGGCAAGACTTCACTTCAGACCCCTGCAAAGTTTTTTGTTAAGTCTGGGATCACCAGCAAGATTCGCTGGACTCGCTAGTCAAGGTCCCCACCCCGGTGAAAAGGAGTCTTTGGTGGTAGAAGAACCAGACAACATTTTCAGCAGGTCTGTTATGGTCCTTTCCGTTCCGTTCCAAGTAAGGTTAACAACCAGTGCCAGCTCCTGGGGTTGGGGGGGCTCACATGAACAGTCGATGGTCTCAGGGCTTGTGGTCCACAAGAGAAGCAGTAAGATCCTCAAATTGGAGGGAAGTAAAAGCAGTAACTAAAGAGAAGCAGTAAGATCCTCAAATTGGAGGGAACTAAAAGCTTCCGGAGAAGTTCAAGGATTTCACATACAGGTCCTGTCAGACAACACCACTGCGGTGGTCTACATAAACCAACAGGGGGGCACCAGAAGCAGAGTTCTTCAGTGCCTGGCAGGAAGTATTCTAAGATGGGCAGAGCTCCATATTCTATCCTTATCTGGGGTCCATCTAATCTCTAAACAGGATGGCGGACTTCCATCTATACCAAGTATACAAAGCAGAGTGGCGATTGAACCTGGAAATCTTCAATATGATGGTCAAGAAATCGGGGCAACGGAAAATAGATCTTTACAACTCAGGAAAATGCACAGGTGTCTCTATTCTACTTGAACAGAACCGAGCCATCTCTGGGGTTAGATGCTCTGGCACACAGTTGGAAATTTGACCTCTGTTACGCCTCCCCCCCCTGCTTTCCCCTTTTCAGCTTATCCCTCAGGTCATAAGGAAAAGAGGATACGACCGTAATCCTCATCACTCCCTTTTAGCCCAAGAGAGCTTGGTGTTTCCTGTTGTGGGAGGAGCCATGAACTCTTGGGCTCTGTCCTGAAAGACTATTGGAAAACAAGTTAAGTCTAACTTGAATTTTGTGTGTGTGTGTATGTATGTTTTTTCTGTCTGTCTGTCTGTCTGTCTGTCTGTCTATGTGTATATGTATGTGTGTGTATGTAGAATCGCCCTCCTTTTTTTAAAAACACATTTTGTTGCTTTGCAGACTGAAATGAAGACAAACAGTTCTGGTTTTAACCAGCTGTATTTATTAGTGCAACTTCTAACATCCAAGTGAAAACTATAACACCAAGCAACGTGTCGGGGAAAAAAACAAAACAAAATCACTGATTTGGAAAAAGCCCCCCCCTTATGTCAGTATTTTTTGTTGGACCACTTTTTGCTTTAATTACAGCCTTTACTTTGTTGGGATATATCTCTACTAACTTTTCACATCTAGACTTTGCAATATTTGCCCACTCTTTTTTGCAGAACTTCTCAAGTTCAGTTAAATCTAATGCCGCGTACACACGACCGGACTTTACGGCATACTTGGTTCGGCGGACCGGAGTCCGTCGGACAATTCGATCGTGTGTGGGCTCCAGCGGACTTTTTTTCCCCAAAAGTTCGACAGACCTAGAATTTAAACATGTTTCAAATCTTTTCGACAGACTCTAGTCTGGGCGAAAAGTCCGCTTATCTGTATGCTAGTCCAACGGACAAAAACCGACGCTAGGGCAGCTATTGGCTACTGGCTATGAACTTCCTTGTTTTAGTCCGGTTGTACGTTATCACATATGGATCCGTCGGACTTTGGTTGATGGTGTGTAGGCAAGTCCGTTCATTCAGAAAGTCCGTCGTAAAGTCCGTTGAAAAGTCTGCAGGACAAAGTCTGCCGTAAAGTCCGCTCATCATAATGGTGACTGTTTGTGAACTGCAGTCTTCAAATCATTCCACAAATTTTCAATGGGATTTAAGTCTGGACTCTAAGCCATGCAAGGACATTCACCTTTTTCTCCTTCAGCCACCATGTGGTAATTTTTGCTGTGTTCGTTGGGTCATTGTCATGTTGGAAGGTAAACCTTCTCATTGACAACCTGCTGGCAAAAACTTGATGGCATTTTTCCCCATCCATTTTTCTTTTATCCTGACAAGTGCTCTAGTCCCTGCTGCAAACACCCCCATAACAGAATATTACCACCTTCATTCTTTACTGTAGAAAAGGTGTTATTTGGATGGTGAGCTGTATTGGATTTCCGCCAGACATATGGTTTGGTGTTGAAGCTAAATTCAATTTTAGTCTCCTCTGACCACCTTAAACGCATCTTGATGTTTCTGAGGCCACATGGAAAAAGGTGTTATGGTGCGATTAAACTAAAATCAGAAGAAGGGTACACTGTCATAAAGGGATGGACATGGTCAGCAACAATACTCAGGTAGGCTGTGGCGTTTAAACAATGCTCATTTGTCACTATGGGGCTCATTTGTCACTATGGGGCCCAAAGTGTGCAAAGAAAATATCCCCCACACCATTTCACCACCACCACCAGCCTGAACTGTTGATACAAGGCAGGATGGATCCATGCTTTCATGTTTATGCCAATTTCTGACCTTACCGTCTGAATTTTGCAGCTGAAATCGAGACTAATCAGACCAGGAAACCTTTTTCCAATCTTCTATTGTTCAATCTTGGTGAGCCTGTGCAAATTGTAGCCTCATTTTCCTGTTCTTAGCTGACAAGAGTGGCACCTGATGTGGTCTTCTGCTGCTGTAGCCCAACTGCTTCAAGGTTTGTATTGTGCATTCAGAGGTGGTATTCTGCATACCTTGGTTGTAACTAGTGGTTATTTGAGTTACTGTTGACTGTCTATCATCTCGAACCAAACCAAATTATATATATAAAAATACAGCGCTGTCAAAAACAACCGTGTGCAAGCAGCTAGCACATACAAGTGATCTAATCCTGTGAATAAAACATATAAAGAAAAGTGCAGTGCTAACAACTATAAAAATAATCAATATCCATATTCATATCCTGCAATGAATAGTATAACCCAATGTATAAATTGTATAATGAACCTTTTAAATAGAACACATTAAGTCCATAATACAAGAAGTGTTTTGTGGTACACTTATATTAAATAAAATAATCCTTGAAGGGTGAAAGTCTTAGGAGGTATATAACACCAAAAAAGTGAAAAGACTTGTACATGTGTTGATAGAAGATCCACCACCACTTAAATTGGGGGCTTACCGGAAAGATTGGACTCAGATGGGTGTATACCCACTGAGCCAATCTAGCTTGTAACTGTGGGGATCCACGGTGGTATCTGTGTAACGTGAACGTTAATCCAGGTGACCCAGGTACTTGCGAGTAATTATGTATGGCAAAGGAAACAAATCCACTCAGGCATCCAGAGTATATATGGAAAAAACGTGAGAGTACATAGCGTGATACTTTACTCTTGCACAGATGTACAGGCTTCTGTCCTCTACTAGTATTGCTTACTCTGATTCCACTGCAGAATGTGAGCTTTTCACATTGTATGCTACAAGCTGCAGCAAGTCAGCCAGAGCCTGCTGTATCTCCTTAATGGAGAACTCCCCTTTTATTTAATATAAGTGTACCACAAAACACTTCTTGTATTATGGACTTAATGTGTTCTATTTAAAAGGTTCATTATACAATTTATACATAGGGTTATACTATTCATTGCAGGATATGAATATGGATATTGATTATTTTTATAGTTATATCATCTCGAACCAGTCTGCCCATTCTCCTCTGAAATCAACAAGGCATTTTCATACACACAGCAACCATACACTGGATATTTTCTCCTTTTTTTGCACCATTCTCTGTAAACCCTAGAGATGTTTCTGCGTGAAATTCCCAGTAGATCAGCAGTTTTTGAAATACCTATACCAGCCCATCTGGCACCAACAACCATGCCACGTTCAAAGTCACCTAAATACCCCTTCTTCCCCATTCTGATGCTCAGTTTGAACTTCAGCAAGTTGTCTTCACAATGTCTAGATGCCTACATGCATTGAGATGTGATTGGCTGATTAGCAATTTGTGTTAATAAGCAATTGAACAGATGCACCTAACAAAGTGTGTGTGTGTGTGTATGTATGTGTGTGTATATATATATATATATATATGTGTGTGTGTGTGTGTGTGTGTGTGTGTGTGTATATATATATATATATATATATATATATATATATATATATATATATATATATATTTATATATATATATATATATATATATATATATATATATACACACACACACACTTAATGTTGATAAAAGTAAGGTTATGAACTTGGGGGGCTAAGAATATGCATGCATCATACACACTAAGGGGGAGTACAACTGGGGGAGTCCATAGTGAAGAAGGATCTGGGGGTTTTGATGGATCATAAGGTCAATAATCGCATGCAATGCCAAGCTGAGGTTTCCAAAGTGAGAAAAGTCCTTTCTTGTATTGAGAGGTATGGACTCCAGAGAGTGAGATATCATTTTGGCCCTGTTCAAATCATTAGTAAGACCTTATCTGGAATATGCCGTTCAGTTTTGGCCACAAGTTATCAAAAAGGATATCTGGGAACTGGAGAAAGTGCAGAGAAGGGCAACCAAACTGATAAGAGGCATGGAGGAGCTCAGCTATGAGGAAAGATTAGAGGAACTGAATTTATTCTCTCTTGAGAAGGAAATTAAGGGGGATATGATCAACATGTATAAATACATAAGTGGTCCATATAGTGAACTTGGTGTTAAGTTATTCACTTTAAGGTCATCACAGAGGACAAGGCACTCTTTACGTCTAGAGGAAATAAGATTTCATCCCCAAATACGGAAAGGTTTCTTCACAATGAGAGCTGTGAAAATGTGGACTAGACTCCCTCCAGAGGTGGTTCTGGGCAGCTCAGTAGATTGCTTTAAAAAAGGCCTGTATTATTTCCTAAATGTACATAATATAACTGTGCTAACATTTATAGGTAAAGTTGATCCAGGGAAAATCTGATTGCCTCTTGGGGGATCAGGAAAGAATTTTTTCCCCCTGCTGTAGCAAATTAGATCATGCTTTGCTGGGGTTTTTCGCCTTCCTCTGGATCAACTGTAGGTGAAGGATTGTGTATATGGGATTGTTTTTTTTTTTTTTTTTTGGTTGAACTAGATGGACTTGTGTCTTTTTTTTTTTCAACCTGACTAACTATGTAACTAGTCCTGATGTCCTTTAGTCGCACCCTACAGCATGACTTCATAATCAGCGATTACACACTGCCTTATTTAGAGAGCCATTGTAAATGTGCATGTACCGTTTCATAAGCAAAATGCCAGCAGCAGTCTCCTTTCCTTATGCCTTTGTGGCAGCATGAAATCCGGATACTACTTTTAAGTATAACTCCTTTTTATCAATGGTTCTCTGCTGTGTGCTAAGTCTTTTTAGATATTAGGAAATGTAACTAACTGATGCTGATTTACTATCCAAATAATTAATGGCTGGTGGCTGATAAATTGCATGCTAGATATGCAGTTAAGTGCTGGCACTGGATGAAATAAATTTATTCTGTGGTTCTTGCATGACTGCTGTTAAAAAAGCATGGTTGGGAATAAGATTTAATGCTTATATGATATAATAGGTGTTAAAGTCCATTGTCTTAAACCTGAATTCTGGAAATGTTACAAAAAAGCCTGTGCAGTGGGGATCCCACACTGCAAAAGGTTAAATGTTTCTTTAGTCTCGAGGGAGCTGAACAGGCATTATTACATACCCGACTGCTCCTTCTATCGGCTCTGGCTCTTTCCTCCTATCCCTGAAGCTCTGGTCTGTTGATTGGGGGGGCCTCATGTGCAATACAGGGCTGTTAAACCTGTACATGGTGTGGACAAGAATGCAACTGCAGCCCAAGAACCTTAGAGGAAACTTTGGGGAACCAGTCGTACAAATTGATGGAGCCGGGAGTAAGGTAAGTATTTCTCTTTATCTGTGCACCACTAGACATAAGCATTTAACCGTTGCGATGTGGGGAGCCCCATTTTTAAGAGTTGGTTTTATCACATTCCTGGAGTTATTTGTACTGCTTGTCTTCAATAACGTGAAATGTTTCTTTCTCATCCATTGAGGGACACAGGCAGTTGTTCACCACCTGGATATTTAAAAAAAAATGAAGGGAAATTCAGGATAACATCTTTTACTAACAGTGCGCCTCAATTTTTTGCTAGTGTCCTAGAAGGATGGACATCTTTTCTTCAGCTCTGTTGTGTTAGAAAATAACCAATTTTTACTAGCATCATTTTTTTCTCCAAGACTTTTCTCTTCAATCAAACTCTTCTTTACAGCTGGCCTCTTCATTTGCAGCTATCTAGCAAGGCCATTCTCCGCTTGGCGTTTGGAGTGCTGTGTCCAGAGCCTGTTGGACTGGGTGTTTCATGGATAGCTTGGAAATTACCTTTTGGGGCATTGGGTTCCACATATGGAGCCTGGAAAGCACCTTATCAGTAACAAGTTACCTACAGAGTGCTTTCCAGGTCCAGAGCCCTTAGCTTTGCCTCAGCACCTGCCCTGCCTCTGTAGGCTGATCAGGCTGAGCATCAGAGCTGCTAAGAGCCTTTAAAATATCCACTTATTGCTGATTTCCACCATGGAAGAGGTTAGCGCTGTGGGACGTCATCTGCTGGGTCGAGAGTTGCGTGTCCCCAGTTCCTTAGTGAACAGACTGGAATAAAAATCCCAGGAACCATTCTGACAATTCCCAAGCCCAAAGAAGGCATTTGTTCCATTCTGGATCTAAAATCTTGGAAAATCTCTATTCGAGCTAAAAAATTCTGCATGGAATTCACCAAGTCTGTCATTGCCTCCCTTCATAATTGGGCCTTTCTGATGCTGACATCAGTGATGTGTACTTGTCCCCATTTTTCCAGCGCAAAAAGAGTTCTCTGTGCTTTCTTGTTTGGCCCCTAAATGACCAGTTTGTGGCCATGTCCTTTGGTTTTCTCTTCTGCACCTGTGGGGGTTCACCAAGGTACTGGCCTTGGTAATAGTCCTGTGGGATACTCTTGCAGAGGGAGCAGTTGGTGCAGGCTCTGGCATACTACGTGGCTATGACTGGCCAGACCTTGCAGCAGTTCAGATGGGTTCTGAACCTTCAGAAATTGTCTCTGGCACCAAATCATCACTTGGTATGCTAAGAGTCCTGGCGGGGGAAGCAATCCCCGCCAGGAGAAGACAGTCATTATCGCTAGCGGCTATAGAAGCCACTTCAGATAATCGCAAGCCAATCTGGCAGGCTGAATGTAACCAAGTTGATCACTCAACTTGGTACATTCAGCCTGCCCATTAATGGTTCGAATCTCGGCCATTTCAGCAGGAACCTTGTATGGCTGGCCTTAGTCTCTTGGAACTCTCACCAACCATGGGCAAGAGAGTATGTTGCTCTGCAGGGGGAGGAGAAATCAGTGGCAGCTGACATGTAAGCACCACCGAGTATTGGCGATCTATTTCCCCCATTTTTGTTCTATTTAGTGCCAGACATGCTGTTGTGGTTAAGCCACCTATGATTTCTGACACTGGATGCACGATAAAACTGCTTGTGACCAGTTTAAAATTTGAACTGCTATGTGGATTTGGGCTATTCCTTCAGTGGCTATAAAAAGTCTACACACCCCTGTTAAAATGTCAGGTTTCTGTGATGTAATAAAATTAGACAAAGATAAACCATTTCAGAACTTTTCCCACCTTTTTAATGTGACCTATAAACTGTACAACTCGGTTGAACAACAATCTGAAATCTTTTAGGTAGAAGGAAGTAAAAATAAAAAAATAAAATGTGGTTGCATAAGGGTGTGCACACCCTTATCTTAAGACTTTGTTGAAGCACCTTTTGATTTTTTTACAGCACTCAGTCTTTTTGGGTATGAGTCCATCAGCATGGCACATCTTGACTTGGCAATATTTGCACACTCTTTGCAAAAAAACACTCCAAATCTGTCAGATTGCTAGGGAATCTCCTGTGCACAGCCCTCTTCAGATTGCCCCACAGATTTTCAATCGGATTCAGTCTGGGCTCCAGAACTTTAATCTTCTTTTGGTGAAGCCATTCTTTTGTTGATTTAGATGTATGCTTTGGGTCGTTGTTATGCTGAAAGATGAAGTTTCTCTTCATGTTCAGCTTTCTAGCAGAAGCCTGAAGATTTTGTGCCAATATTGACTGGTATTTGGAACTGTTCATAATTCCCTCTACCTTGACTAATGCCTCTGATCTGGCTGAAGAAAAACAGACCCAAAGCATGATGCTTCCACCACCATGCTTCACTGTGCGTATGGTGTTCTTTTAGTGTTGTTTTTGTGCCTGATATATCTTTTGGAATTATGGCCAAAAAGTTCAACCTTGGTTTAATCAGACCAGAGCACATTTTCCCACATGCTTTTGGGAGACGTCAGATGTGTTTTTGCAAAGTTTAGCCGGGCTTTGATGTTTCTTCTTCCGTCTTGCCACTCTACCCGCAGATATTCCTGCTGCTCCTTTAATGTTGCTGTAGGCCTCTTGGCAGCCTCCCTGACCTTTTTTTGTCTCGTCTTTTCATTAATTTTGGAGGAACGTCCAGTTCTTGGTAATGTCACTGTTGTGCCATATTTTCTTCACTGTGTGTCCCATGGTATATCTAATGCCTTGAAAAAACTTTTGTACCCTTCTCCTGACTGATACCTTTTAGCAATGAGAATCCCTCTGATGCTTTGGAAGCTCTCTGCAGGCCATGGCTTTTGCTGTAGGATGCGACTAACATAAATGTCAGGAATGACCTACTAGAACAGCTGAACTTCATTTGGGGTTAATCATAGGCACGTTAAATGACTGACTCCTATTTAACAGGAGTTTAAATGTGATTGCTTTATTCTGAACACAACTAAATCCCCAGTTATAAGAGGATGTGCACACTTATGCAACCCCATTATTTTGTTTTTTCATTTAATCCCCCCCCCCCCCCCCCCCCAAAAGGATTTCAGTTTTTCAATTGAGTTGTACAGTTTATAGGTCACATTAAAGGTGGAAAAGGTTCTGAAATTATTTATCTTGGTCTCATTTTTGTACACACAGGAACCTGACATATTAACAGGGGCGTGTAAACTTTCTACATTGTATATAAAACATTCGTATAAAAGGCTGTGTACCCCAAATGATGGCAGTACCATGGCTGCTGTCATCCAATGTATGCACAGAATGCAAGGTTGAAAAAAGACAAGTCCATCAAGTTGAAACCGTGTCCAACTAAAAAAATGTAGATTCTTGACCTTTTCCAATTTGTTTAGAATACCACTGAAAATTTGAGGCATGACCCCAATGAGAAAGATGCATCTGTTCTTTATATAATGTAATGTGAGTGCACAATTCGTAAAGGGCAGTAGCCTTATTGGCCCAAGAGAAGTTCAAACCTTGTGCATCCATGCCAACTTTCCCCAATGCCAACTGCTCCACAAACAAAACATCTGCTTATCCAAAAAAGGCAACTTTCTTACCTGTTTAGTGTTCTATAAGCAGTCTGCCTTTTCACCCACCAGCAGACTGTCACAGAGAGTGGAAGAGAGAGCCTTGTCCATCAGTTAGAATGGAGGTTTATTTATGGCTCTTGGGGTACTCCTTTTACTAAGTTTACATTTTTCCATGCATTCGTTGAACTGAGATCCCACAAGTGTGCAACCCCAAAGACTTCCCTGCACATTAGCATATCCCTTAAGTCTGGCACTGAAGCTGCTTCCTCTGACTCCTCAACCATGACCTCTAGTAAGGAGGTTGCCAGGTACCTCTGACATATGGTTGCCAGCATCCCCTTCAAGTTCAGGCAAAATAGTAAGGTGCATATTCAGAACCAGCTACCTTCTTCCACAGTCCAAAAACGGTTTCCATATCAGAAAAACCACAGCCCAATATTATACTAGAAGTCCCTGACCACACCTATGACATGCTTTAGGGCACGTTAACATGGGGCATATGAATCCGGGTCCCGTGTGAGGGATATGTGTACCTGCATGAGGATGCACAGGTGTCCCATGCATCCCTGTGAAGGTAGTCCCATAGCTGTTAATTGCAAAGCAGCGGCTGCATAGACACAGCTGCTGCTCCCAATGCCCAATGTGACATCTGTGCGAGTGTAGGTGCACAGCCCCAAATTTGCTCTGTCCCTCTATACTTGTGTGGGTATACATGGTCCTCGCGTGGATGACGGATTCATATGCCCAGTCTCAACGAGTCCTTACAGTTCCACTAGCAGGCCCACTAAGAGCACCACAGTCTTTGGCATTGCTGTGTATACAAAGTACTCCTATTCAGTCAGAGCCATACTTGGCAGGGTTCAGCCTCCGTGTTTAGATGTGCTGTCAAGACAGACTTGGCAAATGGTGACACACACCTCTGCAGGTCCCATTCCATAGGCTCAATAAATTATAAGGCATGTCCAAGTTCTTGACACTGCCAGTACCTAATATGCTATGTCTTTTTCAATGTAGAGACTCCTTTTGTGCTAGGAGACCATATGTATCTGGCACCGACAATTTTCTCACCTTCCTCCCGTTTACCCCTTAGGAAAAAATGGGACAGTTGTATCTAAGATAGACTTCCTTCCTTTTTTTGTTTTTTGTTTTTTTTTGTTTTGTTTTGTTTTGTTTTGTCTTGTCTTGTCTCTGGGGGTTACTGGCTTGGAGGGCAGATCTCGGAGATTTCCTTACATATTGCTACCAGCTGCTTGACAAAGACCTGTAGGAGATTGAGAACTGTTCTTGGCTGCATGGATTACCAGACGTAATTTCAACATGCTATGAGTTTTATTAAGTCATTTTTAACCACTGAAGAGAGCTTATCAGAATACTGGGTATAAGTCACTAATATTTAGGAAGCACCTGCATTTTGAGGTTCTATATAATTAAAAGGTCAGTCTGTATGTATGTACAGTATCTATCTAATTTTATATTTTCATTTTAGGCATGGCCATTGAAGACACGGTGTCAGCAAAACTTGTGTATGATTGCTGGGTGCAAAGTAACACCAATAAATAAAGACAAATCTATCCAAAATTCCAGCCAAATTTGCTGTTGAAGAGCCCTGTGGGTACCTATTATTGAGTCTGAATTAATTGTGCATCATATACTAAATTAAATAATATTGTCAAAAATTCCAAACTATTATAATAAAAACATTTAGATCTTAAAACTACAGCGCAAATATGTGTGACCTTCCTAATTGTGTGTAAATCAATTAAAAAAATGATACATTTTGGACTGCTGCTAGCGCTATGTGTTACCACATATGCATCAAACTGAAGATAATAACAAAGTGCAGCACTGTCCACTACTAATCAATGTGAAATTCACCATGCATAACAATATACAAAAATTGTCGCTTGTGCAATGCAACTGTATAAATGTCCTTATTTAAAAGATTATGCTTCTGGTAATTGATTTTTATACGCTTTCTTTGTCTCAATTCTTTCCCACACCTATATTAAAATCTCAATATGACATATCAATGTGCCAATCTGTGCTTCTAGTCCAATGTAAAAATTCCTCAAACGATTGATCGATTTACTGTGCCATCCACTTGTTTATGCCACCACCACTCTATAGATATACTCTCACCTCCAGTATTTGACCCAAAACTATTTTAGTTCAAATGGCATTTGGTTTTGGCCACAGATATTCAATCCAACTCCATCCGCTTTTCTTGATGTCATCAGCGCCGCCCTACGCGTTACGTCACTAACTTCGTGACTGACTTAGGAAGGCATGAGTAACGAGGGTGGGGTGGATTGAATATCAGGGGGATTCCTGCTGTGGAGAATACCTGTGGCAAAAACCTACCAGGTTTAAAGGGAAAAGTGTTATTTGACCTAAAATAGTTTTGGGTCAAATACTGGAGGTGAGTGTATATGTATGTGAGGTGGTTGAATGAACAAGTGGATGGCACAGTAATCGATCAATCATTTGAGGAATTCTTAATCAGACTAGAAACACAGATTGGCACATTGATATGTCACATTTTAATATATATGTGGAAAAGAATTGACAAAAAGCGTATAAATCGATTGATTACCAGAAGCATAATTGTCTGAATAAGGACATTTTACTGTATATGGTTGCATTGCACAAACAACAATTTTTGTATATTGTTATGGTGGATTTCACATTGATTCATTGTGGACATCTCTGCGCTTTTGTTAGCTTCAATATTTCAAGCATAAAACTTTTTAGGGCTACATGTGTTACTACAATTTTGAAATCACATCAAGTAACATTTCAATAAAAAACGTCCGACATTCGGCCGATGTATATGGGAGCCGGTTCGACAGAATCTGGCCGTTTGGCGATCGTGCTGGAAAACCAGCAGCCGACCAGCTCGAGATTAGCGCCCTCAGCCAATGGCAGAGGGTGCTGATTGGAGTGTTCTGGCAGGGGGCGTCTCCCTGTCAGAACACAACAGCTCAGCGGTGGAGATTGTTGTACGAACGTTGGATCGTTAATACAGCGACTCTGACCAGAGCTGAGTTTTTTGGGGTTTTTTTTTTTTTTTTTTCATTCAACCTGGAAAGCTCATAGTGTGTACCAGGCTTTAATGTCAGCTTCTGGTTGGCTGCTGCTATGAGCCAATTTAGAAGACCGCAATGTGTAAATTCTGGACTTGAACATATGAGCAGAGCAAAGAATTTGTAATCCGATAATAGGTGGCTTTTACAATGAATATCAAGGTCTGTTATTGAGGGTTTACAAAGAGTGGTCATTGCAAAAAAAAATATTTTTGAATGTGAACACCAGACAGGTCTAAAATACATAAATGAATACTGGTCTCTATGAATAATTTCTTAAATATATTTTTATATACAAGCAGTGTAAGTACCAGAATCTGACCTGGTATCAGTCACTTGCAGTGCCTGTACATCAAATATCCGGGAGAGCAAGACATAGCTCAAAGAGCCAGTCCGGTGTACTGCAGTCCAAATAGCATGCTGATAGAAGGAGAAAGAAGAGTGACAGAGATGAGCTCATCATTCTGTTTCTTCTCCTTTCAGTGTCTAGTGGTCTACTCTCTTCTAGATGGGACTATACTGGGTTGCTGAGCTTTATAAATCTCAGGACTGGATGGACAGAAATAAAATCTCTTGACAGATGAAACCTCCCCAATATGTGTATTTCATCTATTTGTTTGCTTGAATTTCTGCTTTAAAGTGACCCTGTCATGAGAAAAGTATGGGGCCTGCCTTTTGCTGACCTTTCCTCTCCTTTTGAGAATTTTTGTTCATTAGGTGTCACACTGATGCTTTCTGCTCATTTCTTTCAAAGTCTCCTGACCTGGAACAAGCGTAGAGGTGAAAAATTCTGACATTTATTTACAACATGCTTGTTCTGAGTCTGACTGAGAAAATGAAGCCAGGGATAGCCAGGCAACTATCACTTTCAGTAGAGCCAGCAACGGCACCCCCCATACTCCTCTCATGACAGAGTGACTTTAAAGTGTATGTACAAAATTTGAAATCATATATTAATTTCCACATTGTGTTTTCAATTATTGCTGACCTATTCCAGTTAATCTGAACACTCTTGACATACTTTTTGAAGATCCCCAATCTTTTACTTCCTTGAATTCAGTGACAGATATTCACTATACCTTCTGAATAGGCATTGCGGTGTCACACATTTCACAGAGCCTGCCTGCTGAATTAGAGGTGCTGAGAGGAGGAGTTTCAGGAGGCGGAATCAGTATAGGAATCACTGCTTGCAGATAGCTAGGTACCATAGAATATGTAAAGTAAGCAGCAGAGGAAAAGCTGCAAAAGTATGCAGAGAATCCATAAAGATGTGGAAAGAGATGGCCAGCAGACTGTCAGAACAACATGAAAGGAGATTTCAGAAATTGCCACTGTGGGGACACAGATAACATTTAAAATCTGATAGAAAAATCTCAGGAAGAAGGCATTTAGAAAATGACAGAAGTACACTCTCTTTACTGTGTCAAACGTAAAAAAAACAAAGCAAATAATAAAAAAAAAAGTTCTGACTTGTAGTTGGGCTTTAACCACTTCAGCCCTGGAAGGATTTACCCCCTTAATGACCAGGTCATTTTTTATGATCGGGTACTGCGTTACTTTAACTGACAATTCTTTTAGGGGTATTTGATCACCTCTGCGGTTTTTATTTTTTGCGCTATAAACCAAAAAAAAATTTAGAAAAAATTTTTTTTTACTTTTTGCTATAATAAATATCCAAATACATTTCTTCATCAGTTTAGGGCAATATATATTCTTCTACATATTTTTGGTAAAAAAAATGGCAATAAGCGTATATTGATTTGGTTTGCGCAAAAGTGATAGCGTCTATAAAATAGGGGATATACAGTTGTGCTCATAAGTTTACAGACCCTGGCAGAATTTATGATTTCTTGGCCATTTTTCAGAGAATATGACTGATAACACAAAACATTTCTTTCACTCATGGTTAGTGGTTGGCTGAAGCCATTTATTATCAATCAGCTGTGTTTACTCTTCTTAAATCATAATGGCAACAGAAATCGCCCAAATGACCCTGATCAAAAGTTTACATATCCTGGAATGTTTGACCTTGCTAGAGACACAGAAGGTGGCACACACAGGTTAAAAAGGCAATTAAAAGTTAATTTCCCACATTTGTGGCTTTTTAAATCACGGTTAGTCTCTGTGTATAAATAGTCAATGAGTTTGTTAGCTCTCACATGGATGCACTAAGCAGGCTAGACACTGAGCCGTGAGGAGGTAGAAAAGAACAGTCAAAAGACCTGCGTAACAAGGTAATGAAACTTTACAAAGATGGAAAAAGATAAAAAAAGATATCCAAAGCCTTGGATATGCCAATCAGTACTATTTAATCACTTATTAAGAAGTGGAAAATTAGGGGCTCTTTTGATACCAAGCCAAGGTCGGGTAGACGAAGAAAGTTTGCAGCCACAACTGGTGGAAGAATTGCTCAGGATACAAAGAAAAATCCGCAGGAGAAAGAGACTGCTCTCCAAAAAGATGGTGTGGTTGTTTTTAACCACTTACCGACCGGCTCCTGTACATATGCGTCGGCACTTTGAAGGTGGTTATCTCGGTGACGGCAGCAGTCGCTGCTACAACCACGTGACTTTTTCAAGGATCTGTTCCTTGAAAAAGTCATGTGTCAGTGATGCAACGCGTGTGAGGAGCTTAGGACGTTCAGTGCTGCAATACACCTGAAGGTTAACAGCAGCTGTTTCTCTATGGGAAACCTCGTCCACAGCAGCTGACTGCAATCTGCATATTTGAATGCTTCTAATAGACCGGGAGTTTGTGAGTGTATCTCTTGTCCCTGTTTTGCTTATGTACTATCTAGTAAGTTCACTGCACAATGATCTATTTTTTTTTTGCTTGCTTTGCATAAAACCTTTATCCTGAGAGCCGAATCACCAGCAGTATTATGGCTAAAGTGGGATGCAAGAAAAACTAAATATCCTGATACAAACGATCTAACCCAGTGAGTCAATCAATCTGGATTAAGGGAAGGAACTGTTTAATTATTTTTACTTTCCCCCACTATTTATCTCTGCCTGGACATTGTACTCAGAGTGTCATTATTATTTTATTTATATTCACCGTCACATCACCAATTTGAAGATTTATTTTGGCAATTTTAACACATGTATTAGCACCATAATTATTTATCTATTTTATTCACATGTATGCATTTTTTATTCCTGGATTTAAGCTTAGTCGTAGCAGCATATTGTGCACTATTTATTTAAAGCGCATCAATTTTATACTTAGTACTATTTGTTTGGTTATCTGATCACCCTATATTGATAGCAGCTTTAATTTACTGATTTTATCATAGCACTAACTATATTGGTATATATATATATTTTTAAGCACAATTTATTTATATCACACATATCTATCCACATCAGCGCTTGGTTTTTATTCATTTTTTTAAAAACAACCACACCATCTTTTTCCAGAGCAGCCTATATTTCTCCTGAGGTTACCTGTGGGTTTTTCTTTGTATGCCGAACAGTTCCTGTGGCAGTTGTGGCTGAATTTTTTCTGACCTTAGCTTGGTATCAAGAGATCCCCAAATTTTCCACTTCATATTATGTGATTGAACAGTACTGACTGGCATATTCAAGGCTTTGGATATCTTTTTATATCCTTTTCCATCTTTGTAAAGTTTCATTACCTTGTTACGCAGGTCTTTTGACTGTTCTTTTCTACCTCCTCATGGCTCAGTGTCTAGACTGCTTAGTGCATCCATGTGAGAGCTCACAAACTCATTGACTATTTATACACAGACACTATTTGTGATTTAAAAAGCCAGAAATCTGATGTGAGAAATTAACCTTTAATTGCCATTTTAACCTGTGTGTGCCACCTTATGTGTCTCTACCAAGGCAAAATATTCCAGGGTATGTAAACTTTTGATCAGGGTCATTTGGGTGATTTCCGTTGTCATTACGATTTAAGAAGAATAAACACAGCTGATTGATAATAAATGGCTTCAGCCAAACACTAACCAGTGAAAGAAAAGTTTTTGTGTTATTCATATTCTCTGAAAAATGGCCAAGAAATCAAATTCTGCCAGGGTCTGTAAACTTAAAAGCACAACTGTATTTATGGCATTTTTATTATTTTTTTTTTTTTTTTTTTACTAGTAATGGCGGTGATCAGTGATTTTTAGCGTGACTGCGACATTGCGGTGGACAGATCGGACACTTTTGACACTTTTTTGGAACCAGTGACCCTTATCCACACTGATCAGTGCTAAAAATAGCCACTGATTACTGTATAAATGACACTGGCAGGGAAGGGGTTAACACTAGGGGGCGAGCAAGGGGTTAAGTGTTTCCTAGGGAGGTGTTTCTAACTGTGGGGGGAGTGGGCTGACTGGGAGTAGCGAGAGATCTCTGTTCCTGATCACTAGGAACAGCAGATCTCTCTCTCCTCCCCTGTCAGAATGGTGATCTGTTTGTTTACATTAACAGATCCCCATTCTGGCTCTGTGAATCGATCGCAGGTGGCTGGCCTGCTATTGCTCTTAAAGTGGCCGACTTACACCTACGGCGGTTTGGACAGCTGTGCCAACCTGCCACAGTACAGCGGCTGGTCGGCAAGCGGTTTAAGTACATTTAAACTTAAAATAACCCCTGATGCTATTGCCACGAAGGTCCTTGTTCAGGCAATTTCTGTTTTAGTCCTGACAATGTTCTGTCCTAGTCTCCCAATTCTGCTCTAGTGTTGTCACCTTATCAGTCTTCTGATGGAAACTACAAGTGGACATTTCAGAACATATTACCCAAGCATGGTCCACTGTAAGAAAACCAGCTCTAAGAAACGCCATAAAGCCATCACTGGAGTGCATATATGAGTAGGAAGTGACTGAAAAACGCTGTATTCAACTTCTGTGTGAAGTAAAGGAAAAGCTTTAGATGAAATCCTTGCTCATCGTTAACACGACTTTGGCATGTTTCACCTACTGTATATTTGGCTAAATTGTAGAGGAAACCATGTGGGAAAGGGATTATATGCACGCACCATTCACAAACCAGGTGAAATCTAAGCCGGCCATAGATAGAGCGATTTTCTACCATTGGTTTATCAGGAGAGAAAGATATATACAGTGCCTTGCAAAAGTATTCACCCCCTTGGCTTTTAACCTATTTTGTTACATTACAACCTTTAGTTCAATGTTTTTTTAATCTAAATTATATGTGATGGATCAAAACACAATAGTCTAAAGTGGTGAAGTAAAATTAGAAAAATATATACATAAAACTATTTTTCAGAAATAAAAAAACTGATAGTTGGCATGTGCGTATGTATTCTCCCCCTTTGTTATGAAGCCCATAAAACGCTCTGGTGCAACCAATTACCTTCAGAAGTCACATAACTAGTGAAATGATGTCCACCTGTGTGCAATCTAAGTGTCACATGATCTGTCAATACATATACACACCTTATTAAAAGGCTCCAGAGGCTGCAACACCTAAGCAAGAGACACCACTAACCAAACACTGCCATGAAGACCAAGGAACTCTCCAAACAAGTAAGGGACAATGTTGTTAAGTACAAGTTAGGGTTAGGTTATAAAAAAATATCCAAATCTTTGATGATCTGTAGGAGCACCATCAAATCTATCATAACCAAAGGGAAAGAACATGGCACAACAGAAAACCTGCCAAGAGACGGCCGCACACCAAAACTCACGGACCAGGCAAGGAGGGCATTAATCGTAGAGGCAGCACAGAGACCTATGGTAAGAGTTCCACAGCAAAGACTGGAGTATCTGTACATAGGACGACAATAAGCCGTACACTCCATAGAGTTGGGCTTTATGGCAGAGTGGCCAGAAGAAAGCCATTACTTTCGGCAAAAAACAAAATGACCCGTTCTGAGTTTGCGAAAAGGCATGCGAGAGACTCCCAAAATGTATGGAGGAAGGTACTCTGGTCTGATGATACTAAAATTGAACTTTTTGGCCATCAAAGAAAACGCTATATCTGGCGCAAACCCAACACATCACCCAAAGATCACCAACAGTGAAACATGACCTGAGCCGAGCGGTCACGTGACCCGCTTAGCCAATTAGACGCTGACCGAGGTTAGAACACCTCCCCCCTCGGCGCTCGCCTCCTTAGGGGAAGCATGGACAGGGGAGACAACACACTGGATAAAGAAAACAAACAGTAAACGAGATATAAAGAAAAAAAGGCTCAGAAGAAGAGCCCCTACCTGCCACCTGCAGAAAACCAGCTAAGCCTACAAGCAGAACTGTTGCTCCTGGTTAGGAAGATGCTGCTGCCCCAAAAGACCTTCAGAAGGGGATCCCTGCTTATCAGTGCTGTTAGCAACCCAAGACAGTGGACTGCATCTGGGAGATGCCTGAACCCAGACGGAAGCTGCACAAGGCAAAGGCAAGGCACTTATTGACACTATCCATCAGGAGATTTGGATCCAGCTTGTCTTCATGTTTCTTCCGGATGATAATTTGACGTCCATCGGCTGACACCTATCTGGTCGTTCTTAGTCCTCTGGATATCCCTTTACTGCTTCCGGGAAGTCGAGGAGTGCGGCAGAGGTTCCAGCCTTTCGGAGATCGCTTCCAGCCTTAGTGGGGCTCAATGTTTTATTGACTCCATGTCATAAGACAGGGGAGTCCACGCCATCCGGTAAGAGTACCCACCCTTCTCTACTGTTTGATGTTTTACACCTTGATGTCTTACACCTTGATGTCGGTTTCCGAGTCACGGATTTACAGTGTCCACCATTGACTTTGTTTCACCATCTGTGGATTTACATCATCCACACCTTCTTATGCAGGCCTTTTTTTTTTTAATATTCAATTTTGATTAATTTCCCGGTTTAGTGTGGACTTATTACACATTTGCTATATATTTTGGATTTGGATTTGTGAATTCATGTTCCATTGCTAAGTACACTATTCATTTATAAGGTTTGGCCACACCAAACACTTCACTTTTTTTTTTTTTTTTTTAGCGCTGCATTTTTTCTTTTATTTGTCATTTATTGTTTGTCACAATGTATGCAGCAGCTGTTATATATATAGTTTGTTTTCTTCACTAGAGCGCAGTGTTTTTGCATTTCCCTGAACAGTGAAACATGGTGGTGGCAGCATCATGCTGTGGGGATGTTTTTCAGCAGTCGGGACTGGGAAACTGGTCAGAGTTGAGGGAAAGATGGATGGTGCTAAATACAGGGATATTCTTGAGCAAAACCTTTACCACTCTGTGTGACTTGAGGCTAGAACGGAGGTTTACCTTCCAGCAGGACAATGACCCCAAACACACTGCTAAAGCAACACTTGAGTGGTTTAAGGAGAAACATGTAAATGTGTTGGAATGGCCTAGTCAAAGCCCAGACCTCAATCCAATAGAAAATCTGTGGTCAGACTTAAAGATTGCTGTTCACAAGCGCAAACCATTCAACTTGAAGGAGCTGGAGCAGTTTTGCAAGGAGGAATGGGAAAAATCCCAGTGGTAAGAAGTGGCAAGCTCATAGAGACTTATCCAAAGCGAATTGGAGCTGTGATGGCATCAAAAGGTGGCTCTACAAAGTATTGACTTTAGGGGGGTGAATAGTTATGCACATTGACCTTTTCTGTTATTTTGTCCTATTTGTTGTTTGCTTCACAATAAAAGAAAAACATCTTCCAAGTTGTGGGCATGTTCTGTAAATTAAATTATGCAAATTCTCAAACAATCCAGGTTGTGAGGCAACAAAACATGAAAAATGCCAAGGGGGGGGGGGTGAATACTTTTGCAATGCACTGTGTGTGTGTGTGTATATGTAATATATATATATATATATATATATATATATATATATATATATACACTGTGTATATGTGTGTGTGTGTGTGTGTGTATATATATATATATATATATATATATATATATATATATATATACACTGTGTATATGTGTGTGTATATGTATGTATGTATATATATATATATATATATATATATAATATCTTTTAATCTGTGGTTGCAGGAAAAAAAATTGCTTCATTCCCCCACCAACAGTAAGTGTTGATGGAGGGGGGGGGAGGCTTTTCCCACAGATCCATTGTGTTATCCTGGTGGGGGAAGACATTATTGCTAACAATAGTCACATTTAGAAGCGACAGGCTAGTTGTACCCAAGTTAATCGATCGTTCAGCCTGTCCATACCTTGTTCAAATCCCAGCTAGTCCCTGCTGAACTGTCTATTTTAATGGTTCTACACAGCGCACATGAATGAAGATCATGCTGCTTATCAGCTAACTATCAGTGCATCATGCAAGGCAGAAGGCTCTTTTTATTAGCCACAGGCAAAGACGATTAAGAAAAACAAAATTAGAATGTGGGAAGAAAGAAAAAAAAAGAGGGGTGGGGGGTGTTGGAGGGAAAGAAAAAAAATTGAGTGTGGGAGATCATTAAGACTGATAGTTAAGAAAAATTGTAGTATGCATTGGTTTGTGCATCAATACAATATATACCACACAAGGAAAAAATGTGAGCATTTGTCAAAAGGAAAGAGAAAAAAATACAAAATAAAAATGAAACCTTTTATTGAATGTCACGTTAAATGAAAAAAAAAAAAAAAAAACCACAGGTCAAAAATTGAAAGTTAAGTAGTGTTACGTTTTTTTTTTTCATTTTTGAAGTGACATTCATGAAGAATTAATTTTTAATTTATAATTATGCTTTCTTTCTACCAAATACTGCAGCTGCTGACTTTTAATAGTCAGACACTTACCTGTCCCAGGGTCCAGCGATGCGGGGGAACAAAGCCCTGCTGGTCTTTCCTCCTCTCTGCGGTGCCGGCATTGTCACTGTGGGCACCCAGCTGTGCGCGAGCCGCGCGGTGCGCTGTGACTGGCCAGGCAATCATCTGGGACCTGTGACGTGTCCCAGATGATTGCTGAGAGGGAGGGGAAAGAGGTGATCTTCCTTCCGGTGCCATGGTGCCCCGGGAGGAAGTGCGAGCTGGAACCCTCTAAAAAGAGAGTTTCCGCACCCCCCCCAAAAAAATGACATGCCAAATGTGGCATGTCAGGGGGTCACCTTCTCTTAAAGTGGAAGTTCCATTTTTGGGTGGAACTCCGCTTTAAGTCTGTCTTTTATTTACTTCACACCAGAGTTTAATACAGTTTGCAGCGATACTTGTATGCTATATTTTATCTTGGAACGAGATGTGCTCTGTCTTTGCCAGCACCTGAATACAGAGTATAAACCTAGGAGACTGATATTGCGGGCTTGGAGCAGCGCTGATCTGTTATAGTAAGAAACTGTATTATTTTTAAAAATAAACCCGTCAAATGTTTAAGATACATGATGCTTTTAAAAAAGTAAATGTCCTTTACTTGGGGTTTGCATCTACTTTAACCACTTCAATACCAGACACTTTCAACCCCTTCCTGCCCAGGACAATTTTCAGCTTTCAGCGCTGTCACATTTTGTATGACATTTAGGCTTGGTTTACGCCTATGCAGTTTGCTTCTGATCATTTCTGCAGTGATTTTTGCTGTGTTTTGCATTTTTGCACACGCAATTTTACCACGATTTGCATTTTGCATTTTTTTATAAGTTTTTTTTTGGGGGGCTAATTCTTTGTTGAGCAGATTAAAAACCACAAATTGCGGCAAAAACCCCCTGCCTGCTTTTCTGCAGCTTCTCTATTGAAGTCTATTGAACCACAAAAAAACAGCATTTGCGTTTAAAAAAGTCCCTGACACTTTTCAAAAACGCAGTGGCTGAAAAAAGCATAGATGTGAGCGTGTCCCATAGAAAACCATGTTAAATGAACTGTAGTGCATTTCTGCAAAAAGCACCAAAAATGCATATGTGTGAACCAGGCCTTAATCATGCAACACAATAAAAAAAAATGTTTTTGTTTCTGTTATAACATTTTGCAGATAAATAATCTTTCTTCAAACATTTAGGCCAAAATGTATTCTTCTACATTTCTTTGGTAAAAATATCCCAAATCAATGTTATAATATTTAGTCTGTGTAGTCTACAAACTATGGTATGTATATTTGAAAATTGAGCCATCCTAATGTACTGACTGCTTGTCTTATTTTTTTGAGGTTCTAAGTTTCTAGGACAGCCCAAATACCCCCCAAATTACCCCTTTTTGGAAGGCAGACAGACCAAGGTATTTAGTAAGCGGCATGGTGAGTTTTTTTAAGTTGTTGTTTTGTTACAATTTTTTTTTTGTTGTAACAAAATGTGGAAAAATTCAAGGGGTATGAATACTGTAAATAATAAATAAACATTTTTCCCTTTTTTTTTTTTAAATACTCTTGTCAACAGAGCAGTATAGCGTCATCATATGACTGGTGGGATGGTGATCTGGCATAATAACTGGTGACAGTATGAGTAAATTAAAATTAATACTTTTTTTTTTCATATACTATGACCAGAGCAGTACAGTGTTACCATAGTGACTCTGTATTCTTCTGGGTAGGTGATCAGGATTTTTTTTTTTACACTGATTGCTTATAACAATAACACTATTAGCAACCATTTTTATGAATTGCACCCATTTATTTCCAGTGTGTTTGCTCACAACTATCACATGGTACAAATGCTCTGTGATTGATCCTGTCTGTACCATGTGATCACTGTGACCAAGCACAGTGATCATTACAATAGTACACATTGAACGGCTATGAATAAAAGCCATTCATTGAGTACAACTGACCTGTGATCCCTGTGAGTGGCCACATTGATCACATGATACAGGGGCTGGCCCAGTACAATGATCTGTGTGGACTCAGTGGGTGACAGATCAAGCAAGCAGTATGGCTGCTAGAGCGTGCAGGAAGCATGGGACATCACCCAAGATGGGAAAGCTCCTGCTTGGCAGCCGTTTTGCTATGCCGGGCAGTAAGCAGTTAAACGCTCACAAATTTTTCCCTCAACATGATCCTGCTTATTTTCTGTTTATTTGTCATGCTATTATGTTTATTATTTCTGGAGATGTATCAATTGTTTTACCATTTGTATTAAAGTTATAATTTTTTGTAGCCTCATTAAATGTAATTTTTTGAACTAACAAGTTAGCTTTGTTTTGGAACAACATGTTTATCTTTTTATTTAAGTGCAACATTTGAGTAATTTTGTGTATATGTCACGGATAGCTGGAAATCTCTATAAAACTGTAATTGTGTTCAAGAGCAATAAACTTGAAATACCATTTATGAAACAATAATAGTGTTTTTGCTTTTTTATATAATTGAAAACTGTCTAAATATTTGCCAATTTAATTTTCATTTTGGAAGAAAGGCAGATTCTTAGAGTGCCAAGAATAGTTAAAGCAAAACTCCAGCCTCACCTTTTTGCCCTATTTGCCTTTGGTGCTTGGTGGACAACTGTGGTGCATCAATTCCCATGCCCCTGAATTTTTATTGAAGGCCATTGCAGTAGGCACACTTCCTGTCTACAGAATCTCCCACAAAACCCATTGACCGTCTGTTTTCTTCTTTTCATTCAGCCAGCAGGCTGAATGAAAAAAGCTAGCAGGTTCCTCCGTCCACACAAACGAGGTGAATGGAGGAAACCAACTCCCTTCCCAACAGGGTTTTGTATTCTGATTAGAGGGGATTCCCACACACTGATTGGAATTCAGGAAGTCCCTGCTATACGGGTCGAATGTTGATCAGTATATGACCAGCTTAGACTGTCTTAGACATGCCCCCTGAGCTTCAGGAGATGTCGGTTACAGCAACTGTATCATATTATGCGGTGCATAGAGGTTTCAAAGAACCAGTTTCATCTGGATGAGAAAGAGTTACTTCAGAGCCCATTCATATTATACACTAAATTGTAGAAACTGCAGCTGATTGAATATTGCAAGTTTTGGTGTTGATCTCTATGTGAGAATGCAGTGTTGCCCTTAAGCTCCTTTTATACTTGCGGCCAGGGGGCAGTAAAAACAGATGGTTGATCTATATAGTTTCCCTCTACCCTTCAAGTGGACACAGTGCTGCTCGAATGGGTACACATTAATGGCAATGTCTTTGCTACATGGTGAGTTTGACAAATTGCACCAATTGTTATAAATTATTAGGAGGCAATTTCAGTAGCACAGTCACCTTACCAAAAACAGCTCTTGTGCAACCAGCTGTACTTTTAGGCTAACCCTACATGGGCAAATGTTTGCCTAAATGCAATGTGTGGAAAGATATCTGCCTGTCGTTTATTGTGACCCCCCGTAATATATAAAATGAACAGATGAACAACATCTGCAAATCATTCTTTCCTTCCCTTATCTCACTGAGAGAAGGATCAGTGAGGTTGCACAGTGTTTTTTTTCCCCCAATATCTTACATGCTGATTATTGCTCTGTAAAGGTATCCCTATATGTCCCATCCTTGCCCCAACAAGTACTGGATAATGGGTGGCACTAGGATATTAACCACTTCCCGCCCAGCCTATAGCAGATTGACGGCCAGGCGGTGGTTCAGTTATCCTGACTGGGCGTCATATGACGTCCTTCAGGATAACAGCCGCCACGCGCCCATGGGGGCGCACATCGCGGCGATCGGTGGAGCGGTGTTTCAGTCTGACTACTCTTTACCACGTGATCAGCCATGTCCAATCATGGCTGACCACAATGTCAATAGGAAAAGCCGTTGATAGGCTTTTCCTCACTCGCGTCTGACAGATGCGAGTAGAGGAGAGCCAATCGGCGGCTCTCCTGACGGGGGGGTCTGCGCTGATTGTTTATCAGCGCAGCCCCCCCTCGGATGCCCGCACTAGATCACCAAGGAAGCCGCCAGGGAAGTGGGCAACATGTGGATGGCCAGCTATGTACCCCATGGCCATCCACATGTTCCCAATGTGCCCAGTCTGTGCCAATTAGTGCCCACAAATGGACACTGACTGGCACCATTATAGATTAGTGATGCCCAGCAATGCCACCCATCAATGTCATCAGTGCAACTAATCAGTGTCAACAGTGATACAGTGTCCATCTGTATCACCCATAAGTGCCCATCAGTGCCACCTATCGGTGCCCATCATCAGTGCCTGTCAGTGCCACCTCATTGTTGCCACCTCATCGGTGCCCATCAGTGCTGCCTTTATCAGTACCCCTCATTGAAGAAGAAAACTTACTTATTTACAAAAATTTTTAACAGAAACAAAGAAAAACTTGTTTTTTTTTCAAAATTTTCGGTCTATTTTTATTTGTTGCGCAAAAAATAAAAACCGCAGAGGTGATCAAATACCACCAAGCTCTATTTGTGGGAACAAAATGATGAAAAATTTGTTTGGGTACAGTGTTGTATGACCGCGCAGTTGTCATTTAAATTGCGACAGCGCTGAAAGCTGAATATTGGCCTGGGCAGGAAGGTGCCTAAGTGCCTGGTATTGAAGTGGTTAAAGTCCTAATGTCTTTAGTGTTGTGGACATCACCTGCTATATCAAACATTATAGTGGTTGTTAAGGCAAAAAGGTTTTTGTACCTTAATGCACTCTCTACATTAAGGTAAAAAAAGAAAAACTTGTCTGTGCATTCCCACCGCCCCAAACACTTAGCTGGCACCACTTAATCCAGCGCTGTCCCAGCTAGCAGCTCCTCTCTTCTCCCTTACTCCTTTCCGGATGACACAGGGAACAGTTGGAGCCATTGGCTTTCGCTACTGTTAATCAGATCCTGTGAACAGGGGCACAGGGCCCCAATGACCCAAAACTGCTTCCCATGAGGGCCCACGAGAATAGGAGAAGCCAGGAGTGCCCAGTGGGGGGATCCGATAAGAGGAGGTTCGAGGCTGCTCTGTGCAATGCCACTGCACAGAGCAGGTACGTGTAACATGTTTATTATTTTAATAGAAAAGATAGATTTCTTAAGCTACAATAAAACTTTTGATTGTGAAAAAAAAAGAGAAAAGATACCCTTTACAATCTCTTAAAAGTGGTAGTAAACTTGCTTTTAAAAAAGAAAAAAAAGGGCCCTTGGTGGTTTAGGCACCGCATACTAGCACAGTATGGCATATTTATCGTAAAACAAAGCCCTCCAGCGGCGTACTGTCACCGCTGACAGGGCTTCCATCTTCACCCAGTCTTCCTTCTGGGTTTGCGGGCTGTGGTCACTTGTATGACTGAGCCGCGATGCATGGGAATCACGGTGCAGAGTTCTGAGGGTACAGCATGAGTATGCCAGCCCTTCAAAGCACATGCGCAGGTGACATCACCAGCTGCATCACTTGTGAATATCTCCTAAACACTGCAAGTTTAGGAGATATTTACTGTACTTACAAGTATGCCTTATTATATGCTTACCTGTGGGTATAAGTTCAAAAGTAAAGTTTACTACCTCTTTAAATTTCCTCCGTTGCCCGTTTTTCTATGTCTGTTGTGTATTTTTTTTATGCAAGCATTATGTGTATGGGGGGAATTGTAAAGACCAAGAAAAAAATGTTGGCAGAGCATTTACTGGAAGATTGGGCAAGTGCCCACTTTTAAGGCTGAAATCTGATACAGTCTCATTTTCTATATGACCTTTGTCCATACTGTAGGCTGCCATATTTCAGTCCTCAATACAACTTGCAGCTACGCCACAGCCATTACATGGTTTCTAGTAGTAGTCCTTAGACATATACAGTATAATAAAAAATGAAACCTAAATTTGGTCAAAAATAAAACCAAATAAAAACTATAGTAGTATGTCACCAGAGTAAGATACAGTGGCGACTGCTGAAGTTTTAGGATGGGGGGGCGCCAGACCCGCCCTTCCTTTTGGACCCCTCCCACTTGGTGAAAATGGGCATGGTTTCAGTAAATAGTGGGCGTGGCTCTAAGGTGGTGTGGTTAGTGTCTGAGATGAACGAGGGAGAGAGGGATGGAGGGACAGCAGGCCCAGATCCTACACAACAATAGAAATTCGGTATTCTAGAAAGTTTTAAAATCAGCAGCTAAAGATACTCCAAACACCTGGTGTTAGCGCTTCAATCATCCCATGGTTGTTATGGTGTCAGGATGATTGAAGCACATTATTACATTGTAATATAAAATTTAATCATTCAACTCACCATAATGCAGAATCAGTGGGAGCCCTGAGTGTTTCACTAGCCACGTTGCCTGTCACCAGATGCCATCAAGTGTCCCCAGCGGAGTCCCTCCTTACATCAGGTGCCCCCAGCGGAGTCCCTCCTTACATGCAGTCTGTATCCCACCGAATGCAGCAGCCTGTGTCACCACCAAATTGCAGCAGCATGTGTCACCAAATTGCAGCAGCATGTGTCACCACCAAATTGCAGCAGCATGTGTCACCATCAAACCCCCCTCCCTCGGTTACTTACCTTTCTGTGTGTTGTCCTCTCCAGCGGTGTCTCCTGTGGAGAGGTCCGTTCCTCTCATACTTCCTGTTTCCTCTCTCCTGGGTGCAATCGGAGAGAGAAACAGGAAGTGACATCATTCTCAGATGTCAATCAAACCACCTGGCCATAGTAATAGATACACGTGATTGCATAGATGTGGCGCTTCCCATAAGTGCACTGTGTCTGGTGTCCTAACACAGTGCACTTAAGGACCTTTTTTTGTATTTTTTTTTTTAAAGGGCCAGCTTTAAAAAAATTTTTTTTTTTTTTACATTTTTTTTTTTGTGACTGCCTGGAGGGGGCGCCCTATGGATGGGCCCCCACTGGTAAGATATATACAAGTGCAGGGCTTTACCAAATATAAAATACAGCAACAAAAAAAAAAGAGTTAATCCATCAATTAATTAATATACTAGTGTCTACATTTCCAATGTGAATAAATATGTATAGATAAATTTGATATATATATATATATATATATATATATATATATATATATACAGTATTTTTTACAGAATTGAGTACACCCCTCACATATTTGTAAATCTTTTCTTATATCTTTTCATGTGACAACACTGAAGAAATTACACTTTGCTACAATATAAAGTAGTGAGTGTACAGCTTGTATAACAGTGTATATTTGCTATCCCCTCCAAAATATCTCAACACACAGCCATTAATGTCTAAACCACTGGCAACAAACGTGAGTACACCCCTAAGTGAAAATGTCCAAATTGGGTCCAAAGTGTCAATATTTTGTGTGGCCACCATTATTTTCCAGCACTGCCTTAACCCTCTTAGGGATGGAGTTTACCAGAGCTTCACGGGTTGCCACGGGAGTACTCTTCCACTCCTCCATGACGACATCACAGAGCTGGTGGATGTTAGAGACCTTGCGCTCCTCCACCTTCCATTTGAGGATGCCCCACAGATGCTCAATAGGGTTTAGGTCTGAAAACATGCTTATCCTTTATTCTCAGCATCACCTTTACCCTCAGATTCTTTAGCAAGGCAGTGGTCGTCTTGGAGGTGTTTGGGGTCCTTATGTTGGAATATTGCCCTGTGGCCCAGTCTCCAAAGAGAGGGGATCATGCTCTGCTTCAGTATGTCACAGTACATGTTGGCATTCATGGTTCCCTCAGTGCGGGCAGTACTCATGCAGCCCCAGACCATGACACTCCCACCACCAAGCTTGACTGGTGGCAAGACATACTTTTCTTTGTACTCCTCACCTGATTGCCACCACACACACGCTTGACACCATCTGAACCAAATAAGTTTATCTTTGGTCTCATCAGACCACAGGACACGGTTTCAGTAATTCATGTCCTTAGTCTCTCTTCAGCAAACTGTTTGCAGGCTTTCTTGTGCATCATCTTTAAAAGAGGCTTCCTTCTGGGACGACAGCCATGCAGACCAATTTGATGCAGTGTGCAACATATGATCTGAGCACTGACAGGCTGACCCCCCCACCCCTTCAACCTCTGCAGCAATGCTGGCAGCACTGTTTCCCAAAGACAACCTCTGGATATGACACTGAGCACGTGCACTCATCTTCTTTGGTCGACCATGGCGAGGCCTGTTCTGAGTGGAACCTGTCCTGTTAAACAGCTGTATGTTCTTAGTATGTTAAAGATCCACGCTTAGGAGGATAGAGGTTGCAGCCTCCCTTCATTAGTCCCCAATGGAGACTATACAGGTATATAAAGAGAGAATAAGGGGAATGGCGCTACCCTAGTATGGCACTATTTTGTCCCTATCTTTCCTCCCCCCTCCTCTTTCCCCTCCTTTTCCCTCCCTCCCCTTCTTTCCTTCCCATCCAATTTCCTCCTGTCTGGGGGTTCCAATTTCCCTCTTTCCCCCTCCCCCCTTCTTATTTTCCTTGGTCCTCGTTCTATTCCCTCTCTATATATACCACCACTAAAGGCCCTCTGTAATCTCACGGTAATGGCACACCCCCTTAGGATCTCATTAGCACCAAGATGCTTACAGTCTGGTTAATTACACTCTTATCCATTAGAGGCTGTCTGTTATCCCCTGTGTTCGCCGCGGGGGAATTTGTATTGGGTCCTGCATACTCACGGAAACCGCCTGACTGGGTGAGCTTGTCCTTATTTTTATCCTATATGTATACTGTATTTGATTATTGTTGTAAACAGTGCTGCTGCAATGACTTTATGTACTTATCTGTATATGCTAAAACCATGTTACATCATGTTTTAGATATGCTTCTCCTGAGGAAGCGGTGTTCAACCGCGAAACCGTTCGAGATTTAAAAGCTCCACACACACTTCTCATCCAAATCTTGCGGAATCCACCTGTTTTGATTGTGTGGTATTTCCCCTTTTATGATGATATAGAGTGATGTTGTCTGTAATTGCAATTGTAACTGTAACTGTAATTTTTACTGTTGTTTTGATTAAAATGAAAATTTTATAAGGTCTTTTAACTCATCCTTATACCAACTATGATATACCAATAATTGAGTACCGGAATAGTCCCCTTTTCCTTCCATTTTGGGGGGGTCAGGACATGAGTCGTCAGTAGCAGCAACTGCGACTGCGTCTTCACCCCCTCTTTCCCTTAATTATGATCTTTTGGGATGATGGTACTTATATCTACGATCAACTACATTGTAACTTAGGCGACGATATTTCTTTTGCTTATCTAAAGCAAAAAAAGTGCGTGTATATAAGATTGTTTAAATCATATAGGGTGTATTTTCATATTCCAGACTGGGACTTCCGAAAACCTTCTATGATCAGATGTGTTCCACAGCAGAGAAATCCAGTGACATCTGTGCACATTAGATCTGGTGACTCAGGTGCTCCCCCAATGTGTCCCCACTTACCAAAAGTAGTCACCCCTGCAGGGGTAATGCACATAGAGTGGGTAGCTGTAGGTGGATTTTCTCCTTAGGTAGCCTTTGGTCCTCTGCACCTCCGTCAGCCCGTATCTGCGATCCAGAGACTCCCAGCATAAGTTCTAAGTCCGGGCGCCTCCGATTGTTTCACCTCACCAAACGATCCTGTAATGATATATAATCCATGCTATGCAGGCAGCTGGATCCTGTAGAAATAGTCTGTGCAGGGATTCCCTTCCTCTTGCTGCTACTGAACTTCCTGGACCCTTTAGCCTCTGGGAGATACAAGACATCATCAGTGGGAGATTCAGCTCACAGGTGTCCATCCAATACTCCAATAGCTGACCATTGTAAGCACTGTATTTGGTAAATGATTTGTCTCAACCTTCTAACTGCCCCTTTTGCTGGACAGCTTAGCCTGTTAAAGGAAGTTGAAAATAGCAGTCTTATTGGCAGGATAAAGAGGCAATAAACTATGTCACAGTTGGGGATTAAGAAAAACAGACTGCTGTGGTAATGCTATTGACCTATTACATCATATGCCTGTAGCGCACCCCACAAGGATCCCCCACTTCTGCACAGCCAGGCACATTGAATCTTCACAGGCAGGAAATGGTCCATAGCTTTGGTTTTTTTATTTTATTAGGGGGTTAACAACTTGGATGGGGGGGTTTTAGGATGCCCACTTGACAACTTAAACTTCTTCCTCCTTGCGCTACTTTACACAGCTTCTGCTGGTTCACTCCTGAGGGAACTTGACAGACTCCTTGTCAGTTCAGTAACAGCCCATTACAGACAGGAACTCACATTCCCTTAACAGCAGCACATATGGAGTGAAACAGTATGATTTTACATAATAACATTTTTGCATCACCCGGACTTTTACATACAAACTTATTTACTAAGACAAAGTAACGTGCAAAGTGCATTTACCCCTAACAAAGGTACTAGGATGAGGCAGCACTAAATCAGCCATTCAAAAGTAGGATTCCTCCAGATGTTTGCCAGGTGTTTCTTGAGCTGTAGCAGGCTGGCTTCTCATCTCATGCATTCATAGTTTTGGGGCCAGCCTCACTTGGCAGTCAGTGGCATGTCGCCAATAATATTTTTAGATATCTGTGGCATTCTGCTCATTGACCACTGTTAGAATCTACTATTCATCAAATAACATATGAATGAATGGATGAGATCTTTTCAGAATAATTGAGTTGAATATAAATATTTATATCTCTTCTATGTATGGATACGGTGAAATTATATAGATTCCTATACTTGTAAAAGTATACATATAAACTTCATAAGCAGTTCTATGGAGAGCAAACATGTGTTAGTAATTCAGGAATCTTGAGCTGGGTTCTCACCTTAGCCCATCACATGAGAAAAAAGGTTTCACATTTCTTAAGTTGTAAAAGGTTCAGTATTTTAGTTAAGATTTTAGGATAAGTTTGTTTATATTACAATATTTCTTGATTAGGATATTAATAAGAACATTAGGTTTTTAATTAATATTATATATAGTATTTGATCTTATATTAAAATAAACTTATATTGGATAAGTTAAATGATTCTACACATAGCTGCTCTTGCCCACTCCTCAGGAATGTTAAATCGTAGAGACTGAAAAAGCCCCATCCTTGTGTGAGGTGGGAGGGAAGCTATGTCTCAATACATTAAAGCCTTCAGTTTTCTGTAGGACAAGGAAGCTCAGAGGAACTTTTAACCAGCCCTTTTAATAAGATAAGATAAGGTGGGGGCTCAATTTAGGAGTAAAAGGAGTTGAACAGAGAGATTTGCTGGCAGACACGACACACCACAAGACATTGAAGAGAGCTGGGACAGCTTCTCATACATATACACACATATCTGATTCAATCTTCATCTTAAGAATGTAATACATCATTATTATTTTTACATTTTGATATTGTTCTTTTAATATTTTGTTATTTTTGTATTATTAAATCAATTTTTTAATTTTTACACAAGAACTGAATGGACTTGGAACTTTTCTCATCAATATGAATTATTGACTATAGCAATATTAATACCATAATAACAATCATTTTCCATTGGCGAGCCTTAGCCATTTTCATTTTGTCCGATTATTGAACATTTTTGAATTATTTCTGCTTTTGCTTGCCGAGAGGGAATACAAGCACAAGCATTGATTATGCAGTCAAGCTTCCTGGAGAAATAGAAACAGCAAATGAACTTTCGGAATCATTGAATGAACTTTTCTCATCAATATGAATTATTGAATATAGCAATATTAATACCACAATAACAATAATTTTCCATTGGCGAGCCTTAGCCATTTTCATTTTGTCCGATTATTGAACATTTTTTAATTATTTCTGCTTTTGCTTCCCGAGAGGGAATACAAGCACAAGCATTGATTATGCAGTCAAGCTTCCTGGAGAAATAGAAACAGCAAATGATCTTTCGGCATCATTGAATGAACTTTTCTCATCAATATGAATTATTGAATATAGCAATATTAATACCACAATAACAATAATTTTCCATTGGCGAGCCTTAGCCATTTTCATTTTGTCCGATTATTGAACATTTTTTAATTATTTCTGCTTTTGCTTCCCGAGACGGAATACAAGCACAAGCATTGATTATGCAGTCAAGCTTCCTGGAGAAATTGAAACAGCAAATGAACTTTCGGCATCATTGAATGAACCTGGAATTATAGAATCATCAAAATTGGTGAGACGTTTGCGCACGTGCAAGAAAATTCTGTTTCTTGATGATGTAATTTCCCGCCAAGAGAGGGAATGCGTGTTACATGAAGAAAGTCTGTTCTAAATTGGTAAGTAATGAATTTTATTGATGAATTGTCTAGTGAGAGTAAATTAGAATTAAAAAATCTGTCAAAATTTGTTAAAGATGATGAATTATGGTGTTACATGTTCAATGAATGCTTACAGGCCAATATTACGATACAAAAATCAAAATTTACTTTTAAGAAATTCAGCAAACAGGTTATTAACTTGATAAAGGTGATTAATGTTTATGACACAATGATATTAGGAGTTCCTAAAAGGGATGTTGTTGGTACAAAAGGGAAAACAAAGACTCAGCAGGATAACAATTTATGTTTTAATTGTCCGATTTTGACTGAGCGAAAAGATGATTTGCAAAGTGCAATTCAAATAAAAGATATTCAGTTGTCTGAATTACAGAATAAAGTAAAAAGGATTTGTGTAAATTCTAAGCACAGTCAAGTAAGAGTTTAGAGATTAATGGTAGTGCAGATTCTAAATAGAAGTCTTTGGTACCAGATATGTGGTCTATAGAGATTGATGACCAGGATCATGAAGGATTGCTTAAGCCAAAATTAATGAATAAAGATGCAGTATGCACAAGTCTAGACAGACAAAAGCAAAATGGCGATCAGAGAGTTGCCACGTGTGAAGCACACCCAGATATGGTGAGATACACGTCACAGGTAGAACCAAAGTTTCAGAGCAGACAGGAAATGTTACTTGCTTACATTGTAAGAAATGTGGCCATGTACACAAAGAATGTTTAAAATATAAATTAGATTCACAAAGAAAAACTTTGGAATTAGAAAATGAGGACATTTCTGAGCAATTTATTCGTCCTTCTCCAAACAATAGGTTGATTGATTTGCCTTATGCCTCAGAAGTCAAACAGATCAGTACACTGGCTGTTAATGACAGTTCAATCAAAATGACAAGCAATGCTCTCAATGAGAGAGATGTAATACTTCCATTGCCAAAATCGGGTTAAAAAAAAGTTTCTGAGACTTTTCCATCATTAAATTATGTTGCTCCAATTTTAATAGATGAAGGTGGAAGGCCGTGGTTACATAGTTTATTAAATGGTAGGAAAACTAAATGGTTAATAGATTTAGGAGCTGAATTCAGTTTGAAAACAAATTATCTGTGAATATTGATTCTCCAAAATGTATTTTAATTGGTTTTAGTGGAAAAGAAAATACAGTTGCAAATAAAGTTTCTGATGTGACTTTTGAAATTCCAGGACTTTTGAAAACTAAGATAGATATCTAGTGTTGCCAAAATTTATAGAATATTTTAGGCATAGATGTGATTAGTAAATTAAATTGGATTATTGATTTAAGTAATTCTACTATATGGAAAGATTCATCTAGGCCCAAATCTATGTTAATAGACCCCTCCATTTACAGCAGTTGGAAGTTTTTGTACAGCAGCTGACATGTCTTCAGATTATAATTGGCGACATACAGGAACCAATCTCATATTGGAACAATTGGCTCGATCACATAAAAGTCTTTGGAGTCAGACCAAAATTGATACAGGTTTGTTTAACCGGTTCCCAACCGGTGCACGCCGATGTACGTCGGCAGAATGGCACAGCTGGGCAAATGGGTGTACCTGTACGTCCCTTTGAATTTGCCGCCATGCCATTGCGTGTGCGCCGCTGGCCGGGAGCTCCGTGAGTCAGGTCGCGGGTAAAGTAAAGTAAACTAGCATCTCCCTATTCAGCCTAGTGACAGCATCACTGATCTCTGCTCCCTATGGTCCCAAAAATGTGCCAAAATTGTCCGACGTGTCCGCCATAATGTCAAAGTCAAGATAAAAATCGCTGATCGTCGCCATTACTAGTAAAAAAAAATAATAATAAAAATGCCATAAAACTATCCCCTATTTTGTAAACGCTATAACTTTTGCGCAAACCAATCAAAAGCTTATTGCGATTTTTTTTTTTACCAAAAATATGTAGAAGAATACGTATCCCCCTAAACTGAGGAAAATACATTTATTTTTTAAAATATTTTTTGGGGATATTTATTATAGCAAAAAGGGAAAAAAAATGTGTTTTTTTCAAAATTGTTGCTATTTTTTTGTTTATAGCTCAAAAAATAAAAACCACAGAGGTGATCAAATACCACCAAAAGAAAGCTCTATTTGTGGGAAAAAAGGACGTCAATTTTGTTTGGGAGCCACTTCCAACGACTGCACAATTGTCTGTTAAAGCGACACAGTGCCGGATCGCAAAAAACGCACTGGTCAGGAAGGGGGTGCATTCTTCTGGGGCTGAAGTGGTTAAAGATATTGAAATAAAAATTGAGGGAAAAGATCCTAAGCCCCAAATTCCATATAAATTTGCCACAAGAATTAATAGGTCCAGTTTCTGACATTGTACAAGAATTTTTACAATCTCGTATTGGAACAATTGGTTCGATCACATAAAAGTATTTGGAGTCAAACCAAAATTGATACAGGTTTGTTTAAAGATATTGAAATAGAAATTGAGGGAAAAGATCCTAACCCCCAAATTCAATATAATATAGTCCAGTTGCTGACATTGTACAAGAATTTTTACAACAAGGAATATTAAAGAAAGCACAATCAGTGGTAAATAATTGTATTTGGCCTATCAAGAATGCTGATGATCTGTATTCTTTATCAGTTGATTTAAGATCACTGAATAAATGCATTACAAATAACAAACCTATTGTTCCTAATTTGAATTTAATGTCACACCTGGATGCCAAGGCCGAAGTATTTTCTGTACTGGAAATCACCAACAGTCATTTTTCTATATCTTTAACTAAAAGCTGTCAATATAAACTTGCCTAATAAAGAAACCTATGCATTTACTAGAATAATTCCAGGATTGGACATTAGTGACGGTATAGTGCAGGAGTGTATAAAGAAAGTATTATCAAAATTCTCTAGACCAGAATGTACTTTCCAGCATGTGGACAATTTTTTTTTGTCTACACGGAGTTTAGAGGAACATGTCACTTTTTTGTCTGAGTTATTTACTCTGTTACAAACAGCAGGGCTGAAACTGAACACAAAGTCAGTTCAGTTAATGAAAAGTCTAGTAGAATTTCTTTATATGCAAATTAGACATGGACAGAGATGGTTATCACAGTAAAAAGTTAGCAACATTTCTGCTATTCCAATTCCAACATCTTATAAGGCATTATATCAATTTTTGAGCGAAGTAAATCGTTGCAAAAAGTTTTTACAGAAATGTGATGATAAAGTTAAACCATTATTTGATTTTTTTTTTGAGACAAAAAAATGTTTTGTTTGATCAATGGGGTCAAACCCAGACAGATGCCTTTGAAATGTTGAAAAGGGATTTGCAGAATGCTCCTTTATTGAATACAGTTGCAGTTGGTTTGTCAATGCCTATTGTTTTGCATACTGATGTATCTGACAATTCGATCTCACTGACTTTGTCATAATTAAAAGAAGGTGATCAGAGGTTTGACAAATATGGAAAAGACATTTTAAGCAATTGTTAAGTGTTTATTTTGCAGTCAAGGTAACAGAAAAGATTGTGAGATCTAGTAAGATCATATTATAGACATCTGATCTATCATTAAAACTTCTTTTAGAGAGAATAAATTCAGGAGAATTACATGACAAATATTGCCCATTTTATTAAACTTTACAATTTAAATCTATACAGGTATGAATCCAGAAAACCTGTAAGTGGTATTTTTAGAACAAGTGCTGAGAGAGGCTTTGAGCCAGTATTTGTTAATGTTATTAAGAGTTGTTTAGCAGGTCTTCCTATGTGTTACCCAAAGAATGGTTATGCTATTCAGCAAAAATTCTACAGAAAATTGGAAGATGAAAAAAAAAATTAGGGAGGTGCATGCGCGGAGTCTAGCAGGGCAGACATGCATTGTTAGAGCTCCACACCGCTGAGGAGAGAAGAGAAGGACAAAGCGGAGCCTGCAGGCTCAAAAGGTATCCATTTGAACCTTTTTGCCCCAGGGAACAAACTGTGAAAGTTTGGGCAGGAAATATGGTACTGGGAGGAAACCGTGGCAGAAATAAAAATCACCTCACAAAGAGCTCACAGGCACTCACTGCAGCTGAAGCAGCTCCAGTCACCTCACAAGATACAGCATCAGGGCGCTCTCACAGACAGAAAATGTCACAGCAAGACTCTCCATTTGAGTCAGATACAGAACAAATCCTCTCACAAACTTCTCCACAAGCCTCCTCAGCATCCCCAGTAATATTATTACAATTTGAAAAGATGCTTCATAAGGCTTTAAAACAAACCTCAGACCAAATAACAAAAAGCCTAACCAAAGAAATAAGAGAGCTGGGAAACCGCACCGCAGCCTTAGAAATAAAAATGGATGAAATTGAAATTACAACCCAAGAAAATATAACAGAATTGGAACAATTAAAAGAAGAGAATTTAATACTTCAAACTAAGCTCGAAGATTACGAAAATAGAGCCAGACGTTCAAACTTGCGCATAAGGGGAATACCTGAAACTGTGACAGACCTGCAATCTACTATTACTGCTTTATTACAAGAACTAAAGCCAGATATCCCTATTGAACGTTTAGAACTGGACAGAGTACACAGAGCCCTCACAGCCAAAAAGAAAGATGGACCCCCACGTGATATAATCACAAAATTTCATTATTACAGAACGAAAGAACAAATACTAATTGCTGCAAGAGAAAAAAAGGAACTTAATTTTCAAGGACACAATTATCAAATTTTTGCTGACCTATCCCAACTTACTATTACTAAAAGACGATCCATGAAACCCCAACTAATGGAACTGCAACGCCACAACATTATGTATCAATGGGGTTTCCCCTTTTCAGTCAGATTTAACTACCAATGTACAATTTACAGAAGCAGATCAGCAGATGAACTACAACAAACCCTTTTAAAATTAAATCTGACAGAACCCACAAGCAGCAACTCTCCCACACGCAGAAGAATGGCATCATCTTCACCTTCAGGCAGCACCCAGAAAATATCAGAACAAAATGGGAATCATCATTCTCACAAAAGAGGCCGTTATGCCACATCATCCATGGACCAAGAAGATTCAATGGACTGACATCCTATTTCCTGATATCTCTTCATTTATTATACTAAGAGATGGTTCTCTATAAAAAAAACCTGTATTTATAACTGAATGTAACTGCATTCTGATAGTCACACACTGTATGGGATCAAGTTACATTCCAGTTATATTTCTTATTACTTCTGATTCATATAGCCTTAGAATATATAAGTGAAACAAGGAAATTCTTGTTCAGTTATATATTTTCAGGTAATAACAATAGATTTATTACTTTTTAGGACAAATATGTTCAATAATCCAGAAGTAATGGAAGCTTTTTCTTTCTTTTCTTAAAACAAATATATTATTACCTAACTAGTTCCTAGAACTATGTTTTTGTTTATTCTAATCTGAAGCAATACAACCTCAATTTTATGAGTTAACATATCTAAACAGTTACATATGAATAAAATATGTAATTGTTTACTCTAAAAGGGTTAAAATCCCCAAATAATTCAAACCATCTTCATCAATACCAAAGTTATTAACAGTGCCTTTCTAACTGAATTATTTAGCCTAGGGCAAAACTAACCATATACAACCACCCTGGAATAAATAATTTCAACAAAAACTATATTCTGCACTCCAATTAATGAATCATCATTTTGATGTCTTTTGACATAGCACTTCTCTCCTGTAAGCGGAAGATCCGTGTACCCCCATTAGCCCTCCTCATTCTCCCAACCATATTATGTGGGAGTGTGACGAAGGCACTTATTCCCCTGAGAGAGATATTTATTCTCTTTCACGGGTAAATTGTGATTACTTGCAAAAAATAATTTATACAATGTATCATCTAATCTCATATGTTTTTTGTTTACTCTTTACTCCAGAATTCACTGGTTTCTTTCCTATCTTTGCATCTCTTCAGTCCACACAGGTTGATCTGCGCAGTCAGCTCTGCATAACAAAAAGTAAGTCAAAACTATTTGATCTATTGCCATGGCACCACTGAATATACTTTCCCTGAATGTTTAGGGAATAAATGTCCCTCAAAAAAGGACCAAAGCCTTCCGTACTTTCCATAACAAGAAGGCTCACATAGTATGCCTCCAAGAAACACACTTCACCAAAGATTCTACGCCAAAATATATTTCTCCTTTTTATCAACAAATTTACACGGCTTCTGCCTGTACCAAACAAAGGGGTACTCTAATTGCATTTCACCGATCCACATCATTCACCTTATCATCAGAAATTAAAGACCCAGAAGGTAGATACCTGATACTCATGAGTTAAATAATGGATACAGCAATCACGGTGATTTCCTACTACGCTCCTAACAAACAACCTACACCATTCCTCTCACATATATTACAAGTGATTAATACACACAAAATAGGAACAGTGATAATGTGCGGGGATTCGAACCAGGTCCTCCTCCCATTTCTAGATAAATCACCTTTTACACCATCTAAAATAACCTCTAGATTACCTTTTCCTCAACTTCTTTCCAAATACAATCTGGTAGATTCGCGGAGAGAAAGTAACCCAATGAAAAAGAAATTCACTTATTTCTCGCACCCTCATCAAACCTTCACCAGAATAGATCATATTTTTCTAACAATAGGAATGATACCAGAAATTATTGCATCAGATATAATTCCGATTCCGTGGTCTGACCATAATGCAGTATACACTACTATAGCCTCAGCCATACCAAAAGCGCATGACCCAACGTGGTACTTACCGGACATAATGCTCAAACACCCACTACATCAGATGGCCATTGAACAAGCTTTAAAGGAATACATAACAATTAATAATACAACAGACATTTCCCCAATAACACTGTGGGAAGCTCATAAGCCTGTCTTGCGTGGTACAATACAAAGACAAATGGCACTATTTAAACGGGAACGCAAAAATCTAGCAAAAAAACTAGAACTCAATTTTAATGCAGCCTACATATCATTCCAAGATAATCCATCTCAGAGTACAAAATCTCATCTGGAAAAATCTAGATTGGAATACGATCTATTTCTCACTGAGTCAGTTGATAAATCCCTCAAACGCTCCAAACACAATTTCTACATGAATACAAACAAACCAGGCACATATTTGGCACGGGCATTAAATTCAACTAACAAATCTTTCAAACCAATACGTTTGAAATTATCAAAAAATGTTTATACTTGTAATCCAGTTAAAATAGTCCATAAATTTCACTCACACCTCGCAACTTTATACAAGACAAACAATGAATTTAATCCTACAGAGGCTGAATCCTTCTTCTCAAAAATAACCTTACCTGAGTTGTCTCAGAATCAAAAAAGCAGTTTGGATGAGCCTATAACTATAGATGAAGTTGCTAACGCCATAAAAGACCTAAAACTTAACAAAAGACCAGGCCCAGACAGCTACTCGGCTTTATACTATAAAACATTCTCAGAAATACTCTCTCCCATTCTCACTGAAACTTTTAACAAACTTCTAGAAGGACATTCTTTTCGGCAAGAAACTTAATGGCAATTGTTTGTATGATCCCAAAACCCCTTTCTGATGATACTTCCTGTGTGAATTATCGGCCTATCTCTCTGTTAAACCTTGATATTAAATTATTAGCAAAAATAATAGCAAAACGCCTCAATAGCATTATAGGAAAATTAATACATAGAGATCACGTTGGCTTCATGCCAAATAGACAGGCAGGCGATAATATACGCAGGGCAGTGTTATTGGCACATATTGCTAAAAAACGGAAAATCCCTTTATGTTTTCTATCTCTCGATATTAAGAGGGCATTTGATACAGTATCCTGGCAATATATGCAATATTCATTACAAAAATGGGGTTTTGGACCCCACTTTTTAACATGGATCAAAGCATTATATAATAAACCCAAAGCCTATATAAAATATGCTGGATACAAATCTGATGCCTTTAATATCGAAAGAGGTACCCGACAGGGTTGCCCATTATCTCCCTTATTATTTGCCCTTATACTCGAACCCATGGCCCAATACATCAGAACAAACCAAACTATAACTGGCATTGAAGTAGGAGGTATTACACACAAATTATGTATATTTGCAGACGATATATTACTTTTTCTATCATCACCACAGGTCTCTGGTCCTAACTTAATACCAGCTCTTGATGGATTTGCAGCCCTATCTGGCCTTATGATTAATCCTAAGAAATGCCTAGTGCTTAATATTTCGCTCACAAACATGGAATTGATCCCGGCTAGGGCTGCACTCCCATTCACATGGGCAGAAAAATCAATCCCATATCTTGGAATTCATTTAACAGCATCTCATTCTGACTTATTCTCAACCAATTATCCTCCTGTATTAAGACAGATCACAAATCTAATAAAACAATGGTCGCAACTTCCTTTATCCTGGATAGGGAAGATTAATGCAATCAAAATGACTATTCTACCCAAATTGCTTTATCTATTCAGAGTCCTCCCTATTCCAATTCCTTCCTATTTTTTGAGAATAGTACAAAAAAGAGCAACTTTGTTTATATGGGGCTCTTCTTAACCACGTATACCTATACACACACTACATCTTCCCAAAAATAAAGGAGGCCTGGGATACCCTAATTTTACTAACTACTACAGAGCAGCACATTTGGCCAGTCTGTCCAAATACCATGCAAAACAGAAAATCCCATTATGGGTATTTATAGAGGCTTCAGAAAATGACCCTCTATTAATATCAAACTTGTTATGGCTTGATCCTAAAGACCGCTTTAGAATTCATAATCCCATAACTAAACACTTCTTATCTCTCTGGGATAAACTAAAAACCAAATATCAGTTACAATTCCACACAATCCTCTCCTTTCTTTTATCAGAAATCCGGCCTTTTATCCGGCATGGATCTACCCAAATTCTTTTAAAGCTTGGACAACATCAGGCATTCAGACACTAAATGACTTCATAGCATCTAAATCATTCCTTTCATTCCCATCGCTTAGAGAAAAATATGATCTACCAAACTCTGAGATATTTAGATATCTCCAAATTAAAAATTTCTATACACCATTCCTAAAGGAGGATACACCATTATCCCAATTATCCATTTTTGAATCAATCATGAACAAAAGATCCATTTGCTAAAGGTACAATTTCATCACTTTATAATCAATTTTATGGAGTAGTAAATCTTAATAGACCCTCTTACGTTCAGAGGTGGGAGGAGGACCTGGGACGAACTTTAGAAGACACGGACTGGTCTAACATATGGCTCACATCTAAGTCATCTTCACCCAACATCTTAGCACTGGAGACAAACTATAAAGTCCTAACTCGCTGGTACCTTGTACCCGCTAGAGTGGCAAAATATTCACCTAATACCTTAGCTCTTTGTTTTCGAGGATGCCCAGAAATAGGCACACATTTACACATATGGTGGACGTGCCCAGTAATCCAAACCTTCTGGAAGGAAGTCTTCGTGATTGCATCTAAAATATTTTAAAAAATAATACAACCAGATCCATATATAACTTTACTTAATCTAAAACCGGAATGGTTAACACTCTCTCAATTCAAACTTATGATCCAACTAATAACGGCTGCAAAACAAACAGTGGCCAAGGCATGGAAATCTCCTACATTGGTACTAGCAAAAACAATTCACAGAATGAATAATACAATGTCCCATGCTAAGATGGTAGCTATCGATCAAAATCAAATTCCAAAATTTGAAAAACTTTGTCATCCTTGGATAAAACAACAGTTCCTGTCAAATTTCAATGACTCTGTCCTGTTGCCATGGTAACAGATTAAATGACTTACAGAGATACCCATTCTAAGGCTTCAAAGAGAACTAAAAAGAATAATAAACTGACGAGCAGGACAACCTTGTGGACCATACCTCTGCCTTTCTACCCTTTTTCTTCTTTCTCTTTCCTTTTCTCCACCTTACGATTAAAGCTCATTATCAGAATTTATTTGACCTAGATACACTCTACCTGTAAACAATATGTATAGTAGGTATAAATCATTTAAATACCTACAAAAGTAACTAAGGAAATGATATATATATTTAATTTAGGTTTACGTGAACCCAATGTTTAATATTTGAAATTTCATGATATTTACCTATATAAACCCTACTGTAAAACAATGAGCTTACTTTATAGATCCTTGTAAACTTACTTTATGTATCTTTATAATATTGTATACTCAATAAACTTCTTTTGACAAGGAAAAATAAAATTAGAGTACAGCACGCATGACTCTAAGGCCCCTTTCACACTGAGGCGTTGCAAAAACGCGGTAAAAACGATGAGCGTTATTACCGCGTTTTTACCGCGTTAGCGTTAAAAATAGCGCTAACGCCCATGCGTTTTTATAGCGTTTTTGTCGCGTTTTTGTAGCGTTGGCGTCAGCAAACAACCCGTCCCCCTTACATCACATCCTGTGCACTTCCTGTGTTTTCGTCAGAGAAGAAAGATAGACAAGTGCGAAGTGAGAAGATGGAGTTCCATGAGCTGCTGTTGTTATTTGTGCTATATGTTTGGGAACATATTCTCCAACAACATAGACCACAACGTCGCTTTTGGGTTCATCCCATCACCCAAATGCACTCTGAGAGAGGACAATTTGTGCTGCTCTATCGTCACCTGAGAGAGCACCCTGATAAATTCCGAAACTACACTCGGATGAGCATTGCAACGTAAGTATATCCTAGTTCACCCCTCCAAGTCCCAAACCCTTCCAAGTCCCAAACCCTTCCAATTCTAACCCTAATCCCACCCCACCTAGTCCCTAATCCTGAGTGTTACCAGCAGCTGGCAGGGCTCATGCCCAGGTGCAGACTTTAAAAAGTTCCTGCTTTTCACACTTGCCCTAACCCTAATCCCACCCCTCCTAGTCCCAAACCCCCAATCCTAACCTTAATCCCACCCATCCTAGTCCCAAACCCCCAATCCTAACCTTAATCCCACCCCTCCTAGCCCCAAACTCCCAACCATAACCTTAATCCCACCCCTCCTAGTCCCTAACCCCCAATCCCAACCCTAATCCCACCCCTCCTAGTCCCTAACCCCCAATCCCAACCCTAATCCCACCCCTCCTAGTCCCTAACCCCCAACCATAACCTTAATCCCACCCATCCTAGTCCCTAACCCCCAATCCCAACCCTAATCCCACCCCTCCTAGTCCCTAACCCCCAATCCCAACCCTAATCCCACCCATCCTAGTCCCAAACCCCCAACCATAACCTTAATCCCACCCATCCTAGTCCCAAATCCCCAACCATAACCTTAATCCCACCCCTCCTAGTCCCTAACCCCCAACCATAACCTTAATCCCACCCATCCTAGTCCCTAACCCCCAATCCCAACCCTAATCCCACCCCTCCTAGTCCCTAACCCCCAATTCCAACCCTAATCCCACCCATCCTAGTCCCTAACCCCCAATCCCAACCCTAATCCCACCCCTCCTAGTCCCTAACCCCCAACCATAACCTTAATCCCACCCATCCTAGTCCCTAACCCCCAATCCCAACCCTAATCCCACCCCTCCTAGTCCCTAACCCCCAATTCAAACCCTAATCCCACCCCTCCTAGTCCCTAACCCCCAATCCCAACCCTAATCCCACCCATCCTAGTCCCAAACCCCCAACCATAACCTTAATCCCACCCATCCTAGTCCCAAACCCCCAACCATAACCTTAATCCCACCCCTCCTAGTCCCTAACCCCCAACCATAACCTTAATCCCACCCATCCTAGTCCCAAACCCCCAATCCTAACCCTAATCCCACCCCTCCTAGTCCCTAACCCCCAATCCCAAATCCCACCCCTCCTAGTCCCTAACCCCCAATCCCAACCCTAATCCCACCCCTCCTAGTCCCTAACCCCCAACCATAACCTTAATCCCACCCATCCTAGTCCCTAACCCCCAATCCCAACCCTAATCCCACCCCTCCTAGTCCCTAACCCCCAATCCCAACCCTAATCCCACCCATCCTAGTCCCAAACCCCCAACCATAACCTTAATCCCACCCATCCTAGTCCCTAACCCCCAACCATAACCTTAATCCCACCCATCCTAGTCCCAAACCCCCAATCCTAACCCTAATCCACCCCTCCTAGTCCCTAACCCCAATCCCAAATCCCACCCCTCCTAGTCCCTAACCCCCAATCCCAACCCTAATCCCACCCCTCCTAGTCCCTAACCCCCAATCCCAACCCTAATCCCACCCCTCCTAGTCCCTAACCCCCAATCCCAACCCTAACCCCACCCCTCCTAGCCCCAAACTCCCCTTCCTAACCTTAATCCCACCCCTTCTAGTCCCAAACCCCCCGTTCCTAACCTTAATCCCACCCTTCCAATGTCCCAAACGCTAACAATGTCACAAACCCCTACTAGCTGTTATTTATAGCAACAAATCTTTTTCTTTCCATAGATTTGACTATCTTCTTGATTTGCTGACACCTGTGCTGTTGAGACGGGATACTAATTGCAGAGTTGCAATATCACCATGCGAACGTTTACTTATAACGCTGAGGTAAGCTATGTTATGATTCCATGCATTTATTCTTAAACCATAAAAAAACAACAATTTTTGGTTTGAAAAAGATAACATTTATTTGTATAAATTGCACAACAAATGCATAAAAAATAATACTTTATTAATATTTTCAAGAAAATAATTAGAGATCCTGATAGAATGAGGTGTGAGGGTGCGAATCCTCTCTAGCGGTGTTAGGAGGAGTAGGAGGAGGAGGAGGAGGAGGACCTTGCATTGGGGGATAGTAATTAGGGGGCATGTCATATTGGCCTGCAATGAATCTTCTATTATATTGTGGTGTCATGGACATGTTTGACCCACATGGCGCATGAAAGGACGGGGCACGGTATGATGGTTCTTCCCACGGATTACCATAATGATGATGTTGTGGGTTTGGCATTTCCGGGGCTTGGGTGTTTGATTTTTGCTGGAAACTTTTGATAACCTTCATTAGCTCAATGCGAAGATCACACTGGTATTCCTGCTTCACCAGTGCAATCTGAGGGATCAAACTTTTAGTGAAAGCAGAGATTTCGCTGTTTTCTGATTTTTGGCTGTCAATTAGGTTTCGGACTACTTCGATGAATTCTTGTGTTTGCTGGTTTTTTTTCGGTTTTGCTCTTGATGTTGATTGTCGTGGTGGCTCCAATGTTTCTCTGACATCCTCCTCATCATTTTCCTCTTCTGGTTCTATATTTGTGTTTTCGGTACTAATCTCCTCTGCCTCACTCTCACTATTTATATTGCTTTCTGTTCTGATTAAAATATACATGATTAGACAGTGATACGTGATTATTGTTATTATTTCTATACAATGCTATTATGAAAAATGTTACTACTTACTGTCTGTCCTGCATCACTGGTTTTAAGAATTCCAGTTCATAATAGTGACAGTACATCCTCCCTTGTTTTCCGCTGGATCCACTTCTTATTTGCTGCTGTCTGGTCAATTCCCTTTTAAAGTTATCTCTCAATGTTTTCCATCGCTGCTTTATCATTTTTACTGAAAGATAAATTAAATTGTTTTTTTACAGATATCTTGCAACCGGAAACACATATTCATCGCTGCAATATGAATTTCGCGTTGATATATCAACCATAAGCGAAATTGTGAAGCAGACATGTGATGGGATCTGGGATCTGCGAAGTACAGTCATGCCAATTCCAAACAAGGCTAAATGGGAAGATATTGCAGAACGATTTTTGAACAAGACCAATTTTCCAAACTGTTTAGGAGCTATTGATGGAAAGCATATTAGGCTAATAAAACCATGTCATAGTGGTAGCCAGTATTACAATTATAAAAAGTATTTTTCTGTTGTTTTAATGGCAGTTGTCGATGCTGACTATAAATTTATTTATGTTGATATTGGATCATTTGGCAGCAATGCAGACTCCGCTGTTTTCCAGCATAGTATATTCAGAAAACGTCTTGCCCGTAGTGAATTTGATTTACCAGATAACCGACCACTGCCCGGAACGGAGGGACCCGAAATGCCATTTGTGTTTGTAGCCGACGATGCTTTCGCTATTCAAGAACATCTCATGAAACCTTATTCGCTGAGAAATCTAGACACACGAAAGAGGATCTTCAACTACAGGCTGTGTCGGGCACGTAGACTTGTAGAATGCGCTTTCGGTATACTGGCGAATAAATGGCAAATATTTCTTAAACCAATAAACCTTAATGTCGAAAACGCATGTAAGGTTATTAAGGCTGCGTGTATACTACATAATGTGGTGAGAGAGAGAGATGGAGTAAATTTTGAGGATACTCTGTCACACAATATTGAGCTTGCAGATTTTCTACATGTACGTGGACCAATAGTGGGATTCACGATTAGAGAGGCTTTTGCTGACTATTTTATGAGTCCGGCTGGTGCACTTAGTTGGCAAGAAAACATGATCTAAATTTTCAATGTTTTACGACTAAATACTTTGATGTATGTTTATTAAGCCATGTATCTAATTGCTTCTGTTACATGTTATAACAAATTAAATTGTCCATATGTTTCGTGAGTCAATAATAAAATTACTACATTACATAATAAAGTTATGTGGAATATTTCATAAAGAGATTAAAGTCACTTGTACAATGATGGGATTAGGTAGGTGATTGGGACTAGGAGTGGTTGGATTGGGGTTAGGATTGGGGGTTTGGGACTAGGATGGGTTCGATTAAGGTTAGGAGTGGGGGCTAGGGACTAGGAGGGGTGGGATTAGGGTTGGGATTGGGGGTTAGGGACTAGGAGGGGTGGGATTAAGGTTAGGAATGGGAGTTTGGGGCTAGGAGGGGTGGGATTAAGGTTAGGAATGGGGGGCTTGGGACTAGGAGGGGTGGGATTAAGGTTATGGTTGGGGGTTAGGGACTAGGAGGGGTGGGATTAAGGTTAGGAGTGGGGGCTAGGGACTAGGAGGGGTGGGATTAAGGTTATGGTTGGGGGTTAGGGACTAGGAGGGGTGGGATTAAGGTTATGGTTGGGGGTTTGGGACTAGGAGGGGTGGGATTAAGGTTAGGAGTGGGGGTTAGGGACTAGGAGGGGTGGGATTAGGGTTGGGATTGGGGGTTAGGGACTAGGAGGGGTGGGATTAAGGTTATGGTTGGGGGTTTGGGACTAGGAGGGGTGGGATTAAGGTTAGGAGTGGGGGTTAGGGACTAGGAGGGGTGGGATTAAGGTTATGGTTGGGGGTTAGGGACTAGGAGGGGTGGGATTAAGGTTATGGTTGGGGGTTTGGGACTAGGAGGGGTGGGATTAAGGTTATGGTTGGGGGTTAGGGACTAGGAGGGGTGGGATTAAGGTTATGGTTGGGGGTTTGGGACTAGGATGGGTGGGATTAAGGTTATGGTTGGGGGTTAGGGACTAGGAGGGGTGGGATTAGGGTTGGGATTGGGGGTTAGGGACTAGGAGGGGTGGGATTAAGGTTAGGAATGGGAGTTTGGGGCTAGGAGGGGTGGGATTAAGGTTAGGAACGGGGGGCTTGGGACTAGGAGGGATGGGATTGAGGTTATGGTTGGGCTTTAGGGACTAGGTGGGGTGGGATTAGGATTGGGGGTTTGGGACTAGTTGGGGTGGGATTAGGATTAGGATTGGGGGTTAGGGACTAGGAGGGGTGGGATTAGAATTGGGATGGGGGTTAGGGACTAGGAGGGGTGGGATTAAGGTTATGGTTGGGGGTTAGGGACTAGGAGGGGTGGGATTAAGGTTATGGTTGGGGGTTTGGGACTAGGAGGGGTGGGATTAAGGTTAGGAGTGGGGGTTAGGGAATAGGAGGGGTGGGATTAGGGTTGGGATTGGGGGTTAGGGACTAGGAGGGGGGGGATTAAGGTTAGGAATGGGAGTTTGGGGCTAGGAGGGGTGGGATTAAGGTTAGGAACGGGGGGCTTGGGACTAGGAGGGGTGGGATTAAGGTTATGGTTGGGGTTAGGGACTAGGAGGGGTGGGATTAAGGTTAGGAGTGGGGGTTAGGGACTAGGAGGGGTGGGATTAAGGTTATGGTTGGGGGTTAGGGACTAGGAGGGGTGGGATTAAGGTTATGGTTGGGGGTTTGGGACTAGGAGGGGTGGGATTAAGGTTATGATTGGGGGTTAGGGACTAGGAGGGGTGGGATTAAGGTTATGGTTGGGGGTTTGGGACTAGGATGGGTGGGATTAAGGTTATGGTTGGGGGTTAGGGACTAGGAGGGGTGGGATTAGGGTTGGGATTGGGGGTTAGGGACTAGGAGGGGTGGGATTAAGGTTAGGAATGGGAGTTTGGGGCTAGGAGGAGTGGGATTAAGGTTAGGAACGGGGGTTTGGGACTAGGAGGGGTGGGATTGAGGTTATGGTTGGGCTTTAGGGACTAGGTGGGGTGGGATTAGGATTGGGGGTTTGGGACTAGTTGGGGTGGGATTAGGATTAGGATTGGGGGTTAGGGACTAGGAGGGGTGGGATTAGAATTGGGATTGGGGGTTAGGGACTAGGAGGGGTGGGATTAAGGTTATGGTTGGGGGTTAGGGACTAGGAGGGGTGGGATTAAGGTTATGGTTGGGGGTTTGGGACTAGGAGGGGTGGGATTAAGGTTAGGAGTGGGGGTTAGGGAATAGGAGGGGTGGGTGGGATTAGGGTTGGGATTGGGGGTTAGGGACTAGGAGGGGTGGGATTAAGGTTAGGAATGGGAGTTTGGGGCTAGGAGGGGTGGGATTAAGGTTAGGAACGGGGGGGCTTGGGACTAGGAGGGGTGGGATTAAGGTTATGGTTGGGGGTTAGGGACTAGGAGGGGTGGGATTAAGGTTATGGTTGGGGGTTTGGGACTAGGAGGGGTGGGATTAAGGTTATGGTTGGGGGTTTGGGACTAGGAGGGGTGGGATTAAGGTTAGGAGTGGGGTTAGGGAATAGGAGGGGTGGGATTAGGGTTGGGATTGGGGGTTAGGGACTAGGAGGGGTGGGATTAAGGTTAGGAATGGGAGTTTGGGGCTAGGAGGAGTGGGATTAAGGTTAGGAACGGGGGTTTGGGACTAGGAGGGGTGGGATTGAGGTTATGGTTGGGCTTTAGGGACTAGGTGGGGAGGGATTAGGATTAGGATTGGGGGTTTGGGACTAGTTGGGGTGGGATTAGGATTGGGGGTTAGGGACTAGGAGGGGTGGGATTAGAATTGGGATTGGGGGTTAGGGACTAGGAGGGGTGGGATTAAGGTTATGGTTGGGGGTTAGGGACTAGGAGGGGTGGGATTAAGGTTATGGTTGGGGGTTTGGGACTAGGAGGGGTGGGATTAAGGTTAGGAGTGGGGGTTAGGGAATAGGAGGGGTGGGTGGGATTAGGGTTGGGATTGGGGGTTAGGGACTAGGAGGGGTGGGATTAAGGTTAGGAATGGGAGTTTGGGGCTAGGAGGGGTGGGATTAAGGTTAGGAACGGGGGGCTTGGGACTAGGAGGGGTGGGATTAAGGTTATGGTTGGGGGTTAGGGACTAGGAGGGGTGGGATTAAGGTTATGGTTGGGGGTTAGGGACTAGGAGGGGTGGGATTAAGGTTATGGTTGGGGGTTTGGGACTAGGATGGGTGATATTAAGGTTATGGTTGGGGGTTAAGGACTAGGAGGGTTGGGATTGGGGGTTAGGGACTAGAAGGGGTGGGATTAAGGTTAGGAATGGGAGTTTGGGGCTAGGAGGGGTGGGATTAACATTAGGAACGGGGGGCTTGGGACTAGGAGGGGTGGGATTGAGGTTATGGTTGGGCTTTAGGGACTAGGTGGGGTGGGATTAGGATTGGGGTTTGGGACTAGTTGGGGTGGGATTAGGATTGGGGGTTAGGGACTAGGAGGGGTGGGATTGGGGGTTAGGGACTAGGAGGGGTGGGATTGCCCTTTCACAATGGGGCGGTTTGCAGGCGTTATTGCGTACCGCCTGCAAACGACCCAAAAAAGCAGCTTCTGTTTGTTCAGTGTGAAAGCCCGAGGGCAGGAGTTAGGGACTAGGAGGGGTGGGATTAAGGTTATGGTTGGGGGTTTGGGACTAGGAGGGGTGGGATTAAGGTTAGGAGTGGGGGTTAGGGAATAGGAGGGGTGGGATTAGGGTTGGGATTGGGGGTTAGGGACTAGGAGGGGTGGGATTAAGGTTAGGAATGGGAGTTTGGGGCTAGGAGGAGTGGGATTAAGGTTAGGAACGGGGGTTTGGGACTAGGAGGGGTGGGATTGAGGTTATGGTTGGGCTTTAGGGACTAGGTGGGGTGGGATTAGGATTAGGATTGGGGGTTTGGGACTAGTTGGGGTGGGATTAGGATTAGGATTGGGGGTTAGGGACTAGGAGGGGTGGGATTAGAATTGGGATTGGGGGTTAGGGACTAGGAGGGGTGGGATTAAGGTTATGGTTGGGGGTTAGGGACTAGGAGGGGTGGGATTAAGGTTATGGTTGGGGGTTTGGGACTAGGAGGGGTGGGATTAAGGTTAGGAGTGGGTTAGGGAATAGGAGGGGTGGGTGGGATTAGGGTTGGGATTGGGGGTTAGGGACTAGGAGGGGTGGGATTAAGGTTAGGAATGGGAGTTTGGGGCTAGGCGGGGTGGGATTAAGGTTAGGAACGGGGGGCTTGGGACTAGGAGGGGTGGGATTAAGGTTATGGTTGGGGGTTGGGGGTTAGGGACTAGGAGGGGTGGGATTAAGGTTAGGAGTGGGGGGTTAGGGACTAGGAGGGGTGGGATTAAGGTTATGGTTGGGGGTTAGGGACTAGGAGGGGTGGGATTAAGGTTATGGTTGGGGGTTTGGGACTAGAAGGGGTGGGATTAAGGTTATGGTTGGGGGTTAGGGACTAGGAGGGGTGGGATTAAGGTTATGGTTGGGGGTTTGGGACAACAACAATGTTACATTTATGGATTTATGAATATTAAGGGGATTGGTTTATTTGGTAAAAGAAAAAGAAAACAATAAGGATGAAAATATTTTTATGGTATATGAAGCAAAAGGTTTAAAAAGTTCACTTTTCCTTATATAAAATCAAATTTGAAAATATGTTCAAATCGATTGGGGGCAGGAGGTGGAGCCTAGCAGAGCAGACATGCATTGTTAGAGCTCCACACTGCTGAGGAGAGAAGAGAAGGACAAAGCGGAGCCTGCAGGCTCAAAAGGTATCCATTTGAACCTTTTTGCCCCAGGGAACAAACTGTGAAAGTTTGGGCAGGAAATATGGTACTGGGAGGAAACCGTGGCAGAAATAAAAATCACCTCACAAAGAGCTCACAGGCACTCACTGCAGCTGAAGCAGCTCCAGTCACCTCACAAGTTACAGCATCAGGGCGCTCTCACAGACAGAAAATGTCACAGCAAGACTCTCCATTTGAGTCAGATACAGAACAAATCCTCTCACAAACTTCTCCACAAGACTCCTCAGCATCCCCAGTAATATTATTACAATTTGAAAAGATGCTTCATAAGGCTTTAAAACAAACCTCAGACCAAATAACAAAAAGCCTAACCAAAGAAATAAGAGAGCTGGGAAACCGCACCGCAGCCTTAGAAGTAAAAATGGATGAAATTGAAATTACAACCCAAGAAAATATAACAGAATTGGAACAATTAAAAAAAGAGAATTTAATACTTCAAACTAAGCTCGAAGATTACGAAAATAGAGCCAGACGTTCAAACTTGCGCATAAGGGGAATACCTGAAACTGTGACAGACCTGCAATCTACTATTACTGCTCTATTACAAGAACTAAAGCCAGATATCCCTATTGAACATTTAGAACTGGACAGAGTACACAGAGCCCTCACAGCCAAAAAGAAAGATGGACCCCCACGTGATATAATCACAAAATTTCATTATTACAGAACGAAAGAACAAATACTAATTGCTGCAAGAGAAGAAAAGGAACTTAATTTTCAAGGACACAATTATCAAATTTTTGTTGACCTATCCCAACTTACTATTACTAAAAGACGATCCATGAAACCCCAACTAATGGAACTGCAACGTCACAACATTATGTATCAATGGGGCTTCCCCTTTTCAGTCAGATTTAACTACCAAGGTACAATTTACAGAAGCAGATCAGCAGATGAACTACAACAAACCCTTTTAAAATTAAATCTGACAGAACCCACAAGCAGCAACTCTCCCACACGCAGAAGAATGGCATCATCTTCACCTTCAGGCAGCACCCAGAAAATTTCAGAACAAAATGGGAATCATCATTCTCACAAAAGAGGCCGTTATGCCACATCATCCATGGACCAAGAAGATTCAATGGACTGACATCCTAATTCCTGATATCTCTTCATTTATTATACTAAGAGATGGTTCTCTATAAAAAACCTGTATTTGTAACTGAATGTAACTGCATTCTGATAGTCACACACTGTGTGGGATCATGTTACATTCCAGTTATATTTCTTATTACTTCTGATTCATATAGCCTTAGAATATATAAGTGAAATAAGGAAATTCTTGTTCAGTTATATATTATCAGGTAATAACAATAGATTTATTACTTTTTAGGACAAATATGTTCAATAACCCAGAAGTAATGGAAGCTTTTTCTTTCTTTTCTTAAAACAAATATATTATTACCTAACTAATTCCTAGAATTATGTTTTTGTTTATTCTAATCTGAAGCAATACAACCTCAATTTTATGAGTTAACATATCTAAACAGTTACATATGAATAAAATATGTAATTGTTTACTCTAAAAAGGTTAAAATCCCAAAATAATTCAAACTATCTTCATCAATACCAAAGTTATTAACAGTACCTTTCTAACTGAATTATTTAGCCTAGGGCAAGACTAACCATATACAACCACCCTGGAATAAATAATTTCAACAAAAACTATATTCTGCACTCCAATTAATGAAACATCATTTTGATGTCTTTTGACATAGCACTTCTCTCCTGTAAGCGGAAGATCCGTGTACCCCCATTAGCCCTCCTCATTCTCCCAACCATATTATGTGGGAGTGTGACGAAGGCACTTATTCCCCTGAGAGAGATATTTATTCTCTTTCACGGGTAAATTGTGATTACTTGCAAAAAATAATTTATACAATGTATCATCTAATCTCATATGTTTTTTGTTTACTCTTTACTCAAGAATTCACTGGTTTCTTTTCTATCTATTCATCTCTTCAGTCCACACAGGTTGATCTGCGCAGTCAGCTCTGCATAACAAAAAGTAAGTCAAAACTATTTGATCTATTGCCATGGCACCACTGAATATACTTTCCCTGAATGTTCGGGGAATAAATGTCCCTCAAAAAAGGACCAAAGCCTTCCGTACTTTCCATAACAAGAAGGCTCACATAGTATGCCTCCAAGAAACACACTTCACCAAAGATTCTACTCCAAAATATATTTCTCCTTTTTATCAACAAATTTACACGGCTTCTGCCTGTACCAAGCAAAGGGGAACTCTAATTGCATTTCACCGATCCACACCATTCACCTTATCATCAGAAATTAAAGACCCAGAAGGTAGATACCTGATACTCATGGGTTATATAATGGATACAGCAATCACGGTGATTTCCTACTATGCTCCTAACAAACAACCTACACCATTCCTCTCACATATATTACAAGTGATTAATACACACAAAATAGGAACAGTGATAATGTGTGGGGATTCGAACCAGGTCCTCCTCCCATTTCTAGATTAATCACCTTTTACACCATCCAAAATAACCTCTAGATTACCTTTTTCTCAACTTCTTTCCAAATACAATCTGGTAGATTCGTGGAGAGAAAGTAACCCAATGAAAAAGAAATTCACTTATTTCTCGCACCCTCATCAAACCTTCACCAGAATAGATCATATTTTTCTAACAATAGGAATGATACCAGAAATTATTGCATCAGATATAATTCCGATTCCGTGGTCTGACCATAATGCAGTATACACTACTATAGCCTCAGCCATACCAAAAGCGCATGACCCAACGTGGTACTTACCGGACATAATGCTCAAACACCCACTACATCAGATGGCCATTGAACAAGCTTTAAAGGAATACATATCAATTAATAATACAACAGACATCTCCCCAATAACACTGTGGGAAGCTCATAAGCCTGTCTTGCGTGGTACAATACAAAGACAAATGGCACTATTTAAACGGGAACGCAAAAATCTAGCAAAAAAACTAGAACTCAATTTTAATGCAGCCTACATATCATTTCAAGATAATCCATCTCAGAGTACAAAATCTCATCTGGAAAAATCTAGATTGGAATACGATCTATTTCTCACTGAGTCAGTTGATAAATCCATCAAACGCTCCAAACACAATTTCTACATGAATACAAACAAACCATGTACATATTTGGCTCGGGCATTAAATTCAACTAACAAATCTTTCAAACCAATACGTTTGAAATTATCAAAAAATGTTTACACTTTTAATCCAGTTAAAATAGTCCATAAATTTCACTCACATCTTGCAACTTTATACAAGACAAACAATTAATTTAATCCTACAGAGGCTGAATCCTTCTTCTCAAAAATAACCTTACCTGAGTTATCTCAGAATCAAAAAACCAGTTTGGATGAGCCTATAACTATAGACGAAGTTGCTAACGCCATAAAAGACCTAAAACTTAACAAAAGACCAGGCCCAGACGGCTACTCGGCTTTATACTATAAAACATTCTCAGAAATACTCTCTCCCATTCTCACTAAAACTTTTAACAAATTTCTAGATGGACATTCTTTTCGGCAAGAAACACTAATGGCAATTGTTTGTATGATCCCAAAACCCCTTTCTGATGATACTTCCTGTGTGAATTATCGGCCTATCTCTCTGTTAAACCTCGATATTAAATTATTAGCAAAAATAATAGCAAAACGCCTCAATAGCATTATAGGAAAATTAATACATAGAGATCAAGTAGGCTTCATGCCAAATAGACAGGCAGGCGATAATATACGCAGGGCAGTGTTATTGGCACATATTGCTAAAAAACGGAAAATCCCTTTATGTTTTCTATCACTCGATATTAAGAGGGCATTTGACACAGTATCCTGGCAATATATACAATATTCATTACAAAAATGGGGTTTTGGACCCCACTTTTTAACATGGATCAAAGCATTATATAATAAACCCAAAGCCTATATAAAATATGCTGGATACAAATCTGAAGCCTTTAATATCGAAAGAGGTACCCGACAGGGTTGCCCATTATCTCCCTTATTATTTGCCCTTATACTCGAACCCATGGCCCAATACATCAGAACAAACCAAACTATAATTGGCATTGAAGTAGGAGGTATTACACACAAATTATGTATATTTGCAGACGATATATTACTTTTTCTATCATCACCACAGGTCTCTGGTCCTAACTTAATACCAGCTCTTGATGGATTTGCAGCCCTATCCGGCCTTATGATTAATCCTAAGAAATGCCTAGTGCTTAATATTTCACTCACAAACATGGAATTGATCCCGGCTAGGGCTGCACTCCCATTCACATGGGCAGAAAAATCAATCCCATATCTTGGAATTCATTTAACAGCATCTCATTCTGACTTATTCTCAACCAATTATCCTCCTGTATTAAGACAGATCACAAATCTAATAAAACAATGGTCGCAACTTCCTTTATCCTGGATAGGGAAGATTAATGGAATCAAAATGACTATTCTACCCAAATTGCTTTATCTATTCAGAGTCCTCCCTATTCCAATTCCTTCCTATTTTTTGAAAATAGTACAAAAAAGAGCAACTTCGTTTATATGGGGCTCTTCTAAACCACGTATACCTATACACACACTACATCTCCCCAAAAATAAAGGAGGCCTGGGATACCCTAATTTTACTAACTACTACAGAGCAGCACATTTGGCCAGTCTGTCCAAATACCATGCAAAACAGGAAATCCCATTATGGGTATTTATAGAGGCTTCAGAAAATGACCCTCTATTAATATCAAATTTATTATGGCTTGATCCTAAAGACCGCTTTAAAATTCATAATCCCATAACTAAACACTTCTTATCTCTCTGGGATAAACTAAAAACCAAATATCAGTTACAATCTCCACACAATCCTCTCCTTTCTTTTATCAGAAATCCGGCCTTTTATCCGGTATGGATCTACCCAAATTCTTTTAAAGCTTGGACAACATCAGGCATTCAGACACTAAATGACTTCATAGCATCTAAATCATTCCTTTCATTCCCATCGCTTAGAGAAAAATATGATCTACCAAACTCTGAGATATTTAGATATCTCCAAATCAAAAATTTCTATACACCATTCCTAAAGGGGGATACACCATTATCCCAATTATCCATTTTTGAATCAATCTGTACAAAAGATCCATTTGCTAAAGGTACAATTTCATCACTTTATAATCAATTATATGGAGTAGCAAATCTTAATAGACCCTCTTACGTTCAGAGGTGGGAGGAGGACCTGGGACGAACTTTAGAAGACACGGACTGGTCTAACATATGGCTCACATCTAAGTCATCTTCACTCAACATCTTAGCACTGGAGACAAATTATAAAGTCCTAACTCGCTGGTACCTTGTACCCGCTAGAGTGGCAAAATATTCACCTAATACCTCAGCTCTTTGTTTTCGAGGATGCCCAGAAATAGGCACATATTTACACATATGGTGGACGTGCCCAGTAATCCAAACCTTCTGGAAGGAAGTCTTCGTGATTGCATCTAAAATATTTTAAAAAATAATACAACCAGATCCATATTTAACTTTACTTAATCTAAAACCGGAATGGTTAACACTCTCTCAATTCAAACTTATGATCCAACTAATAACGGCTGCAAAACAAACAGTGGCCAAGGCATGGAAATCTCCTACATTGGTACTAGCAGAAACAATTCACAGAATGAATAATACAATGTCCCTTGCTAAGATGGTAGCCATCGATCAAAATCAAATTCCAAAATTTGAAAAACTTTGGCATCCTTGGATAAAACAACAGTTCCTGTCAAACTTCAATGACTCTGTCCTGTTGCCATGGTAACAGATTAAATGACTTACAGAGACACCCATTCTAAGGCTTCAAAGAGAACTAAAAAGAATAATAAACTGACGAGCGGGACAACCTTGTGGACCATACCTCTACCTTTCAACCCTTTTTCTTCTTTCTCTTTCCTTTTCTCCACCTTACGATTAAAGCTCATTATCAGAATTTATTTGACCTATATACACTCTACTTGTAAACAATATGTATAGTAGGTATAAATCATTTAAATACCTACAAAAGTAACTAAGGAAATGATATATATCTTTAATTTAGGTTTACGTGAACCCAATGTTTAATATTTGAAATTTCATGATATTTACTTATATAAACCCTACTGTAAAACAATGAGCTTACTTTATAGATCCTTGTAAACTTACTTTATGTATCTTTATAACATTGTATACTCAATAAACTTCTTTTGACAAGGAAAATATGTTCAAATCAATTATCGTAAGATCTAAAAGCATCAATTAACAAATATTAACAAATGAATGAATGGATGAGATCTTTTCAGAATAATTGAGTTGAATATATATATTTATACAGTATCTCTTTTATGTATGGATAAGGTTAAATTAAAAGAGACTTATACTTGTAAAAGTATACATATAAACTTCAAGCAGTTCTATGGGGAGCAAATATGTGTTGGTAATTCAGGAATCTTGAGCTGGTTCTCACCTTCCCCCATCACATGAGAAGAAAGGTTTCACATTTCTTAAGGTGGAAAAGTTTCAGTATTTTAGTTAAGATTTTAGGATAAGTTTTTTTATATTACAATATTTCTTGATTAGGATATTAATAAGAACATTAGGTTTTCAATGAATATATTTTATATATATATATATATATATATATATATATATATATATATATATATACACATACCGTATTTATCGGCATATAACCGCACTTTTTTCCCCTTAATATCAGGGGAAAATCGCGGGTGCGTGTCATACGCCACTCCCCTGCGATCCCTCACTGACTGAGCTAAGCGATCGCCGACCGTGATTTGAAAATGGCGCCGCCGGCACCGAAATACACAGAGCCGGTCCTCGGCTCTTCTCGGCCACTTTCGGCTTCACACGAGCGCCGCCCGAACCTAGCCGAGTGTACTCGGCTAGGTTCGGCTAGCTCCGCTCACAGTCACGTCCATCCCGGGCGGGACTACGAGTGGAGCCAAAAGTGTCCGAAAGTGAACGAGAGCCGCCGAGAATGGGGGCGCCATTTTCAAACTGCAGTGACACTGACACGTCACTGCAGTTTAACTGCAGCCTGGGCAAGGCTGCAAAAGGACACAGAAAAGCTTCAGATCGGCACTGGCAAAGCTACAAGGCTGCAAATGGACACTAATAAGCCAGCAAATGACACCAAGGCTGCTGACTGCAAGGCTGCAAATGACACCAAGGCTGCTGACTGCAAAGCTGCAAATGACACCAAGGCTGCTGACTGCAAGGCTGCAAATGACTTCAAGGCTGCAAATGACACTGGACAAGCATGCAGATGGACGCTGTGCAAGGCTGCATTGATGGGCATTTAAATGTAAGTTTTTTTCCTTAAAACATTTTTTTTCCTTATAATTCCCTCCTAAACTTGGGGTGCGTGTTATACGCCGGCGCGTGTTATATGCCGATAAATACAGTGTATATATATATATATATATATATATATATATATATATATGTAGTATTTGATCTTATATTAAAAGAAACTTCTATTGTATTAGTTAAATGGGTCTACACATAGCTGCTCTTGCCCACTCCTCAGGAATGTAAAATCGTAGAGACTGAAAAACCCCATCCTTGTATGAGGTGGGAGGGAAGCTATGTCTCATCACATTAAAGCCCCCGGTTTTCTGTAGGACAAGAAAGCTCAGAGGAACTTTTAACTAGCCCTTTTAAAGATAAGGTGGGGGGGCTCAATTTAGGAGTAAAAGGAGTTGAACAGAGAGATTTGCTGGCAGACACGACACACCACAAGACATTTGAAGAAAGCTGGGACAGCTTCTCATACATATACACACAAATCTGATTTAATCTTCATCTTAAGAATATAATACATCATTATTATTTTTACATTCTACATTTTGATATTGTTCTTGTAATATTTTGTTATTTTTTATTAATAAATCAATTTTTTTATTTTTTCACAAGAACTAAACGGACTTTCTTGGAACTTTTCTCATCAATATAAATTATTGAATATATCGCTATTAATACCATAGTAACGATAATTTTACAACCACCAATGTAAGGAGTCACTGATGTTGTGATTATGAATGAAAATCGTTCTTCTCAATTTTGAGCATCTTACTGGTAAAATGATCCACCATGAGTGGCAAATGCTCCAGATATGCCATTCTTTTTATTATTATTATAGCTTTAACCACTTCCCGTCCATAGACAGGAAGTGGTTAAAGCTATAATAATAATAATAAATGGGGAGCTCCCATTTTGGTGGGCTTTTCAAAACCCCACCAAAATGGGAGCTCCCCATTAAATTGAAAGAGAATCCCTTCAAAAATGCATACAAAATGCACTGCGGTTGCGTTTTTGTGCTTTTTTTTGTAAAATGTCCATGTTTCCCAGGTTCATGCTAGGAGTCAGGCACCTAGAAAATGCACGAGAAATTCATATGCATCTTTAATGCATTTTTTCAGTGGAGCAGTGTGAAAGCAGCCTAAAGGTTCCTCTGGGGCAAAGTTTGAGAAAGATTGGTCTAAATAAGTAGTAACCTTGTTTTGGTGCATTCAAATTTCACTTGGGACACAGTTTGCATATTATCTTTGTCTAAGTTTATTCTATGTGCTTCCATTTCACACTAAAAACATACTGCCTGATTGGTTTCCTCTCCAGAAAACCCTAGTAAGAATTTGATGGATATCAGATTGTGTGTTCCTTCTGGAAGACATATATATCTGAATGGTTGCATCTACTGTGTAAAGCCTTCTGTAGTATGTAATAATGTTTTAGGTTATTACTTTCCATATCATTATCGTTTTTTCTAAAAAAAATAAAAATAATTTCATAATTAAGTTTTGCAACTTTTTTACTTTCTGGTGCAGCAAAAAAAATACACTTTTGCATGCTATTTATCCTATCTGCAATGTATTTATGAAATAATTGTATCTGTTTGCTCTGCCTGCCCAACTTTTACAGACCTTCTATTCAAATAAAAATAAATATTTTGTAGTTATTCTGTATAAAATAAACAGCTAGAGATATGTATTAATCCCATTTCTGACACTTCATACATATAGCCACTTTAATAAGTGACATTTCAATAATAAGTTCATGACAGCCATAATACATGTACATCTCTGTTCTGTAGGTTCTGTACCTTATTTAAACTATAAATGCTGGCAGCAGTAATTGAGTATTGTTCGTGCCCCAGCATATGATATGATGATTAAATATTTGGCAGTTATTTTTTTGTATAAATATTCAACAGTTGCTTATAAATAATATGAAATTCCTTCTAAATTTCAAGAAATACATTTTTAGGGCCCATGCACACAGGTGCAAAATTTAAATTAGCACAAATGACGTGAGAAGACTTTTAAGAGTAAACAGCCAGAGTACATCATGGGGCCATCAGACTGGAGGAGAGGCATTCCAGTGCTCACTTGCACCCCTAATGGTACAGGTGCAGAGGAATAAGAATAGATGGATACCCCAGGAACCACACCATACAGTCCTGTAATATCAGAATGTAGACATGTGCCTATGATATAAGTTTTGGCTGATGCATGCAGGGGTTAATGTATTTCGTTAGATGGTATCCCCTACACGTGTGTAACTTCCCATTTTTAGGGCATATGTACAGGCGAACAGATAGTAACAGGCCATGCTACCAGTTGGGGAAGAAACTGTCCTTCTGTAAAGTGTGTGGGGCTCTGGAACACAGTATAGCCCTTGGTCTGAGAGTAGTACAAACCTAGACAGAAGTGAGACCATAATGAGCATCATGGCTGGTAGTACTTTCAAGGTGCTCCTAGGGGGCGACATATCAGCATCTCCCAATAAGCATACAAATTGCTGAAGCATATCTTTGCCCCTTACTGACAGGGAGTAAAGGGAAAACCAAGCAAAACAAGAACAGGGGCACCTAGGAAGAACGTTCTAGTCTAGGGCTCAAAGATGACCAAGCTACAAAAACTAATACCGAATCAATTTCTTTATGCTCCAACAACCAGTACAGAGGCTTTAGTGTTATTGTGCCCTCTTCAAACATTTAGTTCCACTACTAGTGTTTTGAGTGAATGAGGCATCTATGCACTATCCTGTGAGGATAGTGGAGATGGCTGAACTAAGGCCAACTAGTATATTGCAGGATTCTCCAGTGGGCCCGCATCTATTTATGCTCTGAAGCCTGGGTCCCAAGTCAGTAAGGCTACGTGTGTACAAATCTGTAAGCTAAAACAAAAAAAGAGCAAAGTTTGCCCAGGTCAGGTACCCAAGGAATACAGGAATCCATCCCCTCATTACCCTATTGTCCAGCAGGTGCTGAGGGAAGTTCTGCTCTTTTCTTCTTCGATTTTTTCTTATTACTAAAATGAAAACAGAGGGGGGCACGGAAGGGGCTTTTCTGCCTAATATAGGCCATAGCAGGCATTTTGGATAATCTGCTCTCATGCAGGAAATTACCTTTTTAAAAGTACAGAATGGAATACACAGAATGACCCTCTACCATTTGGATTTGAAGCAGCATTACTGGCACTACTTTAGAAAGTTGGGATCTTTTTATGTATGTAATATAAAAAATACATTTGTTGAAAAGTTCATAAATAGTTTGTTTTAAACTTAACTATATTTATTGAGCAAGAAGCAGCATAGCAATTAAAATAATAAATCACCATGACTGCAAGTTTAGCTTTTAGGGACTCTGCTTTACGAATCACTGCTCTGTGGATCCAGAGGAAAACAACTGGAAATATTTATGGCCAATGTAAATCTTAAAAATCTTAAAAGGGACAACAAATTCCATTCTGACCCCAAATATGGCAATTGATTCACTCTGGATCCCTCGTGTATAACTGGACTCATACAGTATGTGTGCAGCCAATAGGGAGTTTATATATAAAGTCATGTAGAAAAGCCAGCCTTCACGTTTTTTATTTCATGTTCTATTTAGGTGTGCCAGTATTACATACACACAGATGAATAAGATGGCAAATCAGACTGCTCAAAAGCTACTCAAGTTAGCAAGGAGGTTTTATGGTGTAGCGCGTTGGTCTGTCTCATGCTGGGCTGTGTGATCAGCATCTGTACTAATTATTTAATTCATGCCCAGGTAAGGAAGAGGGCCCCCAAACCAAACTGTACTACTCTGAGCCTAGTTGTATCTGGGAGTCGTAACAGTTCCTGAGGCTCACCACTTTTGCCTTAGATCACCCCATCAGAAGCATTTGGCCTGATCTATGCTGCATTCTACTGCTGCTCTTTACCATTCCCACTACAGGCCTCAGAAGCAGATCCACACAGCAGCCATAGTTACCAGGAGACAACCCATCTAAGTGTTAGAAGGAAGAGACCAAAATCAGAAAGCCTTTTGACTGTCTACTTAGTTTCATAGTCTGGCTAAAAAAAAAAAAAGACACAAGTCCATCTAGTTCAAACAATAAAAAGAAAAAATATATATATTTAAGGCAGCCAGTATGGTGGCCTGAATTTATGGGAGGAGTCCAGGGGGTATTTAAGCAAACCACTCGCCTGTGCTATTTGTCGGTTCCAGTGCGCGATTCGTTACATCATCAGGCCGACTCTTCCCAGCTCACTTCGTGTTCGTGAATCTGTTGTTCCCGAATTCAGTGCATTGTGGTTGCTGTATTCGTGGTTTTTGTCGATCAAGTCTGCTCACTGTTGCAGGTAGGATTCGTAACCATTCTCTCGTATCATGTTCAATATCATTTTCATTCATTTGTGTTCCCCGGTTACTATGTTCAGCTCCCCGCTGCAGAACTTACAAAACATTCATGAGTTTCCAAAGCGCAGTCGTTATTTTACCAACATACCAATCCCAGAGTCATTTCCCTAATGCGTCATGCACGGCATTTCAACACGCGGTCAGTCACAGGCCATTTTACTGTTTATACTTGCCTGATTTGTATCGGATCCATCCCATACTCACTATAGCCCGATTCAAATCTAGTCGCATTGGCGGCACAATGATTCGTATCGGTTTTGTCTTTTACCCTACAACCGGTTCGTGTCATTACCCTACAACCGATTCATATCAGATCCATTTTTAATACTCGCTACTAGGGATGTGTCCAATGTTTGAGTCTAACATAAGTGACGTCAGAGGAAGGTGGGTCACCCGCTTATGTCACCGGGTGGCTCCGCCCTCATCTATATAACAGCTGTCATCGCGAAGAGGCTTCAGTCATCGGAAACCTCCCATGGAGGCGGAGTTTTTTCTGTTTTTTTTTTTTCTCGAGTCGTTGGACGCTGTGATCGAAGATGAATGGACATTGCAGGACAGTTTTTTTTTTTTTTTTTTTAATAAAGGACTTGTCTCAAATTGTCTTTTTTGGTGAATGTGTAGGGGTACGATGTACTCGATACCCATTCACATAGGGGGGCTGGGATCTGGGGGCCCCCTTGTTAAAGGGGCTTCCAGATTCCAATAAGCCCCCCACCCACAGACCCCCACAACCACCGGGCAAGGGTTGTGGGGATAAGTCCCTTGTTCCCATCAACATGGGGACAAGGTGCTTTGGGGGGACCCCAAAGCACCCTCCCCATGTTGAGGGCATGTGGCCTGGTACGGTTCAGGAGGGGGGCGCTCTTTTGTTCCCCCCTTTTCCTGCAGCCTGCCAGGTTGCGTGCTTAGATAAGGGTCTGGTATGGATTTTGGGAGGACCCCTACGCCATTTTTGTTTTCATTTTGGCATAGGGTTTCACTTAAAAGTCATACAAGACCTGAAGGGCCTGGTATGGATTTTGGGGGGACCCCTACGCCAATTTTTTTGGTTCCCCTTAATATCCATACCAGACCTGAAGGGCCTGGTATGGATTTTGGGGGGACCCCACACTTTTTTTTTTATTTTGGTGCGGGGTTCCCCTTAATATTCATACCAGACCCAAAGGGCCTGGTAATGGACTTGGGGGGGGAACCCATGTCGTCTTTTCAGTGATTTTTATCTATATATTAGCCTAGCAGTAAGAAGGGTCGCTGGTTCGAAACCCAACCATGACATTACCTACCTGAAGTTTGCATGTTTTCCTTGTGCCTGCGTGGGTTTCCTCCGGGTACTCCGGTTTCCTCCCACACTCCAAAGACATGCTGTTAGGTTAATTGGATCCTGTCTAAATTGTCCCTAGTATGTATGAATGTGAGTTAGGGACCTTAGATTGTAAGCTCCTTGAGGGTAGGGACTGATGTGAATGCACAATGTATATGTAAAAGCGTTGCGTAAATTGACAGCTCTATATAAGTAACTGAAATAAATAAATAAATAAAATATTGCCGGGATCCGACAATTCATTACAGCTGTGAGCAGTTTTAAATTACTTTCTTTCCTTTAGAAATGTCATTTTGCTGTGGTATTGTTCTAAACACAGGAAAAATGCACTACTTTACAAGCAGACTAAGGACAAGCCCCAGGCACGATATTTAAACTAATATTTAATTTTCATTGTTTCACTTTAAGCATTATTAAAATCACTGCTCCTGAAAAAACGGCCGTTCGAAAACTTTTTTTGCATTAATACATGTTCCCTGGGGCAGGACCCAGGTCCCCGTGCCGTTTTTTTCAATGATTTTTATCTATATTGCCAGGATCCGACAATTCATTACAGCCGCGAGCAGTTTTAAATGAGATTTTTTCCTTTTAGAAATGTCATTTTGGTGTGGTATTGTTCTAAACACGGGAAAGATGCGCTACCTTACAGGCATATTAAGGACACCCCCCAGGCACGACATTTAAAGGAATATTTCATTTTTATTGTTTCACTTTAAACAATATTAAAATCACTGCTCCTGCACAAACGTCCGTTTTTAAAACTTTTTTTCATTGATACATGTCCCCTGGGCCAGGACCCAGTTCTCCATACACTTTGTATAGCAATAATTTGCATATAAGCCTTTAAAATGAGCACTTTTGATTTTTCATGTTAGTGTCCCATAGACTTTAATGGTGTTCGCTTGTTCGTACAAATTTTTGTGAACCACATCCATCATTTTAGTGGCACATAATCGGCCACACATAATTTTTGGTGGCACATAATTGGCCACGCATCATTTTTAGTGGCACATAATTGGCCACACGTCATTTTTAGTGGCACATAATTGGCCACACATCCTTTTTAGTGGCACTTAATCGGCCACATCGTCTCCAGTGGCATATAATCGAGCCACTCACTGTTTCTGCCTGTCATTTCTCCTTTAGGTCAGTTGAGTTCAGATTCCAACCTGCACCAGGTTGGACGTTATTGTTTAAGAAAAAAATATATAAATGAGAAACTATATATATATATATATATATATATATATATATATACACACACACACACACACACACACACACACACACACACACACACACACACACTGGCGACGGAAAGTATTCAGACCCTCTTAAATTTTTCACTCTTTGTTATATTGCAGCCATTTGCTAAAATCATTTAAGTTCATTTTTTTTCCTCATTAATGTACACACAGCACCCCATATTGACAGAAAAACACAGAATTGTTGACATTTTTGCAGATTTATTAAAAAAGAAAAACTGAAATATCACATGGTCCTAAGTATTCAGACCCTTTGCTGTGACACTCATATATTTAACTCAGGTGCTGTCCATTTCTTCTGATAATCCTTGAGATGGCTCTACGCCTTCATTTGAGTCCAGCTGTGTTTGATTATACTGATTATACTTGATTAGGAAACCCACACATCTGTCTATATAAGACCTTACAGCTCACAGTGCATGTCAGAGCAAATGAGAATCATGAGGTCAAAGGAACTGCCTGAAGAGCTCAGAGACAAAATTGTGGCAAGGCACAGATCTGGCCAAGGTTACAAAAAAATTCTGCTGCACTTAAGGTTCCTAAGAGCACAGTAGCCTCCATAATCCTTAAATGGAAGATGTTTGGGACGACCAGAACCCTTCCTAGAGCTGGCCGTCCGGCCAAACTGAGCTATCCGGGGAGAAGAGCCTTGGTAAGAGAGGTAAAGAAGAACCCAAAGATCATTGTGGCTGAGCTCCAGAGATGCAGTCGGGAGATGGGAGAAAGTTGTAGAAAGTCAACCATCACTGCAGCCCTCCACCAGTCGGGGCTTTATGGCAGAGTGGCCTGACAGAAGCCTCTCCTCAGTGCAAGACACATGAAAGCCCGCATGGAGTTTGCTAAAAACACCTGAAGGACTCCAAGATGGTGAGAAATAAGATTTTCTGGTCTGATGAGACCAAGATAGAACTTTTTGGCCTTAATTCTAAGTGATATGTGTGGAGAAAACCAGGCACTGCTCATCACCTGTCCAATACAGTCCCAAGAGTGAAGCATGATGGTGGCAGCATCATGCTGTGGGGGGTGTTTTTCAGCTGCAGGGACAGGACGACTGGTTGCAAACGAGGGAAAGATGAATGCGGCCAAGTACAGGGATATCCTGGATGAAAACCTTCTCCAGAGTGCTCAGGACTTCAGATTGGGCCGAAGGTTTACCTTCCAACAAGACAATGACCCTAAGCACACAGCTAAAATATTGAAGGAGTGGCTTCACAACAATTCCGTGACTGTTCTTGAATGGCCCAGCCAGACCCCTGACTTAAACCCAATTGAGCATCTGTGGAGAGACCTAACGTTTATCATCTAACCTGACAGAACTGGAGAGGATCTGCAAGGAGAAATGGCAGAGGATCCCCAAATCCAGATGTGAAAAACTTGTTGCATCTTTCCCAAAAAGACTCATAGCTGTATTAGATCAAAAGGGTGCTTCTACTAAATACTGAGCAAAGGGTCTGAATACTTAGGACCATGTGATATTTCAGTTTTTCTTTTTTAATAAATCTGCAAAAATGTCAACAATTCTGTGTTTTTCTGTCAATATGGGGTGCTGTGTGTACATTAATGAGGAAAAAAAATGAACTTAAATGATTTTAGCAAATGGCTGCAATATAACAAAGAGTGAAAAATTTAAGGGGGTCTGAATACTTTCCATACCCACTATATATATATATATATATGTGTGTGTGTGTATGTGTGTATGTATGTGTGTGTGTGTGTTTGATTTGTCTGCGCCTCATTCTTCTCACATCCCGAGTCTGAATTCCCTAATTTTTTCCAAGGAATTCTCCCTGAAATACGCATTGGTTGACTTGGCTATCCAGGCCATCATTAAAATATAAAATAGGTACCGACATGTGGCTGTCTAAAGCAGACATCTCAGACGCATTTAAACTTCTGCCTATTGAACCATCCCTCTGGCGATGGCATGACATCAAATGGAGGGATTCTTATTACTTAGCCACTAAGCTGACCTTCGGTTCCAAAAGCAGCCCGTGGCTGTTCGACATCTTCGCCCAGTCTCTCACATGGCTCTTATTGCACCAGGCCCAGTTTTATTTGGGCATTCATAACCTTGATGACTTTTTTGCTGATTGAACAGCCAGGCATACACCCCGGTAGACCTGGACAGATTAAAAGTGGTGCTTGGCAACCTCAATGTACCCATAGTCGAACATAAAGTGGAAGGGCCGGCACATTTCATCACCTTCCTAGGCATCACTCTGGACATGCGTGCCTTGCAGGCCAGCATGCCTCCCCACAAACTAGCCTGGATCAGGTCAGTTATTCACAACTTTACCCTTTCACAAGGCTTCACTAAAAGACAGCTACAATCCTTGTTAGGGATGCTCAATTTTGCTATGAGGATTATCCCTCAGAGGCGGCCTTTCATTTCACGACTCTTGGTCTTCCTCTCTCAGGTTCAAGACCCTGATCAAATTCTTAAACTAGACCCAGCAGCAAAATCGATGTTCATCCTGTCAGCATCAGCTCTGTCTCCTCAGGTAGTCACGGATGCCGCAGCCTCCACAGTCTTCGCTGCAATTTTTGGCCATCGCTGGTTCGACGGACCTTGGCCTCCAGAAATCCTCCTAATTCCCGGTTTCACTCAGTCTTCATCACTGTTCAAACTGTATCTTATCATGGCAGCTGCTCAGGTCTGGGGCCACACCTGAACAGGACAAATGGTGGTCTTCGCAACAGATAATCTGGCTACTGCCAACAAGGGTAGGTCCAAATTGCTCCCCATCATGTCCTTCCTGCGCAGGATGATGCAGTTGTCACTCTTCCACCAATTTAATGTTCACTGCATGCATATTCCAGGCAAGTGCAATGTCTCAGCAGATGCACTGTCCCGTTTCAATTATGTTTCATTCTTCCAGCAGGAACCTGGAGCCGACCCAACGACTACTCCTATACCACATTAGTCACATCTAATGATGGATTAAAGCCAACCCAGCTCATTCACCACTTTAACCTTGCAACATACTGAAGGCCTATCACACGGCTTGGAATGCCTACCACAGGTTTCAAGCCTCATGCCTTGTAGCAACGACAGGTGACATCAGGCACATCCTAGCCTCCATATCATATTGCCACACGCAGCTGGCACTATCTCATAACACTATCAGGCTATACTTAGCCGACATCCAGCATTTCTTGTCCTTACAGGACCCCAGGAAGCCATCCTTGTTCACGGCCTATGCCAGTCAGATCCATCCTATGTGGCATCCAGAAGCATAAGCCCGTAGCCAACGGCAAATGTTTGCCCATTACTAGTGGCGTCATTAGGGACATATCTAAAATCCTCGAACTGTTCCCTGTTCAGGGTTCTGCCCAGCCTGGTCATCCAAGCGGCCATCTACCTGGCCTTCTGCGGCTTCCTACGACCTAGTGAATTCACCTCTAGTGGCACCGACAGCCAGATACTATACAGACACCACCTGACTCACTTTCCAAACCACTACTTTCTTCATCTTGTAGTCTCCAGAACTCAACAATCTGGACTCGATATCAACCTCTTTCAGACTAACAACGCCTGGTGCCCAGTAACGGTTCTCGACCAGTTGCTATCTCACCTGCCCAGCCAATCAGACTCTAGCCCTTTGTTTTCTTTTCCGTCCAGCCCCCTGAGTGGCAACCAATTCATCAGGCACCTTAGAATCCTACTGGTTAACCTCGGCCTTGACCCCAGTCGGTACTCTGGACATTCCTTCTGGATCGGAGCAGCCTCAGCTGCATCCCAGCACGGAGTACCAGACCATGTCATCAGGAAATTAGGCAGATGGAAATCTGCCTGCTTCACGTGGTACGTTCCAAACCCTCAGGTAGAAATGACACAACTCTTTACCAAGCCGACCAAGGCACACCTCGGGTCTATGTTATGTTGTAAGTCTTGTCGCGTTTTTATATGATCCATCTTTGTCTCGGTTGAAGGGTTTTGACCATAAATAAGAAGGCCAGTATGGTGGCCTAAATTTATGGGAGGAGTCCAGGGGGTATTTAAGCCAACCACTCACCTGTGCTCTTTGTCGGTTCTAGTGCACGATACCCTCCCATTCCCTTTTTCAGGGCACTTCTCAGCACATTCTTCTCCACAATCTTCCATTACTTATCTTGGGTATGCCCCCTTTTCTTGGCACAAGATACACCTCAGGTCTATGTTATGTTGTAACTCTTGTTGCGTGTTTATGTGATCCATATTTGTCTCAGTCAAAGGGCTTTGACCATAAATACAGTGTATGTAACTACATACAGTATCTCACAAAAGTAAGTACACCCCTCACATTTTTGTAAATATTTTATTATATCTTTTAATGTGACAACACTGAAGAAATTACACTTTGCTACAATGTAAAGTAGTAAGTGTACAGCTTGTATAACAGTGTAAATTTGCTGTCCCCTCAAAATAACTCAACGCACATCCATTAATGACTAAACTGTTGGCAACAAAAGTGAGTACACTTCTAAGTGAAAATGTCCAAATTGGGCCCAAAGTGTCAGTATTTTGTGTGACCAGCATTATTTTCCAGCACTGCCTCTTGGGCATGGAGTTCACCATAGCTTCACAGGTTGCCACTGGAGTCCTCTTCCACTCCTCCATGACGAGATCACGGAGCTAGTGGATGTTAGAGACCTTGCGCTCCTCCACCTTCCGTTTGAGGTTGCTGCACATATGCTCAATAGGGTTTAGGTCTGGAGACATGCTTGACCAGTCCATCACCTTTACCCTCAGCTTCTTTAGCAAGGCAGTGGTCATCTTAGAGGTGTGTTTGCGGTCATTATGTTGGAATACTGCCCTGCGGCCCAGTCTCTGAAGGGATAGGATCATGCTCTGCCTCAGTATATCACAGTACATGTTGGCATTCATAGTCCCCTCAATGAGCTATAGCTCCCCAGTGTCGGCAGCACTCATGCAGCCCCAGGCCACGACACTCCCACCACCATGTTAGACTATAGGCAAGACACACTTGTCTTTGTACTCCTCACCTGGTTGCCGTTACACATGCTTGACACCATCTGAACCAAATAGGTTTATCTTGGTCTCATCAGACCACAGGACTTGGTTCCAGTAATCCATGTCCTTAGTCTGCTTGTCTTCAGCAAACTGTTTGTGGGCTTTCTTGTGCATCATCTTTAGAACAGACTTCCTTTTGTGATGACAGTCATGCAGACCAATTTTATGCAGTGTGTGGCGTATGGTCTGAGTACTGACAGACTGACCCCCCACCCCTTCAACCACTGCATCAATGCTGGCAGCACTCATACATCTATTTGTCTCCTATCCATCTGTACATCCCTACTGAACTGACTTTGCTGTGAAATATTTTTGGTAATTGTCTCCTATCCATCTGTACATCCCTACTGAACTGTATATAATAAAACTAGGTGGGACTTTAATTGAAGCATAACTGCAAAGTAAATATGCAAGGACATGTCTGATAGTTCTTTATCTAAATACAAGATTGGGGATAAAAACTGTGGCAAATATAAAAAATTGATAACAATAGTAATTAAATATCTTGTATTTCATATATATGCACACATATATTACAACATAATCCATGGGTAATGGATATATTGGCATGAGATATACAATAACAGTAATGGTTAAATAACTTGTATTACATATATATACACACATTCGTTACAACATAGTCTATGGGTAATAGGCATATTGACATGAGGTATACATTTTTGGAAAAATACCATAGATCTTAAATTGATTAAGAAATAAAGTGTTGTAGATAGGATACAAAATCCGGGGAGAATTCAGACATGAGCTTGCAAGTGGTAGCATGTAAGTGCTCTACACGTTTCGTGGAATTACATCCACTCATCAGGAGCAATTCCGGAGTTAAAATATCTATAGGAAGACAAATGAATACAGGGGGGTCAGCCAAGATAGCACAGAGGCAGAGAGGCAGAAAGGGGGGAAGAGGGAGAAACGTAAACTTCCCCAAACATTCTTACCTATAAAAGGACTGGTACTGAAAGGTAAAATATTGACAATTGAGGGCACTGTAGGAAATGGGTCTCCACCGGAGCTGAGGCAAAAGTATCCTTGACCACACACCGCCACAGCAGCTTGAGGGTAACACATCTAGGGGACTGTGAACTCCAAGGTAACATGTATGGCGTGTTCCAGAGGACAACTGTGTAAGAATATAATGTAAGTGTGTAGACATGTCTGCACAAAGGCAGATCAATGAAGTACAGCCTAGGAGTGTAGAGTAAAGGAATAAGATCAGTGAATAGAGGAAGCCATATGGCTAAGCCAGGTGAACGTGGTAAGGACATGATAGTGGAAAATAGAACCAGTGTGGAAGGTGAAGAAAAAAGAAAAAGCAAAAGCAAATACAAATAAAGCAACCTAAAATTACCTGACTGGAGGTAAGTACATACATAGTACATAGATAAAGAACTATCAGACATGTCCTTGCATATTTACTTTGCAGTTATGCTTCAATTAAAGTCCCACCTAGTTTTATTATATACAGTATTAGGGATGGAGGCAGATGAATCTACACATTCATCGCCTCATTTAAAGTCCCAAATTCCCCTCCCCCTCTCTTCGTTCAATCCCTACTGAACTGACTTTGCTGTCAAATATTTTTGGTAATTGTCTCCTATCCATCTGTACATCCCTACTGAACTGACTTTGCTGACTTTGCTGTGAAATATTTTTGGTAATTGTCTCCTGCTGCCATATCTTTAAACTTCCATATTTACTGCTAGCTCTATAACAAACACACTGCAATAGCAATATTACTGGTGATTGATTCTCAACTCCATGTGGCTTGAGTGATCAAGAGAGGTAATTAGCTTTACGACCCTAGCCTGTGTCTGTATCTGGTCATCTCCTCCCCATATTCAGGTGTCTCACATCAGACCCAATAATGACCAACTGAGAAATGCATCCCAGCTTAGTCTCCCTATAAATTTATGGCAGCTTATGGGGTGGCGCAGACAGGGGCAAGGCGCAGACATCATGGCTCTGTCCTGGGTGGCTCTGTCACGAGTGATGCGTAGTTTCACCGACGCAGTTTAACGAAAGCAGGATAACTAAAGCTGCATGAAAAACAACAAGAACTCTGCTCCACTCTGCAAGACGGCAAGCAAACCAGCTTTGACATTTATTTTATATTAGGTTCGTTTCCCACTCTCTATCCACTAACATGCTCCTTATTCTCTTCCTTCTCACATTGGTGTCTTCTATCCTCAAATTATCTTTACTCTACCCCTCCTCTCTTCCCTGCAGCATGCACATATCACCCTCACTCCTACCCTCTCCCTACTATGCTGACATAAACACCAGGGCCACTAGACATGTGTGCTCATGCACATCCCACTCCCACCTTGCCTTCCTCGCCCTCCTCCTTCTCCTAGTCTCAGGTGACATTTCTCCTAATCCTGGTCCGCCATTTTCCAAATGCAAGCCACATATCCAATACCCCTCCCCCTCTGGCAACCACCGCAATCCACTCAGTTTAATTTCTATCCCCCTGCTTCCTCAAAGCACCCCACCAATCTCATGCGCCCTTTGGAACGCCCGCTCCATCTGTAACAAGCTAACATCTGTACATGACCTCTTCATCTCTCATGGCTTGAACATACTCGCCATAACAGAAACCTGGCTTCAAAATTTTGACTCAGCTTCTCCTGCTGCCCTCTCCCATGGTGGTCTTCGTTGGACTCACTCCCCCAGACCCAACAGACAGAAAGGAGGTGGAGTTGGCTTCCTTCTATCCCCACAAAGCACCTTCCAAGTCTTTCCTGTCCCTCCCTCTCTATCCCTCTCTTCTTTCGAGATGCACTGTATTCGTCTGTGTTCTCCCATTTCTCTGAGGATTGCAGCAATTTATAGGCCTCCAGGACCGGTATCGCGCTTTCTTGATGACTTTGCTGCCTGGCTACCCTACTTTCTCTCCTCTGAAATACCCACCATTATTCTTGGTGACTTTAACATTCCTGTCAATGTTAACGGCCCAACTACAGCTAAACTTCTCGATTTAACCTCATCTTTTGACCTAACCCAATGGACACATACTTCCACTCACTCCAATGGTAATACCCTTGACCTTGTATTCTCCCATCTCTGCAACCCTGGCAACCTCACCAACACCCCCTTTCCTCTATCTGATCACAACCTCATTACTTTCACTGTATCCTTGCCTCCAACCACCCATCCCTCCAAGCAGCAAACAATTACTTGTAGAAACCTTCGCCACTTTAACCCTTCTCTTCTCTATTCTGCTACTGACCACCTCTATGACATAATCTCTCCCCTGTCCTGTCCTGACCTGGCCACCTCTGTTTACAACAGTTCACTCTCATCATCACTAGATGCACTTGCTCCTCTAACCACACGCAGAATCAGGCCCCGACCGTTACAACCCTGGCAAACTGACAACACTAGAAATCTCAAGAGACATTGCCGTGCTCTTGAACGACTATGGCGTAAAACCAAATGCCTGCAAGACTTCACCCTATATAAATCTGCCCTTCTAAAATACAATTCATGCCTCCATGCTGCCAAACAAGCCTACTTTGTCTCTCTTATTAATTCCTTGTCATCCAGTCCCCGTCGGCTCTTCTCAACCTTTAACTCTCTGCTTCGTCCACCACCCCCTCTACCCACTAACTCACTCACTGCCCAACAGATTGCCAATCACTTCAAAGACAAGATCGATGCAATTCGTGAGGACATCTCCGCTGTGCGTACGTCTTCCCCACCCAACATACCTTGCCTAGCAGCACATTCAACACTCTCCTCTTTTGAATTGGCTACTACGGAAGAGGTTACAAAAATTTTCTCGGATGCCCACCTAACCAATTGTCCTTTGGATCCTGTTCCCTCACAACTACTACGGTCACCCTCTTCTTCTAACCTATGCTCCCTCACCCACATCTTCAATCTCTCCCTCTCTAGTGGCATCTTCCCCTCCCCTCTAAAACATGCGCAGATCACTCCCATTCTTAAAAAGCCCTCACTGGACCCTACCGACCTGAACAACTTAAGACCCATCTCATTGCTCCCATTCACCTCTAAACTTCTAGAACGCTTAGTCTACAACCGTCTTAGCTCCTACCTCAATGAAAATAACCTTCTTGACCCCTTACAGTCTGGTTTTCGCTCGCAGCACTCCACGGAAACTGCCTTACTAAAACTCATCAAAAGGAAGACCTAGTATCGGAGTACCTCAGTAAGCAGGGTGACTCTGCAGGTACTCAGTAACAATATGTGCCAGCGTCCCCAAGAATCAGACTATAGATAGAAAAAACTTTTAAATATGGGACTTTGAGGGCACAATAGTATTCAACTACAAACTATATATTTAGTAGAGATATTTTATTAGAAAAATATAAAAAACATTAAACACACATAAATTGTTTAAAAACACTACAAATTCAATGTAGATACTAATGATAATACACCGTATGGGTCCTATCCTGCCAATTTGTATAACATAGAAAAGGCTATAGACAAATACATGTGATGCTTAAACCAAGTACGGGAGAAATACTTCCCCTGAAAATCAAACAGTAGGCAAGCATATAGCTATAGCAGAGAAAATACAGCAGGTTTGGTGATCCACGGTGGGGTATTCTCTAGTTGCTCTACATGTTTCGCGTTTCGCAGAACGCTTCCTCAGGAGCTAGAGACTCTAAGATTCAAACAGATAAAAACAAAAAAGAAAAGAAAATCAAAAAAAAACATGAGTGTACTAAACACGGTATATATATGGATATCAATATTGAGAATATAATCACTACCAGATAAGATGGCCCGAGGGACTGACCCTATAAAAGATTATGGTCTCCAACCAGCGCACGGTAAGCCCAAAGGTTGGAGCCAACAAAAACAGGGAAAGCGGCTAGTACAGTTTGCATTAAAAAGTAAAAAAATATATAGATAATGATAAAAAATAAAAAGTAAAGGTGTAAACACTTACCAATTGGATATGGTAAGATTGCCCAAATCAGCCAGTGGTAACCATATATAACTGACCACAATTTGATCATAAATGTAGAAAATTTAAATCAGATTGTAAACAGCAATCGGTCATAACCTGGAACCTCTCCAAAAACTGTAGCGTCAAATGTCCATATGAAGGAGAGCACAGGCTTAAACGTTGTAGTGCTAATATATAAAAGAAAAAGGGAAGGGAGGATAAACAAACAAATGATCATTGCTGTCAGTCAAAGAGACAGACAAAGGTGGACTGCAGGCATACAAATGCCTTGCTCAAGGTTGAAAGACGCTAATCCAATAAGACTAACCTTACCCTAAGGAAGATGAGGGGGAGCAACAGGTTATGCCGTCCGGTCTGTGTAGGGGCCGGAGCTGTAGCTGCAGACGGATACAAGACATCGCGTCCCTATATATGGTGGCTCCGGCCGGAAACGGGCAGCCCCAGGGGGGCGTGACGCAATCCGGCCATCTTATCTGGTAGTGATTATATTCTCAATATTGATATCCATATATATACCGTGTTTAGTACACTCATGTTTTTTTTTGATTTTCTTTTCTTTTTTGTTTTTATCTGTTTGAATCTTAGAGTCTCTAGCTCCTGAGGAAGCGTTCTGCGAAACGCGAAACATGTAGAGCAACTAGAGAATACCCCACCGTGGATCACCAAACCTGCTGTATTTTCTCTGCTATAGCTATATGCTTGCCTACTGTTTGATTTTCAGGGGAAGTATTTCTCCCGTACTTGGTTTAAGCATCACATGTATTTGTCTATAGCCTTTTCTATGTTATACAAATTGGCAGGATAGGACCCATACGGTGTATTATCATTAGTATCTACATTGAATTTGTAGTGTTTTTAAACAATTTATGTGTGTTTAATGTTTTTTATATTTTTCTAATAAAATATCTCTACTAAATATATAGTTTGTAGTTGAATACTATTGTGCCCTCAAAGTCCCATATTTAAAAGTTTTTTCTATCTATTACTAAAACTCATGATTTACTAACTGCTAAAACCAACAGCCAGTACTCCATACTCCTACTACTTGACCTCTCTGTGGCCTTTGATACTGTTGACCACCTGCTCCTTCTCAATAAGCTACATTCCCTTGGCCTCCGAGATTCTGCTCTATCCTGGTTCTCTGCCTATTTATCACAGCGCTCCTTCAGTGTCACCTACAACTCTGTCTCCTCCTCTCCATTGCCCCTTTCTGTGGGGGTCCCCCAAGGCTCGGTTCTTGGACCCCTTCTCTTCTCTATCTACACCTCCTCCCTCGGTCACTTAATAACTGCCCACGGCTTCCAATACCACTTATACGCTGATGACACCCAAATCTATCTGTCTACTCCTCACCTCACTCCTTCTGTCTCCTCTCGCATTACTAACTTACTAACTGACATATCAGCATGGATGTCGCACCACTTCCTTAAACTAAATCTCTCTAGAACTGAGCTATTAATATTCCCCCCAGCCCGTGCACCCCTCCATGACCTTTCCATCAAAATCAACAATGCAACCATCAGTCCCTCCCCTCACGCCAGGGTCCTCGGTGTAATCCTAGACTCTGACTTGTCATTTCAGCCACAAATCCAATCGTTGTCAAACGTTTGTAGAATTCACCTCCGTAACATCTCTAAAATTCGCCCCTTTTTAACAAATGAAACCACCAAGCTCCTCATTCACTCCCTTGTTATCTCTCGCCTTGACTATTGCAACTCCCTTCTCATTGGCTTACCTCTCCATAGGCTATCCCCTCTTCAGTCTATCATGAATGCTGCTGCCAGACTTATCCACCTTACCAACCGCTCAGTGTCTGCCAACCCTCTACTGCAATCCCTGCACTGGCTCCCAATCACCCAGCGAATTAAATTCAAAATACTAACCACAACGTACAAAGCCATTCACAACTCTGCCCCGAGCTACATCACTAATCTTGTCTCCAAATATCATCTAAATCGACCTCTCCGCTCCTCTCAAGACCTCCTGCTTTCAAGCTCTCTCATCTCCTCCTCCCATGCTCGTCTCCAGGATTTCTCCAGGGCCTCTCCCATCCTAAGGAACTCGCTACCTCCATCTATCCGGCTATCCCCTACTCTTGCTACCTTCAGGCGATCCCTGAAAACTCATCTCTTCAGGAAAGCCTATCACGTCTCCAACTAATCTCCTACCACTTCCACCAGCTCATTCCCCACAGTTACAACCTTTTGTACCACCTGCCCCACCCTATTAGATTGTAAGCTCTTCTGAGCAGGGCTCTCTTAATCCTCTTGTATTTTATTGTATTATAACTGTATTGTCTCCCTTTTATATTGTAAAGCGCTGCGTAAACTGTTGGCGCTATATAAATCCTAAATAATAATAATAATAATAATAATCTATTTCCCAAAGTCAACCTCTGGATAGGACGCTGAGCACGTGTACTCAGCTTCTTTTGTTGTCCATGGCGAGGCCTGTTTTGAGTGGAACCTGTCCTATTAAACTGCTGTATGGTCTTGGCCACCGTGCTGCAGCTCAGTTTCAGGGTCCTGGCAATCTTATTTTAGCCTAGGTCATCTTTATATAGAGGAACAATTCTTTTTTTCAGATCCTCAGAGTTCTTTGCTATGTGGTGCCATGTTGAACTTCCAGTGACCAGTATGAGAGAGTGAGAGCGATAACACCAAAGTTATCAAACCTGCTCCCCATTCACACCTGAGACCCTGTAACACTAACGAGTCACATGGTGCCGTGGAGGGAAAATGGCTAATTGGGCCCAATTTGGACATTTTCACTTAGGGGTGTACACCCTTTTGTTGCCAGTGGTTTAGACATTAATGGTGGTTTGTTGTGTAAATTTGAGGGGACAGCAAATTTACATTGTTATACAAGCTGTACACTCACTACTCTACTTTGTACCAAAGTGTAATTTCTTCAGTGTTGTCACATGAAAAGATATAATAAAATATTTACAAAAATGTGAGGGGTGTAATCACTTTTGTGAGATACTGTATATACATATACAATCCTATACCCACATTTGATCCAGAGGAAGGCAACCCCTTCCCCCCAATAAACCATGATCCCATTTGTGCCAGCAGGGGGAAAAAATCCTTCCTGATCCCCCAAGAGGCAATCTGATATTCCCTGGATCAACTTTACCTATGAATGTTAGTATCCAGTTATGTTATTTACATTTAGGAAAGAATCCAGACCTTTCCTAAAACACTGGCCAGAATGAGCTCTTGTGGGAGTCTATTCCACATTCTCACAACTCTAATTCACAGGTAGTACACTAGTACACACGATTGCACATTCCGACAACAAAATCCATGTTTTTTTTCTGACGGATGTTGGCTCAAACTTGTCTTGCATACACACGGTCACACAAAGTTGGTCGGAAATTCTGAACGTCAAGAACGCGGTGACGTACGATGGGACTAGAAAGTGGAAGTTCAATACCAAGTGCGCCACCCTTTGGGTTCCTTCTGCTAATCTTGTGTTAGTAGAAGTTTGGTGAGAGACGATTTGCGCTTTTCAGACTCGTACTTTTCCGATCATTACTGCTCTTCAGTTTGTGCTTGTGGGTTCGTATCTGGTTTTAAGTGCGTGTAGTCAGTTCGCATTTGTTTTTCAGTGCATCTTTTATAGTACATATTTGAATTTGCAGTGCGTTCTTGTCCACTCATTTCTGATTTTCAACTCGCTCTTCTCAGGCTTTTCTGTTTTTAAGTGCATTCTGTTAGTTCATTCTGACCAGCCGACATATTTGTAGCCATGTTGTGGTTACGTACTCGTCATGGAGTTTGTGTGTTATGCAGGGGCTTGGTGTTGGAATTCTTGCTTTGACTCAAGCCCAGTACATGAACAGGGTGGGGAGGAGTTCATGGATGAAGAATTGGTTGCTCCAGCGTGACCAATTCTCGCACATGCCTTTGTTGCGGGAGATCCGTGAGAATAATCCTGATGATTTCAGGAATTATCTCCGGATGACGGACCCTGGTTTTCACCGTCTGTCAGCTTTGCTGTCCCCTTATATTAGCAGGCAGGACACCTACATGCAGCAAACCATCACTCCCGAACAGAGGCTAGTCGCCACCTTGCGGTACTTGGTGACGGGGAAAAGTCTGCAGGACATCAAGTTCTCGACAGGCATCTCCCCCCAGACTCTGAGGATCATTATTCCAGAGACCTGTTCTGTCATTATACAGGTCCTGCAGAAGGACTATATTAAGGTAAGATTTCTCCTTCAACATCACATTATATGTATTTAATGTTTGCTAATGTATTGTATTTCTTTCATCATTCCCTAATTACCATGATTGTAATATGCTGTGAATGTCCCCTTTGTTCTCATGCATGCTTGAATTTTTTAAACTTCCTTTTTTGTCCTTCATACATATTTGCCTTCACTAACCTCCCCAGCATGCTATCCTGGGCCCATACACACCTAGCCTAGTCACTTAATGTATTTTGTCAGCTCCATAGTACTGCTTTACCCTAAACACCCCCTAAAATGTGTTTAAATGTTATTTGTGTGCTTAAATTCATGCAGAGTGCCAGAGGCTTTTTTTGGGGTCCCAAAATCATTTGGAACCCTCCCTCCCCCCAACCGCTAAGTCAAACGATACCAATCATCTATCTGCTGACTTTGCCAAACCCATACACACTATACACCTACCTCTTTTGTGGTCAGATTTCTGTATGAATTCCCCAAAGCATGTAGGTAAAGGGCCTGCCTGAATACTTTCAAATGGTACTATTTAAAGTTTTGTTCCCCTATTATCTTGATAGGTAATTGCACAATGTAAAAAAATGCTTCAATTTGTACATTGTGTATTCATATTTTGGTATTATGACACTTCTTACCTGTCCAGTGGGCTGCCAATAGTGTAAGTAAGGAGGGGCTGGCCAAAGTAACACACATTTATGCATTCAGCTCTCAATGAAGTGGAGACGGTTACCTGTCCAAAACATCCCCCCCTAAAATTTTAACAATGGCCCATCAGAGGGGGTGAGGAATATGATAAGTGTACTTTATATATTTGTCTTTAAATACTCCTTCAAATAAATGTTATACTGATGTTGGCCAAGAATATTTGTGTCTAATCTGCTTGCAATGTTATGTGCAAAATTACTAATATTTTTTTTCTTGTTTGACTCCTCAGTTTCCTTCAGTGCCTCAGGAATGGCAGACTGTGGCTTCCCAATTTGCCCAGCGTTGGGACTTTCCCAACTGCGGAGGGGCAATAGATGGGAAACATTTCCACAAAGTCCCACCCCCAACTCTGGGTCATACTTATATAAGTACAAGGGGTTTAATAGTATAGTGATGTTAGTGGTGGTGTCAGCGACATATGATTTTCTCTATGTGGACGTGGGGTAAAATGGCCAGATATCAGATAGTGGAGTCATCGCCCAGACAGAGTTTTACCGATGGCTCCAGAATGGCAGCTTGGGCTTGCCACCTCCAGAAGACAATGTGGAAGGACTCCCGTTCGTCTTTGTTGCAGATAAAGCATTTGTGCTGGGGACCATCTTATGCGGCCATTCCCTATGAGGACCCTCACCCCAGACCAGAGGGTTTTTAATTACCGGCTGGCCAGAGCCAGAAGAGCGGTGGAGAATGCTTTCGGGATAATGGCCAGCCGATTCCGCCTATTTCTTACACCAATCCACATGGCGGAATATAAACTCAACCATATTGTGCTTGCCTGCTGCATTCTGCACAATTTTCTTTAAAAAAATGCAACGAACTATGTGTCCTCAGTTGGAACTGAGGCCGGCTTTCCTGATCCTTCAACCCTGACGGCACTTGAAGCTGGCTGTCCTGGCTTGCCCCCCCAAAGTGTCCGCGAAGTGAAATATCTGGAGTGCTTTGCGGGTAGGGGGGCCATTGATATGCCGCACAATCAAGAAACATTTTAAAAATAAATATTTTTTTGATAAACTGAAATAATATTTCCTTGTATTTACTGCTTGTGTTTCTTTTTGTGATTTTTTTGATAGTCACGAAAATGGCATGATTGTGGCACATTATAAAGCACTGTAGGAGTTATTTACTAAAGGAAAATCCACTTTGCACTCCAAGTGCACTGCAAAAGTGCACTTGAAACTGCAATGAAAGTGCACTTGTAGTGCAAAGTGGATTTGCCTTTAGTAAATAACCCCCATTGCCACTGTAAACACCAACTTAATACAAAAACTGCTTTTGAGCATTGAAAAAAGAAGCCACACATTGTTGAGTAGAAAACATTTTACTCAAAGCACATTCACATGTGCTTTAGAAAAGGGTTTTTGAACCAACCAACATCTTTGGTGTATTACATTTTTTTTGGTCACATTAGAAATATCCTTTTTTTGGGTCAATAGGCATGTTTCCAAACATAACATACACAACTCAGGAACTTACAAAGTTCAACTTTGATAAAGTGTAGGCAATATCAGTCATTAGTATATCCAAACTGTGTTGATATTGCCTTTATCAGAGGGGGTGATGTCACCCCTGTAAAAGCCAAATTTTGAAGATGCACACAAATTGGGATTCAAAATTGGGATTTCCCTCCTGATCCCATGCCTAATGTCAACATGTGCTAGCTCCCATCATGAGGGATCGATGGACATGTTTTGGGGGTGCAACCCCTTCCTTTCACCTACTTCGGTTGCGAGGAAGGGGTTACACTTACAAAACGCGTACCTTGATATCCCATGATGGCAGATGCACATGGTGTGTCAGCATGTGCCATCTTCAAAATTTGGCTTTTAAAATACTTTAAAACTTGTTTTTAAAAGCAAAAATACACAATAAAACAGTATATTTTTGTGTGTGTTTTATATTCTGCCTAAAACATCAATGATGTTCTTCATTTTTTGTTGAACATCATTGATGTTTTCCTTTATCTTTTCTAAATCACGATTGCACCCCATTATCTCCCCGATGAAGATCTGGGCACGTTCACTGGTGAAATAAGATTCTTCTTCCACAACATCCACATCACCTAAAAAAAAAAACACACCATGTATTATAAATATGCAGGCATCCATCTATTACCTGAAGCTGTGGTCTCAGACAGACACTCACCTGTTGTGGTGACAATTTCGCCCACTTCATAATCATCTCCCTCCACATCCTCTGCTTGTGGTTTTTGGATTTCCCCTTCTTTAGGAGGTGTGGGGTCCCTGGTGTCCTCAGATGTCCCGAGTTTTTTCTACCCTATGTAAATAAAAAATAGGTATACTTAGCACACAGATATTTGAGGGCAGAAATAGAAAGATGAAACATTGCTTGGAAGTGTCGTCCAATTGTCTGTTTTGGCAGAGTTCCAAGCTGAAGAAATTTTTAGTTCCTTTCTAAAGCTGGAACACTTCCCTTGGAGACACCCCTAGTATCCATTGGAGCACCTGTGTGGGACACCCTAAAAAGTTTGTTCTGGTGTCCCAGACTAGTGCTCCTGCGTCCAGATGTGTAAACAGCTGCTGAGTGTCCTCTCCTTACACTGAATCAAGTTTGCATTTCATTCTAGTACAAACCCATCTAGACAACAAACTTCTTTTAATACAAACAGGCCTGAACAAATGTAGTTACCCTGCATCTGCTCAAAACATCTTATAAGTGGGCGAATGAACAATGTTTCCTACGACCGATTACTGTGCCCATGAACATGAAAGTTGCCATTTCAAACTGTACAAAGGTAAAGAAAATCACATGGAGCAGCACAAACATAATAATAATAATAATAATAAGATGAAGAACACACGACAACTACTTACTTTTTTGAAGAACTCTTGATTCTTCTGTACTGATTGTGCTCCCTCAATTTGAGGTCTGACCATTGTTTCCTCAGTTGATCCTTGGATCGCCTTACTTCGAAATTCCAGCGCAGACTTTTCACAACTTTAGCCATGATCTTGGCCTTCTGACATTTGGGTTGGGGTAAGGTCCATACTTCCCATCATAGTCGGCCCTCTTCGAGATGTCCACCATCTCCACCATCTCTACAAAGGACATATTTGAGGCCTTAAATCTCCTCCGGGATCGGGACGTTCGTGGCTCAGCGCTTTTGTCATTGCTGCTCTCCTCTGCATGCTCCTGCTGTGTCTCCGCCATGTTCTCTACCCACTGGGCTGAAAGAGAAGGGGCGGGGAATATACTAGAAAGAACATCAGGGGCAGGCGGAGTTTCATGCATGCGCAGTGTATATAAAGCGTAACACGCGTGCGTCGTACGTACGATCTGTGAGTGGAGGACGGAGTATCGGAAGTGACGATTGTTATAACGAAGGTACAATTTGAACTTGGTGCATCAGTGGCCTATACTGCTTCTAGATTGAGGCCTATATTGGGACAAGATTATGAGAGTCTAGCCCGACCTTAGGGTTTGTCTTGTGTTGTGTCTTGCAGAGAAAATGGATGGGTTCAAAGACCACAGCTTTCTTCCAATCTTCATAGACAAGTACAGGGAGCTGCCCTGTCTGTGGCAGGTCAAACATCCACATTATAATAACAAAATAAAGAGGCAGGCAGTGATGAAGAAACTGCTGGAGTTGGTGAAGCCGCAGATCCCCAGGGCAGACATCAACTATTAAAACAAAAAAATTGGTGGCCTGAGGAGCACATATATGTTTATGTACCCAGGCTGTGGTACTATGACTTCATTTTCTGGCAGACCAGACTGAAGTCAAGGAATCCCTCTCAACCCTACCTTCCACGCTTCCTTCCACCCCAGCTGAGGCTTCCGATGCCCACTCTGGGCCTTCCAGCCAGGAAGATGTGGAGGAGCTCAGCTTGAGCCAGGTATAGCATTGTTCAAGATATTTCTTGTCGTAAAATAAATGTTAACTAGTTAACGTAAAATAAATAAACTAGATGTTATTATTGATCACTAATTGCTGATTTAATAGTGTTTTACATATCAATAGACAGTAGTGGCCAAAAATGTTTGAGACAAGAATGAAAAATGCTGGGGTCAGAATGATAGTCTTTTCTGTTTAATAACATTCAATTTGCAACAGTTAAGAGCTGAAAATTGTGTGTGATTGTTGAACCAAAAACTAAAACTATGTCCCTTTTTCATACACAGGAAAGCCTCAGCCAGGAGGAGGGTGGGGGGAAGTGGCAGCCAGGAGGTGGCCGTGCCCAGTAGGAGCCTCACACAATCTCAGGTCCCTTCCCTCCACCTTCAAACCAAAAGGGCCAGGAAGGGGAGTAACGTGGAGGAGGCAGCGCTCAGGCTGATTAGGGATGCTAATGAGGCCCTCAGAACCACCCCCACTCTCCAAGAGGCCTTTGTGTGCATGACTGCATATAAAATGCAGCAAATGGAGGAGGGCCAACGCCTCTTGTGTGAGTAAATTATGGTCATCACCCAAAATAAGGGGTTGAGGGGCCAACTCACACCCAAAACCCACCTGTGTGAGATGGACCATCCTCCTCCTCCTGCCACACCTCCAACACCACAGCCACAGCCTGGAAGGAAGCGTGTAAGGAAGACAAAAAAGTGATGGCCTGGGTTCAGTCTGGTCTGGCAAAAGACGCAGGCTGTGGTATGACCAAAGCCTGGGGACATAGATGTCATCTACTGCTGTTCCTGATCTCTTGTCGTCCTGGACCGGATTGTGCTCACTATTATATGGACTCCTCAGGCCACCAATTTTGGCTGGCAAATAATTGATGTGTGCCCTGGGGTACAAAGACTTCGCCAATTTCAGCAGTTTCTCCAGTGTTGCCTTCCCCTCTATTTTGTTATGACCCATAACAAATGGATATTTTTTTACAGAAATACTTGCCTATGTGTTTAACCACTTCACCCCCGGAAGAATTTACCCCATTCCTGACCAGTGCGTTTTTTGCGATTCGGCACTGCGTCGCAATTGTGCAGTCATGCGACGTGGCTCCCAAACAAAATTGACTTTTTTTCCCACAAATAGAGCTTTCTTTTGGTTGTATTTGATCACCTCTGTGGTTTTTATTTTTTGCGCTATAAACAAAAAAATAGTGACAATCTTAGAACAAACGCATTATTTTTAACTTTTTGCTATAATAAATATCCCCAAAAAATATTTAAAAAAACAATTTTTTCCTCAGTTTAGGCTGAAAGGTATTCTTCTACATATTTTTGGTAAAAAAAAAAAAAAAAATCGCAATAAGCGTTTATTGATTGGTTTGCGCAAAAGTTATAGCGTCTACAAAATAGGGGATAGTTTTATGGCATTTTTATTAATAATTTTTTTTTTTTTACTAGTAATGGCGGCGATCAGCGATTTTTATCGTGACTGTGACATTATATCGGACATTTTTGGGACCATTGTCATTTATACAGCAATCAGTGCTATACAAATGCACTGATTCCTGTGTAAATAACATTGGCAGTGAAGGGGTTAACCACTAAGGGGCAGTGTAAGGGTTAAGTATGTCCTGGGGAGTGTTTCTAACTGTGGGGGGGGGGGCGTTGCTACATGTGACACGTCACTGATCTCTGCTCCCGATCACAGGGAGCAGAGATCAGTGACACTGTCACTAGGCAGAATGGGGAAATGCTTTTTTACATTAGCATCTCCCTGTTCTTCCTCTCCATGAGGCGATCGCGGGTATCCCCACGGCGATAGAGTCCGCGGGACCCGCGACCCGGCCTACGAAGCTCCCGGCTGGCGCATGTGTGCGATGGCATGGCGGCAAATTTAAAGGGACGTACGGATACGCCCATTTGCCCAGCCGTGCCATTCTGCCGACATACATTGGCGTGCACTGGTCGGGAACCAGTTAACCTCAAAAAGGACAGTTTGTGAGTAGGCAGGTACATATCAAAAATACAATGTCAAATTAACAAGGGACACCAACCAACCTCCTTGAGATTAAAAAATACAAGATAATAATAATTATTATTATTCAGGATTTATATAGCGCCAACAGTTTACGCAGCGATTGCAATATAAAAGGGAGACAATACAGTTATAATACAATACAATAGGATTAAGAGAGCCCTGCTCAGAAGAGCTTACAATCTAATAGGGTGGGGCAGGTGGTACAAAAGGTTGTAACTGTGGGGAATGAGCTGGTGGAAGTGGTAGGAGATTAGTTGGAGACGTGATAGGCTTTCCTGAAGAGATGAGTTTTCAGGGATCGCCTGAAGGTAGCAAGAGTAGGGGATATCCGGATAGATGGAGGTAGCGCATTCCAGAGGATGGGAGAGGCTCTGGAGAAATCCTGGAGACGAGCATGGGAGGAGGAGATGAGAGAGCTTGAAAGCAGGAGGTCTTGAGAGGAGCGGAGAGGTCGATTTGGATGATATTTGGAGACAAGATTAGTGATGTAGCTCGGGGCAGAGTTGTGAATGGCTTTGTACGTTGTGGTTAGTATTTTGAATTTAATTCGCTGGGTGCTTGGAAGCCAGTGTAGGGATTGGAGTAGAGGGTTGGCAGACACTGAGCGGTTGGTAAGGTGGATAAGTCTGGCAGCAGCATTCATGATAGACTGAAGAGGGGATAGCCTATGGAGAGGTAAGCCAATGAGAAGGGAGTTGCAATAGTCAAGGCGAGAGATAACAAGGGAGTGAATGAGGAGCTTGGTGGTTTCATTTGTTAAAAAGGGGCGAATTTTAGAGATGTTACGGAGGTGAATTCTACAAACGTTTGACAACGATTGGATTTGAGGCTGAAATGACAAGTCAGAGTCTAGGATTACACCGAGGACCCTGGCGTGAGGGGAGGGACTGATGGTTGCATTGTTGATTTTGATGGAAAAGTAATGGAGGGGTGCACGGGCGGGGGGAATATTAATAGCTCCGTTTTAGAGAGATTTAGTTTAAGGAAGTGGTGCGACATCCATGCTGATATGTCAGTTAGTAAGTTAGTAATGCGAGAGGAGACTGAAGGAGTGAGGTGAGGAGTAGACAGATAGATTTGGGTGTCATCAGCGTATAAGTGGTATTGGAAGCCATGGGCAGTTATTAAGTGACCGAGGGAGGAGGTGTAGATAGAGAAGAGAAGGGGTCCAAGAACCGAGCCTTGGGGGACCCCCACAGAAAGGGGCAATGGAGAGGAGGAGACAGAGTTGTAGGTGACACTGAAGGAGCGCTGTGATAAATAGGCAGAGAACTAGGATAGAGCAGAATCTCAGAGGCCAAGGGAATGTAGCTTATTGAGAAGGAGCGGGTGGTCAACATTATCAAAGGCCGCAGAGAGGTCAAGTAGGAGTATGGAGTACTGGTTGTTGGTTTTAGCAGTTAGTAAATCGTTAGTGAGTTTTAGTAAGGCAGTTTCCGTGGAGTGCTGCGAGCGAAAGCCAGACTGTAAGGGGTCAAGAAGGTTATTTTCATTGAGGTAGGAGCCAAGACGGTTGTAGACTAAGCGTTCTAGAAGTTTAGAGGTGAATGGGAGCAATGAGATGGGTCTTAAGTTGTTCAGGTCGGTAGGGTCCAGTGAGGGCTTTTTAAGAATGGGAGTGATCTGCGCATGTTTTAGAGGGGAGGGGAAGATGCCACTAGAGAGAGAGAGATTGAAGATGTGGGTGAGGGAGCATAGGATAGAAGAAGAGGGTGACCATAGTAGTTGTGAGGGAACAGGATCCAAAGGACAATTGGTTAGGTGGGCATCCGAGAAAATTTTTGTAACCTCTTCCGTAGTAGCCAATTCAAAACATTAGAGTGTTGAATGTGCTGCTAGGCAAGGTATGTTGGGTGGGGAAGACGTACGCACAGTGGAGATGTCCTCACGAATTGCATCGATCTTGTCTTTGAAGTGATTGGCAATCTGTTGGGCAGTTAGTGAGTTAGTGGGTAGAGGGGGTGGTGGACGAAGCAGAGAGTTAAAGGTTGAGACGAGCCGACGGGGACTGGATGACAAGGAATTAATAAGAGAGACAAAGTAGGCTTGTTTGGCAGCATGGAGGCATGAATTGTATTTTAGAAGGGCAGATTTATATAGGGTGAAGTCTTGCAGGCATTTGGTTTTACGCCACAGTCGTTCAAGAGCACGGCAATGTCTCTTGAGATTTCTAGTGTTGTCAGTTTGCCAGGGTTGTAACGGTCGGGGCCTGATTCTGCATGTGGTTAGAGGAGCAAGTGCATCTAGTGATGATGAGAGTGAACTGTTGTAGACAGAGGTGGCCAGGTCAGGACAGGACAGGGGAGATATTATGTCATAGAGGTGGTCAGTAGTAGAATAGAGAAGAGAAGGGTTAAAGTGGCGAAGGTTTCTACAAGTAATTGTTTGCTGCTTGGAGGGATGGGTGGTTGGAGGCAAGAATACAGTGAAAGTAATGAGGTTGTGATCAGATAGAGGAAAGGGGGTGTTGGTGAGGTTGCCAGGGTTGCAGAGATGGGAGAATACAAGGTCAAGGGTATTACCATTGGAGTGAGTGGAAGTATGTGTCCATTGGGTTAGGTCAAAAGATGAGGTTAAATCGAGAAGTTTAGCTGTAGTTGGGCCGTTAACATTGGCAGGAATGTTAAAGTCACCAAGAATAATGGTGGGTATTTCAGAGGAGAGAAAGTAGGGTAGCCAGGCAGCAAAGTCATCAAGAAAGCGCGATACCGGTCCTGGAGGCCTATAAATTGCTGCAATCCTCAGAGAAATGGGAGAAAACAGACGAATACAGTGCATCTCGAAAGAAGAGAGGGATAGAGAGGGAGGGACAGGAAGGATTTGGAAGGTGCTTTGTGGGGATAGAAGGAAGCCAGCTCCACCTCCTTTCTGTCTGTTGGGTCTGGGGGAGTGAGTCCAACGGAGACCACCATGGGAGAGGGCAGCAGGAGAAGCTGAGTCAAAATTTTGAAGCCAGGTTTCTGTTATGGCGAGTATGTTCAAGCCATGAGAGATGAAGAGGTCATGTACAGATGTTAGCTTGTTACAGATGGAGCGGGCGTTCCAAAGGGCGCATGAGATTGGTGGGGTGCTTTGAGGAAGCAGGGGGATAGAAATTAAACTGAGTGGATTGCGGTGGTTGCCAGAGGGGGAGGGGTATTGGATATGTGGCTTGCATTTGGAAAATGGCGGACCAGGATTAGGAGAAATGTCACCTGAGACTAGGAGAAGGAGGAGGGCGAGGAAGGCAAGGTGGGAGTGGGATGTGCATGAGCGCACCTGTCTAGTGGCCCTGGTGTTTATGTCAGCATGTGGGTGCAGCAAATGCAGGAGAAGATGGGTGCCATAGTAGGGAGAGGGTAGGAGTGAGGGTGATATGTGCATGCTGCAGGGAAGAGAGGAGGGGTAGAGTAAAGATAATTTGAGGATAGAAGACACCAATGTGAGAAGGAAGAGAATAAAGAGCATGTCAGTGGATAGAGAGTGGGAAACGAACCTAATATAAAATAAATGTCAAATCTGGTTTGCTTGCCGTCTTGCAGAGTGGAGCAGAGTTCTTGTTGTTGTTCATGCAGCTTTAGTTATCCTGCTTTCGTTAAACTGCGTCGGTGAAACTGCGCATCACTCGTGACAGAGCCACCCAGGACAGAGCCATGTTGTCTGCGCCTTGCCCCTGTCTGCGCCACCCCATAAGCTGCCATAAATTTATAGGGAGACTAAGCTGGGATGCATTTCTCAGTTGGTCATTATTGGGTCTGATGGTGTTGTGGTAACTTGACACACAAAATGAAAAAAAATATTAGGGAGATCACTATAAAAAAAAAAAAAAAAAAATAGTAGATCGTGATAAAAAAACAAAAAGTAAAAAAATAAATTATAAACATTATTATGGAGATCTGACGAAAAAAATAATAATATTATTCAGGAGATCATGAGAAATAATAAAGAAATCACTTTGTGAGAACTCTGTGTGAATATCAGCAGCAAAACAACTTAATTCTTCTAGCAATATAAAGAAGAAGAGAATGTGCTGCATTAAACTATTTTAAAAATTGCAGCGTGATGAATGTGCTATCCCTATTACGAACGGTAGTTTTACCAGACTGAGCGCTTCCGTCTCATAATTTATTCTGAGCATGTGTGGCACTTTGTGTGTCGGAATTCTGTACACACGATCGGAATTTACGCGAAAGAATTTTGTTGTCGGAAAATTTGAGAACCAGGAAAAATGTCCGATGTAGCCTACACACGGTCAGAATTTCCAACAATAGGCTCCCATTGAACATTTTCTGTAGGAAAATCCGACCGTATGTACAGAGCATTACTGTGAAGAAGCCTTTCCGTATTTGGAGATGATATCTCTTTTCCTCCAGACGTAAGGAGTGTCCCCCTGTCCTCTGTGATTACCTGAAAGTGAATAACTCACCACCAAGTTCCCTATATGGACCACTTATGTATTTGTACATGTTGATCATATCCCCCCATAATCTCCTTTTCCCAAGAGAGAATAAATTAAGTTCAGCTAATTGTTCCTCATAGCTGAGCTCTTCCATACCTCTTATCAGTTCGGTTGCTCTTCTCTGCACTTTCCCCAGTTCCCCAATATCCTTTTTATGAACTGATGTCCAAAACTGAACTGCATATTCCAGATGAAGTCTTACTAATGATTCGTACAGGGGAGGGGCAAAATTCTCTCTCTCCCTGGAGTCCACACCTCTCTTAATACAAGACAGGATTTTGCTCGCTTTGGAAACTGCAGCTTGGCATTGCATGCCTTTATTAAGCTTATGATCTACCAAAACCCCCACATCCTTCTCCACTATTGACTCCCCTAGCTGTTCTCCTCCTAGTATGTATGATGCATGCATGTTTTTAGCCCCCAAGTGCATAACTTTACATTTATCAACATTAAACCTCATTTGCCATATAGCTGCCCAATTAAACAGTGCATTGAGGTTGGCTTGTAAGTTGGAGACATTCTGTAGGACGTTATTCCCCTGCATAGCTTGGTGTCATCTGCAAAGACTGAAGTGGTACTTTTAATCCCAGACCCTATATCATTTATAAATATGTTAATAAGTAAGGGTCCCAACACTGAACCTTGAGGTACACCACTGATAACCTTAGACCAGTGATGGTGAACCCTGGCACGCCAGATGTTTTGGAACAACATTTCCCATGATGCTTATGCACTCTGCAGTGTAGCTGAGCATCATGGAAAACGTAGTTCGAAAACACCTGGGGGGCCAAGGTTTGCTATCACTGCTTTAAACCATTCAGAGTAAGAATCAATAACCACTACTCTCTGAATTTGTTCTTTTAGCCAGTTTTCTATCCATTTGCAAACTGATCTTTCCAAGCCTGTAGACTTTACCTTACACATTAGCGAGTGCCCCCCAAACTATACCAGGCCACAGGCCCTCAACATGGGGGAGGGTGGGTGCTTTGGTGCAGGGGGGACTCTGCGCCCCCCACCCCAAAGCACTGTGTCCCTGTGTTGATGGTGACCTCACAAGGGGTGGGGTCCCTGAATGACATCACCAATGGCTACTACGCCCCATGGCTTTATAAGAAATGGCACACACCAGAGTGAACACAACAGTGGGAGCTACCGTCGGAAAAAGACATCAGTGGAGGGAGAAGAACCAGAGGAAGAAATGGGGACATTCTTTTTCCCTCTTTGGTCTGGTATGGTCTTCGGGGGGGCGGGGCCCATGCCGTTTAAAAAAAAAAACATTTCGGTGTGGGGTTCCACTTCAAGATCCTCAGAGTACATGTCGCATGCCACAAGTCGGATCAGTTGAGATGATGATCCGACTTGAATGCGACTTACATTCAAATCAATTGGCTGAAATTGTGCCCACGTCAGGAACCTTTTTCAAAGTTGAACGGACACAAGTCGGCCCAGTTAAGACAGCTCTCTTAGGAAATCATTTATTTATACAAGTCATGTGACTTGTGTTAATTTATTGATTTGTGTTAAAGTTATAGCGTCTACAAACTATGGTATACATTTGAAAATTGATCAGTCCTGATGTACTGACATCATATCCCTTACTCGAGGCATTTAAAACGCCAGGAAAGTACGAATAGCGGCCAGGTACTGGGAGCCGCAATCCGCTGTTTCCGGTGGGGGAAAGCTGCACACCTTTGGCTGGATGATCGTGATCTAGCCTGCCTGTGCAGCCCTGCCACAGGAAATGTACTGTGGCCTGGTGGCAACTGGTTATTAAAGATACCTATGAGTCTATATCTGTGTCAGAGACCTGAAGACAAGATCAGCAGTGATGAAGAGCTCTTCCAACTGTTGACCAACCATCCTGGAACACAGATGCTCATGAACAGAAACCGCGGTGTTGTACTGGAACTCAGAGTCAGCCTATCTACTGTCTTAGTCCCTAGTAGTTTCAAATCTGTCATGCAACTAGACCTCTAATTACCAAAAGTCCAGCCGTCAGATGCCAAATCTGGCTCTAGCCTATGCTGTTTGAGCCCTAAGTTAGAACTAGCTATAGAATCCCAGACCAGAAGGAACAGGGTTACCTAAAATAACATAAATATGTCAATAAAATGAACTCTATTGCAGTAAACAAGATCGCCTACTAATATATAAAGAAAAAGTGTTGCGCTGTCTATTGAAAAACTAAAATGTAATTGTTAAACCAGTAAATTGTGACACCAAAGTCCATATATTAATATTATGCAAAGTCCATTAAATTCAGTGCATCACCCAGTGTCTGAATAGGTCAGGCAAAAATATCTTCTTACCAGACCCAAAGACCTATCAAGGTCTATACTTGCATCTATGATCTTTATAACCCCTTAGATCATCCATATGGAACTGCTGGTGAAAACAAGCCAGTGATAAAATCTCAGGGTATCCACAGAAGCCAATCCGACCATTGGTCATACATTGGTTATACAAGAAAAGGAAAACTCATTGCGTAGCATCCAGATTAAAAACGTCAATTTAATAAAATTCTACTTACAACAGATAAGTAATCACAGGCATTAGGAATATAAATCGTCCTAGCACACTCACGAGTGTGATGATGTCTATTTGATAAAAGTGGTTGTAACCCTCCTCTGCTGCCACTTCCAATAATGTCTCCTGGAAGTAATAAGAGGACAAAGGTATGCTTGTCACTAGGATGCAGATATGCACAGTAAATATATATATATATTTATATACATCTAGAGTGGGGAAAATAATTATTGCATCCCCTGCAGATTTTGGAAGTTTGCCTACTTACAAATAAAGGGTCTATGTATATTTTTTTTAATCATAGGTGTATTTTAAATGATAGAGACAGAATATCAACCAACCCCCCCCACCCCCCCCAAAAAAAAAAATGATACAAATGTTATAAATTGAGTTGAGGGATTTTGGTCCACTCTTCTTTACAGATCTCCTCTAAATCCTTAAGATTTCCTGGCTGTCGTGTGGCAACTCGAAGTTTCAGCTCCCTGCATACATTTTCTATAGGATAAAGGTCTGGAGACTGGCTAGGCCATGCCATATTAGTGTGCTTCTTCTTGAGCCACTCCTTTGTTGCCTCAGCAGTATGTTGTGGGTCACTGTCATGTTGGAAGACCCATCCACGACCCATCTTCAGTGTTCTGGCTGAGGGAAGAAGGTTCTAATCCAAGATTTTACAATACATGGCCCCGTCCCTCAAAGTCGGCCTGTACCTTTAGCAGAGAAACAACCCCAAAGCATAATGTTTCCACCTCCATGCTTGACTGTAGGGATGGTGTTCTCAGGCTCATAGCATTTTTCTTCCTTCAAACACTGAGTTTAGTTAATGCCAAAGAGCTCAATTTTGGTCTCATCTGACCACAGCACATTCTCCCAATCCTTCTATGAATCATTAGAAAGTTCAGACAGGCCTGTACATGTGCCTTTTTGAGGAGGAGGACCTTATGGGCACTGCAGGATTTCAATCCATGGTGGCGTATTGTGTTATCAATAGTTTGGTGACTGTGGTTCCAAATGCCTTGAGATCATTCACAGGCTCCTCACATGTAGTTCTGGGCTGATCCCTCACTTTTCTCATGATCATCCTTACCGCATGAGACGAAATCTTGCATGGAGCTCCAGACCGAGGGTGATGGTTATTTTGTATTTCTTGTTCCAAAAGTTGTCTTCTCACCAAGCTTCTAGCTGATGGTCTTGTAGCTCATCCCAGCCTTGTGCAGGTCTACAATCTTGTCCCTGATATCCTTTGACAGCTCTTTGGTCTTGCCCATGATGGTGGTTTTGAATGGAAGAAAGATTCTGTGGACAGGTGTCTTTTACATACATAATGAGTTGGTGTTAGGAGCACCTTCTTAAATTGACAGGACTAATCTTTGTACCACATGAGCACATACTGTAGCCAGTCTGTGGGAGCCAGAATAATTGCTGGTAGGGGATCAAATACTTATTTTACTCACTGAAATGCAACTCAATTTATAAAATTTGTATCATATGAAATACACCTATGGTAAAAATTATAGACCCTTAATTTCTTTGTAAGGGGGCAAACTTACAAAACCTGCAAGGGATCAAATAATTTCCCCACTGTGCAGTGTGTATATATTGTTATTTTTACTTATGAGGGCTCCTAGATGGAAAGGGTGTAAAAAGTTTCTAATTTTATTAACTGTGACACGGATCCCCAATCTTTAGGGAACAGAGAAAGGATTACCCTCTTTCAAATCAAAGCCCTTCTACCTCGTCACTTTAAAGACCAACATTAAAAGTTCTCTAACCAACAACAACAAAATCAACAATCATTTTTTTTATCTTACTACTGTGTGACAGTGCTAGGTCCTGCCACTGTGTAAATGAAGGTAGAAGGTTCAGAGACTTCAAAGTGCTTTGGGAGGGAAGAAGCCTCCAACCCAGTGTCCAGGTCTTGCCAAAGACCAACAGGGTGTGTGTACAGGTGCGCACAGACTTATAGCAACAGGGCTGGTCATAGTTTGGGGCTCCAGCCAGAAGACAGGTGTGCTTCACTGAAGGGACGGATGTGCGCTACCCAAAAGCCAGAAGGTCTCAGGCTAGGAGACAGGAGGGCTTCATATGGGTGCCAGCAGATTCCACTATCAAGAGGCCAGGGTGTGGGCCCATGCAGCAAGGAAATGCAACTAAAGAGACCTGAGACCTAGGAATAGTGATCACACCAACTCTTGGGGCCCTTTTACATGACTGAACTGATCAGGTCCATCTGTCTGTTTTTCAGGCAGAACCTGATTGGACTACCCATTGTTCTCTATGGGTAGGTGGATGTAAATTGATGTGTGTCCGTCTACACCGGCCTGCATTCAATCCAATCTGGGCCGCTAAAAACAGATGGATGGGGATCCGTTCCCTATCTGTCTAGCAGATTGGATCGAATGACAGTTGGATGGAAATGAACAGGCAGTCCATTTACATCCGACCGCCCCATAGAGAGCAGTGTACTGTGTTTATATCCGCTCTGCATAAGCAGAGCGAACAAGGACCTGTCATCCACCTGCTCAGCGGGGATCAGCGGACAGATCCCCCGCTAAGAAGGCGGATCTGCTTGACATAGTGGAAGGGGCCTTACTGATTTCTGCAAAATTAATATTTCTCCTCTTTTAACCCACTTCAGAGTTTTGGAACCGATTACGGCTATCCTTGGTGGGTAAATGCAACCTTATCAAAATGATTCTCATGCCTCAACTCCTATATGTTTTCCACAATACTCCCATAGTTATTCCATTGAAAATATTTTGGATTATTAACTCCATTTTCCGATCTGTTGAGGCACAATCGGGCCCCTAGAGTAAGACTAGAGCACTTGTAAAGACCCAAGAATGAGGGGGACCTGGCAGCGCCGAACCCCTGGATTTACTATGTAGCGGCACAACTACAGCATTTGGTGAGCTGCTTGGTGCAGCTTGCAGGGGCTAAACCTTTTCAATTAGACTCCATAGCTTTGGTTTTTCAGCATAAAGCCAAAACAGTAGATATTCCTGTGGGTATGGAGGCAACAGGTACTTGGTAATTCCAATAAGCTTTTCCCCTCTTATGCATTAATGCAAAAAATCTAGAATAAGGCTAAGCAGTTTTAGCAAGTTTGAGGTTTCACTGTGTACTGTCCAATCTGGTGTAACAACATGTATCCAGAACTGGGCAAACGTCAATATGTCCATAGGTGACGGGAGTTCGGAATCAAACACTTATATCACATTTTTGCGCAGGGTTTCTTAAGGCCCTTCTCTGGTTTACAAAACTAATTTGGTCTGCCACAATCTATGTTTATCTACTGTTCGCAGCTAAACAAAAAGCAAAAAATTGTCTAGCGCTCTGGATAACACAAAGTCAAACTGCAACAGTCAGAAGTGAAAAACTAGATGATATAATAAAAACAGTTTATAAAACAGTCCCATAGTAACACAGCACTAAATTGAAATTATAGAAGCATAATTAATGGCAGATGGTCCATCGAGCAACAAGAAAACCAAAACAGGAGATCCATCCGACTGCATAGTCCCAAACTGTAATGAGTGGACAAGGGAGAAGAAATGGAGAGAAGGGAACCCAGGTAGGGAACACTGGGAACTCGCAGGATCCCCACTGGATGTGGGGTCCAATCCCTGCAGGGATGACTCACTGGCTCTGGATGGCTGTGCAGTTGGTATGACGTGGAGGGGAACAACACCTCCGCCGTGAGGAGAGAAGGCTCACCGAAGCTGCGTGGAGATGGGCGATGACGTCAGCCCAGCTGGGAAGCCGCTCCTGAGGGGGAGGAGCTCAGCCTCGCACGGGAAAGCCGCCGGAGTGTCAGCTGGTGAACCACTGAGCCGCTGACTTGCCGGTCTGTGTCCCCTCAGGGATGAGATGCCTCTGAGTTGGATGGTGTCACTCAGGGGATCCAACAATGTGAAGTAAAAAACAGAAAGGGGATGAGGGAACCAACAAATGATGATAAAAGTTGCTACTGTTGGGCAATGGTGAGATCCCAAAGGTGGATGGATGGTCACCGTGGCATGGTACTGGATAGGACCACTGTAGAGAAGGTTGCCTTGACAACACGTTTAAATGGGGGGAGGGAACAGGGAGAGGAACAAAAAAGGGGAGGAGAGAGAAAACAAAAATTCAAAATTAGGGCGGGAGTGGTTAACTCATTGTGAACAAAAAAAAAAAAAAAAAAAGGGGAGGAGGAAAGAGGAAGGATTATATCTCCGATATTAACCCCTTGTTGCTTGGAGGACTCGCAATGAAAACTATAACCGTAACAACATAACATACATTAACGGTTAAACTCAGATAAATATAAACAAACAGTATCTTTGTAACCCACAGACCAAAACAGACCATAAACAAAGATACTGTTTGTTTATATTTATCTGAGTTTAACTGTTAATGTATGTTATGTTGTTACGGTTATGGTTTTCATTGCGAGTCCTCCGAGCAACAAAGGTTTAATATCGGAGATATAATCCTTCCCCTTTCCTCCTCCCCCTTTTATTTGTTCGCAATGGGTTAACCACTCCCGCCTTAATTTTGAATTTTTGTTTTCTCTCTCCTCCCCTTTTGTGTTCCTCCCCCATTTAATATTTTTTATTTAAACCCTGTTATTTGCCTCAATCCTTGACTATGAAAAAGTGCTGATGCACGAAACGCGTCGTCAAGGCAACCTTCTCTATGGTGGTCCCATCCAGTACCATGCCACGGTGACCATCCATCCATCCACCTTTGGGATCTCTCCATTGCCCAACAGTAGCAACTTTTATCATCATTTGTTGGTTCCCTCATCCCCTTTCTGTTTTTTACTTCACATTGTTGGTTCCCCTGAATGACACCATCCAACTCAGAGGCATCTCATCCCTGAGGGGACACAGACTGGCAAGTCAGCGGCTCAGTGGTTCACCAGCTGACAGCAGCTTTCCCGTGCGAGGCTGAGCTCTTCCCCCTCCGGAGCGGCTTCCCAGCTGGGCTGACGTCATCGCCCATTGCCACGGAGCTTCGGCGACCCTTCTCTCCTCCCGGCAGCTTTCCTGTGTGAGGCTGAGCTCTCCCCCCTCTGGGGCGGCTTTCCAGCTGGGCTGATGTCATCGCCCTTCGCCACGGAGCTTCGGCGAGCCTTCTCTCCTCACGGCGGAGGTGTTGTTCCCCTCCACGTCATACCAACTGCACAGCCATCCGGAGCCAGTGAGTCATCCCTGCAGGGATTGGACCCCACATCCAGCGGGGATCCTGCGAGTTCCCAGTGTTCCCTACCTGGGTTCCCTTCTCTCCATTTCTTCTCCCTTCTCCACTCATTACAGTTTGGGACTATGCAGTCGGATGGATCTTCTGTTTTGGTTTTCTTGTTGCTCGATGGATCATCTGCCATTAATTATGCTTCTATAATTTCGATTTAGTGCTGTGTTACTATGGGACTGTTTTATAAACTGTTTTGATTAAATCATCTAGTTTTTCACTTCGGACTGTTGCAGTTTGACTTTGTCTTATCCAAAACGCTGGACAATTTTTTGCTTTTTGTTTGTGATCTGTATCTATCAGTTACGGTTGGTCTAGCTGCACTGGGTTCATTTTCCCCCCCCTTTCCCCCCCCGGGGCAATACATGTTATTTGTATATCATATGTTAAACACCACATGTTTTGGTTGACTTCCCCAGGTGTCCATTCACTGGCGCTGAGCTATTGTTGATGTTTTTACTGTCTGCAGCTAAAACATGCAGTCAAGGTTTAGGATGAAGCAACTTTATGGCATCAATCCCAACTATATGGCATCAACTCCACTTTTCAATGACGAAAAACACTACTACTAGTTAGGGGTTTATTTCTAACTGTTATGCTATAGTCACCCTCTTAGTGTAGAGAATTGTTGGGCTACAAATGTTGGATATTCTGATGATGATCAACGGAAAGAGGCTATACAGGCAGTTCAGGGGGTGCTCCCTTAATGTAATTTAGAAGCATATGCAACTTTACATCATTTTACGTGTTTATCACACCCCCCCAGAAACATTTTAGGATGTTTATCCTAGATGAGCCCTTGTGCAGTAAATGCTAAAGAGATCATGGAGATTTAATCCATTTGTTATGGCATTGCATTGCCCTACACTACATACCTACTGGATCATGATTATTCATACTCCGAATACAGCATTTTGAATAACAATTCATATTGACCCTAAGCAATGTGTACTGGACATCCTAGACACTTTACAATTATAACATTTACCAGAGAAGCTATTGCATAGGCTTTATTTAAAACACGTAGACTTCCCCTATTTCACTGGAAGTCCGAAGACCCACCCACACATGGGGAGTGGCTAAGGTATATGGGAGATATAGTGGAACAATATATTTACCAACATAGGGCTAACAAATTTGAGAAAACACGTGTCCCCTGCTTAGATACCCCAGGTCTCAGTCCACTAGACTTAGTAACGAACAGGATTTTGTAAGCCCAGATGGGTTGGAAATGTTAACAGGTCTTTTCTCCTAATGTTGCTATCACTGATTTATTGTGTAGACCTATCTATCTGTGGGACCTATAATACCAAATGAATGTAGCTGCATCACTGGAAAATGTGTAACCTGCATATGTACATTCTCATTTGTGAATGATGGTTGCTCTGGAAATGTGCACTTTGTTTTCATAAACATCTTTCCCGATTTAGAAAAATACAATTGTATGTGAGCATGGGTGTGAGCTCTCTCTCTCTCTCTCTCTATATATATATATATATATATATATATATGTATATCTGTGTACTAGCAGTTTTTCACCTAAAAGTAAATGAAAAAGGAGCCAGTGCTGATCTACAGTATCTATTTGAAACTAGCAAAAAGGGAAAGGGGCACATGGGCAGAACAATATACAAATAAACATATATAGTAATGCACAAACATAAAACCAATTCACCTGGAGGCAGCACTCTACCCCTTTAAGGTAAAGCAATACACCAGACGCTCAGACATCACTTCTACAAGGCGGCTGAGGACTTCCAGTGTACACCTGCATAAATGCAAAAAGGCCCTCTACTGTCTGTATTTGTAAATGCCTGTAAATATTTTATGGATGCTTTTCATGTCTCTGACTTGTTGGGTAAAAAAACCTAGAAGGAGGTAGTGGAGAAAGTGTGTGCGTGTGTGTATGTGTGTATATATATATATATATATATATATTTATTCTGTCCTTGGACTTTCGTGGACTTTGAGAATTTGATACTCCGGATGACCCGGTACTGCTGTCTTCTCTGTGTATAGGGTTACACCTTCTTCCCTGTTTTAAAGTCATCTGTGGACTTTGAGATGAAAAAATGTGACAGTAGCAAAGTGTATACAGTACTGCCTGCTTTGGGTATTGACAAAGATCATTTGTAGACAGACATATCCTCATACCTATATAAAATACATACATACAGTATATTGCATATAAATAAATGTAGGGTAGGGATGGAGATGAGGAGTCAAGTAACCTGGAGCAACAGAGTTAAAGTATACCTAGAATTAATTACCATTAAACAGTTCAATCTCTGTATTTGCAGACGATACTAAGCTAAGCAGGGCAATAACTTCTCCGCAGGATGTGGAAACCTTGGAAAAAGACCAACAAATTAATGGGGTGGGCGACTACATGGCAAATGAGGTTCAATGTAGAAAAATGTAAAATAATGCATTTAGGTGGCAAAAATATGAATGCAATCTATACACTGGGGGGAGAACCTCTGGGGGAATCTAGGATGGAAAAGGACCTGGGGGTTCTAGTAGATGATAGGCTCAGCAATGGCATTCAATGCCAAGCTGCTGCTAACAAAGCAAACAGAATATTGGCAGGCATTAAAAAGGGGATCAACTCCAGAGATAAAACGATAATTCTCCCACTCTACAAGGCTCTGGTCTGGCCGCACCTAGAGTATGCTGTCCAGTTCTGGGCACCAGTCCTCAGGAAGGATGTACTGGAAATGGAGCGAGTACAAAGGGCAACAAAGCTAATAAAGGGTCTGGAGGATCTTAGTTATGAGGAAAGGTTGCGAGCACTGAACTTATTCTCTCTGGAGAAGAGACGCTTGAGAGGGGATATGATTTCAATATACAAATACCGTACTGGTGACCCCACAATAGGGATAAAACTTTTTCGCAGAAGAGAGTTTAACAAGACTCGTGGCCACTCATTAAAATTAGAAGAAAAGAGGTTTAACCTTAAACTACGTAGAGGGTTCTTTACTGTAAGAGCGGCAAGGATGTGGAATTCCCTTCCACAGGAGGTGGTCTCAGCAGGGAGCATTGATAGCTTCAAGAAACTATTAGATAAGCACCTGAACGACCACAACATACAGGGATACATAATGTAATACTGACACATAGGGGGTCATTTACTATAACTCCAGGAAGTACTGGGCACTATGGCAAATAATAGAGCCCATTTTAGCCAAATGGAAACAAAACGGTGAATTTGCGCATGAAAATCAGCGATATAAGCGGAGAACAAACGTTTGTAAATTCTAAATTGCCGCTAATTCGCGCTTCCGCGTATATACAAATGCCAATTCTTATCAAGTTGTTATATAGCACTGTACTGTAGCCATGATCCATGTATGTGAAAGAAACATTTTTTATCAGAGATGTGCTCTAGTTCCCGTGCATCTATTGATTTATATTGCAATTAGTATTCCTAGTTTTTTTTTCCTTCTTTTGCTAAGAAATGCAGTTCTGAATGATTATTACATAGTAATGTTTGCTATTCTGCAAAGTTACACGTATTAATCATTTAGGTTACCTATTTGTTGTATGTTGTTTTTTTCATGTTTTTGATTTATTATTTATTAATTTAGTTGACTATAAAGCAGTAATTATTTATGTTCATTCTTTAATAATACTACACTTTTATGCAGGTCTTGTACTTAGCACAATGGCTTAGTGGTCTGCTTGGATATCTCCACACCACTCATGGTATGAGTTCAAACAACAGCCAACCTACCATCCACCAGCTGTGTTTATTTTTTCAGTGCACAAGTGAATTAAAATAAACAAAGAAACGTAAACTGCCCTTTAGCTAGTGTGTGGTGTTTGGAATGTCACCTCATAATATAATTGAATACTTACATACCATTGCATGCATTTAAAGAGTTAATACAATAAAAACTTTCACATTAAACTGCATTGGCTACTTGGCAATCACCTATTTTCAGTAAATATATATACACGTATATTTGTGTTGCTTTGGCTAATTGGCATTCTCCTTTTCCCACCAATGCAATCTTTCAGGATTTTTCTGTGGGATTTGAACCCATGAGTCTTTCAATACCTGAATGTTTGAAGGTAGAAGTGCTAACTGCTAGCCTATTGGGCTGAGCACAATTATACATACAAAATACTTTTACTAGTGTTTGATGTGTTATATACTATACAATAAAGTTTATCAAATGTAAACTGCTTGTTAGCTAGTGTGTGGCGTTTGGAGATTCACACCATAATATTAGTGAATACTTACATACCATTGCAAGCATTTGAAGAGTTAATACAATAATATCAACCACATTAAAGTGTATTGGCTACTTGGCATTCACTGTATGCTGCTTTGGCTAATTGGCTAACTGGCTAACAGTAATTCTCCTTTTCTCCACCAAAAGTAATAGGATTCTCCTGTGGGATTTGAACCCATGAGTCTTTCAATACCTGAATGTTTGAAGGTAGAGGTGCTAACTGCTAGCCTATTGGGCTGAGCACAATTATATATACAAAATACTTTTACTAGTGTTTGATGGTTTATATACCATACAATAAAGTTTATCAAATGTAAACTGCTTGTTAGCTAGTGTATGGTGTTTTGGAGATTCACACTATAATATTAGTGAAGACTTATTTATTTTTATTTAAAGCGGGGGTTCACCCATGCCGCCAAAAAAAAAAAATATTAAAATCCAGCAGGTACAAATACTGCAGCTGCTGACTTTTAATACATGGCCACTTACCTGTCCCAGGGTCCAGCGATGTCGGCAGGGGACGCAGAGAACCCGCTCGGTTCTCGGCAGCTGCCGCCACCATCCTAGGTGAGGGAATCAGGAAGTGAAGCATTGCGGCTTCACTTCCCGGTTCCCTACTGCGCATGCGCGAGTCGCGCTGCACATCCCTAGTGGTCGCCGCTCTCTCCTGGGAGTCTATGTCGGAAGTGGGTGCAAATACCTGTCTTAGACAGGTATCTGCACCCCCCTCCCCCCTGAAAGGTGCCAAATGTGACACCGGAGGGGGGGAGGGTTCCGAAAAGCGGAAGTTCCATTTTTGTGTGGAACTCCGCTTTAAGGTACTTCTATAGTGCCGTCAATTTACGCAGTGCTTTACATAAACATTATACACTAATATGGGCCCCTACCCTCAAGGAGCTTACAATCTAAGGTCCCTAACTCACATTCATATACTAGGGCCAATTTAGACAGAAGCCAATTAACCTACCAGCATGTCTTTGGAGTGTGGAAGGAAACCGGAGTAACCCGGAGGAAACCCACGCAGGCACAGGGAGAACATGCAAACTCCAGACAGGTAGTCTTGTGGTGTGGTTGGGAATACGAATCAGCGATCATTTTAGCCAAATAAAATTTCAACAGGCGAATGTGCGAATGAAAAACTAGCGCTATTAGTGAGAAACACATGTTAGTAAATTCTAAGCTGGCACTAATTAGCGCTTCCGCGTATATGCAAATGCCAATTCCTACAAAGTTGTTATATAGTACTGCACTGTAATCATGATCCATGTATGTGAAAGAAACATTTTTATGTGAGATGTGCTCTACCTCGTGTGCATCTATTGATGTATGTTGCAATTAGTATTCCTAGTTTTTTCCTTCTTTTGCTAACTAATGCAGTTATGAATGATTATTACATAGTAATGTCTGCTATTCTGTAAAGTTACATGTATTAAACATTTAGGTTATCTATTTGTTGTAGGTTGTTTTTTATTTTTTAATTTAGGTGACTATAAAGCGGTAATTATTTATATTCATTCTTTAATCATACTACACTATTATGCAGGTCTCATACTTAGCACAATGGCTTAGTAGTCTGCTCAGATGTCTCCACAGCACTCATGGTACAAGTTCAAATACCAGCCAACCTACCATCCCCCAGCTGTGTTTATTTTTTCAGTGCACAATCGAATTAAAATGAACAAACAAAAAAATGTAATCTGCCCATTAGTTAGTGTGTGGTGTTTGGAATTTCACACCATAATAGTATTGAATACTTACATATCATTGCATGCATTTGAAGAGTTAATATAATAGAATCAGCCAAATTTAAAGTGCATTGGCTAATTGGCATTCACCTATTTTCAGCATATGCTGCTTTGGCTAATTGGCTAATAGTAATTTGCTTTTTTTTCACCAATTCAATCTTTTAGTATTTAGTGGGATATGAACCCATGAGTTCTTCAAGGTAGAAGTGCTGACCACTAGCCTATTGGGTGTAGCACAGTCATACATAGAAAATACATAGAAAATACATTCACTAGTGTTTGATGTTTCTTCTCCCCGAACTGTCTCTCCTGCTGCCACCATCTTCTCCCGCTGATGTGTTCTTCAGCGCAGCCGGTTACCCACTAATAAAAAAAAAGCCGCTCTTCTTGTGGCGGTCTTCTGTGGCCATCCGATAATGTCACCCGGAGAGTCCGCTCCATGGCTATGTAAGAGACACTACACAGCGGGTGACAACACAGCGGAGGAAGACCACCATGGAAGAAGAGCAGCTTTTTTTTATTAGCGGGTAACCAGCGGTGCGGAAGAACACAGCAGATGGCGGCGGCAGGAGAGACGGCTCTGGGAGAATACAGCTCGGGGAGAAGATGGAGGAGGGAGAGACAGTGTCTGGAGAAGATGGCTCAGGGAAGAAGACAGCTCGGAGCTATTCTACAATAAAGGACTTGTCAAAAACCGGCTATTAATTTTTTTACATTTCACTGCTTTTTTTGGTGAATGGTTAGGGGTAAAATGTACCCCATACCTATTCACATAGGGGGCAGGATCTGGGAGCCCCCTTGTTAAAGGGGGCTTCCAGATTCTGATAAACCCCCTGCCTGCAGACCGACAACCACCGACCAGTGTTGTCGGGAAGAGGCCCTTGTCCCCATCAACATGGGGAAAAGGTGCTTTGGGGCATGTGGCCTGGTAAGGTTCAGAAGGGGTGGGTGCTCACTCGTCCCCCCCTATCCTGACCTCCAGGCTGCATGCTCAGGTAAGGGTCTGGTATGGATTTTGGGGGCCCCACATCAAATTTATTTTACATTTTGGTGTGGGGTTCCCCTTAAAATCCATACCGAAGGGCCTGGTATGTACTGGGGGGACCCTATGACATTTTTTTCCTTGAATTTTGGAATTCCATACCATATTATTGAATAAGTACATACCATTGCATGCATTTGAAGAGTTAAAATATGGAATAAAGCAAGCTGATGTGCTTAGCCTAATTATGCTTCTGAGTACAATGCATACTTCTGGGAGGTGATGCTGTCAGTGGGATTTGAATTCATGGCTTGAACTTTTGGGGGCAGCAGGGTATACCGCTATGCTACAGAGCTGAGCACTTACCTACAGAGAAAATACATTTACTAATGTTTGATTCAATACAATAATGTTTTGCATTTCAGACATTAATATTATAGTAACAACCATGCTCGTGCCGATGTGGCATTGGCTAATAGGCATTTGCCTCTTTTCAGCATATGCTGCTGAGTACAATGCAAGCTTTCAGTAGGTGATACCATCTGTGTGATTTTCAGCCATTTGAGCACAATAATATTGAGAACATATGTTTACTAGTGTTTGATGGTGGGACTACTTTATATTCTAGGTATAAAATAGTACTCAGCACAGTGACTTAGGCACCTTTCGCACTTGTGCGACCTGAAAGTTGCGAGATTTTAATGCGACTTTAAGCAATGCCTATGTAATCTTGAGGTCTATGGACACAGGAGTCACAGGGAAAGACACGCAACTTTCCCATGATTTTGCATTAGCAATTTTGCCGCAATTCCAGGGAATGCCTGTGTAAACTTGAGGTCTATGGACCTCAACTCGCATCAAAGTCAGACCAAAGTAGTACAGGGACTACGTTGAAGTCAGTGTTACTTGAAGTTGCACAGATATGAATGGTACACATTAAAAATCATGGGGTATGACTTGTCATACGACTCTGATATCCAAAGTCGCACAAGTGTGACTCAGCCTGACTTTGTCAGCGATTTCAGAGACATCAGTGCACTTTCCTGCACAGATGTCTAGTGAAATCACATAGGTCCCAACTGTTCTCCTTTAAGAATGCCTACCTACTTTTGCTAATAGGTGTCCCTTATACCCATCTCAAAAAGTTGGGAGGTAAGAAATCGCCCCCTGAAGTCGCCCAAAGTAGTGCAGGAACTACTTTTGGGAATCGTTGTGGCGTCGCACCAATTCGGACAGTTCCATTGCCATCAATAGGCGCCGATTTGGCCTACAATTTGACATGTCAATTCAGACCTATGTGAACATGGGTGAAGTTGCATAGATATTAGAGCTGCACGGTTCTGGCCAAAATGAGAATCACAATTTTTTTGCTTAGAATAAAAAGATCACGATTCTCGCAACGTAAAATCTTTCACATTATCCCACAAAAAATTGGGCTAACGTTTCTTCTTTTTTTTTTTTAATTTATTAAAGTACTTTTTTCCAAAAAAAAATTGCATTTGAAAGGCGCAAATACAGTGTGACATACAATATTGTAACAACCACCATTTTATTCTCCAGGGTCTCTAATAAAAAAATATATGTATAATGTTGGGGGGGTTTAAGTAATTTTCTAGCAAAAAAAAATGATTTTAACCTGAAACCAACAAATGTCAGAAAAATGTTTAGTGTTTAAGTAGTTAAACTTTCCTCACTTACACAGAATTCTATTTAATTGACAAATTGTTACAAGGTTTCTAGTTAAGTTCACTGATAAAGAATGTTCTAATTCTTGGCAGATTTCCTGGTTTTTCGACTGTGGCTTCAGAAGAGCAGAGAGAGTTCTTTGCATAGCAAGAATCGTGAAACTCTTTTTTCAAGATCGTAAAGGGGAAAAAAAAATCACGATGACGATTAATCGTGCAGCTCTAATAAATATGCATGGAAATCAAGGGGGACAACTTTTCATGTGACTCTGAGGTCCAAAGCTCCATGAAAAGTCACCCAATGCGATTGATAACACCTTTGAATAAGGCCCCATTTGCACTTGTGCGACCTTAAAATTGCACAGCTTTGTCATGACTTGAAGCAATGTCTGTGTAATCTTGTGGTGTATGGACCTCAAATTGCATCAAAGTCAAACCAAGGTAGTGCAGGGACGAATTTGCTACACCTTCAGGATGCACAAGTGACAATAGGGCCAAATTCAAAGGTGTTATCCTTGAATCTCATTCACACTGCTGCGACCTGAAAGTCACACTATTTTGCTGCCACTTTGCCGCTGCAACTTGGCCCCAACTTCTGGGAATGCCTGTGTAATATTGTACCCGATATACCTTAAGTCACACCAAAGTAGTACAGGGACTACTTTGAAGTTGGTGCGACTTAAAGTAGCACAGATATGAATGGTTGTCATTGAGAATCATGGGGTACAACTTGTCATGCAACTCAAAGGTCCAAATTTGCTGGAAAATTTGCCCAGCTGTGAAACAAGTCATATATATTTTAATAAAAGGAGCTCTCATTTATACTTGCATAGTCCTTACTGATTTACATCAGCAGAACAAATGCAGGAAGTGATGTGTGCACATGGGACGGAAGCAAATGTGTGGTGATGCCAAACAAATCAATGAACCCCACCCACACCAAATCTAACTATGACATCCACCCCGCATTGATTAAGTACAAGTACATATCCTACACTTACCCGGCCAATAAGCAGCGCCTCCTCTCTGCTAAAGAGACCTCACCATGTCCACCTAGATGGAGATCCTGACCAGCACAGGAACTTCCAGGTGCATACAATGAATAATTTCCAGGTCAGAAGGTGAAACCACGCTTTTGATTGCAGCTGCGAATATTTGATCTCAACCATGATTAGTATTTTTTTATTTTCAGATATGCAAATCTGTATTTCTACATATATTTGAAGGTAAACTTAAGGGAGTTTGCTAAGAAATGGTGTCCCTGGGTTAGCAGCAGGTGAATTACAAAGGCAAAAGGCCCAGTTTCAGCCCTGGTTCACACTGACAGAGGGAGGAAATCGTTCAGCCGAACTCCCACAATTTCATTCCTGCATGTCAGTCCCGACTGTGGAGGCAACATCAGAGACATCAGTGCAGGTTTCTGCACCAATATCAATACAAATCGCACCAATTAGAACAGTGCAATTGCCACAGATTTGACATGTCAAATCACACCAATGTGAACCAGAGCTGACACATTCAAACACTGCCTATCCACCAGCTGAATTCATTACCTGCAATTCTCCACAGCTGTTAATGATAAAGGTGGAATCTTTATATATAACTTGCAGTTGTGCAGAAGCCTAGGTTTACATTGGAGCTTTTGGTCATGCAATTTGAGAGATCAAATCGCATGACTATTGGCAATGGCACTGTTCCAATTGATGCAACATTTTTTTTGTGGCACCGCATCAATTTGCTAAAGTAGTTCCTGCACTACTTTTGCCGATTTCAGGTGCGACCTCAATAGACATTTGTGTATGAAGCCACCTGAAATCACGCTGACCTTGCTACTTTGAAATCGTGCTACTTCAAGTGAAGTAGCGCAATTTCAAAGTAGCATGTGAACCAGGGCAAAGATTAGTTTTTTGGTGCACAAATACATATTGAAATAAAATATAAAAGAGATATTGCACTTTCCCAAAACCACCACCCACAAAAACTAAAGAAAGAAAAGTAGAAGGAAAAAAAAAAAACCCACACACACCCACACCACAACAAAAGCTCAATGTACTTTTATTTTACCAGCAGAAAAAAAATAAATTTACATTTACTAGCTTCAAAAAAATTTGGACAGGATATATGGTACTACATTTAGCAACGGAATTTTAAGGGCTCTGCTCATAGGAGCTTACAATCTAAAATTAGACAAAACCTTAGAGTGGACACAGCTTTAATTTCAGTGTATAACGGGCAACACATCACATTATTATCTGAAAGATTATAGAAACATACTTAACAGTCATTCTTACAAAGCATTCCAACATAATATTGCAAAAGACTTATTCAAAACACCCACCACCAGCCCACAATCCACACATACATACATTGATGACCATGTTCTGCTGGAAGCTGCATTTCGGTGTACACGATTAAACGAGATCAAAAATATTAGGTCGAGAAAATGGTGGAAAAACCTGCGCTCATGAGCAATACGTGATAAAAATAAATAAATTCACAAAGAGCAGCTGCAAAAAAAAAACTTCAAATATCCATGAAGTGGTAAACATGTAAATAAAACTTTTGTGCGCTAGCAATAAATAATTAAATAAATGAAGAGTGCCTAGGAGACACAATGTGTGTGTGAATCCCAGCAACAAAATAACAACACCAAGTGCTTAAAATCATTACTTAAAAATCCAACTAAATATTGACATAAACTGAAAACAAGTGATCATACATCAGTCCGTGACTAGATTCAAAGAAGAAAATGGGTAAAAAGAAAAAGTCCACTTGCTATATCTCATCACAGAATCATGAGAAATAATAAGCTGAAGGGATTCTTATCCAATGTATATTGATTGCAGAAAAAGGGGTAATAGATGTGCGATTACCCCAATCGTTGGACCTTCTCTATGGCAAGGTCATATGAGCTTGCAGATATAACCCTCTGCGGGGACAGAATGTTGTTATCCGGGTCCTGACAGCATGTACCACCGACTCCAGTGAGGTCCGGACGGTCCAACTGCTCCAACAAAGCAGCTTTTCCCACCTCCCTCAGTGATTGCCAAACCCCGACAGGCTGGAACTGTTCTGGTTTTGATGACAGAGAAAATGATCTTTTTCTATGTGACACCAATACCTGTAAATTTGACGGAGAGTGTTTAAGAATCGGAGACAGTGTGACATGTGATTGTCAGTTCAAGTGCCCCCATGATTATATACCAGTCTGTGGATCCAATGGAGTCACTTTCCGAAATGAGTGCTACCTAAGAGGAGCAGCCTGCAAGCAGCAAAGCGAAATACTTGTTGTGGCTGAAGGTTCATGTGTGGCAGAGGGAGGCTCCGGCTCAGGCGATGGAGTCCCCCCTCTGATGTTGGAGCAGTTGGACCGTCCGGACCTCACTGGAGTCGGTGGTACATGCTGTCAGGACCCGGATAACAACATTCTGTCCCCGCAGAGGGTTATATCTGCAAGCTCATATGACCTTGCCATAGAGAAGGTCCAACGATTGGGGTAAGCGCACATCTATTACCCCTTTTTCTGCAATCAATATACATTGGATAAGAATCCCTTCAGCTTATTATTTCTCATGATTCTGTGATGAGATATAGCAAGTGGACTTTTTCTTTTTCTTTTTACCCATTTTCTTCTTTGAATCTAGTCACGGACTGATGTATGATCACTTGTTTTCAGTTTATGTCAATATTTAGTTGGATTTTTAAGTAATGATTTTAAGCACTTGGTGTTGTTATTTTGTTGCTGGGATTCACACACACATTGTGTCTCCTAGGCACTCTTCATTTATTTATTTAATTATTTATTGCTAGCGCACAAAAGTTTTATTTACAAAAATATTAGGTCAGCAGATGCTTCCAAATGATGTTTGCATGATCAGATAGGAACAATACACACACAACATTGACAGCATGGCCACATAAACCCATTTTTGATTGAAAAAAATGCACAAGCATTTCATCAAATCTCCCAATATCATTCCTTCTCCCTCACAACAAAAAACCTGACCTTCTCAGGCCAAACGAACCCCCCTACTGCAGGCCTTTATATAAGAGAGGTTGTATTGTTAGCACACTGACACACCCAATAGAAGTACACGCCCACCAGTATCTTTCAATCTGTATCTTCATGTATGTCTAAAGTGATTGCACCTGATGGGCAGGAACACATAATAGTGTTCGCAACTCTGTTAGCCCTTGGCTATGTGCATCAAATCTCCAACTACAGGCCAAAGATCAAAGTCCATTTGCATCCACATAAACAAAGCAACAGTTTTCTAAGCATATGTACCCGTGCAGTGTAAACCGTAAAATTTGAAATGTCCAAGTCCCTGGGCATGATTTGTGCTAATAAACATTAACATCAGTCCCTGGCTGCAATGAGCTTCCAATATAAAGTCCAAAATTAACTTTCTTACATTAGAACCTATTTCGACAGGAGACAAATAAGTTGCCAGCATGTCTTTAGATTGTGGTGAGAAACCCACATAGGGAGAACATATAAACTTCAACACAAGTATTAGCATGTTGGGGAATTGAACCAACATCTCAGGTGCTGCTAGACAGAACTGCTACCCACTAAGCCACCAGGCATCCCCACACATGTTCTCTGCATCTCTGTGGTGTGAACCAGCCCTAAGTCCATAGCCATGCTCAGTGTCACAAGCAATATACAGTATATTGGCCTAAGTATTGGGATGCCTGCCTTTAAACACACATGAACTGTAATGGCATCCCAGTATTAGTATTGGGTTCAAAACTCATTTGGCCCACCCTTTGCAGCTATAACAGCTTCAACTCTTCTTGTCCACAAGGTTTAGGAGTGTGTCTATGGGAATGTTTGACCATTCTTCCAAGTGCATTTGTGAGGTCAGGCACTGATGTTGGACGAGAAGGCCTGACCTACAGTCTCCTCTCTAATTTATCCCCAAGGTGTTCTGTTGTGTTGAGGTCAGGACTCTGTGCAGGCCAGTCAAGTTCCTCCACCCCAAAATCACTCATCCATGTCTTTATGGACCTTGCTTTGTGCACTAGTCCAAATGATTTGGTGGAGGGGGATTATGGTGCGGGGTTGTTTTTCAGGGGTTGGGCCTGGCCTCTTAGTTTCAGAGAAGGGAACTCTTAAGGCGTCAGCATACCAAGACATTTTGGACAATTTCATGCTCCCAACTTTGTGGGAACAGTTTGGGGAAAGCCCCTTCCTGTTCCAACATGACTGCACACCAGTACACAAAGCAAGGTCCATAAAGACATGGATGAGCAAGTTTGGGGTGGAGAAACTTGACTGGCCTGCACAGAGTACTGGCCTCAACCCGATAGAACACCCTTTGGCTGAATTAGAGTAGAGACTGCAAGCCAGGCCTTCTCATCCAACATCAGTGCCTGGCCTCACAAATGCACTTCTGGAAGAATGATCAAACATTCCCATAGGCAGACTAAACCTTGTGGACAGCCTTCCCAGAAGCTGTTCTAGCTGCAAAGGGTGGGCCAAATCAAATTTTAACCCTACGGACTAAGACTGGGCTGCCAATTAAAGTTCATGTGTGTGTAAAGGCAGGCGTCCCAATACTTTTGGCTATATAGTGTATCTGGAAAAGACTTACAATGGTGGTGGAACCCTCCTACACATAACTACTACATTTAGACATAATTATAGGACCTGGGAGATGAGACAACTTCTCTACATGAAGTAACATGGTTGGGATTTGAACTCAGACCCTCAGGGATACTAAGCAGAAATTCTAACCTTTAAGCCACAGAGCTGCCACATGTGAGAACCTCCTACACATAACTACACATAAATACACATAAAAACACATTAATACTGCATTTCTATGGACATACAGGTGATGGAATTACATTACTCAAGAGTTATTCTTCTTGATTTATTCTGTGATATTTGCTGTTTTTTTGTGGGTGAGAGTAGAATATTACCCTCAAATTTTTGGGAATTACATTTTGATTTCTGATGTTGGTACACATATCACATTTTTGGGGCTCAAATTATGAATATTTGGAAATAATAAAAAGCACAAAAAAATTGTGATTCATTTTAAATTTGCATCAGCAATGGTATTGTTTGTGGATTATAAAGACACCTGTGTGAGTTTGGGGTAAAGATTGTTGTGAGATGAAGAATAACAAGTGAAAGTGACAGAGAAAAATATATTTTACCAAAACATCAAAACATTCCACATTGTAGTATTCTTAAAATCAAAATATTTTAAGTAGAAGCAACAATGTTGCAAAGGAAAATTTATTTCACAGAAAGATACATTTCATCTCAACATTAAAAGGTTTTTTTGTGAAAGTTAGAATTGTTCCATTAGAATCAATGACAAACTTCATTTGGACTAAATTAGAGCAGATTTTAACTCCCAAAAAATGCTCTCTAATTAGCTCTCATTTTGGTATTTACTATACCTCCAGGTAAAAAAGACACTTGAGTTAAAATGAGAGTTATTTTCAGGTCTGAGCATGCTCAGTTGTGTTGGCACCTAGTTGTCCAAAATGGGGAATTTTTCACTTTTCAGACTTTTAAAGATATTTCAGTGTAGAAATCACTTTTTCACACAGTTTAAAAGCAGATAATCTTTAAATAATATACCGCATATTTCAGTACCATTTAGGCAATTATATCATGCTCTAAACATTATTTCCATGTGCAATTCTCTAGGTTTTAGCAGAGTAAGGGTTTGGGCTCTATTTAGTTTCAGGGAGCTATAGTAAATTCGATTTTGGGAGTATTTTCTCACCAGCGCTATAGTGAATACCATTTTAGCGCAAATTAGCGCTATTAGCGCTAATTCGCACTAAATTGCCGCGAATTAGCGGCAATTTGTGCGAATTAGCGCTATAGCGCTATAGTAAATGACCCCCATAATCACACACGTAGGTTGGACTTGATGGACTTGTGTCTTTTTTCAACCTCACCTACTATGTAACTATATGTAACTATAACCAAAGCAAAACTTGTTTTTTAGATTTCAGTGAAGTGGCAAGGGTGAGAAACACTATCAGGTTTTCACTGCTGTCTGTGACCATTAAGGAAATTTGCGCTCTCTAATTGTCCTGATTATCAATGTAACCGGATGAAAGTGAAGGTACATCCAACAATTGACTCGCCACTTAAACAGGAAGAGAGCAGAAAAATAAGCAGGGATATCCCTCATATTAAAAAGAAAACCTCTCAGTTCCTATTGTGTCTACGGAATAGTGAGTGAAGGAAAATCTCCCTAAAGAGACACAAATGGCAAAAATAAAAAATGAACAGTGTTTTGTCCCGTAATAACTCCCTGAAATGAATAATGTTAGTGACCACAGTACTAAACCCCATATTGATGGTCAGTGGCAATGCTATTTAAAACTCCTTCACTAGTAGTCTGTGTCAATGCTGTGAACCCCACTTAACCTCTATGCTGCAATGATGGTCAGTGGTGGTGCATATACCCCCCGATTAGTGGTCAAGTGCAGTATTCATTATCCCCTTTCCCCTTGCATTGGTAATCAGTGCCATACTGTTAAACTCCTCCCCCCCCCCCCCCCCACAAGGATTGACCAATAGATGCATACAGCCTGGCTCTGGATTGAGCTGGGATGAGTGCCCTCATAGCAAGTCATTTGCTATGGGAGCACTCAGAAGAGAGGAGGAGACAGGAGCACTGGGGGGGGGACCCCAGAAGAGGAGGTTCAGAGCTGCTCTGTGCAAAACCATTGCACAAAAAACAGGTAAGTATAACATGTTTGTTATTTTTTTTTCTAAATGAAGCTTTAGAATCACTTTAACCACCTCAATACAGGGCACTTACACCCCCTTCCTGCCCAAGCCATTTTTCAGTTTTCAGCGCTGTCGCACTTTGAATGACAATTGCGCGGTCATGTTACACTGCACCTTAATTAAATTTTTATCATTTTTTTCCCCACAAATAGATCTTTCTTTTGGTGGTATTTGATCACCTCTGCGGTTTTTATTTATTGCGCTATAAACAAAAGAAGAGGGACAATTTTGAAAAAACACAATATTTTTTACTTTTTGCTATAATAAATATCCAATTTTTTTTTTTAACAAATTTTTTCCTCAGTTTAGGCCGATACGTATTCTTCTACATATTTTTGGTAAAAAAAAATTGCGATAAGCGTATATTGATTGGTTTGCGCAAAAGTTATAGCGTCTACAAAATAGGGGATAGATTTATAGCATTTTTATTATTTATTTATTTTTTACTAGTAATGGCGGCGATCTGCAATTTTTATTGTGACTACGATATTGCGGCGGACACATCGGACACTTTTGACACATTTTTGGGACCATTCACATTTATACAGCGATCAATGCTATAAAATTGCATTGATTACTGTGTAAATGTGACTGGCAGGGAAGGGGTTAACACTAGGGGGCGCTCGAGGGGTTAATGTATGACCTAAGGAGGTGATTCTAACTGTGGGGGGAGGGGATTGACTGGGGGAGGTGACCGATCGCTGTCCCTATGTACAAGGGACACGCCATCGGTCTCCTCTCCTCTCTGACAGGACGTGGATCTGTGTTTACATGCACAGATCCACGCTCCTGCTGTGTTACCCGGCAATCGCGGGTGCCCGGCGGACATCGCGGCCACCGGGCACGCGCACCGGGTCCCGAGTGACGCAGCAGGCACGCGCGCGCGCCGGCGGCGGCACGCGCGCGCCCCCTAGTGGCTCGGGAGGGCGAGGACGTCATATGACGTCCTCCCAGAACAATAGAAGCCTCGTCCAGCCGTCATATGACGGTGGGCGGTGGCTTAGCGGTTAAAGTCGAACTATAGGCTATTTTTTTGTTTTGTATAGAGTAAGGGAGGGTTAAAACCCAGTCAGTATTTTTTGTCATCTGTATCCCAATAGGTGAGATTTCCCTTCACTTCCTGTCCTATAGCCAAAACAGTAAGTGAGAGGAAATCCCTGAAAATTAAGGCAATCACTTGGGGGGCCCAGAACACCAAAATTATTGTCCCTATTGGAAATTTTTCCTTTTTTTAACTTTTCCAGACAACCAAAAATTTGAGATTTTCTTTTACTTTCACTATCAATGATCAGGGACGTTGCAAGGTCTACAAAAGATCTGGGGCTAGAGCCCATAGCAGTGAAGTAAAGAAAGTCATACGCTTGGGGGGGCATACACATGTCTATAATATACTTGTGTGTATATATAACACTATATATTATTACATAAGGGTCCCCAAAGCCCCCCTCATTACATCATGATCCCCAGAGAGCCTCCCCCTTACATCGGGGTCCCCAGAGAGCTTGCCACCTCACCTGCCACCAGATTGTTACATACAGAGAGGCTAGGGTATATAGAATAGAGGCTATTGTAAACAGAGAGGCTAGTGTAAACAGAGAGGCTAGTGTGTATACAGAGAGGCTAGTTGTATACACAGAGGCTGGGTATACACAGAGAGGCTGTGTGTATACAGAGGGACTGGGTATATACAGAGAGGCTAGGAATACAGAGAGGCTGGGTATATACAGAGAGGCTAGTGTATATACATAGCGACTGGGTGTATACAGAGAGGCTGGGTATACAGAGTTTTTCCCCTCTCCCATGGTCTGCACTCACTTGCTCAGGAGCTCTGTGTGAAAAACTTCCTCCCGACTATGACAAGGGCGGAGCAAGGAGGAGACTCGCTCTCACACTCATCTCCCTTATCTGGATGTCAATGAAGCACGGAGTGCAGACAGCACTGTGTCAGGTAGCCCAGGACACTCTTATGATAGGGCCAGCCCTGGACTCGGGGCTATGGGCCCCAGATTCGGGGCTCCAGCCTCAATAGCCACCCCTTATTGACGCCACTGTCAATGATCATGGTAAACAAGACAAATAGAGAGGGTGAATCTCCTTAATGGGGGCTCACACAGCAATAAAAATCTAATAGATATTCTAATTCATCTTCACTTTGTCCAAAACTACAAAAGTTTTGCCTTTAGTTATACTTTAAAAGTAATAGCAGAGTGAGTGAATACATTGCACCCAGGCCAGCTGTCCCCCCTATCTTGTCCCGGCCCCGTTCAGCAGTTAAGCAAAAACATCTATTTAAGAAGATTTAAAAAATTTGTATTAAAGGTGGCCACTGAAAGCACTCATAGCATGTTCCTTGTCAAAAGATTTTATTGTACATGCAATAGGGTATTTGACAGTAAATTGAGTACATATTATACAGCAAAGGGAATGAAGCTCAGAAGTGTATATTCAAACAATGTAAATTATATATTGAATTATAATTTCTACGATATTAATACATACAAATGGTATGCGTTATAAGAGAAGTTATATCCTATAGTTAGTAAGAGCTTCAAAATCATAAAGAGTAAGTAGAAAAGAAAGGAGAGATGGGAAAAGGAGAAACTAGGAAAAGAAAAAGAAGAGTCCGCAGGGTCGAGTCGAGGGCCGCCACATCCACCGGAATCTATATAATGTATCCATTGGCCCACTGGGTCAGCTACCATGGTAGTAAAACTTCTTTGTTAAAGGTTGATGGTAAATAATTACTTATCCACGGATGCCACACTTTTTCAAATTTGGTAAGCGAGTCAGCTTTAAGAGCTGCCATTTTGGCTTGAGTCATAGTGTTGTTCATTCTATTCACTACCTCCTCCACTATCAATGAAGGGGATCTCCAGGCTCTTGCCAGTGTTTGTTTCGCTGCAGTAAATAGTTGAATAAGTAATTTAAATTGGGTATGTGTTAAAAATTCTGTCTTTCGATTGATGAGAGCCATTGTAGGGTCGGGGGTGATGGATATTCTAACATTTTAGATGCTATAGTAAAGATTTCCTTCCAATAAATTTGAGCTTTGGGGCATGACCACCAAGTATGAAAGTGTTTTCCTAGGTCAGAGCATCCACGATAACAATCAGCTGAGTAGTTATGCACATATTTCGCTATCCTAACCGGTACAAGGTACTATCTTATTAATACTTTATAGTTAGCCTCTATCGCTAGTATATTGGGGGAGGCTGTTTTGGTTGTTGACCAAATTTGATTCCATTCTGTGGTTTCCAATGTTCGCCCTAAGTCGACCTCCCATTTCTGGACATGATGGTTTCTCTATTTCAGGTTTGGCTAACAATTGAACATATAGAACCGAAATCATGCCCCTAGCATGAGGGTAATTTTTCCAAAATTTTTCAAAGTCAGTCAATTGAGTCAGTGATGCGTCTGTGGTTAAAAGAGGCATTAACAAATTTTTGATCTGGAGGTATCTAAATAACTCTGATTGAGGTAATCCCACAATATAATAATATATATAATAATATAATATCACAAAGGATTGGGAAGGGGATGAAGGACGAGTAGTTTAAAAATGTGTGCATAGTTAGTATATCCCGACTAGCCCATGCTCTAAAAGATCTAGGCGAGACCCATGCTGGGTAAAATGCAGGGTTTTTATAGAAAGATAGTAAAGGGCTATGCAATGATTGCAATTGATTTCTGAGTTTGTGTTTGTCCCATAGGGAGACAAAATGCTTGGTAATTGGGTTACGTAACCCTCCACGATCCTTCGATGAAAGCCAAATCAAGTTTGCGATTAATAGGGGATCACAGTCAGCTGCCTCAAATCGATGCCCATAGAGGGGATTCTTGTTGTGCATGGTATTTAGTTAATGATGCTATATGTGCCGCTCTATAGTAAGAAGCAAAATTAGGGCATCCTAGACCTCCATTCAACTTAGGGAGGTAGAGTGTGTGTTGTTGTGTGCGTGATCTAGAGGAGCCCCATATAAATGTGTTCGCCTTTATGTGTATGATTCTCAGGTAGTAGGCAGGAATTGGTATTGGGTAAACTCTGAATAAATATAATTTGGGTAAGATTGTAATTTTTATTGTATTGATTCTTCCGAACCATGATAAAGGGTGGTGGTTCCAAGATTTCAGCATATATATTATATTTTTCAACATTGGAGGGTAATTAGCTGAAAAAAGATCCGAAAAGGATGCAGTGAGATGTATCCCTACATATGGAATGTATTTATCTGCCCAGGTAAAGGGGAGACCTACCTTAGCTGAATTTAGTTCCAAAGTTGAAAGAGATACGTTTAAATTCTACATATTTTTTAGGATTAATGGAAAGGCCCGAAAAGGCAGCAAAGTCATCAAGTATTGGCATTAAGTTGGGGCCTGATATTTGTGGTGATGAAAGAAATAGGAGGATATCATCCGCAAATAGACAGAGTTTGTGATGAAATCCCCCTACCTCAATTCCAGTTATGGTGGGGTTTGATTTGATCTGTTGGGCAAGTGGTTCTATAAGAAGGGCAAATAACAAGGGTGAGAGCGGGCGCCCCTGTCTAGTACCTCTTTCAATGTTAAAGGCATCAGATTTATAACCTGCATATTTAACATATGCTTTAGGCTTATTATATAGTGCCCTGATCCAGTTTGTAAAATTTGGGCCAAAACCCTATTTCTGTAATGTGTATTGCAGGTATGGCCAAGATATGGAATCAAAGGCCTTTTAAA